>NC_086321.1:301686570-302361570 GCF_036172605.1 Pelobates fuscus | reverse complement strand
CCACACACACACAGACTGCTGAGTCCACACACACACAGACTGCTGAGTCCACACACACAGAGACTGCTGAGTCCACACACAGACTGCTGAGTCCACACACACACACAGACTGCTGAGTCCACACACACACACACACAGACTGCTGAGTCCATACACACAGACACACACACACAAACTGCTGTGTCCATACACACACAGACACACGGACGGCTGAGTTCATACACACAGACTGCTAAATCCACACACACACAGACTGGTGAGTCTATACACACAGTACACACAGACACAGACTGCTGAGTCCATACACACAGACACAGACTCCTGAGTCCATACACACAGACACAGACTGCTGAGTCCATACACACACAGACTGCTGAGTCCATACACACACACACACACACAGACTGTTGAGTCCATACACACACACAGACTTCTGAGTCCATACACACACACACACACAGACAGACTGCTCAGTCCATACACACACACACACACACAGCTCAGTCCATACACACACACACACACAGACTGCTCAGTCCATACACACACACACACAGATACTGCTCAGTCCATACACATACAGACACAGACTGCTGAGTACACACACACACACACACACACACAGACTGCTGAGTCCATACACACACACAGATGGCTGAGTCCATACACACACACAGACTGCTGAGTCCATACACACACACACACACACACAGACTGCTGAGTCCACACACACACACACACACACATACTGCTGAGTCCACACACACACACACACACAGACTGCTGAGTCCACACACACACACACACACACACACACAGAGAATGCTGAGTCCACACACACACACACACACACACACACACACACACACAGACTGCTGAGTCCACACACACACACACACACAGACTGCTGAGTCCACACACACACACACACACAGACGGCTGAGTCCATACACACACACACAGACTGCTGAGTCCATACACACACACATAGACTGCCGGGTCTATACACACACACACATACTGCTGAGTCCACACACACAGACTGCTGAGTCCACACACACAGACTGCTGAGTCCACACACACAGACTGCTGAGTCCACACACACACAGACTGCTGAGTCCACGCACACACCGACTGCTGAATCCACACACACACACACACATACTGCTGACTCCACACACACACACACACACACATACTGCTGGGTCCACACACACACACACACACACACACAGACTGCTGAGTCCACACACACACACACAGACTGCTGAGTCCACACACACACACATACTGCTGAGTCCACACACACACAGACTGCTGAGTCCACACACACACAGACTGCTGAGTCCACACACACAGAGACTGCTGAGTCCACACACACAGAGACTGCTGAGTCCACACACAGACTGCTGAGTCCACACACACACAGAGACTGCTGAGTCCACACACACACACACACAGACTGCTGAGTCCATACACACAGACACACACACACAAACTGCTGTGTCCATACACACACAGACACACGGACGGCTGAGTTCATACACACAGACTGCTAAATCCACACACACACAGACTGGTGAGTCTATACACACAGTACACACAGACACAGACTGCTGAGTCCATACACACAGACACAGACTCCTGAGTCCATACACACAGACACAGACTGCTGAGTCCATACACACACAGACTGCTGAGTCCATACACACACACACACACACAGACTGTTGAGTCCATACACACACACAGACTTCTGAGTCCATACACACACACACACAGACAGACTGCTCAGTCCATACACACACACACACACACAGCTCAGTCCATACACACACACACACACAGACTGCTCAGTCCATACACACACACACACAGATACTGCTCAGTCCATACACATACAGACACAGACTGCTGAGTACACACACACACACACACACACACAGACTGCTGAGTCCATACACACACACAGATGGCTGAGTCCATACACACACACAGACTGCTGAGTCCATACACACACACACACACACACACAGACTGCTGAGTCCACACACACACACACACACACACATACTGCTGAGTCCACACACACACACACACACAGACTGCTGAGTCCACACACACACACACACACACACACACACACACACACAGAGAATGCTGAGTCCACACACACACACACACACACACACACAGACTGCTGAGTCCACACACACACACTGCTGAGTCCACACACACACACACACACACAGAATGCTGAGTCCACACACACACACACACACACACACACACACACAGACTGCTGAGTCCACACACACACACACACACACACACAGACTGCTGAGTTCACACACACACACACACAGACTGCTCAGTACACACACACACACACACAGACTACTGAGTCCACACACACAGACTACTGAGTCCACACACACAGACTGCTGAGGCCACACACACACACAGACTGCTGAGGCCACACACACAGACTGCTGAGTCCACACACACACACAGACTGCTGAGTCCACACACACACAGACTGCTGAGTCCACACACACACACAGACTGCTGAGTCCACACACACACACACACACACACAGACTGCTGAGTTCACACACACAGACTGCTGAGTCCACACACACACACACACACAGACTGCTCAGTCCACACACACAGACTGCTGAGTCCACACACACACACACACACAGACTACTGAGTCCACACACACAGACTACTGAGTCCACACACACAGACTGCTGAGGCCACACACACACAGACTGCTGAGGCCACACACACAGACTGCTGAGTCCACACACACACACAGACTACTGAGTCCACACACACACACAGACTGCTGAGTCCACACACACACAGACTGCTGAGTCCACACACACAGACTGCTGAGTCCACACACACATACCGCTGAGTACACACACACAGACTGCTGAGTCCACACACACACACACACACACATACTGCTGACTCCACACACACACATATACTGCTGGGTCCACACACACACATATACTGCTGGGTCCACACACACACACACAGACTGCTGAGTCCACACACACACACAGACTGCTGACTCCACACACACAGACTGCTGAGTCCATACACACAGACACACACACAAACTGCTGAGTCCATACACACACAGACACACGGACGGCTGAGTTCATACACACAGACTGCTAAATCCACACACACACACATACTGCTGAGTCCATACACACAGACACAGACTGCTGAGTCCATACACACAGACACAAACTCCTGAGTCCATACACACAGACACAAACTCCTGAGTCCATACACACAGACACAAACTCCTGAGTCCATACACATAGACACAGACTGCTGAGTCCATACACACACAGACTGCTGAGTCCATACACGCAGACACAAACTCCTGAGTCCATACACACAGACACAAACTCCTGAGTCCATACACACAGACACAAACTCCTGAGTCCATACACACAGACACAAACTCCTGAGTCCATACACATAGACACATACACGCACACACACAGACTGCTGAGTCCACACACACACACACACACACACACACAGCCTGCTGAGTCCATATACACACACACACAGACTGCTGAGTCCACACACACACACACACACAGACTGCTGAGTCCATATACACACAGACTGCTGAGTCCATACACACACACACACACACAGACTGCTGAGCCCACACACACACACACACACACACACACACACAGACTGCTGAGTCCATATACACACACACACAGACTGCTGAGTCCACACACACACACACACACACACACAGACTGCTGAGTCCATATACACACAGACTGCTGAGTCCATACACACACACACACACACAGACTGCTGAGTCCATACACACACAGACTGCTCAGTCCATACACATACACACACAGACTGCTCAGTCCATACACATACACACACACTGCTCAGTCCATACACACACACACACACACAGACTGCTCAATCCACACACACACAGCTCAGTCCATACACACACACACACACAGACTGCTGAGTCCATACACGCACACACACACAGCTCAGTCCATAAACACACACACACACAGACTGCTGAGTCCATACACGCACACACAGACTGCTGAGTCCATACACACACACACAGACTGCTCAGTCCATACACACACAGACTGCTCAGTCCATACACACACACACACAGACAGACTGCTCAGTCCACACACACACAGCTCAGTCCATACACACACACACACACTGCTCAGTCCATACACATACAGACACAGACTGCTGAGTACACTCACACACACACACACACAGACTGCTGAGTCCATACACACACACAGATGGCTGAGTCCATTCACACACACAGACGGCTGAGTCCATACACACACACAGACGGCTGAGTCCATACACACACACAGACTGCTGAGTCCATACACACACACACAGAGACTGCTGAGTCCACACACACACACACACAGACTGCTGAGTCCACACACACACACACAGACTGCTGAGTCCACACACACAGACTGCTGAGTCCACACACACACACACAGACTGCTGAGTTCACACACACACAGACTGCTCAGTCCACACACACACACACACTCAGACTGCTCAGTCCACACACACACACACAGACTGCTCAGTCCACACACACAGACTGCTGAGTCCACACACACAGACTGCTGAGTCCACACACACACACACACACACACACAGACTACTGAGTCCACACACACAGACTACTTAGTCCACACACACAGACTGCTGAGTCCACACACACACACATAGACTGCTGAGTCCACACACACACACAGGCTGCTGTGTCCACACACACACACAGACTGCTGTGTCCACACACACACACAGACTGCTGTGTCCACACAGACACACAGACACACGGACGGCTGAGTTCATACACACAGACTGCTAAATCCACACACACACAGACTGGTGAGTCTATACACACAGACACAGACTGCTGAGTCCATACACACAGTCACAGACTCCTGAGTCCATACACATAGACACAGACTGCTGAGTCCATACACACACACACACACACACACACACACAGCCTGCTGAGTCCATACACACACACACACACACACACAGACAGACTGCTCAGTCCATACACACACACACACACACACACACACCTCAGTCCATACACACACACACACACACACACAGACTGCTGAGTCCACACACACACACAGACTGCTGAGTCCATACACACAGACACACACACACAAACTGCTGTGTCCATACACACACAGACACATGGACGGCTGAGTTCATACACACAGACTTCTAAATCCACACACACACAGACTGGTGAGTCTATGCACACAGTACAGACAGACACAGACTGCTGAGTCCATACACACAGACACAGACTGCTGAGTCCATACACACACACAGACTGCTCAGTCCATACACATACAGACACAGACTGCTGAGTACACTCACACACAGAGACTGCTGAGTCCATACACACACACACACACAGATGGCTGAGTCCATACACACACAGACGGCTAAGTCCATACACACACACACAGACTGCTGAGTCCATACACACACACAGACTGCTGAGTCCATACACACACAGAGAGACTGCCGAGTCCACACACACACAGACTGCTGAGTCCACACACACACACACACAGACTGCTGAGTCCACACACACACACACACAGACTGCTGAGTCCACACACACACACACACACACAGACTGCTGAGTTCACACACACACACAGACTGCTGAGTCCACACACACACACACACAGACTGCTCAGTCCACACACACACACACACACAGACTGCTCAGTCCACACACACACACAGACGGCTGAGTCCATACACACACACACAGATGGCTGAGTCCATACACACACACAGACTGCCGGGTCCATACACACACACAGACTGCTGAATCCACACACACACACAGACTGCTGAGTCCACACACACAGACTGCTGAGTCCACACACACACACACACAGGCTGCTGAGTCCACACACACACAGGCTGCTGAGTCCACACACACACACACAGACTGCTGAGTCCACACACACACAGACTGCTGAGTCCACACACACACAGACTGCTGAGTCCACACACAGACTGCTGAGTCCACACACACACACACAGGCTGCTGAGTACACACACACACACACACAGACTGCTGAGTCCACACACACACAGACTGCTGAGTCCACACACACACAGACTGCTGAGTCCACACACAGACTGCTGAGTCCACACACACAGACTGCTGAGTCCACACACACACAGACTGCTGAGTCCACACACACACATACTGCTGAGTCCACACACACACACACACACACACATACTGCTGACTCCACACACACACACACATACTGCTGGGTCCACACACACACACACAGACTGCTGAGTCCATACACACAGACACACACAAAAACTGCTGAGTCCATACACACATACACACGGACAGCTGAGTTCATACACACAGACTGCTAAATCCACACACACACACACAGACTGCTGAGTCCATACAAACAGACACAGACTGCTGAGTCCATACACACAGACACAAACTCCTGAGTCCATACACATAGACACAGACTGCTGAGTCCATACACACACAGACTGCTGAGTCCATACACACACACACACACACACACACAGACTGCTCAGTCCATACACACAAACACACACACAGCTCAGTCCATACACACACACACACACACACACACAGATACTGCTCAGTCCATACACATACAGACACAGACTGCTGAGTACACACACACACACACACAGACGGCTGAGTCCATACACACACACACACACAGACGGCTGAGTCCATACACACACACAGACTGCTGAGTCCATACACACACACAGAGACTGCCGGGTCCATACACACAGACTGCTGAGTCCACACACACACACAGACTGCTGAGTCCATACACACACAGACGGCTGAGTCCATACACACACACAGACGGCTGAGTCCATACACACACACACAGACTGCTGAGTCCACACACACACACAGACTGCTGAGTCCACACACACACACAGACTGCTGAGTCCACACACACAGACTGCTGAGTCCACACACACACAGACTGCTGAGTCCACACACACACACACACAGACTGCTGAGTCCACACACACACACACACAGACTGCTGAGTCCACACACACACAGACTGCCGAGTCCACACACACACACAGACTGCTGAGGCCACACACAGACTGCTGAGTCCATACACACAGACACAGACTGCTGAGTCCATACACACAGACACACACACACACACACACAAACTGCTGTGTCCATACACATACAGACACACGGACGGCTGAGTTCATACACACAGACTGCTAAATCCACACACACATAGACTGGTGAGTCTATACACACAGTACACACAGACACAGACTCCTGAGTCCATACACACAGACACCGACTGCTGAGTCCATACACACACAGACTGTTGAGTCCATACACACACACAGACTTCTGAGTCCATACACACACACAGACTGCTGAGTCCATACACACACAGACTGCTCAGTCCATACACATACACACACAGACTGCTCAGTCCATACACACACACACACACACACACACAAACTGCTGTGTCCATACACACACAGACACACGGACTTCTAAATCCACACACACACAGACTGGTGAGTCTATGCACACAGTACAGACAGACACAGACTGCTGAGTCCATACACACAGACACAGACTCCTGAGTCCATACACACAGACACAGACTCCTGAGTCCATACCCATAGACACAGACTGCTGAGTCCATACACACACACACACACACACACACACACACACAGACTGCTCAGTCCATACACATACAGACACAGACTGCTGAGTACACTCACACACAGAGACTGCTGAGTCCATACACACACACACACACACAGATGGCTGAGTCCATACACACACAGACAGCTGAGTCCATACACACACACACAGACTGCTGAGTCCATACACACACACAGACTGCTGAGTCCATACACACACAGAGAGACTGCCGAGTCCACACACACACAGACTGCTGAGTCCACACACACACACAGACTGCTGAGTCCACACACACACACACACACAGAGACTGCTGAGTCCACACACACACACACACACAGAGACTGCTGAGTTCACACACACACACAGACTGCTGAGTCCACACACACACACACAGACTGCTCAGTCCACACACACACACACACACAGACTGCTCAGTCCAGACACACACACACAGACGGCTGAGTCCATACACACACACACACAGACGGCTGAGTCCATACACACACACACAGACGGCTGAGTCCATACACACACACAGACTGCCGGGTCCATACACACACAGACTGCTGAGTCCACACACACACACACAGACTGCTGAGTCCACACACACACACACACAGACTGCTGAGTCCACACACACAGACTGCTGAGTCCACACACACACACACAGGCTGCTGAGTCCACACACACACACACAGGCTGCTGAGTCCACACACACACACACAGACTGCTGAGTCCACACACACACAGACTGCTGAGTCCACACACACACAGACTGCTGAGTCCACACACAGACTGCTGAGTCCACACACACAGACTGCTGAGTCCACACACACACACAGACTGCTGAGTCCACACACACACACACATACTGCTGACTCCACACACACACACACATACTGCTGGGTCCACACACACACACACACACACACAGACTGCTGAGTCCATACACACAGACACATACACAAACTGCTGAGTCCATACACACATACACACGGACGGCTGAGTTCATACACACAGACTGCTAAATCCACACACACACACACACACACACACACACAGACTGCTGAGTTCACACACACACAGACTGCTCAGTCCACACACACACACACACAGACTGCTCAGTCCACACACACAGACTGCTCAGTCCACACACACAGACTGCTCAGTCCACACACACAGACTGCTGAGTCCACACACACACACACACACACACACACAGACTACTGAGTCCACACACACAGCCTACTTAGTCCACACACACAGACTGCTGAGTCCACACACACACACATAGACTGCTGAGTCCACACACACACAGACTGCTGTGTCCACACACACACAGACTGCTGTGTCCACACACACACAGACTGCTGTGTCCACACACACACACAGACTGCTGTGTCCACACACACACACACACATAGACACACGGACGGCTGAGTTCATACACACAGACTGCTAAATCCACACACACACAGACTGGTGAGTCTATACACACAGACACAGACTGCTGAGTCCATACACACAGTCACAGACTCCTGAGTCCATACACATAGACACAGACTGCTGAGTCCATACACACACACACACACACACACACAGCCTGCTGAGTCCATACACACACACACACACACAGACAGACTGCTCAGTCCATACACACACACACACACACACCTCAGTCCATACACACACACACACACACACAGACTGCTGAGTCCACACACACACACAGACTGCTGAGTCCATACACACAGACACACACACACAAACTGCTGTGTCCATACACACACAGACACGGACGGCTGAGTTCATACACACAGACTTCTAAATCCACACACACACAGACTGGTGAGTCTATGCACACAGTACACACAGACACAGACTGCTGAGTCCATACACACAGACACAGACTCCTGAGTCCATACACACACACACACACACAGACTGCTCAGTCCATACACATACAGACACAGACTGCTGAGTACACTCACACACAGAGACTGCTGAGTCCATACACACACACACACACAGATGGCTGAGTCCACACACACACAGACGGCTGAGTCCATACACACACACACACAGACTGCTGAGTCCATACACACACACAGACTGCTGAGTCCATACACACACAGAGAGACTGCCGAGTCCACACACAGACTGCTGAGTCCACACACACACACACACACACAGACTGCTGAGTCCACACACACACACACACACACACAGACTGCTGAGTCCACACACACACACACACACAGACTGCTGAGTTCACACACACACACAGACTGCTGAGTCCACACACACACACACAGACTGCTCAGTCCACACACACACACACACACACACACACACACACACACAGACTGCTCAGTCCAGACACACACACACAGACGGCTGAGTCCATACACACACACAGACGGCTGAGTCCATACACACACACACAGACGGCTGAGTCCATACACACACACAGACTGCCGGGTCCATACACACACACACAGACTGCCGGGTCCATACACACACAGACTGCTGAGTCCACACACACACACACAGACTGCTGAGTCCACACACACAGACTGCTGAGTCCACACACACAGACTGCTGAGTCCACACACACACACAGGCTGCTGAGTCCACACACACACAGGCTGCTGAGTCCACACACACACACACACACACACACAGGCTGCTGAGTCCACACACACACACACAGACTGCTGAGTCCACACACACACAGACTGCTGAGTCCACACACACACAGACTGCTGAGTCCACACACAGACTGCTGAGTCCACACACACAGACTGCTGAGTCCACACACACACACAGACTGCTGAGTCCACACACACACACACACACATACTGCTGACTCCACACACACACACACATACTGCTGGGTCCACACACACACACACACACAGACTGCTGAGTCCAGACACACACACAAACTGCTGAGTCCATACACACATACACACGGACGGCTGAGTTCATACACACAGACTGCTAAATCCACACACACACACACAGACTGCTGAGTCCATACAAACAGACACAGACTGCTGAGTCCATACACACAGACACAAACTCCTGAGTCCATACACATAGACACAGACTGCTGAGTCCATACACACACAGACTGCTGAGTCCATACACACACACACACACACACACACACAGACTGCTCAGTCCATACACACACACACACACAGCTCAGTCCATACACACACACACACACACACACAGATACTGCTCAGTCCATACACATACAGACACAGACTGCTGAGTACACACACACACACAGACACAGACGTTTGAGTCCATACACACACACAGCTGGCTGAGTCCATACACACACACACACACAGACGGCTGAGTCCATACACACACACAGACGGCTGAGTCCATACACACACACAGACTGCTGAGTCCATACACACACACAGAGACTGCCGGGTCCATACACACAGACTGCTGAGTCCACACACACACACAGACTGCTGAGTCCATACACACACACAGACTGCTGAGTCCATACACACACAGACGGCTGAGTCCATACACACACACAGACTGCTGAGTCCATACACACACACAGACTGCTGAGTCCATACACACACACAGACTGCTGAGTCCATACACACACACACAGACTGCTGAGTCCATACACACACACACAGAGACTGCCGGGTCCATACACACACAGACTGCTGAGTCCACACACACACACAGACTGCTGAGTCCACACACACACACACACAGACTGCTGAGTCCACACACACACACACACAGACTGCTGAGTCCACACACACACAGACTGCTGAGTCCACACACACACACAGACTGCTGAGGCCACACACACACACAGACTGCTGAGTCCATACACACAGACACAGACTGCTGAGTCCATACACACAGACACACACACACACACAAACTGCTGTGTCCATACACACACAGACACACGGACGGCTGAGTTCATACACACAGACTGCTAAATCCACACACACATAGACTGGTGAGTCTATACACACAGTACACACAGACACAGACTGCTGAGTCCATACACACAGACACAGACTCCTGAGTCCATACACACAGACACAGACTGCTGAGTCCATACACACACAGACTTCTGAGTCCATACACACACACAGACTTCTGAGTCCATACACACACACACAGACTGCTGAGTCCATACACACACACAGACTGCTGAGTCCATACACACACACACACACACACAAACTGCTGTGTCCATACACACACAGACACACGGACGGCTGAGTTCATACACACAGACTTCTAAATCCACACACACACAGACTGGTGAGTCTATGCACACAGTACAGACAGACACAGACTGCTGAGTCCATACACACAGACACAGACTCCTGAGTCCATACACACAGACACAGACTCCTGAGTCCATACACATAGACACAGACTGCTGAGTCCATACACACACACACACACACACAGACTGCTCAGTCCATACACATACAGACACAGACTGCTGAGTACACTCACACACAGAGACTGCTGAGTCCATACACACACACACACAGATGGCTGAGTCCATACACACACAGACGGCTGAGTTCATACACACACACACAGACTGCTGAGTCCATACACACACACAGACTGCTGAGTCCATACACACACAGAGAGACTGCCGAGTCCACACACACACACAGACTGCTGAGTCCACACACACACACAGACTGCTGAGTACACACACACACACACACACACAGACTGCTGAGTCCACACACACACACACACACACAGACTGCTGAGTTCACACACACACACACAGACTGCTGAGTCCACACACACACACACAGACTGCCCAGTCCACACACACACACACACACACACAGACTGCTCAGTCCAGACACACACACACAGACGGCTGAGTCCATACACACACACACACAGACGGCTGAGTCCATACACACACACACAGACGGCTGAGTCCATACACACACACAGACTGCCGGGTCCATACACACACAGACTGCTGAGTCCACACACACACACACATACTGCTGAGTCCACACACACAGACTGCTGAGTCCACACACACACACAGGCTGCTGAGTCCACACACACACACACAGGCTGCTGAGTCCACACACACACACACAGACTGCTGAGTCCACACACACACAGACTGCTGAGTCCACACACACAGACTGCTGAGTCCACACACAGACTGCTGAGTCCACACACACAGACTGCTGAGTCCACACACACACACAGACTGCTGAGTCCACACACACACACACACACACATACTGCTGACTCCACACACACACACACATACTGCTGGGTCCACACACACACACACACACACACACACAGAGACTGCTGAGTCCATACACACAGACACACACACAAACTGCTGAGTCCATACACACATACACACGGACGGCTGAGTTCATACACACAGACTGCTAAATCCACACACACACACACACACACAGACTGCTGAGTCCATACAAACAGACACAGAATGCTGAGTCCATACACACAGACACAAACTCCTGAGTCCATACACACACAGACTGCTGAGTCCATACACACACACACACACACACACACACACACAGACTGCTGTGTCCATACACACACACACACAGACTGCTGAGTCCATACACACACACACACACACACACACACACACAGACTGCTCAGTCCATACACACACACACACACAGCTCAGTCCATACACACACACACACACACACACAGATACTGCTCAGTCCATACACATACAGACACAGACTGCTGAGTACACACACACACACACAGACACAGACACAGACGTTTGAGTCCATACACACACACACAGCTAGCTGAGTCCATACACACACACACAGAGACGGCTGAGTCCATACACACACACAGACGGCTGAGTCCATACACACACACAGACTGCTGAGTCCATACACACACACAGAGACTGCCGGGTCCATACACACAGACTGCTGAGTCCACACACACACACAGACTGCTGAGTCCATACACACACAGACGGCTGAGTCCATACACACACACAGACTGCTGAGTCCATACACACACACACAGACTGCTGAGTCCATACACACACACACAGAGACTGCCGGGTCCATACACACACAGACTGCTGAGTCCACACACACACACAGACTGCTGAGTCCACACACACACACAGACTGCTGAGTCCACACACACACACAGACTGCTGAGTCCATACACACAGACACAGACTCCTGAGTCCATACACACAGACACAGACTGCTGAGTCCATACACACACAGACTGCTGAGTCCATACACACACACACACACACAGACTGTTGAGTCCATACACACACACAGACTGCTGAGTCCATACACACACAGACTGCTCAGTCCATACACATACACACACAGACTGCTCAGTCCATACACACACACACACAGCTCAGTCCATACACACACACACAGACTGCTGAGTCCACACACACACACAGACTGCTCAGTCCATACACACACACACACACACACACACACACAGACTGCTCAGTCCATACACACACACACACACACAGCTCAGTCCATACACACACACACACACACACACACACACAGATACTGCTCAGTCCATACACATACAGACACAGACTGCTGAGTACACACACACACACACACAGACACAGACGTTTGAGTCCATACACACACACATAGCTGGCTGAGTCCATACACACACACACAGACGGCTGAGTCCATACACACACACACAGACTGCTGAGTCCATACACACACACAGAGACTGCCGAGTCCATACACACACAGACTGCTGAGTCCACACACACACACACATACTGCTGAGTCCACACACACACACACATACTGCTGAGTCCACACACACACAGACTGCTGAGTCCACACACACACAGACTGCTGAGTCCACACACACACACACACACACACAGACTGCTGTGTCCATACACACTCACACACAGACTGCTGAGTCCATACACACACACACACACACACACACAGACTGCTCAGTCCATACACACACACACACACAGCTCAGTCCATACACACACACACACACACACACAGATACTGCTCAGTCCATACACATACAGACACAGACTGCTGAGTACACACACACACACACACAGACACAGACACAGACGTTTGAGTCCATACACACACACACAGCTGGCTGAGTCCATACACACACACACACAGACGGCTGAGTCCATACACACACACAGACGGCTGAGTCCATACACACACACAGACTGCTGAGTCCATACACACACACAGAGACTGCCGGGTCCATACACACAGACTGCTGAGTCCACACACACACACACAGACTGCTGAGTCCATACACACACAGACGGCTGAGTCCATACACACACACAGACTGCTGAGTCCATACACACACACACAGACTGCTGAGTCCATACACACACACACAGACTGCTGAGTCCATACACACACACACACACAGAGACTGCCGGGTCCATACACACACAGACTGCTGAGTCCACACACACACACAGACTGCTGAGTCCACACACACACACAGACTGCTGAGTCCACACACACACAGACTGCTGAGTCCACACACACATACACACACACACTGCTGAGTCCACACACACAGACTGCTGAGTCCACACACACACACAGACTGCTGAGTCCACACACACACACAGACTGCTGAGGCCACACACACACACACACAGACTGCTGAGTCCATACACACAGACACACACAAACTGCTGTGTCCATACACACACGGACGGCTGAGTTCATACACACAGACTGCTAAATCCACACACACATAGACTGGTGAGTCTATACACACAGTACACACAGACACAGACTGCTGAGTCCATACACACAGACACAGACTCCTGAGTCCATACACACAGACACAGACTGCTGAGTCCATACACACACAGACTGCTGAGTCCATACACACACACACACAGACTGTTGAGTCCATACACACACACAGACTTCTGAGTCCATACACACACACACAGACTGCTGAGTCCATACACACACACAGACTGCTGAGTCCATACACACACAGACTGCTCAGTCCATACACATACACACACAGACTGCTCAGTCCATACACACACACACACAGCTCAGTCCATACACACACACACAGACTGCTGAGTCCACACACACACACACACAGACTGCTCAGTCCATACACACACACACACACACAGACTGCTCAGTCCATACACACACACACACACACACAGCTCAGTCCATACACACACACACACACACACACACAGATACTGCTCAGTCCATACACATACAGACACAGACTGCTGAGTACACACACACACACACACAGACACAGACGTTTGAGTCCATACACACACACATAGCTGGCTGAGTCCATACACACACACACAGACGGCTGAGTCCATACACACACACACAGACTGCTGAGTCCATACACACACACAGAGACTGCCGGGTCCATACACACACAGACTGCTGAGTCCACACACACACACACACAGACTGCTGAGTCCACACACACACACACACACACACACATACTGCTGAGTCCACACACACACACACATAATGCTGAGTCCACACACACACAGACTGCTGAGTCCACACACACACACACAGACTGCTGAGTCCACACACACACACAGACTGCTGAGTCCATACACACAGACACACACACACACACAAACTGCTGTGTCCATACACACAGACACACGGACGGCTGAGTTCATACACACAGACTGCTAAATCCACACACACACAGACTGCTGAGTCCATACACACACACACACACACACACACAGACTGCTCAGTCCATACACACACAGACTGCTCAGTCCATACACACACACACACACACACACACACACAGACAGACTGCTCAGTCCATACACACACAGCTCAGTCCATACACACACACACACAGACTGCTCAGTCCATACACACACACACATATACTGCTCAGTCCATACACATACAGACACATACTGCTGAGTACACTCACACACACACACACACAGACTGCTGAGTCCATACACACACACACACACAGATGGCTGAGTCCATACACACACACACAGACGGCTGAGTCCATACACACACAGAGAGACTGCCGAGTCCACACACACACACAGACTGCTGAGTCCACACACACACACACACACACACACACACACATACTGCTGAGTCCACACACACACATACTGCTGAGTCCACACACAGACTGCTGAGTCCACACACACACACACAGACTGCTGAGTCCACACACACACACAGACTGCTGAGTCCATACACACAGACACACACACACACACAAACTGCTGTGTCCATACACACACAGACACACGGACGGCTGAGTTCATACACACAGACTGCTAAATCCACACACACACAGACTGCTGAGTCCATACACACACACACACACACACACACACACACAGACTGCTCAGTCCATACACACACACAGACTGCTCAGTCCATACACACACACAGACAGACTGCTCAGTCCATACACACACAGCTCAGTCCATACACACACACACAGACTGCTCAGTCCATACACACACACACAGATACTGCTCAGTCCATACACATACAGACACATACTGCTGAGTACACTCACACACACACACACACAGACTGCTGAGTCCATACACACACACAGATGGCTGAGTCCATACACACACACACAGACGGCTGAGTCCATACACACACAGAGAGACTGCCGAGTCCACACACACACACAGACTGCTGAGTCCACACACACACACACACACACACACAGACTGCTGAGCTCACACACACACTGCTCAGTCCACACACACACAGACTGCTCAGTCCACACACACACAGACTGCTCAGTCCATACACACACAGACACACGGACGTCTGAGTCCATACACACACACACAGACGGCTGAGTCCATACACACACACAGACTGCCGGGTCCATACACACACAGCTTGCTGAGTCCACACACACACACACACACACACAGACTGCTGAGTCCACACACACAGACTGCTGAGTCCACACACACACACAGGCTGCTGAGTCCACACACACACACACACAGGCTGCTGAGTCCACACACACACACACAGACTGCTGAGTCCACACACACACACAGACTGCTGAGTCCACACACACAGACTGCTGAGTCCACACACACAGACTGCTGAGTCCACACACACAGACTGCTGAGTCCACACACACACACACACACACAGACTGCTGAGTCCACACACACACACACACATACTGCTGACTCCACACACACACACACAGACTGCTGAGTCCATACACACAGACACACACACAAACTGCTGAGTCCATACACACACATACACACGGATGGCTGAGTTCATACACACAGACTGCTAAATCCACACACACACACACAGACTGCTGAGTCCATACAAACAGACACAGACTGCTGAGTCCATACACACAGACACAAACTCCTGAGTCCATACACAGACACAGACTGCTGAATCCATACACACAGACACAAACTCCTGAGTCCATGCACAGACACAGACTGCTGAGTCCATACACATAGACACAGACTGCTGAGTCCATACACACACAGACTGCTGAGTCCATACACACACACACACACAGACTGCTGAGTCCATACACACACACAGACTGCTGAGTCCATACACACACACACACACACACACACACACACAGACTGCTCAGTCCATACACACACACACAGACTGCTCAGTCCATACACACACAGACTGCTGAGTCCATACACACACACACACACACAGACTGCTGAGTCCATACACACAGACACACACACAAACTGCTGAGTCCATACACACACATATACACGGACGGCTGAGTTAATACACACAGACTGCTAAATCCACACACACACACACACAGACTGCTGAGTCCATACAAACAGACACAGACTGCTGAGTCCATACACACAGACACAAACTCCTGAGTCCATACACAGACACAGACTGCTGAGTCCATACACACAGACACAAACTCCTGAGTCCATACACAGACACAGACTGCTGAGTCCATACACATAGACACAGACTGCTGAGTCCATACACACACAGACTGCTGAGTCCATACACACACACACACTCAGATGGCTGAGTCCATTCACACACACAGACGGCTGAGTCCATACACACACACAGACTGCTGAGTCCATACACACACAGAGAGATTGCTGAGTCCACACACACACACACACAGACTGTTGAGTCCACACACACACACACACACACAGACTGCTGAGTCCACACACACAGACTGCTGAGTCCACACACACACACACACAGACTGCTGAGTCCACACACACACACACACACACAGACTGCTGAGTCCACACACACACACACACACACACACACAGACTGCTGAGTCCACACACACACACAGACTGCTCAGTCCACACACACAGACTGCTGAGTCCACACACACACACACACACACACAGACTACTTAGTCCACACACACAGACTGCTGAGTCCACACACACAGACTGCTGAGTCCACACACACACACACACACACAGACTGCTGAGTCCACACACACACACACAGACTGCTGAGTCCACACACACACACACACACACACACACAAACTGCTGAGTCCATACACACACAGACACACGGACGGCTGAGTTCATACACACAGACTGGTGAGTCTATACACATAGACACAGACTGCTGAGTCCATACACACACACACACAGACTGCTGAGTCCATACACACACACAGACTGCTGAGTCCATACACGCACACACAGACTGCTGAGTCCATACACACACACACACAGACTGCTGAGTCCATACACGCACACACACACAGACTGCTGAGTCCATACACACACACACACACAGACTGCTCAGTCCATACACACACAGACTGCTCAGTCCATACACACACACACACACAGACTGCTCAGTCCATACACAGACAGACTGCTCAGTCCATACACACACAGCTCAGTCCATACACACACACACACACACACACAGACTGCTCAGTCCATACACACACAGACTGCTCAGTCCACACACACACAGACTGCTCAGTCCATACACACACAGACACACGGACGTCTGAGTTCATACACACACACACAGACTGCTGAGTCCATACACACAGACACAGACTGCTGAGTCCATACACACACACAGAGATTGCTGAGTCCATACACACAGACACAGACTGCTGAGTCCATACACACACATACACAGACTACTGAGTCCATACACACACACACACAGACTACTGAGTCCATACACACACACACAGACTGTTGAGTCCATACACACACACACAGACTGCTCAGTCCACACACACACACACAGACTGCTCAGTCCATACACACACAGACACACGGACGTCTGGGTTCATACACACATACTGCTAAATCCACACACACACAGACTGCTGAGTCCATACACATAGACACAGACTGCTGAGTCCATACACACACACACACACAGACTGCTGAGTCCATACACACAGACACACACACACACACACACACAAACTGCTGTGTCCATACACACACAGACACACGGACGGCTGAGTTCATACACACAGACTGCTAAATCCACACACACACAGACTGGTGAGTCTATACACACAGTACACACAGACACAGACTGCTGAGTCCATACACACAGACACAGACTCCTGAGTCCATACACATAGACACAGACTGCTGAGTCCATACACACACACACACACACACACACAGACTGTTGAGTCCATACACACACACACAGACTGCTGAGTCCATACACACACAGACTGCTGAGTCCATACACACACAGACTGCTGAGTCCATACACATACACACACAGACTGCTCATCCATACACATACACACACAGACTGCTCAGTCCATACACACACACACACAGCTCAATCCATACACACACACACACACACAGACTGCTGAGTCCACACACACACACACACACAGACTGCTGAGTCCACACACACACACAGACTGCTCAGTCCACACACACACACACAGACTGCTGAGTCCACACACACACACAGACTGCTCAGTCCACATACACACACACACACACACACACAGACTGCTCAGTCCATACACACACACACACACACAGACTGCTCAGTCCATACCCACACACACACAAACACACAGCTCAGTCCATACACACACACACACACACACAGATACTGCTCAGTCCATACACATACAGACACAGACTGCTGAGTACACACACACACACACACACACAGACACAGACGTTTGAGTCCATACACACACACACAGACGGCTGAGTCCATACACACACACACAGACTGCTGAGTCCATACACACACACACAGACTGTTGAGTCCACACACACACACAGACTGCTGAGTCCATACACACAGACACACACACACACAAACTGCTGTGTCCATACACACACAGACACACGGACGGCTGAGTTCATACACACAGACTGCTAAATCCACACACACACACAGACTGGTGAGTCTATACACACAGTACACACAGACACAGACTGCTGAGTCCATACACACAGACACAGACTCCTGAGTCCATACACATAGACACAGACTGCTGAGTCCATACACACACACACACACACACACACACAGACTGTTGAGTCCATACACACACACACAGACTGCTGAGTCCATACACACACAGACTGCTGAGTCCATACACACAGACTGCTCATTCCATACACATACACACACAGACTGCTCAGTCCATACACATACACACAGACTGCTCAGTCCATACACACACACACACAGCTCAGTCCATACACACACACAGACTGCTGAGTCCACACACACACACACACACAGACTGCTGAGTCCACACACACACACAGACTGCTCAGTCCACACACACACACAGACTGCTCAGTCCACACACACACACAGACTGCTCAGTCCACATACACACACACACACACACACACACACAGACTGCTCAGTCCATACACACACACACACACACACACACACAGACTGCTCAGTCCATACCCACACACACACAGCTCAGTCCATACACACACACACACACACACACACACACAGATACTGCTCAGTCCATACACATACAGACACAGACTGCTGAGTACACACACACACACACACACACACAGACACAGACGTTTGAGTCCATACACACACACACAGACGGCTGAGTCCATACACACACACACAGACTGCTGAGTCCATACACACAGACACACACACACACAAACTGCTGTGTCCATACACACACAGACACACGGACGGCTGAGTTCATACACACAGACTGCTAAATCCACACACACACAGACTGTTGAGTCTATACACACAGTACAGACAGACACAGACTGCTGAGTCCATACACACAGATACAGACTCCTGAGTCCATACACATAGACACAGACTGCTGAGTCCATACACACACACACACACACACACACACACACACAGACAGACAGACTGCTCAGTCCATACACACAGACAGACAGACTGCTCAGTCCATACACACACACACACACACACACACACAGCTCAGTCCATACACACACACACACACACACACACAGCTCAGTCCATACACACACACACACACAGATACTGCTCAGTCCATACACATACAGACACAGACTGCTGAGTACACTCACACACACACAGACTGCTCAGTCCATACACACACACACACACAGATACTGCTCAGTCCATACACATACAGACACAGACTGCTGAGTACACTCACACACACACACAGACTGCTGAGTCCATACACACACACAGATGGCGGAGTCCATTCACACACACAGACGGCTGAGTCCATTCACACACACAGACGGCTGAGTCCATACACACACACAGACGGCTGAGTCCATACACACACACACAGACTGCTGAGTCCATACACACACAGAGATACTGCTGAGTCCACACACACACACACACACACACACACTGCTGAGTCCACACACACACACACACACACACACACACACACAGACTGCTGAGTTCACACACACACACAGACTGCTGAGTCCACACACACACACACACACCCACACAGACTACTGAGTCCACACACACAGACTGCTGAGTCCACACACACAGACTGCTGAGTCCACACACACAGACTGCTGAGTCCACACACACACAGACTGCTGAGTCCACACACACACACACACACACACAGACTTGCTGAGTCCACACACACACACAAACTGCTGAGTCCATACACACACAGACACACGGACGGCTAAGTTCATACACACAGACTGCTAAATCCACACACACACAGACTGGTGAGTCTATACACACAGACACAGACTGCTGAGTCCATACACACACAGACTGCTGAGTCCATACACACACAGAGAGACTGCCGAGTCCACACACACACACTGCTGAGGCCACACACACACACACACACAGACTGCTGAGTCCACACACACACACACAGACTGCTGAGTCCACAGACACACACACACAGACTGCTGAGTTCACACACACAGACACAGGCTGCTGAGTCCACACACACACACACACACAGACTGCTCAGTCCACACACACACACACAGACTGCTCAGTCCACACACACACACACACACACACACACACACACAGACTGCTCAGTCCACACACACACAGTCTGCTCAGTCCATACACACACAGACACACGGACGTCTGAGTTCATACACACAGACTGCTAAATCCACACACACACAGACTGCTGAGTCCATACACACAGACACAGACTGCTGAGTCCATACACACACACACAGATTGCTGAGTCCATACACACAGACACAGACTGCTGAGTCCATACACACACACACACAGACTACTGAGTCCATACACACACACACTGCTGAGTCCATACACACACACACAGACTGCTCAGTCCACACACACACACACACAGACTGCTCAGTCCATACACACACAGACACACGGACGTCTGGGTTCATACACACATACTGCTAAATCCACACACACACAGACTGCTGAGTCCATACACACAGACACAGACTGCTGAGTCCATACACACACACACAGATTGCTGAGTCCATACACACAGACACAGACTGCTGAGTCCATACACACACACACACAGACTACTGAGTCCATTCACATACACACACACAGACTGCTGAGTCCATACATACGCACACACACACGGGCTGCTGAGTCCATACAAACACACAGACTGCTAAGTTCATACACACACAGACTGCTGAGTCCATACATACGCACACACACACACACACAGACTGCTGAGTCCATACACACACACACACACACACACAGACTGCTGAGTCCATACACACACACACCAAGCCTACCTTTCACTGGAAGCTGTTGCTGGGCTTTTCCAACAGCAGGAAGACCTGCTGCTTAACGGCTGCTTGGTCTAACTGCTTGGTCTAACAACAGCTAGTGTTTTCAGCCTTGCTTCCAAAACCCTTCTGAATACTACACATTTATTGTTCACCTACTCATTATTTTTGAAGGCTATGATGCCTAACAGGACCATCCACTCTGTGGGGAGGCAGTTGATTTACTTGAATAAACGATAGAAAAAAAAAAAAAAGTAATCACAGAAGCAAATAAATTCATATTACATAAGGCAACAATGCATAAATCTCACGATGAATTCAAGAATATTTGTACATAATATTTTATTATAACAAAGGCCAACAATTTATAAGATCCACAAATACTAATCTACCCAAGAATATTACTATCTTAAAGATGCCCCACTTGCATTCACAAAAAACAAGCATTATTATTATGTCTAACTCACTTAAAGGGACACTCCAGGCACCCAGACCACTTCTGCTCATTGGAGTGGTCTAGGTGCCAACTCCCACTACTCCTAACCCTGCAAGTGTAATTATTGCAGTTTTCTATAAACTGCAATAATTACCTTGCAGGGTTAACTCCACCTCTAGTGGCTGTCTACTAGACAGCCACTAGAGGTCTCTTCCTGGTCTATAGCACAGGAAACCTGTGCTAGAGCGTCGCTGGACGTCCTCACGCTTTGTGAGGACCTCCAGCGTTGCTCAAATCCCCATAGGAAAGCATTGAAATTCGTTTTCAATGCTTTCCTATGGGGAGACCTAATGCGCATGCGCGGAATTGCCGCGCATGCGCATTAGGTCTCCTCGGCCGGTGGGCGGGATCAGTCTCGCCCGCCGGCCGACGGAGCCAGTAGGAGGAGCGGCGCGGAGGAGGAGACAGCGGCGAGGGACATCGCCGCTGCCTCAGGTAAGTGACTGAAGGGGTTTTCATCCCTTCAGTAACTGGGGATTGGTGGGTGGGAGGGAGAGGGACCCTCCAGTGCCAGGAAAACGGATCGTTTTCCTGGCACTGGAGATTCCCCTTAAGTTTAAATTACACACTTGTCAAATGCGATGTCTCCTACGGAAGGATTGCCCTCATATAGATAGAGGCATTCCCACATAAGCAATCCATATTGGCTACTATTATTGTGTAATGACTTTATCAAGATTCATTTCATCCTTAATCCCATTGGGGTTTGCATGTGCCTAATTCAAAAATCCAATATGCTTCCCATTTATTCACTTTTACAATCAAATATCCCTATCACCTTGGAACAACATATCCTTTCATAGCTTGAAATATTAAGTAAGTAAACTGTTTACTGGGTAACCCAAATCCTTCCCTATATCAAATAGATGCTCCCTAATTTTTTTTCCCGTCTGCTTTGGCCCACATATTGGGCTCCACATGTGGAGCAACTAATTATATCTATCACTGTATCAGTTTACCAGGAGTTGGAGCCCAGTTGCAGGAGATGGCACAGGAATGAGGCAAAAAACAGATCCTAGGTTTCAGGCAAGGCTGGCTTTTACAGCCTGCTAATTAGATGCAGCTGACCCTAATTGGAAACGGGCTGCAGGTGGATCAGCACTGCTTAATCAAGGGGTCAGGAAGCAGAAGGGGGCAAGGGGTCAGGAAGCAGAATAATACAGACAGAAACTGAAGCCCTTTGGTGGACAGCACGGCAGAGAACCTGACTGGGATGTTGGAAATGTCAGTTCAAACCCAGCCAGGTAAAGGGGCAGCCAGCTTAAGGGGCAGCCATGCCTTGCTATCTGCAGGGCTCAGGCTGTGCCATGACAATCACATTCCTGGTTACACAGCATATATACTACTGAATTAAATACTTTCTATAAATGACATTTCATCACAAATGTACAACATATGCACTTCAAGTATTGATTTACTTCTCAAAATAAACATGACCAAATTAACAGTGCCCTAATGTAACAATGCAATGATTTGTGGACCCAGGACATACTTGAAAACAAGATAAATCTCAATGTATCTTTCCTGGTAAAATATTTTATAATTAAATAAATATACCTATATTGTATGGTATAATATTCTATATATTGTGTATAGGGATCATCAACTACATAAATGCAGCACATCTGCCACCACCACATAAAAATGGTTACATATAAGGTAGCAGTCCCCCCAAAAGATAAAATAATTCTGGTTCTGTAAGGTCAGAACACTTGTCACTTCCAGGAACACGGTGCGCTGTGAAGAGGTAACGTTAAAACTAGGTACTGAGTTGAGGGTTTGAATACTTATATCAATGTGATATTTTATGTTTTTTTTTAATTTAATTTATTTGGAATGGTGTCAACAAGCAGCTTTTTGCTTTGTCATTAGGGGATATGACACTGTGCAATTTATCTCTGAATGGTCTGATTGGTTAACTGAGAGGTAGACCACTCTGATGGGGTTGATTGGCTTTGCCAACCAATCAGAGGGCTCTGATTCAAATTGCATGGCATGCCCTGCAGAGCTACAGAAGTAGAGGTTCTATTTAAGCTGTCTAAAGTAAATACAAATAAGTTGATGTTGCCTGATGGGATACACCCAAAGTTATTAATAGAACTAGCGGTGAACTAGCAAAACCGTTAACAGATTTATTTAACCAATCATTGCTAACGGGAGTAGTCCCAGAATATTGGAAATTAGTGAATATTGTGCCAGTTCGCAAGAAAGGTAGCGGGAGGAGTCAAACAACTAAAGGCCAGTAAACCTCTACTTACTTACCGTATTTATCGGCGTATAACACGCACCGGCGTATAACACGCACCTCATTTTTAGAAAGAAATTCCAGGAAATTTCCCCCCCTCCCATAGTATTCCCCCCCCTCATCCCATAGTATTCCACCCCCTCATCCCATAGTATTCCCCCCCCCTCATCCCATAGTATTCCCCCCCCTCATCCCATAGTATTCCCCCCTCATCCCATAGTATTCCCCCCTCATCCCATAGTATTCCCCCCTCATCCCATAGTGTTCCCCCCTCATCCCATAGTATTCTCCCCCCCTTTCCATAGTATTCTCCCCCCTCCCATAGTATTCCCCCCTCCCATAGTATTCTCCCCCCTCCCCTCCCATAGTATTCTCCCCCCCTCCCCTCCCATAGTATTCTCCCCCCTCCCCTCCCATAGTATTCTTCCCCCTCCCATAGTAATCTCCCCCCTCCCCTCCTATAGTAATCTCCCCCCTTCCCTCCTATAGTATTCTCCCCCCTCCCCTCCCATGGTATTCTCCCCCCTCCCCTCCCATAGTATTCTCCCCCCTCCCCTCCCATAGTATTCTCCCCCCCTCCCCTCCCATAGTATTCTCCCCCCCTCCCCTCCCATAGTATTCTCCCCCCCTCCCCTCCCATAGTATTCTCCCCCCCTCCCCTCCCATAGTATTCTTCCCCCTCCCCTCCCATAGTATTCTTCTCCCTCCCCTCCCATAGTATTCTTCTCCCTCCCCTCCCATAGTAATCTCCCCCCTTCCCTCCCATAGTATTCTCCCCCCCTCCCATAGTATTCTCCCCCCTCCCCTCCCATAGTATTCTCCCCCCTCCCCTCCCATAGTATTCCCCCCCTCCCCTCCCATAGTGTACTTCCCCCCTCCCCTCCCATAGTGTACTTCCCCCCCTCCCCTCCCATAGTGTACTTCCCCCCCCTCCCCTCCCATAGTGTACTTTCCTCCCCCTCCCCTCCCATAGTATTCCCTCCCCTCCCATAGTATCCCCCCCTCCCCTAGTATTTCCCCCCCCTCCCCATCCCTAGTATTTCCCCCCCCCCTCCCCTCCCATAGTATTTCCCCCCCCTCCCCTCCCATAGTATTTCCCCCCCTCCCCTCCCATAGTGTATTTCCCCCCCCCCTCCCCTCCCATAGTGTACTTTCCCCCTCCCCTCCCCTCCCATAGTGTACTTCCCCCCCTCCCCTCCCATAGTGTACTTCCCCCCCTCCCCTCCCATAGTGTACTTTCCTCCCCCTCCCCTCCCATAGTGTACTTTCCTCCCCCTCCCCTCCCATAGTGTACTTTCCTCCCCCTCCCCTCCCATAGTGTACTTCCCCCCCTCCCCTCCCATAGTGTACTCCCCCCCCTCCCCTCCCATAGTGTACTCCCCCCTCCCCTCCCATAGTGTACTTCCCCCCCTCCCCTCCCATAATGTACTTTCCTCCCCCTCCCCTCACCTAGTGTACTTTCCTCCCCCTCCCCTCCCATAGTGTACTTTCCTCCCCCTCCCCCTCCCCTCCCCTCCCCTCCCATAGTGTACTTTCCTCCCCCTCCCCCTCCCCTCCCCTCCCATAATTACTTACCTGTCCTGAAGCGTGGGCCGGCTTCACAGCGCGCACCGCGGTACAGGAACTTTAATTTAAGGTTCCGGTTTCCGGCGGGACTGAAAGGAAGTGTGCACACTATTGTGCACACTTCCTTTCAGTCCCGCCGGAAACCGGAACCTGAAATTAAAGTTCCTGTACCGCGGTGCGCGCTGTGAAGCCGGCCCACGCTTCAGGACAGGTAAGTAATTATGGGATATCGGCGTATAACACGCACCCACGATTTTCCCCCTATTTTCAGGGGGAAAAAGTGCGTGTTATACGCCGATAAATACGGTACTTATTCATAGATTTACTTCGGGGAGATCATGTAAATATAATCTTATGGATTCTTTTTTTTTTTTTTTTATTTGACAATTTTTTTGAGACATGCGAGCATAACATAAATGCAAGTGCACCTTCAAAGCGTTCATCCTAACTTTACAGAGGAAGTTGTGTCCTGGTTACATTTACATTGGATATCAAAATATAACTTGTTGTCGTTAGGTACATAAACAGTGCCGAGAACATGCCCCTTACATTTTGTGGGGAGAATTGAAATTGAGGGGGGGGGGGGGGGGTAGAGAAAGGAGAAGGAAAGAGAGGGTGGAGAGGGAGGTAGTCTAGGGGATGAGGAGGGGGTGACCCTTGATTATCCTGCTGGAACGGAAGGTCGCCTTGCATGTGTAAGGAAAGACGTCCAGCAAGCAACTTCGGTCGCTGAATTGTTGTTCGTTCTCTTGATAGGACCAGATCCAGTTAGCGCTGCATCACAGATGCCGTTCCTTACTACCATCAGCCGTTAATTGTATGGATATCTGTGTGGGTGATGTATGTGTCCCAGATGTGTCTTGCCTTTGCGATTGTAGGTCTTAGACCAAATTGATGTTGGTGCATAGGTTCATATGTCCAATTGAGTGCAATTTGGTTTATCAAATGCGTATGAGACGGTATGTCCCTAGATTTCCAATGTCTCGCTATTAGGATTTGTACTGAAGTGAGTGTATTGTATATCAATGCCCGGTGAGTTTTGGACATTCTCTCAGGGAGCACATACAGAAGGCACAGTGCAGGGTTTTTGTCTACCTGGTGGCCGAGCAGGTCCGATATGATTTTGAGGGCTTGTGTCCAGAGAGGGGCTAATGTGGGACATGACCACCATATGTGGATCATCGTGCCTACCTCTCTTTCACAACGCCAACACACGTTCGTGGAGGCGGGCCATATTTTGTGTATTTTTTCGGGTACTAAATACCAACGGTATGATATTTTCCGTTGTATTTCCAAGTGTTGTGCGCACGGTGTGATTCCTTTATGTACTGTGTAAGCTCTTTTCCACTGCTCCGGGCTTAACTCGGTGTCTAATTCTATGTGCCATGCTGTTTTGTAGTGCTCGAGTGTTGTTGGCTGGCTGTGGAGGAGTAAGTGATAGCACGTAGAGAGAGGTTTTATGATGGGTTTATGTGATAGGCACATATTTTCAAACCGTGAGGTTGGCGCGCTCAAAACTTTTTCGGGATTGGTGGACGGATTGTTTGTTATTAGAGATTTGATTTGGAGGTAAGGGAATAGGAATTTTGTGGGTAGATCAAATTGTTCCTGTAGGCATGGGAAAGTTTTGAGGTGTCCCCCTTGGTATAAGTGGAGAATATGTGTGATGCCTTTTTCAGTCCACATCTTATAGTTAAAAGTGGGGATTATCAAGCTTATAGATTGTAAAGGAGCTGCCATAGGTATTTTTGGATGGTTAACCAGTGTTTTCCTCAACCCGTCCCAGGTGTCAACAAGCAACCTAGTAGTTGGGAGGCCCGGGAATGGTTTTGGCCTCCGGGCATTGTCAATCCAGAAGATCGGGCCTACGTGGTTCATTTTAAGCCAATAGGCCTCTATTTCTGTCCATTGAGGGATATAGTGGGAGTCGTGTGCCGCTAGCATAGTGCTCAATAGTGATGCTTTATGGTATATGTATAGGTTGGGGGCGCCTAGGCCACCTTCCGTAACTGGCCTGTGTAAGATTTTGGCGGCTATACAGCTTTTTTTGTGCTTTATTTATTATTATTTAATAAATAAAGAGGTGACCGACTTGAGGTTGGTGATTGGTAAAGGTATTTGTAGTGTTCTAAAGAGGTATAACAGTTTGGGTAGCAGTGACATTTTGAATGCTGCTATGCGCCCCAACCATGAGAGGAATTTTCCTTCCCATGATCTCAGGGTGGTGTCGAAGTCCTTTAGGAGTCCTACATAATTTGCATGGAATAGTCCTGCAGGTCTTTTTGTAAGTTTGATTCCCAGGTATGTTAAGTGGTCTGACCTCCAATCTAGAGGAAATGGCTCTTTTAGCCTATCTCTTGCAGCCTTTGCCACTCCTATCGTCAGTGCTTATGTTTTGGAAACATTCAGTTTATAGTAAGAGTGGTGGCCAAACAGATCGATTTGTCGCATTAAATTGGGCATGGTGTCGAACGGTTGTGTCAAAGTGAGAAGGATGTCATCCGCGAATATGTTGAGTTTGAATTCTTTTGCACCCAAGGGGATCCCATGAATGTTCGGGTCTGACCTAATTTTGGATGCAAGTGGCTCTAAGGCCAGCACATAGAGCAGAGGGGAGAGAGGGCATCCCTGCCTGGAGCCATTGGTGATGTTTATGTTTTGGGACGGGAATCCTGCATAGAGGACCTGTGCAGAAGGTGCGCTGTATAAGGCATCTACTGCAGCAATGAATTGTGTAGGGAAGCCAAATTTGTGGAGGACTCTATTCAAAAATGTCCAGTTTAGCCTATCGAAGGCCTTCTCCGCGTCTAGGGACATGAAGAGTCCCTCCAATCCTAGTTTTCTAGAGCTATGCATGAGGTTGAATACTTTGTGGGTATTGTCCGAGCCCTGTCTGCCCCTTACGAAGCCTACCTGGTCAGCATGTATTAGGTCTGGTAGGATGGTTTTAAGTCTGTTGGCTTGCAGTTTTGCAAATATCTTGGCGTCCGTATTGAGAAGGGAGATCGGACGGAAGTTCGGGCATGTGGTTGGTGGTTTCCCTGGTTTGGGAAGGGTGGTTATATGTGCCTGTAATAGCTCTGTGGGTAACGAGTGTTTATCTATGGCGCGATTGAATAGAGTAGTCAGCGCAGGGGATAAGATGTCAGCGAAGAGGTGGTAATATGTGTTCGCGAATCCGTCAGGGCCTGGGGCTTTGCCTACTGGGAGAGTTTTAATCGTGTCTTTTATTTCCTGTTGGGTGATAGGGCTTCTCTATGCCGTTGTGAAAGGGTTGGCAGGTTGGCATCCTGTAGGTATTCATCAATAGATGTGGGGGATGTCGAGGGCAGTAGTGGGTCGTTTGTAAGGTTGTATAAAGTTTCATAGTATGTGGCGTATTCGTTGCTTATAGCTTTCGGAGCCATTATCTTTTCTCTATTTGGTGTCAGTATATGTGCTATTTTGGACGTGGGCTGTCTGTCACGAAGTCTTTGGGCTAGTATTTTGCTCGCTCTATTACCCTGAGAGTAGTGTGTGGCTTTCAATTTCCTCAGTGAATAGCCAACTTTGGTAAGCGCTAAAGTCCGTATTTTATCCTGTGTTTCTGAGATTTGTTTTTGCAATATCGGGGACGGGTTTGTTTGGTTTGGTTTATTAAGGTCATGTAGTTGTTTGTGCCAGATGACCTGATGGGCTTGGGACGTCTGTTTGAGGTAGTGGGCCCGTTTTATCAGTTCCCCGCGTATTACTGGCTTGTGAGCTAGCCAGGTGTTTACCGCCGAACTCTCTGGTGTGGTGTTTTCCGTAAAATAGTGTATGAGCGTGTTTTCGATGTGTTTTTTGAACGTTTTATCATGTAGCAGTGTTTCGTTCAAGTGCCAAGGGCTTCTATTGTGGCTTTCAAATTTGTCTTTGAGTTCCATGGTGATAGGCGCATGGTCCGACCATGTAATTGTCGCTATGGAGCATTTGAGTATCTGTGTTAAGTGTTTCCCCTAAGTGAGGAACCTGTCGATTCGGGTGTAGGAGTTATGAACCGACGAGAAGCATGTAAAGTCTTTTTCTGCGTGGTGGAGGACCCTCCATGCGTCATAGAGGTTATGTTCGTCTAGTAGTTTTTGGTATGTTTTGCATTGCCGCCTGGCTGGAGTGTGCCCTTGTGTTCTCGATCTCGCGGATGAGTCCAAGTCAGGGTCTAAGGTGTGGTTAAAATCTCCACATATTATCAACATTCCCTTCTGGATAGGCGCTGTGGCGAAACCAACCTCGCCACTATGAGCTGGAGAAGCCTGGTTGCTCGCCTGCTTCCTTTGGACTATGGACCAGACTTTAAAAAGCTTTATTTTACCTGCAGAAAGGCATATTCGTGCCTTTCAGCCGGGGTGTTCAGTAGATTCCAGCTACCGAACAAACTACCGTATGAGGGACCACCTAGGAGATGGAGTGTGCCGTCAATTAACCGCCCAGAAGCTGCGGTTAACCGCAGCTTAATTGATGAACGCTGGGTGGCCTTTGTTCGTTTGCCGACCACGAGGTAGCGGCCATTTTAATCGTGCGAAAGACCAGCGGTGTTCGGCGAGGATTCTATGGAACTATAAACGGACACTTAATTGCACGAACACCGCTGAGCCGTCTGTCGCCTGGGTCCTATCGTACAAGGTTAACCGAACACTGGAATTCGGTATTTCTATGGGAATTGTAGTAACCCAGATAGCTATACCATGGAGCCTATTTGTGTGATTAAAGACTTTGGCTCCATGGCGATTAAACTGTATTCGTGTAGTCTGGGTGCCAGTCACTTAATAATGTGCACCCAGACCTGAGCTATCTGGGGATATGTAACATGTCTGTGTTGGGTGGAATAAAAGTGACTTTATATATTTTAAAGCATAATACTGTATTTAGATCCCCACATGTGTAATGGAGTCTTGTCTTTGTCCTGGGAGGTAATTGGATTACCTCTACAATTATCTCCAGGGCAGAAGAGAGGAAACCAGGATGCATTGTGGGAATGTTTACTGCTGTGTGTCTGTAATTGGTTTATGTCTGTCCTTTGTTACAGTCTTCCATTTGGTCCCCTAGGGGAGTGTCCACCAGGTGGGAGACCTGCATAAATACTGGGCAGGTAGCCCTGAGTAAATGAGTTGCTGTTTAACCCTGAAGCTGGAGTGTGTCTCTTTCTTGGGGGGAAATGGGACTGTATGCCGACTGCCAGGAGTGTAAGCTGTTCGTATTGCTTTTCCTGTTCGGCTGCTTCCAGGGTTCGTGTGTCTGCTGTTCGAGAGTTGGTGAATTCGTGCAGTTTGGGAGTTCGGGAAGTTGGTGCTTATGGTAGCTGCTGGTCTATGGAAAAGGGGATTATCGCCTAAACTGGGTTTTATCCCCTTTTGAGCAAAACGGTCCGTTACAATTGGTGGCAAGCGGCGGGATCGTTCCTACAACCAGAGGGACAGCTACAGACAACACCATTCCTGGATTACAAAGTGAGGGCAACGCCAGTACCCGTACAGCGCCCCTATCTACAAGGAACCAACTGCAGCAGAGCAAGCATGGCACCCAGCTACACGCAGGAGGAGTTTGACAAAGAGCTGAGATCACGACTGATTTTCTTCGGACCCAACCCCCCGGAGAAATGCGTGCGGCTTGTGAGTGGACATGTAGATGAGTACCTGCGGTTCATGGCAGATCCAGCCAAGGGTATCGGTCGCCCTATCCGGCGGCAGAGTGCGTTTCGGGGACTCAAAGGTGTACCCCAGGGAGATGATGGTGTCGTCCATCCTCCCCAGCAGCCGTGTGTGTCCCAGGGAGCCGAAGGTGCAGTCCTTCCTCCCCAGCGGCAGGCTGAGTTACAGGGGGCAGAGGTTGTTGTTCCTGCCCCCCAGCAGCAAAGTGATATGCCAAGAAGGCAGTGTGAAGCGAAGGGAGAGGAGAGCAGCGTCCTCCCTCCCCAGCGGCAGTGTGTGCCCCAGGGAGCTGATGGTGTCGTCCATCCTCCCCAGCAGCCGTGTGTGTCCCAGGGAGCCGAAGGTGCAGTCCTTCCTCCCCAGCGGCAGGCTGAGTTACAGGGGGCAGAGGTTGTTGTTCCTGCCCCTCAGCAGCAAAGTGATATGCCAAGAAGGCAGTGTGAAGCGAAGGGAGAGGAGAGCAGCGTCCTCCCTCCCCAGCGGCAGTGTGTGCCCCAGGGAGCTGATGGTGTCGTCCATCCTCCCCAGCAGCCGTGTGTGTCCCAGGGAGCCGAAGGTGCAGTCCTTCCTCCCCAGCGGCAGGCTGAGTTACAGGGGGCAGAGGTTGTTGTTCCTGCCCCCCAGCAGCAAAGTGAGATGCCAAGAAGGCAGTGTGAAGTGAAGGGAGAGGAGAGCAGCGTCCTCCCTCCCCAGCGGCCGTGTGTGCCCCAGGGAGCTGATGGTGTCGTCCATCCTCCCCAGCAGCCGTGTGTGTCCCAGGGAGCCGAAGGTGCAGTCCTTCCTCCCCAGCGGCAGGCTGAGTTACAGGGGGCAGAGGTTGTTGTTCCTGCCCCCCAGCAGCAAAGTGATATGCCAAGAAGGCAGTGTGAAGCGAAGGGAGAGGAGAGCAGCGTCCTCCCTCCCCAGCGGCAGTGTGTGCCCCAGGGAGCTGATGGTGTCGTCCATCCTCCCCAGCAGCCGTGTGTGTCCCAGGGAGCCGAAGGTGCAGTCCTTCATCCCCAGCGGCAGGCTGAGTTACAGGGGGCAGAGGTTGTTGTTCCTGCCCCCCAGCAGCAAAGTGATATGCCAAGAAGGCAGTGTGAAGCGAAGGGAGAGGAGAGCAGCGTCCTCCCTCCCCAGCGGCATTGTGTGCCCCAGGGAGCTGATGGTGTCGTCCATCCTCCCCCGCGGCAGTGTCTGTCCCAGGGAGCAGAAAGTGTCGCCCTTCCTCCCCAGCGGCAGTGTGTACCCCAGGGAGCTGATGGTGTCGTCCATCCTCCCCAGCGGCAGTGTGTCCTGCCGGGAGCAGAGACAGTCAGTCTCGCACCCCAGCAGCCGGACAAGAGAATGAAAGGGGAGACAGCTGGTCCCCCTTTTTCACCAGCAGAGAGAGTGGCAGGGAGAGGAGCTTGCTACCCCCTCTCCCCAGCGGCAGTTTACCGTCCAGAGAGAGGAGCTTGTTACACCCTCTCTCCAGCGGCAGCCTAACCCACCAAGGGGAGATGTTAAGCCCCACGACTGTGCAGATGGGACCGTAGTCTCTGTACTTACAGCCCAAGGGGTAGGGACGGTCGGTCCTGTCCCCCAGCCACAGAGCGATGTATCCAAAGGGGAGACAGTCGGTCTCCCCCTCCGGCAGCCGAGCTATGCACCTAAAGGGGAGACAGTCAGTCTCCAGCAACCAGGCTCCAACCAGACTACTTCCGTGGTAGTGCTGGCACCAGGACAGAATACCGCTGGTCTCTGCCCCCTCAGCAACCCACCAAAGCAGCCTAACTGTTCCCCACACAGTCATGGTGAGACACCTGGACCTGGACAAGTTTGTAATTTTTTAAGGTGTAGTACCCAGTTATTGTGGGGGGGCTGTACTAATAGTTGTGTTTTGTGGGTGGGTTGCTGGACTAACCAGGGCACTGACCGGCAGGAGGTCAGGTACCCTGTTAGTCTAGTTGGTAAAGGGGAGAAGTGTGGCGAAACCAACCTCGCCACTATGAGCTGGAGAAGCCTGGTTGCTCGCCTGCTTCCTTTGGACTATGGACCAGACTTTAAAAAGCTTTATTTTACCTGCAGAAAGGCATATTCGTGCCTTTCAGCCGGGGTGTTCAGTAGATTCCAGCTACCGAACAAACTACCGTATGAGGGACCACCTAGGAGATGGAGTGTGCCGTCAATTAACCGCCCAGAAGCTGCGGTTAACCGCAGCTTAATTGATGAACGCTGGGTGGCCTTTGTTCGTTTGCCGACCACGAGGTAGCGGCCATTTTAATCGTGCGAAAGACCAGCGGTGTTCGGCGAGGATTCTATGGAACTATAAACGGACACTTAATTGCACGAACACCGCTGAGCCGTCTGTCGCCTGGGTCCTATCGTACAAGGTTAACCGAACACTGGAATTCGGTATTTCTATGGGAATTGTAGTAACCCAGATAGCTATACCATGGAGCCTATTTGTGTGATTAAAGACTTTGGCTCCATGGCGATTAAACTGTATTCGTGTAGTCTGGGTGCCAGTCACTTAATAATGTGCACCCAGACCTGAGCTATCTGGGGATATGTAACATGTCTGTGTTGGGTGGAATAAAAGTGACTTTATATATTTTAAAGCATAATACTGTATTTAGATCCCCACATGTGTAATGGAGTCTTGTCTTTGTCCTGGGAGGTAATTGGATTACCTCTACAATTATCTCCAGGGCAGAAGAGAGGAAACCAGGATGCATTGTGGGAATGTTTACTGCTGTGTGTCTGTAATTGGTTTATGTCTGTCCTTTGTTACAGTCTTCCATTTGGTCCCCTAGGGGAGTGTCCACCAGGTGGGAGACCTGCATAAATACTGGGCAGGTAGCCCTGAGTAAATGAGTTGCTGTTTAACCCTGAAGCTGGAGTGTGTCTCTTTCTTGGGGGGAAAGGGGACTGTATGCCGACTGCCAGGAGTGTAAGCTGTTCGTATTGCTTTTCCTGTTCGGCTGCTTCCAGGGTTCGTGTGTCTGCTGTTCGAGAGTTGGTGAATTCGTGCAGTTTGGGAGTTCGGGAAGTTGGTGCTTATGGTAGCTGCTGGTCTATGGAAAAGGGGATTATCGCCTAAACTGGGTTTTATCCCCTTTTGAGCAAAACGGTCCGTTACAATTGGTGGCAAGCGGCGGGATCGTTCCTACAACCAGAGGGACAGCTACAGACAACACCATTCCTGGATTACAAAGTGAGGGCAACGCCAGTACCCGTACAGCGCCCCTATCTACAAGGAACCAACTGCAGCAGAGCAAGCATGGCACCCAGCTACACGCAGGAGGAGTTTGACAAAGAGCTGAGATCACGACTGATTTTCTTCGGACCCAACCCCCCGGAGAAATGCGTGCGGCTTGTGAGTGGACATGTAGATGAGTACCTGCGGTTCATGGCAGATCCAGCCAAGGGTATCGGTCGCCCTATCCGGCGGCAGAGTGCGTTTCGGGGACTCAAAGGTGTACCCCAGGGAGATGATGGTGTCGTCCATCCTCCCCAGCAGCCGTGTGTGTCCCAGGGAGCCGAAGGTGCAGTCCTTCCTCCCCAGCGGCAGGCTGAGTTACAGGGGGCAGAGGTTGTTGTTCCTGCCCCCCAGCAGCAAAGTGATATGCCAAGAAGGCAGTGTGAAGCGAAGGGAGAGGAGAGCAGCGTCCTCCCTCCCCAGCGGCAGTGTGTGCCCCAGGGAGCTGATGGTGTCGTCCATCCTCCCCAGCAGCCGTGTGTGTCCCAGGGAGCCGAAGGTGCAGTCCTTCCTCCCCAGTGGCAGGCTGAGTTACAGGGGGCAGAGGTTGTTGTTCCTGCCCCTCAGCAGCAAAGTGATATGCCAAGAAGGCAGTGTGAAGCGAAGGGAGAGGAGAGCAGCGTCCTCCCTCCCCAGCGGCAGTGTGTGCCCCAGGGAGCTGATGGTGTCGTCCATCCTCCCCAGCAGCCGTGTGTGTCCCAGGGAGCCGAAGGTGCAGTCCTTCCTCCCCAGCGGCAGGCTGAGTTACAGGGGGCAGAGGTTGTTGTTCCTGCCCCCCAGCAGCAAAGTGAGATGCCAAGAAGGCAGTGTGAAGTGAAGGGAGAGGAGAGCAGCGTCCTCCCTCCCCAGCGGCCGTGTGTGCCCCAGGGAGCTGATGGTGTCGTCCATCCTCCCCAGCAGCCGTGTGTGTCCCAGGGAGCCGAAGGTGCAGTCCTTCCTCCCCAGCGGCAGGCTGAGTTACAGGGGGCAGAGGTTGTTGTTCCTGCCCCCCAGCAGCAAAGTGATATGCCAAGAAGGCAGTGTGAAGCGAAGGGAGAGGAGAGCAGCGTCCTCCCTCCCCAGCGGCAGTGTGTGCCCCAGGGAGCTGATGGTGTCGTCCATCCTCCCCAGCAGCCGTGTGTGTCCCAGGGAGCCGAAGGTGCAGTCCTTCATCCCCAGCGGCAGGCTGAGTTACAGGGGGCAGAGGTTGTTGTTCCTGCCCCCCAGCAGCAAAGTGATATGCCAAGAAGGCAGTGTGAAGCGAAGGGAGAGGAGAGCAGCGTCCTCCCTCCCCAGCGGCATTGTGTGCCCCAGGGAGCTGATGGTGTCGTCCATCCTCCCCCGCGGCAGTGTCTGTCCCAGGGAGCAGAAAGTGTCGCCCTTCCTCCCCAGCGGCAGTGTGTACCCCAGGGAGCTGATGGTGTCGTCCATCCTCCCCAGCGGCAGTGTGTCCTGCCGGGAGCAGAGACAGTCAGTCTCGCACCCCAGCAGCCGGACAAGAGAATGAAAGGGGAGACAGCTGGTCCCCCTTTCCACCAGCAGAGAGAGTGGCAGGGAGAGGAGCCTGCTACCCCCTCTCCCCAGCGGCAGTTTACCGTCCAGAGAGAGGAGCTTGTTACACCCTCTCTCCAGCGGCAGCCTAACCCACCAAGGGGAGATGTTAAGCCCCACGACTGTGCAGATGGGACCGTAGTCTCTGTACTTACAGCCCAAGGGGTAGGGACGGTCGGTCCTGTCCCCCAGCCACAGAGCGATGTATCCAAAGGGGAGACAGTCGGTCTCCCCCTCCGGCAGCCGAGCTATGCACCTAAAGGGGAGACAGTCAGTCTCCAGCAACCAGGCTCCAACCAGACTACTTCCGTGGTAGTGCTGGCACCAGGACAGAATACCGCTGGTCTCTGCCCCCTCAGCAACCCACCAAAGCAGCCTAACTGTTCCCCACACAGTCATGGTGAGACACCTGGACCTGGACAAGTTTGTAATTTTTTAAGGTGTAGTACCCAGTTATTGTGGGGGGGCTGTACTAATAGTTGTGTTTTGTGGGTGGGTTGCTGGACTAACCAGGGCACTGACCGGCAGGAGGTCAGGTACCCTGTTAGTCTAGTTGGTAAAGGGGAGAAGTGTGGCGAAACCAACCTCGCCACTATGAGCTGGAGAAGCCTGGTTGCTCGCCTGCTTCCTTTGGACTATGGACCAGACTTTAAAAAGCTTTATTTTACCTGCAGAAAGGCATATTCGTGCCTTTCAGCCGGGGTGTTCAGTAGATTCCAGCTACCGAACAAACTACCGTATGAGGGACCACCTAGGAGATGGAGTGTGCCGTCAATTAACCGCCCAGAAGCTGCGGTTAACCGCAGCTTAATTGATGAACGCTGGGTGGCCTTTGTTCGTTTGCCGACCACGAGGTAGCGGCCATTTTAATCGTGCGAAAGACCAGCGGTGTTCGGCGAGGATTCTATGGAACTATAAACGGACACTTAATTGCACGAACACCGCTGAGCCGTCTGTCGCCTGGGTCCTATCGTACAAGGTTAACCGAACACTGGAATTCGGTATTTCTATGGGAATTGTAGTAACCCAGATAGCTATACCATGGAGCCTATTTGTGTGATTAAAGACTTTGGCTCCATGGCGATTAAACTGTATTCGTGTAGTCTGGGTGCCAGTCACTTAATAATGTGCACCCAGACCTGAGCTATCTGGGGATATGTAACATGTCTGTGTTGGGTGGAATAAAAGTGACTTTATATATTTTAAAGCATAATACTGTATTTAGATCCCCACATGTGTAATGGAGTCTTGTCTTTGTCCTGGGAGGTAATTGGATTACCTCTACAATTATCTCCAGGGCAGAAGAGAGGAAACCAGGATGCATTGTGGGAATGTTTACTGCTGTGTGTCTGTAATTGGTTTATGTCTGTCCTTTGTTACAGTCTTCCATTTGGTCCCCTAGGGGAGTGTCCACCAGGTGGGAGACCTGCATAAATACTGGGCAGGTAGCCCTGAGTAAATGAGTTGCTGTTTAACCCTGAAGCTGGAGTGTGTCTCTTTCTTGGGGGGAAAGGGGACTGTATGCCGACTGCCAGGAGTGTAAGCTGTTCGTATTGCTTTTCCTGTTCGGCTGCTTCCAGGGTTCGTGTGTCTGCTGTTCGAGAGTTGGTGAATTCGTGCAGTTTGGGAGTTCGGGAAGTTGGTGCTTATGGTAGCTGCTGGTCTATGGAAAAGGGGATTATCGCCTAAACTGGGTTTTATCCCCTTTTGAGCAAAACGGTCCGTTACAGGCGCTATTTTAGCTAGTATTCTGTGGAGGAAGTTACTTTTTTTTTTGTGGTTGCATATGTGAGAGTGAGGTGTGTGAGATGCGCTATGAGGGGCGTAGGATCATATACTTATACCAGATAGATATGTTCACAATCAGGAAGAATATTTTCTCAGTCCTGAATCTGTAACACCTATGACTGGGTACGAGGTAGTGCAGGGAGGGTTATCTTTTCGCCCTCTTCCATTCTTGTTCGAGTCGCTGCGGCGAGGTTTGACGCTCAGGTTGTTTGCGGACAGGTAGGCCCCATTGCTTCAGGGCCTTCATCTGGTGTCGTCACGTGGGTGAAGGCACCATTGCGCTGGATGATTAGGCGTACCGGGTGTCCCCACCTATAGGGGATCTAGTGTTCCCGCAGAGTGCCAGTGATCTCTTTGAAGTCCCTGCGCCGTTGTAGGGTGGCCGCTGAGAGGTCTTCATATATCTGGAGCTGGTTATATTGTGCTGAAAGGTGTGTGCAGTTTCTAGCTGCTTTTAGTATGGCCTCTTTGACATGTTAGTAGTGTAGGTGAGTCAGCGTGTCCCTTGCTGTGTCTGCGGGCAGGAACTTTGGTTTGGCTACACGGTGAGCCCGGTCCAGAAGAATCATGACTGTCGGTATGTATAAGGCTCTTGAAAAAGCCTGTCAGGAATTCAGGTAAGTCGGCCTGCATTACTGATTCCGGTATTCCTCTTACCCTCAGGTTTTGCCGCCGTTACCTGTCTTCGTGATCAGAGAGCTTGAGCTGGGCAGAGGTGAGTTGCTTTTCTAGGGCTTGAACGTGGTCCGCCACGTCATTGTGGGCTTCTGCATATTCGCCCATGCGGTGCTCCACGTGGACAGTCCTTTCACCCAGGTCCTGGACGTCTTTGTTCAGCAGTTATCGGACATTTCGTCCAGGCATGCTCTCAGAATTTCTTGCGTAACGGGAAGATTCCCTGGGTCGGGTGAGTGTTGCAGGGGGAGAGTGTCGTCGCCGCCGCCATCTTGATCAGCCTCATGTTGGCCCTGGGCTTTGTTTGGTGCTGATCGCGCCGTGAAGAAGCCTAATTTTTCTCCACGTTCAGGGTTTTTCTTACCCTTTAGTTGTGCCATGCTCAAGGGGCGAGTGGGGGCAGTTTGTAACTGCTTATTTGCTGGGTTTAGTCGCTTTTCGGGCTAATCTTGGAGCAGAGCTCTAGTGTTGTGCGTCCATCCGCTTCAGCGTTCAGGCCACGCCCCCCCATCTTATGGATTCTTTTGATTGTGTAACTAAATTAATCAATGAAGATGGTGCAGTAGTTGATTAATGTGCAACAGAGCCTGCCAACGGCTACTGGTACTTCACCGGTCGTATACCATGTTGGATATATATGCAGGTTACGTAATTTTGAAAAGCAGCTTGCTGCAAATAAGGATGCCGTGGGAGATTAGGTTGTATATATAGATTCCCACAGGTTGTGGGTCCAGAGGACGCAGGTGGTTCAGATGCCATCACAACAGGCGTTACAAATGAATGCAATTCCCCCATATATATTTTGCCCCCACCTCTCCCTCATCTTACCCATTCTCCACCTCCCCCACCCCCTGTTGCCCCCTAGTTTCCCAAAAATATAATCAGCGACAGGTGGAGGCCCAAAGCTCGGGTTTTCACATTGCCACACAATTTGCTGTTCTGTCTCCTGCACTGAGAATTATATTACCAATTTGATGCTACTCGATAGAAAACCGAAACCCAATTCTACACCCCTGGGACCAGGGGCTTGTGTATTATTCAAACTCAAAGCGAGTACTAACCCGCTTGTTACGATACCTTTTGAGAACAATAAGACTCGCAACTGAAAGTTACAAGAGTTACACACTGTTTGTAGTCATATTTAGATTTGATACTTTTTCTTTCTCTGAACTTGTCAGTTTGTAAGATGTACATATTTTATTTCGTGGTCCTTACATTTGTGCTACATTAACATATCCATAGGCACCTAAAGGGACTCGTGCACACCACTCACACAGCCGTGACAGACAATATGATGTCAATCCGTGTCCACTCACAGAATGCAAAGGGGTTAATAAATTGGGCTAGAACTTTCTCAAAACCAGCGTTTTGAGAAACCCGACCATTGGCGACCATTTGGACAAACACTGTCCGCAATGAGACGGTCTCACCATATCCATCTCCATTTTATCCACTCACACACAATCCATTGTTTCACATGTCTGGTAAGGCATATAGACATTACCACGTAGATTCCTACCTTAAACCCCAAGACATGGTCCATGACGGTAACATAACTCCACTGAACATCCTCACTTCCACCCAAACCACCACAGGGACGCAACAATTCCAATACGCACAACTCACTCATTTTATAAGGAGTATGAAACTATTGCCAAATTGTGTGCGAGATCTCTCTCACTTTTAGGAATTATGCCTCACACACTCACTAAAACAAAAGCTTCTCTCCACTTTGCACAAGCTGGTATCAACAACACAAACACAAAAACTCCCCAAATATGCAATAAAATGGGCAGATGAACTACAGATCGATATATCACATGCCCTGTGGCATAATATCTTCCTTAAGACACATAAAGCCTCATACTCGACCATGGCGCAAGCGAGTAACTATAAACTACTCACGCGGTGGCACTATACCCCTGCTAAAATTCACAAAATACACATAACCGCGCAAGACACCTGCTGGAGATGCCACAAGCCAAAGGGACACCCTTACTTACATCTGATGGCAATGCCCGATAATATCAAATTTTTTGAAACTGGTACATAAGCTCATACAGACGGGCCGGACTTAGTCCTTTAGGCGCCCTGTGCGAAAAATCTTCACAGCCCCCCTCCGCCCCCTCCACCGTTATCCATGTATAGTGTATGTATAGGAGTGTTGTGATTGTAAAGTGTATTTATTAAATTAAATTAATAATGATTTAAAAACAACTATTTATTCCTCCTTTCGTTACCTAGTTAGGAGAGTGGCATGCTGATCTGAATCTGGTCTGCCCCTCCACTGGGTACAGACCATGCGTAACTGTCTCGCAAGCTCAGGGGCTTGCAGCGTCCTGTGGTAATCTGTGGCAGCGCTCTGATTATCCCGAGCTAGTAAGAAAGCTACTTATGGTCTGCAGCCAACAGACGTGCAGGCCAGAAGTGCCAGACTGCCTCCCCTACATTACAGAGGAGCAGACTAAGCATGTCACATAATACTGTAACGTAATAATACTTATAATAATAACGAGAAAACTCCCAGTAATGTGGAGCTCTGTGACAAGATCATACACTACACAACAATACAACTCTAAGTAATGTGTTTATTAGTGCATCACCAAGCTCCCTAACTATAAAACACAGAGTAATGTGCATTTTATATACCAGAGCTTCACTGTAATACATCTCACTATAATATCATGTAATGTTTGTGTTGTCTGTGTATGTGATAGGTGTGATGACTGTGTGTGATATGTATGCTATGTGTTGGCGGTGTGTGATATTTGTAATGCGTGTATTAACTGTGTGTGATACGTGTGTATTCGTTGTGATGTGATATTTGTGCTGGGTATTTAATTCAGATAAAAATATGCACTTAGGCCTATGTGTGAATGCAGGTGTATATTTTTGTAGAGTAATGTGCACACAGTCCCACAGTCAGATGCACACAGTTATACATATATACTGTCAAATCCACCGCATGCACACAGTCGCAGGCAGATAGTCACATACACAGGATCAGGCAGAAACACACAAGTACAGGCAGTAACACACATACAGTTACAGGCAGATAAACACACTCACACACAATTACAGGATGACAGCCACACATACTTACATGCAGACAGTCACACACAAACAGCAACACACATACACGCAGGCAGACAGCCACACACAGAAAGACAGCCACACACACACAGAGGCAGACAGCCACACACACACACACACACAGAGGCAGACGGCCACACAAACACACACAGGCAGATAGTCACACACAGGCAGTCACACACACACACAGGCAGACCGTCACACACTTTTATTTTTTTTATAATTGCGTCGGTTATTATGGTTTTTTATTTGGCCTTTTTTGGGGCTGAAGATTTTAGAAGAAAGAAAACATTGAATGGTAAGTTTTTTTTTTACAGGTACTTAGTTAAAGGTCCCCCCCTCATGACGACGACATTTTTTTAGGGCCCCCACCCGCCACTCAGGGTTGGATCCAGGGGGGAGGACTTTAGGTCCCCCCCCTTATTAGTATTTAGGGCCCCCACCTGCCGCTGAGGGGTGGGGGCCAGGGGGAGGACACTAGGTCCCCCCTTATTCTTGTTTAGGGCCCCCACCCACCGCTCGGGGGTGGGGGCCAGGGGGAGGACATAAGGTCCCCCCCCTTTATTCTAGTTTAGGGCCCCCACCCACTGTTCAGGGGTGGGGGCCAGGGGGGAGGACATTAAGTGCCCCCCTTATTCTTGTTTAGGGCCCCCACCCACCGCTCAGGAGTGGGGGCCAGGAGGGAGTACAGTAGTTCCCCCCCTTATTAGTATTTAGGGCCCCCACCCGCCGCTCAGGGGTGGGGTCCAGGGGGGAGGACATTAGGTCCCCCCCCTTATTAGTATTTAGGGCCCCCACCTGCCGCTCAGGGGTGGGGGCTAGGGGGAGGACAATAGGTCCCCCCCATCATTTTAGTTTAGGGCACTTACCCACCGGGACGGGGAGGGCACTATTTTTTTATTTTTTTTAAACAGTGAGCAGTCACAAGCTGCTGACTGTTTACTAGAGTTGCCCCTACTCGCGGTATAGCGAGCAGGGGCAAAATTTACTAATACTAAGTAATTTTTACTTAGTATTAGTAAATTTGGCTGAAAGACCAATTTAGGTCTTTCAGCCTTTTGATAGATAACTCCCTAATACCATGGGAATTAAGGAGTTATCTACCAAGCGGCTGCAAGAGAAGTCCCGAAGTCCCGAAATTCCGAAATTCCGAAGTGTCGAAGAGCCGAATTTCCGAAGTGCTGAAGTGCGAAGTTCCGAAGTTGCCGAATTTCCGAAGTGTCGAAGTGCCAAAGTTCCGAAGTTGCCGAAGTTCCGAAGTCTTGAAGTGCCGAATTGTGAAAATCCCGAATTTCGGAATGCCGAACTGAACCGCAAATTTTCCCCATGCACATGCCTAGCGAATACATCCTCTTACTTGTGGCTTCTGTTGTTGTAAATGGTTATTCTCCAGATCGGTCCTCACCAATATATCTTTCAGATTTCTACTTCTACAATAACATATCCTTGGGGTTTCTTTAAACACTTTCGGCAGTGTTTCGTCACATGCCAGCATGTTCCAGTTCCTTTTCACTATCTTGGACACTTTAGTTGCTTGATTATGGTGTTCCTAGCTTTCAATGTAAACACTGTATTTTCTCAGCAAATACAGTGTTTACACGAGAAAGGCTGCAGGGAACTATAGTTCTCACCTGAACCACCTCATTAAGCTGAAGTTGTTCAGGTGACTAAAGTGTCCCTTTAAATCCTTCATGCAAATTATACATCAAGAAACTGAGCCAACTGTTATCAATCCTCCTCGCAACAGTTACAACCATACCAAAGATGAACATATAGCCCTATGTGAGCTCATGCAGGATCCTACCATTTTTATTCGTCCAGCAGATAAAGTGGGCGCCGTTGTGATACAATCCTACAAGAAATATAAACGTGAAATCGGACACCAATTGGAAGATGAAACTAGATATGGCAAGTTTGGTTAGTATATACCCTGTAACGGAGCTCCAGTACTCCGACCGAGTACCTCCGCCAAGTCTGCTTCCATGTAGCTATCAGGGACCCTGAAAACTTCAGACGACACAGGATGAAGGTTAAACAGCAACTCCTTTATCAATCAGCACACATGCAGCAAAACAACTCCTCCTCAGAGGAAAACAAAACGACAGTTAAAGACAGACAGTGTTTGAAAATATGACAGTTATTAAGGGTTTTAAACTGGTGTTCTAGGAGGGAGGGGAATAAAACAGTCAAACTAAGTCCATAAAACAGGTTTTCTCTTCACACTCTGCATCCGAAGTGCATAGCAAAACTGCAGATCCTTTGTCAGAGCATTTAAAGGGCCAGAACCAGTCTAATAAAATCCACTATGCTCAAATAACATACAGTTCAAATACAGGCAATAATCAATGCAAAAGTCTCTTGTGGCTGCTTCTGCCACAATGCTCCCCCAGAACCAAGCCGGCATACACAGTCTGATCCCAACGGATCTGCTTGGGGATGTCCGGAGGAGTGTTCACAAAAAGCTGTTTCTATGCTTTTTCTGCAAAAATCTGGAGTTAGATAGCAACCATGCTAACTCTGTTTAAAGACAATCTCTAATACTTTCCATAAATACATTTTATACACGTACACAGGAAGAATATTACATTCTAATATTCAAAAAGGCATATTATTTTATACGCAAGTCAACATGTTTCTTTTTATGTTTCCGTTCTCTTTTGTGCCTGTTAGATTGCTGGTGATGCTTGGCTGGTTTACTGGACGCGACGGCAGTAGTATCCCAAGACCTTACACTTCTCACAAAGATGCTGTGGATGCTCTTTACTCTGATCAGACACATCAATGCCATCTGGTTTTTTTAAAGGTCTCTGTTTGTGAGGGTATACGTTGATGTGACACTTTATGCATTCTTGACCCATATTAGCCCAAGAATTTCCACTCATCCATTTTCTTTTGCACGTTGGGCACTTGTATTCCCCGAAGCATCGCTTCTTTCCTTGGTATGGGGTTAGTCCTTCACCTTTTGGACGAGCCTGAGCCTCAGAGTCGGTGGGTGGTGCCGTGGTGCGAGCCTGTTGACGGGTGACGACTGGGTAAGCCTCCTGTGGGGTTGGTCGTGTAACAAAAGCGGAGGTTAGCTCCCCCAAGTCATTCCCCAGAATAACATCCGCAGGCAAGTCCTGCATCATCCCCACTTCCACTTGCCCTGACCCCGCTCCCCAATCCAAATGTACTTTAGCAGTGGGAATTTTGTAAATCGCTCCCCCTGCCACCCGGACTGCCACATATTCTCCAGTGAGCTGGTGCTTGGGGACTAGGTGATTGCGAACCAGGGTTATGGTGGCCCCAGAATCGCGCAGACCCTGAAGGCATTTTCCCTCTACGTGTACCCCTTGGCGGTGTCCCTGTCGGTTGTCAGTAGCATGGATGAACATTACATCGTGCAAAACGCCCAGGGGTTCATCAGCCGACTCAAGCGGCACTCCTGGCAAAGTTGGCTCTGTATGATAATAATGGGCAGCTGCCCGCGGGGCCATATTCTGCCGGAGCTGATTCCAGCTCTGGCGGCTCCGGTTTTGGGTGCACTCCCGGGCCATGTGCCCCCATTGCTTACAGGCATGGCACTGGATGTTGGCCCTGCCATTATAACGGGAGTGGGGAGGTTGTCCCACAAGTGCTGGTCTGGATGGTGCTGTCGCTGGGGCAGGAGCAATAACTGGAAACGGTTGCGGGTTGGGTTTTGCATACCCTCGGTTATTATTTTTATGATGCCTCCTAGCATCATAATGTTGGTCGGCCAATCGTGCCGCTTCAGTTAGGGTGTGAGGATTTCGGTCATTCACCCATTCTTGAGCCTCTGGTGCCAGGCCATTACAAAATTGCTCCAGTAGCAACATCTGGCGTAACTCATCCATGGTGGTAGCTCTGCTGGCTTGTATCCAGCCTTGTGAGGCTTGGTCAAGCTTGTGTGCCCACTCCGCGTGTGAGTCTTTGTCCCCTTTTTTCAATTCTCGGAACTTGCGCCGGTATGCCTCTGGGGTAATGGCATACCTTTCTAATAGCGCCTGCTTTACCTAGTCATAATTCTTGCTGTCCTCTCTGGGTACAGCCCGGTAGGCGTCTGCTGCACGCCCAAACAGTTTGCCTGCCAACAAGGGTACCCACATAGCTTGCTCTACATCATGCAAGTCACACAATCTTTCAAAATCTTGCAAGAATCCATCTATTTCGTCTTTATCCTCGCAAAAAGTTTTAAATGCATGATGTGGTATTTTTGGCCTTCCCTGGCCCACAGTTGAAACAGCAGCGGTTTCTGCTTGAGGTGAGAAGGCTTGATTCCTTTGCGCCATCACGTACTCCTGTGCATCCGCCGAAATTATGGTCATAATTTCTGGATATACTGGAGCGGGCCAATATGCCAATCTTGTCCTCATTTCTCGTTCAAATGGGGTCTCCTCCAAGTTTGCTGGGGGTGTAGCACTACGAGCTCGGTCTCCTTCCATTAGCTCGGCAATAAGTCTTGCTTTAGGCTTATTGCTGGCTATCTTACCCCTGGCTTCCAACAACTTTAACGTTTGCCGTTTCAATATGGTGTAGTCCATCCCCATTCACTTCTGCATCTGTATCAATTGCCTTCTGCTTTCCAGTATGTCAATTCCAATTGTATAAACAGCGTTTTTCCTGCTGTACGGTTGGATCCCGCCGCTTGCCACCATTTGTAACGGAGCTCCAGTACTCCGACCGAGTACCTCCGCCAAGTCTGCTTCCTTGTAGCTATCAGGGACCCTGAAAACTTCAGACGACACAGGATGAAGGTTAAACAGCAACTCCTTTATCAATCAGCACACATGCAGCAAAACAACTCCTCCTCAGAGGAAAACAAAACGACAGTTAAAGACAGACAGTGTTTGAAAATATGACAGTTATTAAGGGTTTTAAACTGGTGTTCTAGGAGGGAGGGGAATAAAACAGTCAAACTAAGTCCATAAAACAGGTTTTCTCTTCACACTCTGCATCCGAAGTGCATAGCAAAACTGCAGATCCTTTGTCAGAGCATTTAAAGGGCCAGAACCAGTCTAATAAAATCCACTATGCTCAAATAACATACAGTTCAAATACAGGCAATAATCAATGCAAAAGTCTCTTGTGGCTGCTTCTGCCACATACCCCTTTTTTGACACATTGACACAATATTGTATCGGATCTGTTTAGGATACATTGATACTAACCAAACTTGCCTTACGCTGCACAGTAAACCTAGTGGGAATCTCATTTATTAAGCTATACCTGCCGATTTTGTGTGATTTTTCCTTATATTTCCCCTGTACTTGGACCTATTTTGCTTCAGCAAATTTATTCTGCTTAGTCTTGTTTTTATGTTTTTCGTTATATTTTCTCACCTCTTATTGTGTGTGTATTTTTGCTTGAACTGCCGCAATGGACTTCTCGATTAAGTCAGGCAGTCATAGCTAGGGTGTATGTGTTTTTGGTTTGACAATAAAGTATCTTCGAGATTTTTATCAATTATTTGTTTTTCAACCGTATGTCACACGTGAGTTGGAACAGATTTTCTCCTCTTTTTTGCACAGCTTATTTGTTTAAATACTAAAAACCTTTTTTTCCACGGATTTGAGACCTGGAGTGCTCCCTAATATATACATTGTTATACACAGATCTGCACACATCAGTCAAGCTATAAGACTATAAGACTTTCTTTTTCCTATTACCTCAATTATTCACTTCATACATAGATTGCTTGGAGTATATGTCTCCTGTATACAACCGCTTTGAAACACAACTCAGAAAGAGGTGCGCAGCCGGATAACCACTCATGGACAGCCATTTCATTGTTAATGCAACTCATCAGCATGAGGTTGGTCACTGGCTTGCTATTGAGGCTTGGCGTTACTTGTGGAACACAAACCAATGGAGTTATGGTGAGGAAAAGTGATTGAAAACCCCTTCCACCTGAAGTCAGTGGATATTAGATACATTGCTAAACACAGATCTGCACACACCAGTAAAGTTATAAGACATACTTTTCCCACAGAAATCTCACATTTACAGTGCTTTTATTACTGCAAGGCATACTGGGTTGGCATATGCAAATTAGTTAAACATAGAATCTCCTTTTTGTCTCATAGTTACATAGCTGAAAAGAGACTTGCATCCATTAAGTTCAGCCTTCCTCACATTAGTTTGCTGTTGATCCAAAAGAAGGCAAAATAAAAAACAGATTGAAGCACTTCTAATTTTGCAACAAACTAGGTTAAAAAGATTTCCACACAATGGTTTGTATTGGCCCCACATATATTTGTATAATGTTATCATATCCCTCAGGGGCGATGGTTTGCTAAACTAAAGCGGTTTAAATTTGTTAACCTTTCTTCATTTCATTTATTAATTTTGTAGCCCACCTATGCACTTTTCTAGTGCCATAACATCCTTTTTTAGAACAGGTGCCCAGAATTGCACAGCGTATTAAAGATGTGGTCTAACCAGTGATTTATAAAGAGGCAAAATTATATTCTGATCCCGAGAATGAATGCCTTTTTTCATGCATGACCATACCTTACTGGCCTTAGCCACTGCCACTTTACGCCGAAGTGCATAACTGTGCATTTTTCAACATTACATTTCATCTGCCATTTGAGTTCCCAGTCCCCCAGTCTATCTAAATCCCTCTGCAGCAAAGTAATATCTTGCTCACATCGGAGACAGAGTTTTGTGTCATCTGCAAACACTGAAGCATGACTTTCAATGCTTTTTTCAAGATCATTTATAAACATCTTAAATACAGAACAGAACCCTGAGGGACACCACTTGCGACCTCTGTCCAGCTTGAAAATGTACCATTAATGACAACTCTTTGTGCTCTATTTTTAAGCCAATGTTCTACCGAAGAACAAGAATTTTCATATAGACCGATTTCTTTGAGTTTGAACCTATATCTATTGTGTGGAACTGTATCAAATGCGTTGGCAAAATCCAAATAGATCACATCCACTGCAACACCCTGATCTATACTTCTACTTACTACTTTGTAGAATGCAATCAAGTTAGTTTGACATGACCTGTGCTTCATAAAACCAAGCTGAGTTTTGCTGATAACCTCATGTATCACACTTTGTGTATGGATTCTTATACAGCAGCTTTGAAAAACAACTCGGGAAGAGGTTGAAAGCCAGACAACCACTCATGGAAATAAATTTTGCTATTAATGCAATGTTAATGTGTGTGTTAGTGGGGGTCTATTTAATGTATATCCAGGAAGCAGTGGAGAGGAGTTTCTTGTCGAGGTCCTGTAGTGCAAGTGTATCCAAAGTATGAATTCAATATGACTCCTGACAGAGCAATTCCAAAGAGTGATTTTCTTCTTGATGGTGTACAGGAATATGGTTTATCTCTGTAAATGTAGACAGAGTAGCTGCCAAGAAATGCCACTGTAAGTATGGTGAAGTAAATAGTAGAACTAAAGTAAATAGTAGAACATATAGCGACAAAGAGATATGCAATATTGCTTGGATACCATCCACTGTTTTATCAAAATAGAATTTCTAGGCTATTTCAGAGTGCCAACTCTGATGGTAATGCCTGCATAGCACTCCCACTTAAATGGATGTGGCATATCATATGAACTCCATAAATTGCTATCAGGAATGCCATATAAAAGTTCCTTTTCTCTGATAAAAACTGATTCACCCTTTATTAATTCACCTACTCCAAAGGATGCAGTTTAAGGGTTTAAACCAACACGAAGTACAGATAGAAAATTCCCAACCGTACAAAATAATGAAACGTAGTTTTAGATTAAGTAAGTTATTATTATTATTATTATTATTGCCATTTATATAGCGCCAACAGATTCCGTAGCGCTTTACAATATTTTGAGAGGGGGGGATGTAACAATAAATAAGACAATTACAAGAAAACTTACAGGAATAATAGGTTGAAGAGGACCCTGCTCAAATAAGCTTACAGTCTATAGGAGGTGGGGTATTAGAAACATTAGGATAGGAAATATCAAGTAGGAGTGAAGCAGAGCTGGAGGAGAGAGCAAAGCACTATCCCATAGGAGAGCAAGAGACAGGTATGTAAGGGAGAGATTACTTTGGGAGGCCATACGCTTTCCTGAAGAGATGGGTTTGTCAGGGTACCTGTAGTCTCTACCTCAGAGGAGGTGAGAGACTTAGACGTTTATCCTCCCAGAGGGGTTGTTTCTTCCGTTCCTCGCGGTTCTCTCGGCCATTTACAAGCCGACCGCGAGGGATCTACTTCCTTATATGACGCGACGCTCAGTAGTCGACGTCATGACGCCAACCCGGGTCGACCTGTCAGTCAAGTCCCGAGCACTAATCAGGACTCGTCGGGGGCGTGATTACCCTCTAGAATCAAGGTATAAAGTAAGGCTTTCGGCATCTGCTCATTGCCCTGTCGTGGTTCTAGCCTGTCTAGTCACTCAGTGCTCTTGTATTCTAGTTGTCTCTTTGGTTCTGACCTGGCTTGTTTGTACTACCCTGTTTATCTCTGTTACCCTTTGACTCGGCTTGTCTCTCGCTTACCTGTCCTCTCGTTCCCTCGACCTCGGCTTGTTCCTAGACCATTCTCTACTTACTCCTTACGTTAAGTCCGGCCATTCTAAGGTCCGGTATACGTACCTACCACCTGTTTGTACTCTGCGTGTTGGATCCCTGTCCCGATCCTGACATTACGACAGGGCCAATGGATCCTGCAGGTACAAACACTCAGGTTGGTCCTTCTGACTCTAGGTTCAACGCTATGGATCACAGAATGGACCAGATGGCTCTAGCACTACAGGCGTTACTATCTCGTTCTAGTAATCAACCAGAGGAGATGCGTAATACTTCTATCTCTCCTGTGAGTTCAGGTCTAGAGGTAGCTACTGTAGGTGCTTCTTCCCGTATCACTCCACCTGTACGTTATGGTGGTTCTCCAGAGAAGTGTCGTGGTTTCTTAAACCAAATAGGTATCCATTTCGAATTACAACCCCGCTCCTATCCTACAGATAGGGCGAAGGTTGGATTTATTATCACATTACTTGTTGAGAAAGCTTTGAGATGGGCCAATCCATTGTGGGAAAATGATAATCCGTTAGTATATAATTATAATGCCTTTGTAGCTGCTTTCAGAAGAACTTTTGACCCTCCAGGCAGAAAGGTCAATGCAGCTAGATTACTGTTGCGCCTTAGACAAGAAAACCGAACACTTGTGGATTATGCACTAGAGTTCAGGTCCTTGGCGGCAGAGGTTAAGTGGAATGAACAGGCTTATATAGATGTATTTTTAAACGGGTTATCAGACATAATCCTTGACGAGGTTGCTACTAGAGAGCTTCCTGAAAATTTGGAGGATTTAATTTCTTTTATTTCTCGCATTGAGAGAGAGGCAGAACACTCGAGAGAGAAACCGTAGACCTTCCTTTAAACTAGCTCCTTCATTTCAAAGTTCTGAATCCACAACCTCACCTTTTCCAGAACCTATGCAGATAGGCAATACTCGCCTCTCAGAAGAGGAGAGACAGTACAGGAGAAGGGAGGGGTTGTGTATGTACTGTGGAGTCAGAGGTCATTTACGCCTAAATTGTCCTAATCGCTCGGGAAACGCTCGCACCTAAGGACAGGCCTTAGGTGTTTCTATTTTGTCCTCTAATCTTAATTATAAAGATCACAGGCTTCTGCTACCCGTTTCTTTAACTTGGGAGAAGGGAGTACTAGAAACTATGGCATTGATAGATTCCGGAGCTGCTGAGAGCTTTATCGACCAAGTTTTTGTTACCAAACACGCTATCCCATCCCAGTTAAGGGAGACACCCTTGGCCGTTGAGGCCATAGATGGTAGACCTTTAGTTGAGCCTGTTATTTTCCGTGAAACCATACCCGTTAAATTAACTGTTGGTATCTTACACGAGGAAGACATATCTTTATTGCTTATTTCTTCTCCTTCTGTTCCCATAGTCCTGGGGTACCCTTGGTTAAAAAAACATAACCCTATTATTGATTGGGAATTAGGGGAGATAATCTCATGGGGTCAGGGTTGTCAGGACAGGTGCTTACGGACAGTGTCACCGCTTTGCGCAGTTAACACACCGATTAATTCTACCTACTCTACAGAGGTACAAATACCGCCCCTGTACCTGGATTTAAAGGCAGTATTTGACAAAAAGAATGCTGATACTTTACCTCCACACAGGTCTTTTGATTGTAAGATTAATCTACTACCTGGTACTATGCCCCCCAGGGGTAATGTATATCCTTTGTCCACTAAAGAGAACTTAGTCTTAGAGGAGTATATTCGTGAGAACCTTGAAAAAGGATTCATTAGGAGATCCTCCTCTCCTGCCGGGGCTGGGTTTTTTTTTGTTAAAAAGAAGGATGGTACACTAAGACCTTGCATTGATTATCGAGGTTTGAACAAAATAACCATTAGAAATGCCTACCCAATTCCTTTGATTACCGAGCTCTTTGATCGTCTAAAAGGCTCCAAGATTTTCACCAAGTTAGATCTCAGAGGGGCGTATAACTTGGTGAGAATTCAGCAGGGACACGAGTGGATGACGGCGTTCAATACCCGTTATGGGCACTATGAATACACAGTAATGCCTTTTGGCCTCTGTAATGCACCAGCAGTATTTCAGGACCTGATCAATGAAGTTCTTAGGGAATTTCAACATGACTGCGTTATTGTATATCTGGATGATATACTTATACACTCTAGAGAGATTGAGACTCACCACAGACAAGTCAGAAGGGTATTGCGCAAGCTTCTTCAACATGGCCTGTACTGCAAATTGGAGAAATGCAGCTTTGACCAATCCCAGATAAACTTTCTTGGTTATGTGATTTCTGGGGAAGGGTTTAAGATGGACCCGGATAAGCTCCAGTCCATTTTGGATTGGCCTTTACCCAGGGGCCTCAAGGCCATTCAGAGGTTTATTGGATTCTCCAACTATTATAGGCGCTTCATTAAGGGTTACTCTTCAATTATAGCTCCTATTACCAATATGACCAGACAGGGGGCTGACACTAAGAACTGGTCTACTGAAGCCCTTCTTGCCTTCAAAACACTCAAGGAACTGTTTGCTTCTGCACCAATTTTAGTTCACCCTGATACGACTCTGCCTTTCCTACTCGAGGTCGACGCCTCAGAGACAGGTATAGGTGCTATCCTGTCCCAAAGGTTAGGTGTGGATAAGCCCTTACATCCATGTGTTTTTTTTTCCAAGAAACTATCAGGCCCTGAGAGCAGATATGACATTGGTGACAGGGAACTACTAGCAGTTATCATGGCTTTAAAGGAGTGGAGACATTTATTGGAGGGCACCTTACATCCTGTTACTATTTTGACAGACCACAAGAACCTGTCCTATATTGGGGAGGCCAAGCGCTTGTCCTCCAGGCAAGCTCGTTGGTCTTTATTCCTCACGCATTTCAATTACGTGCTCACTTATAGACCTGGTTCTAAGAATTCTAAAGCCGATGCTTTGTCTCGACAATATGAACCTTCTGTGATATCTGAGCCGGTTTTGTCTTCTATAGTACCCAGGTGCAATATTATCGCCCACACGAGTCTTAAGATTCACTCTCCGTTGCTTGGTCAGATCATGAAGTTGCAGCATCTGGCGCCTAGACAGACTCCTGGGGCAAGGCATTTCGTTCCTCCTGAACTCCAACTGGAACTCTTACAGTGTTTTCACAACAGTAAGGCGGCTGGGCATCCGGGTATTCGCAAGACATGTTCCTTGATCTCTAAAGATTTCTGGTGGCCTTCTTTACGGAAGGATATTAGGGATTTCATCGGAGCATGTGAGGTCTGTATGAAGACTAAGCAACCTCATACGCTTCCATGTGGGTTGTTACATCCCTTGAACATTCCAGAGAGACCATGGTCCTGTTTGGCTATGGACTTCATTGTAGATTTGCCTGTTTCTAAAAAACAGACTGTGATCCTCACGGTGGTTGATAGGTTTACTAAGATGGCTCATTTTGTGCCCTTAACTAAACTCCCGACTTCTCCTGAATTGGCGGAGATATTCGCGAGAGAGATTTTTCGCTTACATGGGATACCTTCCGAAATTGTTTCCGATAGAGGTTCCCAATTTGTTTCACGTTTTTGGAGATCCTTCTGTTCTCAACTAGGCATCAAATTTAATTTTTCTTCTGCCTATCACCCTCAGTCTAACGGAGCTGCTGAACGTACCAATCAAAAGATTGAACAATATTTGCATTGTTTTGTTTCTGAACACCAGGACGATTGGGTCGGCTTGATTCCTTGGGCGGAGTTTGCACACAATAATCTCGTTTGTGATTCTACTCGTTCCAGCCCCTTCTTCATGAATTATGGCTTTCATCCTTCCATTCTTCTCTCGGTTTCTCCTTCCCAAGGGGTACCGTCGGTTGATGTTCATGTTGCCAATTTGAGGAAGTTGTGGGATCAGACTCGACAAATTCTCCTACATAATTCCATGTTGTTCAAGAAACACGCTGATAAGCACAGAAGGGCGGCTCCGGTTTTTGTTCCAGGTGATAGGGTATGGTTGAGTACTAGAAACATTCGTTTGAAGGTTCCTTCTATGAAATTCGCTCCTCGTTACATTGGCCCTTACAGGGTTCTGACTCGAATTAACCCAGTTGCGTATCGCCTAGCTCTTCCAGCTGCCTTACGCATTCCTAACTCCTTTCATGTTTCTTTACTGAAACCGCTAGTCTGTAACAGATTTTCCTCCACTATATCCTCTCCTCGCTCTGTTCAGGTTGAGGGTCAAGAGGAGTATGAAATCAACTCCATCATCGATTCTCGAATCTCCCGGGGGAAGTTACAATATCTTATTGACTGGAAGGGATATGGTCCTGAGGAGAGGACTTGGGTACCTCAGGAGGATGTACATGCTCCTCGCCTCCGCAGGGCTTTTCACTCCCGATTTCCATCTCGTCCCGGTTCCTTCCGCCCGGTGGGCGTTTCTGAGAGGGGGGTACTGTCAGGGTACCTGTAGTCTCTACCTCAGAGGAGGTGAGAGACTTAGACGTTTATCCTCCCAGAGGGGTTGTTTCTTCCGTTCCTCGCGGTTCTCTCGGCCATTTACAAGCCGACCGCGAGGGATCTACTTCCTTATATGACGCGACGCTCAGTAGTCGACGTCATGACGCCAACCCGGGTCGACCTGTCAGTCAAGTCCCGAGCACTAATCAGGACTCGTCGGGGGCGTGATTACCCTCTAGAATCAAGGTATAAAGTAAGGCTTTCGGCATCTGCTCATTGCCCTGTTGTGGTTCTAGCCTGTCTAGTCACTCAGTGCTCTTGTATTCTAGTTGTCTCTTTGGTTCTGACCCGGCTTGTTTGTACTACCCTGTTTATCTCTGTTACCCTTTGACTCGGCTTGTCTCTCGCTTACCTGTCCTCTCGTTCCCTCGACCTCGGCTTGTTCCTAGACCATTCTCTACTTACTCCTTACGTTAAGTCCGGCCATTCTAAGGTCCGGTATACGTACCTACCACCTGTTTGTACTCTGCGTGTTGGATCCCTGTCCCGATCCTGACAGGGTTTTAAGGCCCTTCTTAAATGATTGAAGACTAGGGGAGAGTCTGATGGCAGTAGGCAAGTTATTCCATAGGAGAGGAGCCGCCCGTGAGAGGTCCTGCAAGCGTGAGTTGGCCGTACGGGTGCGAGCAGCAGTCAGGAGGTGGTCGCGGGCAGAGCGGAGGGTACGAGGAGGGGCATACCTCTGGATCAGTGAAGAGATATAAGAGGGGCTGGAATTGTTCAGTGCTTTAAATGTATGGGTTAGCACTTTGAATTGACTCCTATAGGATACAGGGAGCCAATGTAAGGACTGGCAGAGGGGCGAGGTGTGAGAGGACCGACTGGATAGGAAAATCAGTCTAGCTGCAGCATTCATTACAGACTGTAGCGGGGCAGTACGGCTTTTGGGGAGACCAATCAGGAGAGGGTTACAGTAATCCATGCGGGAAATTACTAGAGCATGGACAAGCTCCTTGGTAGCATCTTGTGTAAGAAAGGGGCGGATGCGGGCTATGTTTTTGAGTTGGAACCTACAGGACTTGGCAACAAACTGGATGTGAGACTCAAAGGTGAGACCAGAGTCAAGTATGACGCCAAGACAGCGCGCTTGTAGGGATGGACTTATGTGGATATCACTGACTTGAAGGGAGAGTGAGAGAGGAGGATCAGTATTAGGAGGAGGAAAGACAAGGAGTTCAGTTTTAGAGAGGTTAAGTTTGAGAAAGCGTGACGACATCCAATCAGAGATGGAAGAGAGGCAAGCAGTGACACGTTGCAGGACGGCCGGGGAGAGGTCCGGTGAGGAGTTAACCTGATAAGTTAACCTGATATGGAGCAGTTTCCCAACCTGTATGCATATGGTAGGTGTACATATTGGCTTTTCACTGTAATTGCTGACTATATCTTCGTTAAAAATTTGCAAGGTAACACTGCACTCTTGACCTTAAAGCAATGCTTGTATTTAAATGTAAAATACAGTTTAACCTACATTTACTGCTTTTTTATACGCTGTCAAACCAAGAAAAGATGGATTATTGTTAGCGTCACTAATGCATGTTAGACGATTGCTGTTAATCAACCAGCCTAAAACAAGCAGCCTTACCGGGCATTGTCTGTTTTAAAGTGAATACCTATTTGCTTAGTGATACATGCCGCTGAAGTATGATTGCAATGCAAATGAGCTGTCTCGCTAACACAAATACATGCTGCCCATATTTTGCACCTGATTGAAGCGTTATCCGATTAAAACTGCAGTACAGCCGCCTACCACTGCATACTTGCTACTCAGATAGCTCCATTATCTTCATCATAATTAAGCTTTTTTTTTTTTCTGTCAGTCTTATGGAAATAGTTTTTTCGGTTTTATCCGAAGCAAAAAATAATCTCGCAAAGTTACTGCATACTTAATTCATTTGCCTGCATGCTTATTTAATTACGTATAAGACTACTTATGCGGAAAGCACCATCACACGCATAGATGGACATAGGAATGGCCCAGATAACTAAATACCCTACATAATGCGTTATTATGCCTGTTAAATGCCCTTGTCTTATTTTATTGCATGTCTCATCCGATTTATATGCCTCTGCGCAGGCAACCAAATGCTCTTTTTCGCAATTCAAAAAATGTCTGCCTACGTTTCGTTGCGACTTTAATAAACATATTTAAAACAAAATATGAAACGTTTCATTATTTAGTATGGTTGGGAATTTAGTGACTTTTCGATCTGTAATTTGTATTAGTTTATTACTTAGGGGTTTTCTCTCACCCATTTTCTCCCAATCTGACACAAGTTTTTTTTTTTACTTATTGCTTTATTTAGTTCAAGGAAGGGTTTGATATCATTGAGGACCCAAGGTATCCTTTTTTAATCAGGGAGATGTATTCAATTCAGCAAGTCTCTAGTGTGCTGGTGTTTTATATTATCCTAACTAATTAGTCCATATTCTGCACTGATAATGACCATTATTGATTTTGCTGAAGAATACAGATACAACAGTTGTTTGTGAGTTGTTGTCAAATATGAAGAGGCTTTTCTGCATTTTATAGAACTTAAATATTAAGGAAATATTAATATGTTAGTGGATATATTTTCCAAGAGTGTTTTTCAAGCATTTGTTCTGGGCAAACCCATTTTAGTACATGCATCTGTTAAAGGTAACGAAAGGTAGCCAGAAAGTGAAGTAAAATAATAAAATAACTAATAAGATGTACAATATGTGGTTAGGAAAACTCAACATTTTACAAGAAATATTGTTTACTGTGGAATTTACAAGGACATTTCTGTGTGTGTGACTGTGCATCGTAACTCAAACACAATATAATTGGTTCATGATATGTTTAAAATGTTTAAAGAAAAGTAAAAAAAATAAAAATGATCTTGGTTACTGGCAACTGTGTTTCCGTAGTTGCACTTCTAAGTCAAATGTGTTACTTTACATTACAAATGAGTAAAGTCTTCCAGAGAACACAGGTTGCCCAGACAAGCTGTCCAGCCCAATCGTTTTATGTGAAGTCAAATAATATACGTGCATATCTCAAATGTTGGCATTATTTTCCACTATCCAGTTGAGAGTTTTTGGATGATTGAGTTGTATCTGTCCCCAAGCAAATTCTGTATTTTTTAATGCAAGCCTACATTACCCTGGAGCCTGGAGGGGACTAAGTACCAGCCTACTCCCCACTGACTATGCACTTTTGTCTAGAAGGGGGTTCTGTTCTTGGGGAGATGTGAATAGGGTAAGGGTTTGCCATGTTTCCCCAATTACTAGTGTAGACCATTCTCTGAATTTTAGTTGCTTGCCACCTGGTTTAAAATGGTCCGAATATTCTACGCTATTTATTGATTGTCCAAGTTGTATGTGGATTTCCTGCTCCCTCCTTCCCCTGTCTTATTGTTTTTCAAGCAGAATGTTGTCCCATTGTTCCAGGGACACTTTTAGAAACATAGAATGTGACATCAGATAATAACCATTCGGCCCATCTAGTCTACCCAATTATCCTAATACTTGTATTAGTCCTTGTCCTTATGGCTATCCCATGCATGCTTAAACTCACGCACTGTGTTAACCTCTACCACTTCAGCTGAAAGACTATTCCATGCATCCACAACTCTCTCAGTAAAGTAATACTTCCTGATATTATTTTTAAACCTTTGCCCCTCTAATTTAGACTATGTCCTCTTGTTGTGGTAGTTTTTCTTCTTTTAAATATACTCTCCTTCTTTACTGTGTTGATTCTCTTTATGTATTTAAATGTTTCTATCATATCCCCTTTGTCTCGTCTTTCCTCCAAGCTATACATGTGAAGATCCTTTGTTGGTAAGTTTTACCCTGCAACCCATTAACCAATTTAGTAGTACAATACTCCAAGTGAGGTCTCACCACTGTTCTGTACAATGGCATGAGCACTTCCCTCTTTCTACTGCTAATACCTCTTCCTATGCAACCAAGCATTCTGCTAGAATGTCCTGCTGCTCTATTCCATTGTCTGCCTACCTTTAGGTCATCTGAAATAATTACCCTTAAATCCCTTTGCTCAGATGTTGAAATTAGGACTGTATTAAATATTCTATTCTCTGCCCTTGGGTTTTTATACCCAAGATATATTATCATGCACTTTATCGACAGTGAATGTCAGTTGCCACAGCTCTGACCATTTTTCTGGTTTATCTAACTCATTTGCCATTTGGCTTATCTCTCCTGGAATATCAATCCTTTTGCAAATCTTTGTATCATCAGCAAAAAGACATACCTTCCCATGAAGATTTTCTGCAATATCAGTATTAAAATATTGAAGAGAATGGGTCAAAATACAGATCCCTGAGGTACCCCACTGGTAACAAGACTTTGCTTTGAATATACTCTATTGCCTACAACCAGTGGCAGAACTACCGTGGTCGCAGGTGTCACAGCTTTGACCAGTCCATCACTCCAGGTGGCCCGGCTGCCCTGCGGACCCTTGCGACTGCGGTTGTGTTGCGGTCCCGGACGGTGCTGTATAACAGCTGGGGCCGCACATTAAGGGGCCCATCGGGTGGCCCATGCTGTTAGGGCCACTCGATGGCTATGGACTTTAGTGGGCCCATTCAGCGCTTTAACAGCGCAACCGGGCGCCTTTTGATGTCGGAGGCAGTGAGAAAGTGTGTGTATGTGTGTGTCTATGTATCTGTGTATGTATCTGTATGTATGTGTGTGTCTATGTAGGTGTATGTCTGTGTGTGTCTATGTATGTGTCTGTGTATGTATGTGTGTCTATGTATGTGTCAGGGTGGCGGTCCGGTGCCCGGGACCCATACAGTGTTCAGGCAGCGGTTCACGACCGGGACCCAGTATGCCTGATGTTCAGAGTAGGAGTCACCGTGTGGAGGTGGATTAGCAGGGCCTGGTTCAGCGTTTGTGCTGAATCAGCTTCAGCGGATACCAGGAACTAGGAGCAGGAAATTAAGCAGACCTCCCAGGAGCTGAATAGGTAGGCTCTGCAGCAAGATTGTATCCAGTACTGAAACAAGGCAAGACTAGAGATAGACACCAAACATGGAAACAAGACAGAACTAATAGAACCCAGAAACAGAGAAGGATAGAAAGCTAAACCCAGAACATGTACACAAGACATGAGGGAAACATGAACATAACATGGGCATGACTGGACAGGACTGTACATGGACTGGGTATACAAACTAAAACAAGACAAGATAACATAGGCAAAACAAGAGGAGAAATAACTAAGTACTACATATGGAAATCATGGGGATTTAGTCACACTATATGATCATACATTGCATAAGCCTGCCAACAACGCCAATGTACCCCATATCTGGCAGGTCCTACACTGCCTAATTTATGGTAAAACAACCAAAGAAGACATTATAGCACTTACCTGCAAGAAAGGGCAGAAGCCGTGAGGAGCTGCCTGCAGGAACTCTGAAACAAAGGGAATGATGGAAAACAAACGGGTGTGGCAACATAAAACAAACATTTAAATGAATCCAAGAGACTGGGAAATCCAGGGACGGACTATAGGAATGAACCCAGAAATCACAGCATAAAGAAAACCAGACATAGAATAGAAAACCAAAAAAACAAGAAAAACTAAACAAGAATTGTAACAAGAGTACTGGATACCAGAAGCCAAAGCCAGACATCTCCACCGAACAGAGCAGGACGTGACAGTATGTGTGTCTGTATGTATGTGTGTCTGTGTGTATCTATGTATGTGTCTGTATTTTTCTGTGTGTGTGTCTATGTGTCTATGTGTGTGTGTGTGTGTATATGTGTCTATGTATGTGTGTCTGTGTGTGTGTCTGTGTATGTGTCTGTATGTATGTATGTGTGTGTGTCTCTGTATGTATGTGTCTGTGTGTCTGTATATATGTGTCTGTATATATGTGTATGTGTGTCTGTATGTATCTGTGTCTGTTTGTCTGTGTATGAATGTGTCTGTACGTATGTGTGTGTGTCTGTATGGGGTGGGGTTGGGGTGGCGGTGAGGGGCTCCATGGATCAGTTTTGCTCTGGCGATACCATGGATTGTGTGTATGCCACTGTATCCATGGATATGATCGTTGGCCGTATGGCTTGCAAGAGTGGCTCTATTGAGAGAATGAACAGGAGAGGAGATACGAGGCACCCCTGGCGGCTGCTGTTCCTGATTGTAAAGGGCTGTGAGTCTCAGCCATTTACCCCAACCATGGTTGAGGGGCAAGCATATAAGGCTCTGACCCATGTGCAGTAGTTTGTCCTAAGCCCCAGTGCCTCCACTGCTGCAAACAGATCAGGCCAGTCCACTCTCTCAAACGCCTGTTTGGCATCTATTGACAATAAGGCCAAGGGGATTTGTTCTGGCCCCGTGCAGGAGGTTCACAATTTTGGTGGTATCCCTTGCCTCTCTGCCCGGGACAAAGCCAGTCTGGTGAGAGTGAACCAGCCCAGGCAGTAGGGGCCTGAGATGAAGAGCCAACAAATTAGCGAATATCTTTAAACACGAGGTAATGCGTTTAGACTGGAAGAAATACTTTGTCTAAGGCAAAGGAAAGGTTTTTTTACTGTAACAACAATAAGGATGTGGAATTCTCTGCCTGAAAAAGTGGTTTTATGAGAGTCCATACAGATTTTCAAACAGCTACTAGATGCATACTTGCAAAAACGGTTTCACGAGCGAAACGCTTAGATCGTGGTTTTGGCGGGACTTTTAAATCTGGAGTGATTACAGTAGTACCTGGGAGTTGGCGTTTCTGTGAGAGACCGATCTAAGTGCACAAGACTGGTCTGAAAAATCTACATCCACGGAGCGGTAATAATCGACTCTCCAACCAATACCCTGTTTAACTCACGCTTTTACTGTGAATCTTAGAAATAAGCTTCACAATATTTTATTGTAAGAGATCTTCTTATGGGGGATTTTTCATATGGGAAATAAAGTTGTAACTATATTACGCTATGTCAGTATCTTTTCTATTTTAAAGGTTTTGGATACGTATAAAGACACAGATTGTTCATATGTGCTACTGTTGCAACAACTAATCCCTGCGGACTTGTGAAAATACCCACAAAATAAGACTGAAATTGGAACTCTTTGTTTGATAGACATTTTCTGTGCTGACCCCTAAGTTTAAAGATAGGGGTATATTCACTAAGCGCTGATACATAGTTTATTCTATTTTGTGTCTTAAAAGATGTTTTAAAACTTGGGAAGGTTTTTATGGTATCCAGCAGCTCTCTATACTAATTTTCTTGTGGATAATAGAATTGGATCATTGACTTAGAAATTCCACTAGGTTATCTTGATTTATTTTGCGCTCTCTATACCTTGTGTCTTGATACTTCTGTAGATATATAATTTGAAAAGTTTTCCAACAGATTACGAGCTTTTAAAAAGTTCATCCAAACATTCTACATCCGAAGCCTATGATTCCTATAAATATAATGTTTTATTTAGTATGATACATAGTTCAGCGCACATAAACTTAAAGGAACAGTTTTTTTGTGCCAGGTGTGCTGAAACACACACATTGGGGTTAAACCGTTCAGCAGCAGTTTAACCCTTAAAGATGAGGCAGCACCAGGGACCTGCTGGCTCCTCAATTTTGATGAAGTTTTTATGGTGCCTGGAGTGTTCCTATAAACATTTGTGCATTCACTGCCTCAAATATGTTTGCTGCTGGGACACATGCAGTGCAGAAATCGACTTGTATGCAATTAGATTACACATAGGTCATTTATGTCATGCTCTGGAAATTTATTCAAACACATGGCATAATTTACATTTTGTGTCTAGCTGGAATGCACATGGTGTTTATTTAGAACATCACATATATGACTGAAATTTAAAACTACACTATAAGCACCCGAGTTGCAAAAATGCCCATGTAAGCATATCATACAGAGAGCAATCCTCTTTTCAGAGAGTTGTTGGTTGTTGGTTGTTTGGGCTTTTACATATACACATTTACCTTCACACAGTCATTGTGATATGTGACCATAACTTATCAATAAGATAAGATCTAAATATACAAATGAGGTGTACGCACTAAACTAGAAGTTTGGAAAATTGCAAAAGGAGTTAGTGAAATAATTCCAGCAATGTTAATTAATGCTGTGCTTAGATATGACTTGTCTGGTTTGCCTTTATGTTATTAATGCGTGGCACTTATAGACATACTGGTGGCTCCATTCAGATGATTAGATTTTAAAAATCTACTTCTTGCTATCTTTTACTTATTCAAGCCCTGATCACCCCCTGCAAATTCTGCAGAGCTTTGTGGAGAGAGCTTCAGATCTGGGATTATAAGGATTTCAAGAGATCTAAATAAACAGCCAGAAGCCTCCTGCTCAGTTTGGAGCTGGGGTACAACTTACCTGGCTATTTATATAGATTTCTTACCTAGAGTTCCTTAAAAAAAAAATATATATATATATATATATATATATATCTACTTTGTACCTGTATTCTGTTGCGTTTTTCCTATTGTAGTAATAAAAAGCCTAGTTTCTTGTTTATATCAAAATTGCCTTTTCAATTGCAAGATAGATGCTGATTTCCCACTCACAGACTCTCACTGAAGATGCTGATATATATCATAAAAGTCCCTTAGAATCAGTAGATGTTTGCCCATAGGGCACTTGGCACCAGCTTCTATGTAGGAAAAAGTGTATTTGCAATAGTTTAGAAACACAATAATTATTTTTCTGTAGGGGAGGGTGTGAAGAAAATAGACTGAGTTTCGGCATTTTCTTCTGTGTTCGTGCTTTTCTGCAAATTTTGGATTTATTGGATCGGCAGTTTTAAACTACAGGACACCGACCACCCTCCTGGCTCATTAACTTAAAGAACCGTCTATTAAGCGCTCTCTGGGCGGCCGCCGTTCGTATAGCCGAATGCCACGTGGAACAGAAAACGGTGGCCATCTTGTTTGCACAAAAGGAGGCAGCGGGTCTTGGCCGTCGAGTGTCTGGAACTAAAATCGGACACTCGACCTCCCGAACCACCGCTGAAACATACGAATGCCTGCTTCCTTTAGTTGCCGAACAGCCAGGAGAGCACTATTCGGTAGTTTGGCTCATACGAACAAGGGGAGCAATCGCTCCTATGAGCCAGGAGGATCCATTCGGTACTTTATTTGTTTTTATGCCATTTACTGAATTGACCGACCGCACACGCTGAATTCGTGGATCTGTTTTGGGCAGGAGCCTCGTGTGTGGTCGGTAACTTATGACTTCCATACTTTTTGAGAACCCCTGAACCCCAAACCCATTACATATCCCTTGATAACCCCCATCTGGGGGACCAACATATTCAAATTTCACCCAGATCGGGGCTATCAGGGGATATGTAATTTGTTGGGATACCTGTTGTATAAAGGGGTGTTTTTGGGAAAATTGTGTGCCCTCTGCCTGGAGATAATTGGGTTATTCCTTAACTTATCTCAATATCTCCCAGGCAGAGAGAGGGCGGGTTTTACTGTAAATCTGTATGCTGATTGGTTATTGTCTTTGTTTACTATGGGAGGTCCTCTTGCAGGATGATTCTCATAAAAGCCAGTGTGGCATCAATAAAAGTGATTCCTGTTACACCCTTAAAGAAGTCTAGGCTCATGTTTGGGGAATATTCTACTTGCTGGGAAGAATCATCTTGGAAGCTGCATTCATCTACACTATTCCTCTACCTCTTAACTGCAGTTATAATCACTTATGCTCAGCTATTGGGAAAGGAATAGAAGACCGCAGTACCATAACCACTGCAGGTCTTAACAACTGGTGGCAAGCTACGGGATTGAATGGGACGCATAAAGACAACTGGTGAATGGCCCAGCAGTACGAGAAACTAAAAAGGACGACACTGAAAGACCTGCTGGAAGCCCAAGGTCAGGTGGCAAGCAACAAAAAGAGAGCTACCCTCATAGCAGAACTGATGGAGGGCGACCAAACCAGCAGCATGGCGAATGTCAGCCGGGAGGAAGCAGAGTTTCAACAGAAGGTGATGTGGAGGCTAAACCTATATGGGCCAAATCCTACACCGGAGATGGTGACGCAAGTCCTGGCTCAGTTGAATGCAGAACACAGAGCACAACAGGCAAGCCTAAACCAAGGAGACAACGCTTCCTTATATGGATCTACAAATGAAAACAACAACCCTGATTCTGAACAATGGGCCGTACTACACGAGGTGAACCTAGCCCAAGCCGAGGGGGACAACCGGGTGCAAAACAGACAATTGGTCACAGTAGATGGAAAAGAGGCAGAGGCACTGCGAGACTCCGGGGCCACGCTCACCCTGGTGCAACCTCACACCGTGTCCGCAAAGGCACGCACCAACAGGACTGTTGCAGTAAGAGTGGCAGGAGGCGCCATCCACAAGTTACCCACGGCTCGGGTGCATTTAAATTGGGGCACCGGAGCCAAACAGATGGAAGTAGGCATTATGTCCGGCCTACCTGCGGAAGTATTGTTGGGGAACGATTTGGGGGTGCCTAACTTCAAAGCTGACTATCCCAGATCCCGCCGGAACCTCCCCCGTGACTACCAGGGCGCAAGCCCGCCGAGATGGACTGACACATTCCGAGGAACCACAGGTAGGAACCGAAAACCCTGTAGTATCCCCTAACCCTAGCCCTTTCTGGGGCACCCCCCAAGATTTTGGCCATGCCCAGCAGACAGACCCCACGTTAGCTGGTTACAGGAAGGCAGTAGGTACTCCTAAGGAAAGTAATGCCCAAGAGAGCTTCCACTGGGACAAGGGTCTCCTATACAGGGTCACAGGGGGAGTGGGAAGTGGGGCAGCCCAAGTTATAAAAAGGCAGCTAGTCGTACCCAGCAAATACAGAGCAGAGCTTCTAAAGCTCAGCCATGATATCCCACTAGCCGGACATCTGGGTATCAAGAAAACTAAGGACCGCCTTACCCAGACGTTCTTCTGGCCAGGGATATCAAAAGATTTGCAAACGTACTGCAGGACATGTGACACATGTCAACGTATAGGGAAGAGGGGGGACCACCCTAAGGCCAAGTTACGCTCCCTACCTATAATAGAAGAGCCATTCTACAGAGTGGCAGTAGACCTGATAGGGCCCCTCAACAAACCCAGCTCCTCCGGAAAGAGCTACATCCTCACGGTGGTGGACTACGCCACCAGGTACCCTGAGGCTGTGACGCTCTCCAACATTGAGGCGGAGACGGTAGCAGAGGCTCTAGTCATGATCTTTTCCCGAGTAGGATTCCCCCGGGAAATACGATCAGATCAGGGAACGCAGTTCACGGCAACTGTAACTTAACAGTTGTGGCAGAGCTGCGGGGTGAAACCGTTATTTAGCTCCCCCTACCATCCACAAACCAACGGCCTCTGTGAATGATTCAACGGCACGCTTAAGCAAATGCTCACAGCATTCACAGAGTCATAGGTCAATGGGAGAAATTTCTACCCCACCTCTTCTTTTCCTACCGGTAAGTGCCCCAGGGGTTCACCGGGTTCTCCCCCTTCAAACTCCTATATGGGAGAAAAGTCTGGGGACCCCTGGACCTTATACGGGAGCACTGGGAGGGCAACACATGAGAGGAAGGGATTCCAGTCTTGCCATACGTGCTGGAGTTCCGGGACCGCCTTCAGGCTCTGACCGAATCAGTTCGGGAGAACCTGCAGGCGGCCCAGAAACGACAGAAGTGATGATATGACCGGGGGGCATGATATAGGAACCTGGAAGTGGGGCAAAAAGCCCTCAGACCTTCAAAAAAGGACAAGCTCCAGGCAGCTTGGCAGGGGCTATTTAAAGTGGTGGAACGGATTAGCAACACCACCTATATTCTAGCCAAATGTTCAGATGAAAGGATCAGACAAGCCTTTCATGTGAACATGTTGAAACCGTATTTTGAGCACCCCAAGGACCTGGCCGCCATCTGTGCCCCGTCTACAGATGATAGTGAAGGACCCCCCTTGCCCGACCTACTGGCAGCTAACCAAGGTACATTAGAGCAGGTCGGGCTAGGGGAGAAACTAGACCCCACACAGAAGGCAGACGCAAAACAACTGCTCCAGGAATACGGTGGGCTGTACTCTTCTGTATTGATTACCGGAAAACTGAACGACCGGACTATCACAGACACATACCTCATGCCACGGATCGATGAATTGCTCGATCGCATGGCCAGCGGGCACTTCCTAACTACCCTAGACCTGTGCAAAGGATATTGGCAGATCCCGCTAGACTTGGCCGCCATCCCTAAGTCGTCATTCGTCACCCCATTCGGGCTATACCAATTTCGAGTTATGCCCTTTGGGATGAAGAATTCCCCGGCTACGTTTCAACGGATGGATGACCAACTTCTGGAGGGAATGCAGGACTTTGCATGTGCCTACCTCGATGAAATTTCTATCTATAGCGGCACATGGGAGACTCACCTGACGCACTTGGCTACGGTATTTGGGAGGTTACAAGAAGCCGGCATCACTCTAAAGCCTGAGAAATCGAGAGGTCCAATACCTAGTGCATAGAGTAGGGTCTGGAAAACAGCGCCCCGAACCAGCCAAAGTAGAGGCCATAGCAAATTGGTCCCAGCCCCGCACCAAGAGCCTGGCCTTCTTAGGCACAGCAGGGTATTATTGAAAGTTCGTCCCTGAGTATAGCACTCTAGCCAAACCCCTCACTGACCTAACCAAAAAGTCCCCACCCAAACAGGTAATATGGTCACCGGAGTGTGCAACGGCGTTCCAGAGACTTAAAACTGCCTTAAGCGAAGCTCCAGTATTGGCGGCCCCAGACCTTAATAAAACATTTTTTGTTCATACAGATGCCTCCATGTTTGGGCTGGCAGTCGTGCTGAGCCAAGTGGGGGAAGATGGCATGGAGCATCCGGTGGCATATATCAGCCGAAAGTTATTACCATGAGAAGTCAGCTATGCCACCGTGGAAAAAGAGTGCCTAGCTCTAGTATGGGCCCTAAAGAAGCTCCAACCATACCTTTATGGCCATGCCTTTACCCTACTAACTGACCACAACCCCCTCATTTGGCTCAACCGAGTCTCTGGAGACAATCCCCGGTTGCTTCGCTGGAGCCTAGCATTGCAGCCCTACAATTTTACATTGCAATACCGCCCGGTCAAGCAGAATGGCAATGCGGATGGTCTTTCCCGCCAAACCGACTTGGATTTATAACTATGCTACCCGGACATCCCCTAGCCAACACGGCAGGGTCTAGGTGGGTATGCCGACCCATGGAACTAAGGGGGAGTATTGTGAAGAAAATAGACTGAGTTTCGGCATTTTCTTCTGTGTTCGAGGGTAGCAAGACAAAATATGGGAAAACATTATTGTCTTTTTAATACTGTAATAGGTTTCAGTTCTGCAGGGTAGCTGTTTGGAGAAGCGTACTTGAGAGCATCTAGACATGTAAAAAAATTAATTGGCAGGTTTGAAATTCGCCCTGTATCAGCAGGTTTTGCACATGCCTGGTTTCATTTATGGAGGGATTTTAGGAACTATCTTTGAGTTTCCATTGCAAGGTACCATCACCCTCAGCCATCTGTGACTCACCCAGAAAAGTCTTGCGTACAAATGCTATATGTGAATTCCGAACCCCAGTCGTTATCAGATCCCGATGCTTCCACGTGCCTTTTGTCCAAGATGGACAGATAATGGGGTTGGTTGCAGTCCTCGTCTGAGTAGGGATCTTTCCGTGGGGTCGGGACAGGTGCCGGAGTCAGTCTACTGCGTCTGGCAGGGGCTTTGTCCTTAGACCATAAAGGTTTAGAGCCTTTGCCATTTCAGTGGTGCTTGCTGTGATATGGAGACCCCTAATCTGAGACATCCAAGGCATCAGAGTCCTCCCCTTAGTGGGCTCGCTTGGTGTCCGGTACCAGTAAGGGGACCGGCCCTCCTGTCAGCACATTTGAGAGTGTTTTCTCCGCGAATGCTGCCACCGCTGCTTGTATCATGACCTGGAATTCCACAGGGTTAGCCAGGGAATCTTCCATAGTGGCAACTTGTGTGATACAGAATAGGGTTTCACTCAAAAAAGTAGACCGGTAGTTTTATCATGATATGGGACACCCTTGTAGAAGGCACAAATTAGGAGGCAATTGCAGGATGCAGGCAAACAGACCAGACTACAATAGTAGCAGGCAATGCTCTCAGAAACCCCACAGGGTTGAAATCTTAACAGGGGCCAAACATAATGGATTGGGGCTCACCCAGTAAACAGAGTCTGCAACAGCATGCCTTCACTCAGCAGCACAGTGTAGTATAAATATAGTAGAGGGCTCACCCATTAAGTGCTGGAAACAGCACTGACAGAGAGCACTAATCTGTGCTCAAACAGTTACTTCGAGGTTATGGGAAATATTCCTTTAAGCAGTATGTCCTGGAAATCCTGTCACCCCTCAAGTGCAGACCACAGTCCTGAGAGAGGGCACTAATCCATGCTCTAATAGTAAATCCAAGGTTATGGGTGAAATCCCTTTAAACAGTTTATATAAATGGCCTAATTCAACATTGACATGCAAGTAACACCCAAATGCCCCGCAAGCCCAGAGAAGTGAGAGCAAGGAGGGGAAAGGGCAGAAACCAAAAATAAGGTAGAAACACAATAAATGACATAGAAAAAACACATATGCACATAGTACAGAAGTACAGCAAGAAAAAACAGAAAAGTATATTAAAAATAATACAGAAAAAAACTCAAAAGAGGCTGTAACGGAACGCCTGTACTCCGACCGAGTACCTTCCGTTGATGGCCGCTTACTAGCTTGCGCTAAGGACCACAAGCACTGCACCCGACACCACAACCACTGCACCGGACACCACAACCACCGCAGACTCCACAACCGCCGTAGCTTAACTGGAGTCTCGCTGTCTTCCTTCCACCCTGGATCAGCTTCTGTCCTCCAGGACCGTGTGGAAAAGACCTCTCCTCCAGGAGACTGTATCAGGATCAGCTCTTTAAAGAACTAAGGGATTAGAGCTCAAGGGAGTATACAAAGTATAGCAATCCCCAGTGTGATTATAGCAGTTCCCCTCCAATCACGAGACAAGACTACGTGTTGAGGGTCAAACAGGAACAGAGTGCACTGAGGCTTCATTTCTTCTTTTATACACATTTTACAACAAGGTTAACACCCACGTAGTTGGATACTGAAAACATAAACGTAACAACCAATCATAAACAGACACACAGTTAAACACTCCCATTCATTACAGCAAAATCCTCCCCTCTATCTGTGATATAATTACTGCCAAAAAACAAACAAGAGTCTTGCACATCCAGTATAGGTGTGCACACCCAGGTGCTACCACAAAAAAAAGTGCTTACATAACCCAAAAGTGCCACACCCAGGTAATCAAATCTAGAAGCAGGATCAGATGTGCAGTACATTTCCATCACTCTGGCATGTTTGATGATTCCAATCACTTCCTGGATCGGCAGAAATGTGCGCGATAAAGTCATCACATTAAAAAACAAACAAAAAAAACAAAAACTTTTTTTAAGTTTGGAAATAATAGCAAGACAGCAATTTAAGCTATCAAAACAACACACAAACATCAGCAAGGGATGGAGAAAACACACTTATGACCATCAAAGTAATCAAAGCAACATTCATTACTATAATAAACAAATACTTGAGCACATATACATTCCTAAAGCATGTTTATAAAGATAAAATTAAGTTTATGCTGAAATCTGCAAGCACTAAGTCATATATACAATTATAATATACATGTGCAGAGCCGGGGAGAGCAGAAATAACGACACAGATCACCCAACCAGTGAAGTGTATAAAACAGTATAGAAATAACAATTACCATATATACTCGAGTATAAGTCTAGTTTTTCCGCACATTTTTTGTGCTGAAAACCCCCCACTCGACTTATACTTGAGTCAATGTACATTGCCATAATACAGACCAGGACCGCCGGGTTCATTACAAGCCCGACGGTCCTGTTGGGGGCTGGCAGGAAGTGTTTACTTACCTTTCCTGCAGCTCCCTTCTCCTGCGTTCTGGTCAGCTCCCCTGTAAATCTCGCAAGAGCCGCGGCGTCAGAGACTTACAGGGGAGCTGACCGGAACACAGGAGAAGGGAGCTGACAGGAGCTGCAGGAAAGATAAGTAAACGCTTCCTGCCAGCCCCCCTCCTGCACAGTACACACCACTGGACCACCAGGGACAAAACAATTACTTAAATAATAAAAAAAAATAATAAAATAAAATAAAAAATGTAATAAAACAATATTTAAATAAAAAATAATTCTAATATTAAAATAAAAAAATAGAATATTTAAATAAAAAAATTAAAAATAATAAAAATGCCCTCCCCCACACACTACACACACACACACACACACACACACTCTGCATTATATACACACACACTCATACAAACACACACTCTGCATTCACACAAACACACAGAGTGTGTGTATATAATGCAGTGTGTGTGTGTTTGTATGAGTGTGTGTGTATATAATGCAGAGTGTGTGTTTGTATGAGTGTGTGTGTATATAATTATAAAAATTTATAGCCCCAAGTTTTACCCTCGACTTATCCACGAGGCATAGCATATTTCACAATTGTTGGTCACAAAACTGCACTCGACTTATACACGAGATCGACATATACACGAGTATATACGGTAAGTTGTGGGGGTGAAAAACAGAGTGCCATTCCAGATGTTGTAAGTAAGAGGGACTAACTGACTGGAGACATAGCAAGGTCATGCACAAGTAAGATACAAAAATTCTATACATACCCTGATCCAAGGAGCATCCCGGAGCGGGATGCACCTAGAGGAACCAGTGCCACTCAAGCTTCTCATTGGGATCATGAGGTGACACTGTATCCAGATAACTTATTTTTGCAAAAGTATTTTTTCTCTATTCCCTCCTCTCGTGAGTGGGGGTACCCTTTCCAATATTTGGTAGCGTAGTTGAGAGGCATTATGTATATTTTCTCTAAAGTGACGCGCAACTGGAGTATCAGAGGTGGGACTGCGAATTGCAGTTTTGTGCTGAGACACACAATCTTTTAAGGCACGAATCGTCTTGCCAAGCCCGCACGGACACTTGAGAAAGTAACAACAAAATCAGTTTGGCAAGAAAAAACCCTTTTAGTTTAACCCCTTAAAACCGGAGGGCGTACTATTACGCCCTATTCTAAGCGGCTCTAAACGCCGCAGGGCGTAATAGTACGCCCTTCGGGTTTTTTTTTACTTATCCGGTCGCCGGCGATACCACGCCAGCTATCGCAGTTGTGGGGACTCCCAGGGAGCCCACCGCGGCACATCCGTCCTCCTACAGCCCTCCCGGCCATGTAAGAGTAAGGTCCTTGCGAGGACCTCACAATCACATGGCCAGGTTAGCTGCCTGCTGCATTGCCAGCAGGGGGACTGCCTGTAATGACAGGTAGTCCCCCTGCTGGCTGGAAATAAAAATAAAAGATAAAAAAAAAAGTTTAAAATAAAATAAAATATATATGATCTAAGTATATATATACACATACACTGTCTAGATGTATTTTACTAATAATATATATATAATTATATATATATATATATATTAATATAAAATTACACGTAGACTGATACTGATTAAATATATATATATATATTATATAATTATTGATATATATATTTATATATAATGTAAAAAAAAAAAATAAATACGTTTAAATTTAAACCATTATTATATAATTATTATTATTATTATTATATAATTATTGATATATATATTTATATATAATGTAAAAAAAAAAAAAATACGTTTAAAATTAAACCATTAACCCCTTAAGGACGCAGCTTCAAAAACTGGACTTACACAAGCATTTTTTGCATTTTTTGCTGTTTGTGTTCAACCTCTGTTTGCATTTTTCTTATTTATTACACCAACACATGTTATATATCGTTTTTTAAAGGACAAAAAGGGCTTTAATCTGATGTGACATATACATATATAAATTCTTATTTATTATTAAAAAAATCCAAAAAAATGAAAAAAAAATGAAATAAATTGTTTTTTTTCACAGTTTAGGCAATAATAACATGTGTATAATAAGTGCAGCTTAAGGAAAGTAATTTAAAAAAATATTCAATTAGTTGTTCTGATTTTCAGAGTACATAATATGTCTAGGATTTCAGCTTATTTTGAAAGTTACAGGTCACAAAATACAAGGAGTAAAAACTTTTTTTAATGTGGAGCAATTTTAGAATTTGGCATGTTTGTCTTGTAAGCTTAATAGCCATCACAGAAAGCAAAATTGCTGCACAAAAGTATATATTTATATAAAGCACACATCACAGGCTATTTACCAAAGGGTATTCTGACACTTTTTACGTAGCCATTTCGCTGCCAATCTCTGCTAAATCGTGTAGTAAAATTGTGTTTTTTTTCAGATTTCTAACATACACACACAAAACAAGGATTTTTAATGTGTATTTCATAAAGTTGATATATACTACTGCTGCAGAAAACCCCATATTGTTTTCAGCCATATCAACAGAGTAAAATGATACCCCCAATCTATGTCCTTGCCACTATCCTGTGAAGTTATAGTGCCATAAAAGAGACCTGACCATTTCAGTTTTCACAGTGATAATTTGATAGATGAATTTGATGGAGCAAGTCTCATTTTGGGGCATTGTAGCAGTTTAACTGTTGAATTTATCCCTCAATGACCTACCATTGGTGAAAGTAGACACTACAGTGTATCTCATATGGTATATATTGTGCCTTAGCGTGATGCCATTTTTTCACCAGTTTATGTCAAACTTTGTGGTAAAATATTTTTTTTTTTTGCATTTTTTACATACACATTACATTTTTGTGTGTGACAGACACATGACAGACACACACACACAGCATGACAGACACACACACACACAGCATGACAGACACACACACACACACACACAGCATGACAGACACACACACACACACACTGACATACATACTTTTTGGTACCTGTGGGTGGGCAGACTGCTGTGCTGGCGGCCGCAGGAAGAACTTGATTGGCGGCCGCAGGGGAAGCTCTTCTGGGCCGGCGGCCGGTGGGGGAGCAGGCTGTTCTGGGGGGGCAGGCTGTTCTGTCTCTGCTCCCCCTCCCTCGCGGGCTAGAAAGAGACCGGAGCCGGAATATGACGTCATATTCCGGCTCTGGTCTCATTAAGCTGCGCGCGAGGGAGGGGGAGCAGAGACAGAACAGCCTGCTCCCCCAGAACAGCCTGCTCCCCCACCGGCCGCCGGCCCAGAAGAGCTTCCCCTGCGGCCGCCAATCAAGTTCTTCCTGCGGCCGCAGGTCACCCCGGCCCCAGGTGCCGACGGCCCACCGGGAAATTTCCCGGTATCCCGGTGGGCCAGTCCGGCCCTGTGTACACCTTAGCCAGGTTTTTGTGAAAAAATACAGGGCTAAAATCACACCCGGCCCATTACAGGTTTTTTTAAATGGCAAATTGACGAATGGTCATTGTTTCATTTTGGGACATTTTAGTCGCTCATATATTTAAATAACGCCACCAATGCATACCATTTACAAAAGTGGACAACATGGGGACCCTCATATAAAATATTAGAAGCTTTATTGAAGTGACATTTTGTTACCATTTTGTTTCAAAGTTTGTGGTATTCATTTTTATTTTAACATTTTTACATACACATAGTATTTCTGATGATTATTTTTTAAATATCCTGTTTCCCACTGTCATAAAATTATCTTAGCTGTACTCAGCAACATCTTCTCAGTACAAATATACCCCATATGCATATCTTTGGAAAGTAGCCATCTTAATATTAATCTAAATCTCTAATCCCAAACCAAGCCCTAATTCTAAACCAAATCCTAATCCCAAATCTAACCCTCAATCTAATAATAAACCATTACCACAATCCTAACCCATAACGTAATCCCACGTGTAACCTTAATTATAACCTTAAACCTAATCTCAATCCTACCTTTAGCAATAGTGTTAACATGATTCCCCCTGCTGGTGTCAGCCGAGGAATTCCATTGCTATATTCAGCAAGGGATGCCTGTGCTGACCCTAATCCTAATCTGAACCATAATCTGAATCCTAATCTGAAACATAATCCCAATACTACAATTAATTATAAACCTAATCTCAAACATAAACTTAATAATAAACCCAGTAATAAACCTGATAATAAATCTAGTATTTATGCTAAACCGAATAATAATCCTTAATTGTAATCCTTAATTTAATCTTAATCCCAAAGGTTTCCCTCTACTAATATCAGTGCTGATATTAGTAAAGGGATTTTAAACTAAAACACAGTGGTATGTTGCTTCCATCTACTGACTATTTTCAGTATTGCAGTCTCCCATCTCTTACATTGAAGTCATTATTCCCAATGCAATGCGATCTGTGCTGGGCAACTAAAAATGCCCAGCACTGATCAGAATGGCATTTGGGCATAGAGGGTGATCCTCCAGGGTTTGTTCAGACCCTGGGGGTCTCCCAAGCACCAGATCACTTGAGAGAATGATTGTAGCTGAGCTTGATCGCTCAGCTGCAGTGTTCTTTGTGGATTTAAATGGCTACATGCAGTGCTAACTTTCAGCACTGCATGCAGCTCATAAAAAAGTCTGGGGCCACTAAAAATGGCCCCAACTGACAGAGGGGACCCCCAGGTTTCTAATGATACCTGGGTTTCCTAGTGTGAGCAGGGATTTAACCCTGCTCACACTACATTGCTGTCTATGGGGATTTAAATCCCCATTAAAAGAGCTGCATGCCATCTCATTTTGAGCTCTGCATGCAGCTCATCAAAAAACCTGGGGCCACTAAAAATGGCCCCAGCTGACAGAGGGGACACCCAGATTTCTAATGATACCTGGGTTTCCTAGTGTGAGCAGGGATTTAACCCTGCTCACACTGCATTGTGCTCTATGGGGATTTAAATCCCCATTTAAACAGCTGCATGCCATCTCATTTTGAGCTCTGCATGCAGCTCATCAAAAAACCTGGGGCCACTAAAAATGGCCCCAACTGACAGAGGGGACACCCAGGTTTCTAATGATACCTGGGTTTCCTAGTGTGAGCAGGGATTTAACCCTGCTCACACTGCATTGTGCTCTATGGGGATTTAAATCCCCATTTAAACAGCTGCATGCCATCTCATTTTGAGCTCTGCATGCAGCTCATCAAAAAACCTGGGGCCACTAAAAATGGCCCCAACTGACAGAGGGGACCCCCAGGTTTCTAATGATACCCGGGTTTCCTGGTGTGAGCAGGGATTTAACCCTGCTTACACCACAATCTAGATATAGGCATTTAAATGCCTATTTAAGCAGATACATGCCGCGCAGACTTCCAGCACTGCATGTAACTCATCAAAAAGGCTGGGGTCACTAAAAATGTCCCCAGCTGTAAGAGGGGAGCCCCAGGTTTCCATTGATACCTGGAACTCCCTTGTGTTAGCAGGGATTTAACCCTGATCACAACAAATTGTAATAGTGGGGATTTAAATCCCCATTTAAATGCTTGTTTGCAGCGCTTACTTTGAGCTCTGCAAACAGAGCATCAGTCAGTCTGGGGACACTAATTCTGGCCCCAGGTGAGAGAGGGGAGCCCCAGGAATCAAATGATACCTGGGGCTCATAGTTACCAGCAAGGTAATAGACCCTGCTGGAAAAATACTGCATGACGGAAATGTTCCGTCATGCGTCCTTAAGGGTAGGACCAGCATGACGGAAAATTTCCGTCATGCGTCCTTAAGGGGTTAAAAATAAATAATTAAAAAATATATAGATATGTGTTATTTCGTTCTAACTGTATTGTGATATTAATATATATATATATATATATATATATCAAAATACACGTGGAACGAAATAATATATATATACCTATATATAAATAAAAATATTTTTAAAAAAGTATATATATATATATATATATATATATATATACATATATATACATATACGTATATATATATATATATATATATATATATATATATATATAAAATAATAAAATAATAATTCTACATATATATTTATGTAATATTTTTACATAATTAGGTATCTTAATTAATTACAATTAGCGAGACCTGGCTGACAACCCATGCCGAAAGTATAAGGAATTTAATTTGCTAGCACTATATTTAACCCTACAACTTTCCAAGACACCATAAAACCTGTACATGGGGGTTACTGTTTTACTCGGAAGAATTCGTTGAACTCAAATATTAGTGTTTCAAAACAGTAAAATGTATTACAACGATGATATCGCCAGTAAAAGTGAAGTTTTTTGCATTTTTCACGCACAAACAGCACTTACACGGACGATATTATTGCTGCAATACGTTTTACTGTTTTGAAACACAAATATTTGTGTTCAGCGAAGTCTCCCGAGTATAACAGTACCCTTCATGTACAGGTTTCATGGTGTTTTCAAAAATTACAGTGTCAAATATAAGGCTTGTGTTTCATTTTTTTCATATTAAAATTCGCCAGATTGCTTACGTTGCCTTTATGACCCTATGGTAGCCCAAGAATGAAAATTACCCCTATGATGGCATACTATTTGAAATAGTAGACAACCCAAGGTATTGCAAATGGGGTATGTCCAGTCTTTTTAAGTAGCCACTTAGTCACAAACACTGGGCAAAATTGGCGTGTTTTGCATTTTTCACACACAAACAAATAAGAACGCTAACTTTGGCCAGTGTTTGTGACCAAATGGCTACGAAAAAAGACTGGACATACCCCATTTGCAATACCTTGGGTTGTCTACTATTGCAAATGGTATGCCATTATGGGTGTAAATTTATTTCCTGGGCTACTATACAGTCTCAAAGGCAACGTAACCAATCTGTCGAATTTCAATTTCAAATGTATTGTGCTATATTTGACCCTGTAACTTCCCAAAACTCCATAAAACCTGTACATAGGGGGTACTGTTTTACACGTGAGACTTTGCTGAATACAAATATGTGTATTGTATTACAGTAAAAGTAAACAGTATTATAACATTGACAGTTAAAATGTCATGTAGAACTAAAAAAATAACATTTCTTATTTTCTCCCATTTTTTTCATATTAAATTATGTTTCATAGCTAAATATTTGATATTAAATGAAAGCTCTGTTTCCCCTGAATAAAATGATATATAATAAGGGTGGGTGCATTTAATATGAAAGAGGTGAATTACGGTTGGACAGACATATAGCGCAAATGCCAGGTTTTGTTTACGTTTTGTTCACAACGTGTACATTTGGCTCAGTCCTTAAGGGGTTAATACGCTATCCTGTCGTAGGATGGGTACAAGATTCCCCTTTAATTATCCCACTGCAATGATTGCAGCTCAGACGGGGTATATATATTTTTTGGTTTTTTTCTACTTAATTGTTATTTCTATACTGTATTATACACTTCATTGGTTGGGTGATCTGTGTCGTTATTTCTGCTCTCCCTGGCTCTGCACATGTATATTATAATTGTATATATGACTTAGTGCTTGCAGATTTCAGCATGAACTTAATTTTATCTTTATAAACATGCTTTAGGAATGTATATGTGCTCAAGTATTTGTTTATTATTGTAATACATTTTGCTTTGATTACTTTGATGGTCATAAGTGTGTTTTCTCCATCACTTGCTGATGTTTCTGTGTTGTTTTGATAGCTTAACCCCTTAATACCGCAGCCAAATGTACAAGTTGTGATCAAAACAAAACGTAAACAAAACCTGGCATTTGCGCTATATGTCTGTCTAACCGAAATTCACCTCTTTCATATTAAATGCACCCACACTTATTATATATTATTTTATTCAGGGGAAACAGGGCTTTCATTTAACATCAAATATTTAGGCATGGAACATAATTTAATATGGAAAAAAATATAAAACAATGGGAGAAAATAAGATTTTTTTAAATTTTCTTATTTCTATGTGACATTTTAACTGTGAATGTCAAAATACTGTTTGCTTTTACTGCAGGAACATACACATATTTATATTCAGCTATGTCTCACGTGTTAAACAGTACCCCCTATGTACAGGTTTTATGGTGTTTTGGGAAGTTACAGGGTCAAATATAGCGTGTTACATTTTTCAGTTTTTTCACATTGAAATTCGCCAGATTGGTTACGTTGCCTTTGAGACCATATGGCAGCCCAGGAATAAGAATTACCCCCATGATGGCATACCATTTGCAAAAGTAGACAACCCAAGGTATTGCAAATGGAGTATGTCCAGTCTTTTTTAGTAGCCACCTGGTCACAAACACTGGCCAAAGTTAGTGTTAATATTTGAAAATGCAAAAAACTAATTTGAACGCCAATTTTGGCCAGTGTTTGTGACTAAGTGGCTACTAAAAAAGACTGAACATACCCCATTTGCAATACCCTGGGTTGTCTACTATTGCAAATGGTCTCAAATGCAACCTGGCGAATTTTAATGTGAAAAAACTGAAACGCAAGCCTTATATTTGACTCTGTAACTTTTGAAAACACCATAAAACCTGTACATGAGGGGTACTGTTATACTCGGGAGACTTCACTGAACACAAATATTAGTGTTTCAAAACAGTAAAACATATCACAACAATTATATCGTCAGTGTAAGTGCCATTTGTGTGTGAAAAATGCAATAAATGTCACTGTCACTGACGATATCGTCGTTGTAATACATTTTACTGTTTTGAAACACTAATATTTGTGTTCAGCGAAGTCTTCCGAGTAAAACAGTACCCCCCATGTACAGTTTTTATGGTGTCTTGAAAAGTTACAGGGTTAAATATAGTGCTAGAAAATTTAATTCCCTGAACTTTCGGCCTGGGTTGTCAGGCAGGTCCTGCAAATTGTAATTAATAAAATGACCTAATTATGTAAAATTATTACATAAATATATACGTAGAATTATTATATATATATATATATATGTGTGTATATATATATATGATATATATGTATATCATTTTTTTGTATTATTTTTATTTATATATAGGTATATATAGAGATATATATATATATATATATATATATATATATAAATCCAATAACAGATGGCTGCACTCACGGAATATTCAGTTTAAAATATAGCTTTTATTCCATATCCATAAAATCAACGTTTCAGTCCCTCTTGTGGACTTTCATCAGGATTAAAAGATCATCAGACAACATTTTACTTATATAGGGATACAATTATTGAAATAAATGTGATAACTCACCCCAGGTGTACTCTTGGTGAAATTCGGCGTTCTGGCCGTTACACTGCGCATGTGCGAGATAGTGCCCGCCCCCTTACGTGACGTCATCACGTCATGACGCTTCCATTAGTGCTGAAATGCGGAAGTGTATCAAAACCGTCACCATGGCAACCCATTGCCGAGAAAGACCCAGTTAAAGTGCAGATGAATGATAAACAGAGCAGTGCTGCATATTCTGATAAACTTAAGAATCTACCAGTATTGCAATGCCTAGTGTACTCTAGTGATAAATATGAAACAATGGTTTAGTGTTATGCTGTATAGCAATCTATGTGTGTAGTATATTATTCCTCTAAATCACTATAATATAGAAAGTGCTTATGTGCAAACAAAGTGCATGGTTGCAAAAAGTGCAGAATTAGGTAATAAAAGTATTTAAACTTTTAAAGTGACAAAACATTGTGCCAAGTGATTTAGTGAATTCTTAAGTGACTCCTATATATAATTATAATTGCTATTAATGTGCAATAATAACGTACCACTATACATATACAGTCTAAAATGATCACATAAAATAGTTTAAAAATCAAATAATGTTACTGGTGGTCCACATATATTGCCAAATACTGGGAAAGGATCTCTAATATCCATATATATTTTGTTCTATTATTCACATATATATATATATATGCACCAGATAGTTGTGCATACCTTTCCTATACGTTATTGACTGTTACTTAGTCTCCATTATTGGCTGTTGTGTGGATAACCAGTATACTAAAATATTAGAGCACTTGCATTTTGCATAGTTCATCCTTATATATTATGCATACAGGGGCTAACGCAGATCATATATTTTACAAAAACGAGTGAAGTGATAATGACTCATTTAGTCCCTTGGGAGAAACAGTGTCCAACTCGTGTATCCAGTATGCCTCCCTATTGAGTAGTACCTTCCCTCTATCGCCCCCTCTTCTTGATAACGGGATGTGGTCAATAGCCACAAATTTAAGTGCGGTTAAAGGGTGTCCACGTTCCAGAAAGTGTTTGGCCACTGGCTTATCTGATTGACCATCTCTGTAAGCCAACCTTATGCTGGACCTGTGTCCCCGGATCCGCTCACACACTGCCGTTTCAGTTTTTCCCACGTAGCAAAGTCCACACGGACAATTCAATTTATATATCACGTGTGTTGTCTTACACGTTATTGTGAATTTGATGGTGTACACTTTATTATTGTGTGGATTGTTGAACTTCTTCGCCGGGATCATATGGCTGCATGTGACGCATCCCAGGCATCTAACAGACCCCCTTATTTGTTCTTTAGATGTGGCTCGATAGCTTCTGACCGGATCTGTGTGGACAATGAGGTCTCTTAAATTTCTGTTTCTTCTGAAGCAGATCATCGGTGCTTGTTTGAATACTTTTGGGAGTGTTTCATCACTCGTAAGTATCTTCCAATTCTTTTTGACTGATGCTGCTACTTGCGGGGATGCTGGTTGGTATAACATAGGAAAAACGAGTCCAGTAGATTTGTTCTTGTTCTCTGTGGCGCGTGCACTCTGTGCTTCTTGGAGCGCTCTATCCAGAATCTGGCCATCATAGCCTCTTTGTAAGAACTTGATTCGCATCTCTGTGATCTGTCTCTCCATAGTCACCATATCCGAGTTGTTCCTGATGACTCTTAGGAATTGTGCCTTTGGTAATGAGTCTCTCAATGCTTTAGGGTGTGCGCTATGATAGTGTAGCATTGTATTCCTGTCGGTGGGCTTAGTATACAATGAGTAATGAAGGTTGGTTTCTCCCACCTCTATCCGTAGATCCAAATAGTGTACCTCTTCCGTGCTGATTTCTGCCGTGAACCTGACTGGTGATGGTAAACGGTTCAGCTCTTGGACCATTTCCTGCGCCTCCTCAGTTGATTTTCTCCAGATAATGAACAGGTCATCGATAAACCTGTAGTATGATATAATTTTGTTGTTATATTGCTCCAATATTAGTTTTTCTTCATAGATGAACATATATGCGTTCGCGTACATGGGTGCCATTGCTGACCCCATGGACGTGCCAGCTATCTGAAGGTACCACGTTTCTTCAAATCTGAAGTAATTGTTTTGAAGTATAAGCATCAGGAGTTCCAATACGAACTCTACCGGTGGACCTTTGTATGCTGTGGATCTTAGCAACACCTGCCGCATGGCTTCCACGCCATCTTCATGCGGTATTATTGTATATAAACTTTGTACATCCATGGTTATTAATACAGGTTTGTGTTCATTGTACTGTATTTCTTTAATCTTGGAGATGAGGGTTGGCGTGTCTTTGATGCAGGTGTATAGTTGTCTAACTGGATCTTGGAAGAGGTAATCCAACCACTTAGCAATAGGCTCTAGGACGCCTCCAATTGCTGAAACTATTGGGCGTCCTGGCGGTCGGTTGGCATCCTTGTGGATCTTGGGGATAGTGTATATTACAGGTGTTCGTGGGTGTTGTTTAGCGAGGGACTGTTGCAGTTTTTGATCAATATAGCCTGCCATCAGGCCCATATTAAGGACGTCTTCAATTTTGTTCTGGATGTCCTTCATGGGGTCCTTCTCCAGTGGTATATAGGTATTACGGTCGGACAATTGTGCTTTCAACTCTGTGGCATAATAGGAATAGTCCATTATCACAATGCCTCCCCCCTTGTCGGCTGACCTTATTATGATTGTAGGGTCTTCAGCCAGACTTTTGATGACTTTCCTTTGTTGTTTCGTTATATTTTGTTTCTTTTTGTAATCTTGCTGCATATGTTCCACTGCATCTTTGTTCATTACTGATAAAAATGATTTTATAGAAGCTTTGTGTGACAGAGGATCAAAGGTGGATTTCACACGGAAGGATTCTCCTGTCCTATCCGTACTTTCTCCAGTGGTTTCAAGTGAGTTGGTGAAGAATTCCTTAAGTCTCATAGCTCTACCAAATTTGTGCAATTCAATTTTCCATTGAAAGGAGTCCATTCTTGATGTCGGCACAAACGATAGACCCCTACTAAGGAGGTCTATTTCTGCTACATCTAGAGATCTATGTGACAAATTGAATATGGGGATTATCTCCTGCGTGGCGGTTTCCCCTGTATGTATTTTCTTCCCTTTATGTCCCCTCCTTGTCCTTGTTCTATGTTTCCTCTGTCTCGGCTTCTCGTCACCGCTCCACTTTCCCCAGCATCTAAAAAAGGTGTTACATTTCCTTGACTCAGATTTTGATTATCGGTGTCTGAAGCAGATTCACCTGAAGTGATATCTATGGTAGGTATTGGAGGCCGTTGTATTCTCTTACGTATTTTCCTGGGTCTCTGAGTATTGGATCTCCCTGTCAACCACCCATATACTCTGTGATCAAGATAGTTCTGGGTCACCTTTTCAAATTTCTGTTTTTTAAAATGTATCAGTTCTGTTTTGTACCTTAAACTCTCTTCTTTCAATTTTTGTACTGCCTTAATACCCTCTGGTGTTGTTAACAACAAGGCATGTTCTGTTTCAAGTGCAGTGATTTTCTGATTAGTTTCTGTAAGGTCTGTTCTGACGTCCTTGATGATGATGAGCATCAGATCAAACGATGCCTTATTAAGGACGTGGGTCCAATCTTTACAGACCGCTGCCTTCGCCCGTCCAATTGTGGGGATATTATGTATCCTAATAAAGTGTACACCATCAAATTCACAATAACGTGTAAGACAACACACGTGATATATAAATTGAATTGTCCGTGTGGACTTTGCTACGTGGGAAAAACTGAAACGGCAGTGTGTGAGCGGATCCGGGGACACAGGTCCAGCATAAGGTTGGCTTACAGAGATGGTCAATCAGATAAGCCAGTGGCCAAACACTTTCTGGAACGTGGACACCCTTTAACCGCACTTAAATTTGTGGCTATTGACCACATCCCGTTATCAAGAAGAGGGGGGCGATAGAGGGAAGGTACTACTCAATAGGGAGGCATACTGGATACACGAGTTGGACACTGTTTCTCCCAAGGGACTAAATGAGTCATTATCACTTCACTCGTTTTTGTAAAATATATGATCTGCGTTAGCCCCTGTATGCATAATATATAAGGATGAACTATGCAAAATGCAAGTGCTCTAATATTTTAGTATACTGGTTATCCACACAACAGCCAATAATGGAGACTAAGTAACAGTCAATAACGTATAGGAAAGGTATGCACAACTATCTGGTGCATATATATATATGTGAATAATAGAACAAAATATATATGGATATTAGAGATCCTTTCCCAGTATTTGGCAATATATGTGGACCACCAGTAACATTATTTGATTTTTAAACTATTTTATGTGATCATTTTAGACTGTATATGTATAGTGGTACGTTATTATTGCACATTAATAGCAATTATAATTATATATAGGAGTCACTTAAGAATTCACTAAATCACTTGGCACAATGTTTTGTCACTTTAAAAGTTTAAATACTTTTATTACCTAATTCTGCACTTTTTGCAACCATGCACTTTGTTTGCACATAAGCACTTTCTATATTATAGTGATTTAGAGGAATAATATACTACACACATAGATTGCTATACAGCATAACACTAAACCATTGTTTCATATTTATCACTAGAGTACACTAGGCATTGCAATACTGGTAGATTCTTAAGTTTATCAGAATATGCAGCACTGCTCTGTTTATCATTCATCTGCACTTTAACTGGGTCTTTCTCGGCAATGGGTTGCCATGGTGACGGTTTTGATACACTTCCGCATTTCAGCACTAATGGAAGCGTCATGACGTGATGACGTCACGTAAGGGGGCGGGCACTATCTCGCACATGCGCAGTGTAACGGCCAGAACGCCGAATTTCACCAAGAGTACACCTGGGGTGAGTTATCACATTTATTTCAATAATTGTATCCCTATATAAGTAAAATGTTGTCTGATGATCTTTTAATCCTGATGAAAGTCCACAAGAGGGACTGAAACGTAGATTTTATGGATATGGAATAAAAGCTATATTTTAAACTGAATATTCCGTGAGTGCAGCCATCTGTTATTGGATTTATGGATACTTGGCCCTGGTAATGCACCCGGCTTGGACTCATTAAGCAAGGACAGCTTGTGTGCAAGGTACAATTTTTATTTTTTATATATATATATATATATATATATATATATATATATATATAGATATTGTAACGAGAATATACCCCTACACGCAGGATCCAGCTAAACAGAAGGCAGAACAGTGGAGAGATACGTCTACCGGACCTTAGAATGGCCGGACTCGACGTATATAGGAGAAGTACAGAGTCAGGAACAATCCGAGGTCAAGGGCACAAAGAGACAGCGTAAACGAGTACAAGCCGGGGTCTGGTACACAGGAAACAGCAAGCCGGCAAACAGAACAGACAAGGATAAAGCGAAAACGAAGTCAGAATACAAAGCCAAGGTCAAGTACGGAGGAACACAACTGAACACAACAAGCGCTAAAGGGAACTGTAGCAGAAACCACGATAGGGCAAGGAACTAAGGGAAAAGGGTAAGTATAAATAGGTTCAAAACTAATGTGATTGGCTCCTGTCACTTCCACCCCCCCAAAAGGTAAATGTATGGGGTGTGTGGGATGACAGGGGCCAATGGGAGCCTTTTGGCAATTTAGGCTCCCACTGTCTCTTTAAGAGCGCGCCCGAGACTCGCGGCGCGCTCTTAGATTCAGGCGGGACATGTGACCGCATCTCGCGGTCACTGCCCGCCTTGCTGTCTGAAGCGTCGGATGAGCCGCGCGCGGCTCGTGCAGCCGCAGGACCGCAGGCGGCTTGAGGAGAGGACCGCGGCCGGCCCCTGGGAAAGGTGAGTAACGCTACAGTACCCCCCCCTGAGGACACGCCCTCTGGGCGGGCAGGACTAGGTCGGGCAGGAAAACGTGAATGGAAAGAACGCACAAGGCGGGGAGCATGAACAGCATCAGCAGAAATCCAACTGCGCTCCTCAGGCCCATAACCCTTCCAATGTACCAAGTACTGAAGCCGACCCCTAAGGAAACGAGAGTCAAGAACAGCAGACACTTCGAATTCCTCATGACCCTCCACAGAGACAGGAGGAGGAGGAGGAGTATGCTGGGTATAGCGGTTGCGTACGTAAGGCTTCAACAACGAGGTGTGAAAAACATTAGGTATGCGCAGATTCCTAGGCAGACCCAAGGCATAACAAACGGGATTAACCTTATGTATAATACGATAAGGACCAATGAAGCGGGGAGCCAATTTCATAGAAGGCACCCGGAGGCGAATATTCCGCGTGGAAAGCAAAACTCTGTCCCCCACAACATAGGAAGGAGCCGCTCTGCGATGCTTGTCAGCCTGAGCCTTCTGGCGAGCAGCAGAGTCAACCAAAGAACGCTAACCTGCTCCCAAGAATTACGCAAACCAGCCAAATGCTCATCCAGAACTGGCATGCCCTGTGAGGAGAATGCAGCCGGGAGAACAACGGGATGCTGGCCATAGACGACGTAAAAAGGGCTTTTGGGGGGGCGTGGTCTGCAGCCGAGCGAGCTGGACGTGTCTGGCTAGAGCTCCGCTGTAACCACAGTGCCAACGGCTAACAAAGGCTGAAATTCGATATTTTTCGACATATTCTCCGACTCACCAGTAAGGGGGACCGGGATGGAAAAACGGAATCAAAGAAAACCGGTGAAAAAACCCTCGGAATCGGTGACTTCGGTCCCCGATATGTTTGCGGCCTCACGAGCCGCGAGGCTATCCACCCAAGATGGCGGTCGGGACGGCCTGGGGACACCTACCTCTCCTGCGAGCCCCGGCAGCGGTGCTGCTGCAGGGGCATTGGACTCGGAGGCCAGCCAAATATTGGCCAAACTATCGGAGGTACGCACATACCTGGCCACAGAAATTGTCCGCACTACGACGGAAGTGAAGGCCGAAATCCAAGCCCTGGGTACGAGGACGGCGGCTCTCGAACAAAGGATGGAGTCTACAGTACAGGCCCACAACGAGTCAGCTGCACAAATAAACTCCTTAACGTCCCAACTGCAGATGGCCGCAGCGGCGATAGATGACCTTGGCAACAGGTCGCGGCGGAATAATATCCGCCTCCGTGGCCTCCCGGAACAGGAGGGAGAGGGGTCCCTGGTGGAAGTGGTCTTGAAGATCTTTAGACCGCTTCTCCCCGATGTGCCAGAACACCTATGGCACATCGAGCGGGCTCACCGGGCGCTCCGTGCCAGGAGGGCGGATGATAAGAGACCGAGAGACGTAATTATTAAATTTCTCTCCTTCCAGACAAAGGAAGCATTGATGAAACGTGGCAGAGACGGCCCAATAACATATAACGGGGCAGACCTTGCATTGTATCAGGACTTAACCCCTGCTACCTTGAAGAAACGACGAGACTGGCGTCCTGTTACGGAAATTTTACAAATGGAATCTATTAAATATGCATGGGGTCACCCTTTTCGATTATTGGCCTTCAAAAATGGTCGCACGAAAGTCCTCCATGCTGATGGCGATCCGGCCGCGTTCCTATCGGAGCTCGGGATTCGTATACCGGAGGGTTTCGCGGTTCTGAGGTCTTCGGCGGAGGTCCTCCCTGCCTTACCTCGGGAGTGGTACACAGCAGGCGAATGATTTCGGATCCTTTAACTTGGCGTTGGGTGAGCGGCCGGTGGCCCAGAGCGGTGAGCTTTTCCGGGTGGGCCCTTATTGTTTGGGAGGGGGATTGCGGGACTCCCTCATCCTCCCCACTTTTGTTTTTTCACCCGGGACCCGGGGGCCCCTTAGAGAATTGCCCAGAAATGTTTATTTTCCTTCCATCGGGGGGGGGGGGCACTAGTATTGGGGTGGGCTAGGGATTTCTCCCACTCCCATATGTTCGTTATTGCACCCCCATACCGTCCCTCCTCACCCGGCCCTTACTCTCTCTACACCTCTGTGGCCCCGGGATAGGGAGCGTTCAAAGGAATGATGGCGAACTGCCCTTTTTGATTGACTATCACAAACTCACGGCGGCCGTGGGCGTACTCTATACTTTTAATGATCGTTATTTACTATGCTTTGCTCTGATGTTTTATTCCCGGGTCGCCTTGATTTTCATTCGGGGGGTGGGGGAGGAGGGAGCCGGTGATGTTCGAATCTGTATGGTTATTTTTACGCTAAACGATAATCATGTCGGTTTTTCCCTATCGTGTATATCAGGTTTACGGAGCTCGGGGGGTTCGAGCCGGGACGTGTAGGGGGTATCTCTCCGCCTCTAATTATTAGGCCTATACGGCAACTCGGCCCTAGTGACCAATGACCCCCTCTCACCTCCCCCGTTTTATGCAATGCACCCTATTAAATCCGCTCCCCCCCCTAGTTTTAATACGAGGGAGGCGATACCCCCTTGGGGTGACGGGTGGGATAAATCATTTTACTTTTTGTGCCCCTCTCCTTAGGCGGTTAGACGCCCCAGGTTCGCTGCCTCATGTTGTTTTGCGTTATATTTTCCTACGGGCTCCGCCCTGATTCTGACCCACTGGCAATTCCGGGTCTTGTTTGCCCCCCCCCCCCCCCCCCCCCTCCCCCCTCACCGTACGCTCCTTGCCCTCGGGACCGTCCATCCTGCTCCGGGGTGCATTTATTAGCTGTTCATCCCCCCCCCCCCCCCCCCGCCCCGTCGGTGGGGGTTATCCCCTCTGGGATTGGGGGTGGGGGGGCAGGCGGAATCCTCCACGGGACGGGGGGATGGGGCGGGGTTGGGGCCCCTCTGTTGGACTGTGGGCCCGGGCTGGCCTTGGTGGGATCGCGAGACGTCTCGCCCATTGTTACATCGTTTTTCATGCAAAAGTTATTCGAATAGGCACCCTGTTGGTGCCCATTTTTTCGTTGGTCTATGTCTGGGCGACTCTGGAGCCTCATGCAGACTCCGGGGGAGCCTATACAAGGCCCCCACTCGTCCCTGGCTACGAATAAGACCAGGGGTTTATTATGTACGTTGTTTTTTCTCTCTATTTTTACTTTTCTTTTTCCCTCTCCCTTCTACCCTTTTTGCCCTCCTCCCCCTCCTCCCCCCTGTTTTAGGGTACCCTCTTTGGAAGGAGGCGTTGGTTCAATATGCGATGACTCGGAGCTCGGCCCTGACGCAGGGGGCATAGATAGACAATCTGAGACACCACTCTATATACCACCCATCTATCACAGGTATTTGGTGAAAATGGCCACTAGGTTTAGCCTTCCCCTTATTCACTATCAATGCCCTTGAAACTCTTATCCCTGAACGTCAAAGGCTTAAACGCACCGAATAAACGTCGCCTCATGTTTAGGGAACTTAAGCGTTTAAACCCGGACATTGCACTCCTGCAGGAGACACATATTCCGAAATCGGCGAAGTTCACTCTCAGGGACCACACTTACAGGACTACCCACGAGGCAAGGGCATTAAACAAAAGGAATGGGGTAGCGGTGCTCCTACACCATAGATGCCCGCTTCGGGTAGGTACTGTCACGATGGACCCGAGTGGCCGTTTTGTTTTAATATCCGGAACTCTGTACTCTCACGCCATCCATATTATAAATATTTACGCCCCTAACGACCCCTCGGTGGACTTCTGGGACACTATGACCCAGGTCGTAAACGGTCTGCCTCACGGCATGGTTATCGTGGGGGGCGACTTTAACGCCACCCCATGCCCTGCGGCGGACAGAAGCCCGCGCGACGGACTCCCGAGGTCTCACGGGAGTGGCCGCCAAGACAAATTGCTCCGCACCTTCCTACACCGCACAGGCCTCATTGATATCTGGAGAGCACACCACCCCGATGGTCGAGATTATACATTTTACTCAGCACCTCACAAAACTTACTCTAGGATAGACTCATTCCTGATTAATTCCAGTGCCGCATCCAGGGTTTCGGGCGCTGCTATCGGTTCCATCACCTGGTCCGACCACGCGGAGGTCACGCTGACTTTGGATAAGTTGAGTGCGGCCTCCCCGTGGTCCTGGAAGTTAAACACCTCTCTACTACAGGACCCGGTTATAGTAGAGGTTGTCCGCAAAGAACTGCTCGAATATTTCGCTAGAAACGCGTGTACTGACGTAAGACCAGCTACGCTATGGGCCGCACACAAAGCGGTCATTAGGGGTATATTAATTCGCGAGGCCACAGTAAAGAAAAGACGCAAAACGCAACTGCTGTCCACACAGCTGGAGGCGTTAGGGAAAGCAGAAGAAAAACATAAGGCCCTCCAGTCGCCAGTCACACTAGCGGAAGTGCAGAGATTGAGATCCTCGGTCCGCAACACACTCATAGATGACACGGCTAGGGCCATGACTTGGTCCAGACGGACCTATTATGAGAAATCCAATAAAATGGATACTCTGTTAGCCAGGGCCCTACGCCCGAGACAGGGACACTCGCATATCACACGTATCAAAGACGCTTCGGGCAAAATCTGTACAGACCCCACTGAGATTGCAGGGGCCTTCACGGAATATTACTCTAACTTATACAACCATTCCACCGGGACTGCTTCAGACCCTCAACGGGAAGAGTACGATGCCCGTGCCTTTCTGTCTCGTCTCGCTTTGCCAAAACTGCAAGCAGGTGAATCGGCGGCTCTTGGAGCACGCATAACTACCGATGAGATAAACGTTGCAATTTCAATGCTGAAAGGCAATAAAGCTCCAGGTCCAGACGGTTTCGAGGGCAGTTATTATAAAGCTTTCCGAGAGGAGCTAGTACCTCACTTGGAGTCGTGGTTTAACGACCTCATGGGGGGTGGCGCCCCGGACAGAGACATGTCATTGGCGGACGTGGTATTGTTACCTAAACCGGGCAAGGATGATCTCGACCCGGGCGGTTTCCGCCCGATCTCGCTGATCAACCACGATTCCAAGATCTTGGCGAAGGTCTTGGCCAACCGACTAAACCCCTTCTTGACGAAACTGATACACCCTGACCAGGTTGGCTTCGTACCTGGTCGGCAGCTTTTTGAAAATACCCGGCGGAACATTGACCTCATCTGGAGGCAAGCGCATAGGAAAATCCCAACATTGTTTCTATCCCTCGACGCCGAGAAGGCCTTTGATAGGGTTAAATGGCCCTATCTTTTCGAAGTCCTTCGACACTTTGGCTTACCAGACTCATTTATCACTGCGGTACAAGCAATGTATACAAATGTTAAAGCACGGGTTCGCATAGCGGGGGCGAAGGTGACACCCTTCGGCCTAGGAAACGGTACCAGACAGGGATGCCCTTTGTCTCCCCTGCTGTTTATCCTCTCCCTAGAACCCCTTCTACAGTCAATACGAGACAACCCGGACATCCATGGGATTTCGGTAGGGGGCCATCAGTACGTTGTGTCGGGTTTCGCCGACGACATCTTACTGACCCTGGCTGACCCACTTCCGTCTATGAGGGCGTTAACGGGTGTCCTAGCTGACTATAGTAGATTGGCAGGATACAAAGTGAATATGCACAAATCCTGCGCATTACCGATTTGCATGCCTGACCCTGTCATAACCTCCATAGGCGACACATACCAGATTCGCTTAGCTAGGGATCATGTAAAATATTTGGGGGTGTGGTTAACGGCAGACCCTGTTCGACTATTCACACAAAATTATACGCCTCTGATCCGTACGTTAATGACGGATATGGAGAAATGGCTGGATAAACCGATCTCATGGATCGGTAGAATCCACTCGGTGAAGATGAACATTCTCCCTAGGATTCTGTTCTTGTTCCAGGCCCTCCCAGTTAAAGTAACCAAATCAGACCTGGGCGCACTCCAACAGGCAATAGGGAAATTCATCTGGCAGAACAGGAGACCCAGGACCTCTCGGAACGTTCTTTATCGAGCGAAGACGAGAGGAGGCCTGGGCCTCCCTAATTTGCACTTCTATTACCAGGCAGCGCAACTTACACAGCTAGCCTTATGGCATTCCCCTCCTGGGGAACGGCGGTGGGTGGACTTAGAATCGTCCCTCACAGGACCAGACTTGCCTCAATTTTTGATGTGGGTCCCAAGGGACCGTAGACCATCGACACACATCGCGTGCCCAGCTATTGCGAACTCTCTGAGACTTTGGGATGCCTCATCAACCAAATATGGTTTGTCACCCCGACTTTCCCCCCTAACTCCCTTCTTGAGAAACACAGCATTTCCGCCGGGACTAAACGCTAGAGATTTTAGGGGTATTGAAGGCACAGGGGTACAGCGCCTCTGCCACCTCTATGAAGGCGGCTCTGTTGTTACATTCGACGAACTTAAGACTAGGGCTACCCTACGCCCCGCCGACTTCTTTCGCTACATCCAGGTGAGAGACTTCGCCCAGGCCCCTATGATTAAAGCTAGTGCACTGAGCCGACCAACCTTCTTCGAGTCCATGTGCCTCAAAGAACGGTTTCCCAGGAGCCTCATCTCCATTCTGTACACACATCTGAGTACACACACGACGGAATGGGGCGACCTCACATATATCTCTCAGTGGGAAGCGGACTTGGGGGAGGAATTGGAAGGCGTCGACTGGCAGGAGATCTGGGAGGCAGCAGCCTCTTCGTCGGTATGTGTCTCCATGCAGGAACAGGCATATAAGACCCTCTTTCGGTGGTATACCACCCCGGTGAAGTTATATAAAATGCGCAAAACACCCACGGATCTGTGCTGGAGAGGCTGTGGCCAGAAGGGATCCTACATACATATGTGGTGGGAATGCCCTGCAGCACAGAACTTTTGGAAACGGGTGGTAGGACTTTTGAAGGATATTTTTGATAGAGAGCTTAAGTTGGACCCATGGGTATTCCTCTTGGCCAGACCTCTTGATGACTGGCCCAGAGCGGAACAAAACCTGTTGCACAAAGTGAACTTAGCTGCCAGAAGAGCCCTGGCCCAAGTGTGGCTCCAACCCGACACCCCCCCTGTCGACGTAGTCGTGCAAAAGATCAAGGACGCTTTCCTTATGGATAAGCTGACGGCGCTAGTTAGAGGCACTACTAAAAAGTTTGATAGGGTCTGGGCCCCGTGGATGAACAGCGGAATCGGAGACTAGGGGAGAGGAAAGGGGATTTACCCCGGAACCCCGCCCGAGACTTCGTCCTGGTCGGGACCGGTTATGGCTTAGAGAAGATGCTTGCAGCGCCTTGATTTCCACCAGGGCCCAACACCTTACAGATTAAATTTAATCCATGAAACTTTCCTATAATTGTAACACGCTACTACAGATTGAACCTACTCCTTCCACCCTCCCCTCCCTCCTTTCCTTCCCCACACCCTCCCCCTCTTCTCACTAAGTTCCTTCACCCCATCTTCCTTATCCTTTCTTCGTCCGACTCCATGTACACCAGGCCTTATCATCGCTCGGTCCTCTATCAAAGCGACACCGCCCACTGAAGGCTTAGGACACTGTATCGCATACGTGCCGATCCAATGCCTAAGGCGACGCCCATAAATGATACGAGGTCAAAGATCTCATGTAAACCAACTAGCCTTGTATATAAAACTGGGATTCTGTGGCTTTTTAGACGGAAAACCGAGGCCTACTGCTCTAACACGCTAAGGATGTATGTAGACCTGAGCAGTGTACAGAGGAGGACTGTTATTTTCTTATATTACTAAAATAAAAAACAACAAGGTGTAACTCCACACATGTTCTTGCATCTATAACAATGGAACTCTCACGAGCTATGAAAACTGTGGACTGATTATTATTTTTGCTTTCCTTAACGTAATGTTTTCAATCCAACTGTATGTTCATGGACTAACGGTTTTATATCTGTGGGACAATGTTACTGCACTATGTATCTCTTTATACTGCTTCCACGTGCCTGTGGTTACCTCACCTTGTTTATAAATAAAGAATTTTAAAAAAAAAAAAAAAAAGGGCTTTTGCCGGAAGAATCATGAGTGGCGTTATTCCGAGCAAATTCCGCCCAAGGAAGCAGGTCAGACCAATTGTCCTGATGGTGAGACACAAAACAACAGAGGTACTGCTCCAGAGACTGGTTGGCACGTTCAGCAGCTCCATTAGACTGGGGATGGTAAGCGGAAGAAAACGAGAGAGAAATACCCATTTCTGTACAAAAGGCTTTCCAGAACCTGGAAATAAATTGGCTACCCCTATCGGACACAATAGATAAGGGAATGCCATGTAACCGAAATACTTCTCTAGCGAAGATAAGGGCCAGTTCTTTGGATGTGGGCAACTTGCGAAGAGACACAAACTATCATCAGGATGACTGTGTTACCATTCGAAGGGGGTAATTCAACAATAAAATCCATAGGTAGGTTGGACCAAGGTCTCTCGGGAACGGGTAACGGATGCAACAGCCCACAAGGAACTCTACGAGAGGATTTCATACAGGCACAAGTAGTACAAGCACTTATATAGTCAGTGACATCCTTTCGTAAGGAATCCCACCAAAAATACCGAGAAACAGCTGACACTGTTTTGGAAATACCAAGATGTCCAGCAGTCTTAGTATCGTGATATAGTGACATAATATCCCGTCTCTCGGGAACGTCAACGAACAATTTATCATTAGGCCTCTCGCTAGGTGCCATGCTTTGTTTTGCTTGTATGGCCTGCAAGAGGGACGAGGAAATAGATAATACAGTAGTTGCTATTATCCTGTCTGGGGGAATGACAGGAGTAACATCAATCTCCTGTTTGTCAATAGTTTCAAACTGTCTGGACAGAGCGTCCGCTTTAGTGTTCCGATCACCTGGCCTATAGGTGATTATATAATTGAAATGGGACAAGAACAGTGACCACCTAGCCTGCCTGGAAGACAGGTTCTTATGATCCGTAAATATGAGGATGGGATCCTTAGTGCCTTCTAACAAATGTCTCCATTCTTTAAGTGCTAAAATGATAGCAAGGAGTTCGCGATTACCCACATCATAATTCTTCTCTGCTTTGGACATTTGTTTAGAAAAGAAGCCACAAGGATGCAATGGCTTTTCAGGAGACTCTGTTTGAGATAAAACAGCACCTACCCCGATATCTGAAGCATCAACTTCAAGTATATAGGGCAATGAGGGGACAGGATGCTGTAAAATAGGTGCAGAGGCGAACGTAGTCTTAAGGAAGTCAAAAGCTTGAAGTGCCTCGGTAGACCAGACACGAGTATTGCCATCCTTTTTTGTCATACGAGTAATAGGTGCTACAATAGACGAATAACCTTTGATAAAACGTCTATAATAATTAGAGAAACCCAGAAAACGCTGGATGGCTTTTAGACCTTGCGGCAGAGGCCATTCTATGACAGCAGCGAGCTTCCGGGGATCCATACAAAAACCCTTAGCGGAAATCAAATACCCCAAAAACTGGACATCGGATTGGTCGAATAGACATTTTTCTAATTGACAATAAAGACCATTAGCAAGAAGGGTCTTCAGAACGGTCGTAACATGTCTGTGATGAGTGTGTAAGTCTGTAGAATATATTAAAATGTCATCCAAGTACACAATAACAAATGAGTGAATAAAGTCTCTTAAGACATCATTAATAAATTCTTGGAATACTGCTGGGGCATTGCAAAGCCCAAATGGCATGACGGTATACTCATAATGACCTGACCTAGTGTTAAAGGTTGTCTTCCATTCGTGGTCCTTTTTTATACGTATCAAATTGTATGCTCCTCTAAGATCTAATTTGGTGAATACCGTAGCATGTTTGAGCCTGTCAAACAATTCTGTTATTAATGGTATAGGGTAAGCATTTTTGATGGTGATTTTATTTAGACCTCTATAATCAATGCAAGGTCTTAAATCACCTTCTTTCTTCGATACAAAGAAGAACGCCGCTCCAGCCGGAGAAGAGGATCTCCTAATAAATCCCTTGTCTAATGATTCTTTAATATATTCCTCCATGACACGGTTTTCTTGAACCGATAAGGGGTACACCCTGCCCTTTGGAGGTATAGTGCCAGGCAACAAGTCAATAGCACAATCATAGGGTCTGTGAGGCGGTAATTTGTCAGCCTCTCTTTTATCAAAGACAGTCTTTAAAGATAAATACTGAGAGGGTATAGCCGTAGACAAAGGAGGAGTGGTAGGAACATTGATAGAATTCACAGGCGTGACTTCAATAGTACATGACTCATGGCAGGCCTCACTCCATGATTTTATCTGCCCTGTCTCCCAGTTAAAAATGGGATTGTGGGCACATAACCATGGATACCCTAACACTAACTGTGAAGAGGGAGAGGTGATGACCTGGAACCGAATGGTTTCATAGTGTAAAACCCCTGTGTACATGTGTAACGGTGCAGTCTCATGAGTAACAACTGGAGATATCAATGGTCTACCATCTATGGCCTCAACGGCCAAGGGTATCTCCTTCTCCCTGATGGGAATGTTGTTTTTCATTACAAAACCAGAGTCTATAAAATTCTCAGCTGCCCCAGAGTCAACCAAGGCGTATATATTTTCAACTATACAACTCTCTCCCATATGTAAAGAAACAGGGAGAAGCAGTCGGTTAGGAGGCAATGTAGGAGACTTAGAAATCACACCCAAGGCCAGTCCCCTATAAGGTCTTAGGTGCGAGAGTTTTCCGGGAGCAAAGGAAAATGTGGTCTCTCCTACCACAATATAGGCAGAGTCCCTCCCTTCTATGTAATTTTTCATTATCAGAGAGTTTGGCAACCCCTAATTGCATAGGTTCCTCTTCAGATACTTTAACACTCTCCGGTGTATTAACTCTGGGGTGAATAGGTGTAACAAAACGTCTATTTCTGTTCTTGGTATAGAGCCTGTCACGAATCCTATTATCTATATCAATGAGGTAGTCAATAAGGTCCTCTAAAGCAACAGGAAGCTCCTTAGCTGCTACCATATCCAATATAGAGTCTGATAAGCCTTCCATGAAGGCAGTAGTTAACCCATTGTTGGTCCAATCTACCTGTGAGGCAAGAGTACGAAACTGTATAGCGTAATCAGCCACAGACCTAGAACCCTGTTTAACCCTCATTAATGCTCTTGCGGCATTTTTAGACCTTTTCATAGTGTCAAAAGTTCTGCGAAATGCTGTAAGAAAACTGTGAAAGTCATGCACCATAGGTCCATTAGCTTCCCAAATAGGATTTGCCCATTCAAGTGCTTTGTCGGTAAGTTGGTGCATAAAGAACCCAACCTTAGACCTCTCTGTGGGAAATGAACGTGGATACATCTCAAAGTGAAACTCTATTTGGTTAATGAACCCTCTGCATGTCTTAGAATCCCCTCCATACCTAGGAGGAGGTGTTAAATGGGCCGTAGCATTAGACACAGTCGATACTTCAGGAAGAAGGGGTGTAGGAGGGTTAGGTGTGGTTGCTGGAATGGTTCTAGCTAAGAGCGTCTGAAGAGCCTGAGCTATCTGATCCATACGGTGATCCTGCTCTACAAATCTAGCCTCATGAGACGCCATCTGTTGAGCTAAATCTGCGGGGTCCATGGCCCTATCGTAATGTAACGAGAATATACCCCTACACGCAGGATCCAGCTAAACAGAAGGCAGAACAGTGGAGAGATACGTCTACCGGACCTTAGAATGGCCGGACTCGACGTATATAGGAGAAGTACAGAGTCAGGAACAATCCGAGGTCAAGGGCACAAAGAGACAGCGTAAACGAGGACAAGCCGGGGTCTGGTACACAGGAGACAGCAAGCCGGAAAACAGAACAGACAAGGATAAAGCAAAAACAAAGACAGAATACAAAGCCAAGGTCAAGTACGGAGGAACACAACTGAACACAACAAGCGCTAAAGGGAACTGTAGCAGAAACCACGATAGGGCAAGGAACTAAGGGAAAAGTGTAAGTATAAATAGGTTCAAAACTAATGTGATTGGCTCCTGTCACTTCCACACCCCCAAAAGGTAAGTGTATGGGGTGTGTGGGATGACAGGGGCCAATGGGAGCCTTTTGGAAATTTAGGCTCCCACTGTCTCTTTAAGAGCACGTTCTAACTGTATTTTAAAATACAGTTAGAACGAAATTACGCATGTATATATATTTTTTATCTATTTATTTTTTATTTTTTTAATTTCATTTTTTAACGTATTTATATTTATTTATTATATATAAATATATATATATATATATATATATATAATGAAAATTATATATATATTTAATCAATATCATTGTATGTGTATTTTGATATTAATATATATATATAATTATGTATATATTAATATTAAAATACACTTAGACAGTGTATATGTATGTGTGTATATATATTATTATTATTATTATTATTATTATTATTGCAATTTATATAGTGCCAACAGATTCCGTAGCGCTTTACTATGTTATGAGAGGGGATTTAACTATAAATAGGACAATTACAAATAAACTTACAGGAACAATAGGTTGAAGAGGACCCTGCTCAATCAAGCTTACATTCTATAGGAGGTGGGGTGTAAAACACATTAGGACAGGAATTTGCAATCAAATAAGATGGACTGCCCTTTAGGAGAGGGCAAGAGACAGGTGTGGTTAGTGAGGTATTGGTTAGTCTTGGAGGCCATAAGCTTTCCTAAAGAGATGGGTTTTAAAAGATGCAAGACTAGGGGAGAGTCTGATGGCGGTAAGCAGGCTATTCCATAGGAAGGGAGCCGCCGTGAGAAGTCCTGCAAGCGCGAGTTGGCCGTACGAGTGCGGACAACGGACAGGAGGTGGTCACGGGCAGAGCGGAGAGACCGAGAAGGGACATACCTATGGATCTGTGAGGAGATGTAAGAGGTGCTAGAGTTGTTCAGTGCTTTATAGGTGTGAGTTAGTACCTTGAATTGACTCCTATAGTATACAGGAAGCCAATGTAAGGACTGGCAGAGGGGTGAGGTGTGAGAGAAACGACTAGAAAGGAAAATCAGTCTAGCAGCAGCGTTCATTACGGACTGTAGGGGTGCAGTACGGCTTTTGGGAAGACCAATCAGGAGAGGGTTACAGTAATCCATGCGGGAAATTACTAGAGCATGGACAAGCTCCTTGGTAGTATCTGGTGCAAGAAAGGGGCGGATGCGGGCTATGTTTTTAAGATGGAATCTACAGGATTTGGCAACATGCTGGATGTGAGGCTCAAAGGTGAGACCAGAGTCACGTATGACGCCAAGACAGCGCGCTTGCAAGGATGGACTGATGTTGGTACCACAAACTTGAAGGGAGAGTGAAAGAGGAGGATCAGTATTAGGAGGAGGAAAGACAAGGAGCTCAGTTTTTGAGAGATTGAGTTTCAGAAAGCAGGAGGACATCCAGTCAGAGATGGAAGAAATGCAAGCAGTGACACGTTGCAGGACGGCAGGGGAGAGGTCCGGGGAGGAGAGATATAGCTGGGTGTCATCAGCGTACAGGTGGTAGTGGAATTCAAAATAGGTAATAAGTTTGCCAAGAGAGGCAGTATAAAGAGAAAATAGAAGGGGACCAAGGACGGTGCCTTGGGGTACTCCAACCGAGACAGGGCGAGGGGAGGAGGTATCATTAGAAAAGGAGACACTGAATGAGCGTTGGGAGAGATAAGAGGAAAACCACGAGAGGACAGAGTCACAGAGACCAAGCGATTGAAGAGTTTGAAGAAGGAGAGCATGATCAACGGTGTCAAAGGCCGCTGAGAGGTCAAGAAGAATTAGTATGGAGTAGTGGCCTTTGGATTTAGCTGCGATTAGGTCGTTAGTGACTTTGATAAGGGCAGTCTCTGTAGAGTGGAGAGGGCGGAAGCCAGATTGAAGGGGGTCAAGGAGAGAGTTGGAATTGAGGAAATGAGACACACGGGTAAAGACAAGTCTTTCCAGAAGCTTTGAGGAAAAAGGGAGCAGGGATATGGGACGGTAGTTAGAGAGGGTGGATGGGTCGAGGGATTGTTTTTTTAGTATAGGTACTACAGTGGCATGTTTAAGGTCAGCAGGGACGATGCCAGAAGAGAGCGAGCAGTTGAAGAAGTAGTTTAGTGGCTGCAGAGGTCAAAGGTGGGTTTATAGGAATATTGAAGTCCCCGAGAATTAGGGATGGAATGTTAGAAGAGAGGAAATAGGGTAGCCAGGCAGCAAAGTGGTCAAGGAAGAGAAGAGGGGAACCAGGGGGACGGTAAATAACAGCAATGTTAGCAGAGAAGGGTTTGAAAAGGCGAATTGAGTGTATTTCAAATGACGGGAAAGAGAGGGAAGGGGGGGTGGGAAGAGGTTTAAAAGAGCAGTGAGGGGAGAGGAGAAACCCAACACCACCACCTTTACATTCAGAGTTTCTTGGGTTGTGGGTAAGTTGGAGACCACCGAAGGACAAAGATGCAGGGATTGCAGTGTCAGAGGGGGAGAGCCAGGTTTCTGTTAAGGCTAGTAAATCTATTGAACGAGAGATAAAGAAGTCATGGACAGCAGTGGATTTAGTTATATTGCAAACAGAGCGTGCGTTCCAGAGGGCAGTATTGAAGGAGGATCTAGAGGAACATGAGATGGGTATGAGATTAGTGTGGGTCCTTGGGTTAGTATGTGCTGTGTTTGTTGAGAGGAGACCGGGGTTTGGAGAAACATCACCAGCTGCTAGGAGCAGAAGGATAGAAAGGAAGTGAAGGTGGGAGTAGGATTTGAAAGTTTTGTAGGAGGGTATGTATGTAGAGGATTTGGGAGGAGTTGGTGGAGATAGGCTGGGAAGGTATGTGTAGAGTGCATGGGATGAATAGAGAGGGGAGGGGAGTAAGGTGGAAGTAATGATGATTGTGTTGCCAGGGACAGGTGAGTGAAAGGATAGGGATATTTTAGTGATCAGAGAAGTTAGTGTTAAAGTGAATAATAGAAGGGAGAACATTAGAGAAAATGTGTATTATATAGATATGAAGATCATATATACAAACACACATAAATATCAATGAGTGTTAAACCAATGTAAGGATGCAGTGTGTTAAATGAATTCAGGTGAGGAGAGGTTTAGTGACTTGATTGGTGTGTTAAGGAAACCAGCTGATGTGCACTATCTATAAGTAAGTTGTTGACCATGGGGTGGGATGGTGTGGGGAGGGTAGGGTGGGCAATCTTCCAGAGATGATACCTCTGCTCTGAAGATTCTGCAGGACTTGGTTGCTTGGGAGTGCTGGGTGTTAATGCTGTTTTAAGTGGCCCAGTCTGAAATATAAGGTTTGAGGTTAGAAAAAAAAAGAAATAAAACACACTATTATGGGTGGGGAGACATATTTAGGTAATTAATTAGAGATGAAAAACTAAAAGGAGAGAACATTTGGGATAAAAAGATAGGAAGGATCAGATAGGTGAAAGTCATAAACCATGAACATAAATTTACTAGATTATCAGTGAGAGTAGTAACACTAGCTAAACAAACAATTAACAACGAGTCTTATATGATCTAAGTATATATTATTTATTTTTACACTGTATTAACTTATTTTATTTTCAGACAGCAGGGGGAGTACCTGTGATTACAGGCACTCCCCCTGCTGGCAAAGCCTTGGACGGCTATGCCGTCCATGTGATCGTGGGGTCCTCGCAAGGACCTCGCGATCGCATGGCCCAGGGGGGCCGAAGAGGACGGAGGGGGACTCCCTGGGCTCCCAGGTAAGTCCCCATACCGCGATCGCCGGCATAGGATTGCCGGCGACCGGGTAAGTACAAAAGATCGCAGGGAGTTCTATGCCACCCTGCGGCGTTTAGAGCCATAAAATAAGGCCGGCATAGAACGCCCTGCGGTCTTAAGGGGTTAAATTGCTGTCTTGCTATTATTTCCAGACTTTTTTTTCCTTTTTTTTTTTTTTTTGGAATGTGATGACTTTATCACGCACATTTCTGCCGATCCAGGAAGTGATTTGAATCATCAAACATGCCAGAGTGATGGAAATGTACTGCACATCTGATCCTGCTTCTAAATTTGATTACCTGGGTGTGGCACTTTTGGGTTATGTAAGCACTATTTTTTTGTATATATTGTTGTTATCTTGCATATTCTGTAGGACATTAGCATTGAGAAACGGCTGCTGCTGAAAACGTTTTCTGTTTTAACTTTGTCCTCAAATAAATTGTGGTAGCACCTGGGTGTGCACACCTATACTGGATGCACAGGACTCTTGTTTGTTTTTTGGTTGTATATACACTGTTGGGACTTCAGTGTGGAGTATCTTCAGCACAGGTCTAACTTGTTCTTTGTTTATATTTTGAATTTTGTAGGCATTTTTTGCCTCTACCTCATCCTATATATAGTGATATAATTACTGAACACAATGGGCTAACGTAATTATCACAGGCAGGAAAATATACAGTTTTTACACTTTTCTTATAACTTTAAAATAACTCATCATATTCGCGTTCGGGAGTTGGCTGGAAGTCTCTTTTGACCGGCCGCATGCACATTTTCATGCCCAAAACAGTTCCAGAGATTTGAGCTGTGCGGCTGGTCTATTCATCACAATTCAAGTGCTGTTCGAATGCACGAACAGGTGCCGTTCGTGCAAATAGCAATTATCACTGTTGCGTTCGAATAGTCGAACGTCATTCGACTCCATCCGAAGTGTAAGAGTTCCAAAGAAGGTAAAACTTCAGCGGTGTTCGTGCCGTCGAGTAGCCGATTCTAGTTCCATGAGTTCAACGGCAAAACACAGCTGACCGTGTTTGACTAAACAAAATGGCAATTCTACAATTAACTTGCGGTTAACCACCAGCCTGGGAGGTAAATTGGCTGCACTCTCCACTTGTGTGTCGTCCGCCTTGCAGTTTGTCACATAGAAAGCCAGTGACAAAGGGAAGTTTGTCACAGAGGCAATAGAAACATAAAGTAATGGAGAAGAGTAATCTGTTTGATGAAGCAGCAAAGAAAGAGGAAGTGTTTAGGTCACTATGCCTCATGTACATCCTGCTCTCTTGTGATTGGTTCTTTTTTTCTAAGTGTTTCTTTGCTGCTGTGGAGCTAGTAAAGAGAGAGTATGCAAAATAGGAAGCCTCTTGTCATGTTGTACAATTATTGTGCCCAGCTCTGTGTGTTATTCCTCTGTATTTAAGTCAGTGCTATCTGTTGTATGGGTGCCCAGCTCTGTGTACTGTATAGGTATCATTGTATTGTGACCAGCTCTATGTTTTATATCTCTATTTTTTTCTCAGCTCTTTATAGTTGTGGTATAGTTATCTCTGTATGCTCAGCTTTCTGTATTGTATGAGTATTTATGTGCTGCATGTTGTATAATTCTTATCTTACCACTAATACTTCCAATTGGTATCCTTTTGAGAGAAATCCACTCTGCGTTGTGTATTAATAGTGAATGTAATATCCCTGTGTCACCTCTTCCAAGAACTAACATATATTTTTATCCCCTTGTCCAGATAAATATAGGACTAGCTCTACTAAGATATTCGACCCGATATTACAAATAAACAGCCACAACCATAGTTCTTACCAGAGAGAAAACTTTACTTAGAATCTGCCCAATTAAATATTACAGCAGAAGAATGTTACAGAGTTACAATACATTCATAACACTCACATATTCCATCTATCTAATTATATCTGCTACATTGTGTATGTGCTGTGAGATGTTGTGTGCAGTGTGTGTTTTATCAACCTAGTCCAGGGGTAGGCAACCTTTTAACAGCACTGTGATGAAATAAGATTGTGATATGCCGTAGCGTGCCGGTCCTATTTTTTTGTTATTTATACCGCAGTTGCTTTGTATCATTGTATTTGTGCATATTTGAGCTATTATATTGTATATGTTTACAAGTAGTTTGTGGTGTTGTGTATGATACCTATGAATGTAGGCTGTGTATGGGGGCTGCTTGTGGAATTGTGTGTGGATGGATATGTCACATTGTGTGTTTTGTAGTGTGGGGCTGTTTGGGGTATTGCATGTCTGGTTGTGTGCATGTATGTGGATTGTCAGAGGTATTGCGTTTGTGGGGATTGTGTGTATGTTTGTGTGTGGGCTGTTCGTATTTTATGAGGGGAGGCTTATTCTGCAGGTTTGTGTATATCTAGCAGTGTGGGTGGCTTCCCTGAGTTCCAGTGGGGACCAGGCTGGCCAAGTACAGGTCAAGGACAGGAGCTGCAACAGCAACTGCGGGCTGCTCTTCTACAGTGTGGATTCCCATTCACAAGTGCTCGGAGGAAGTGATCTGAGATCAGTCCCTCTATGTGCTGCAATGCATAAATTGAGAATTGTCCTTCACAACCTTTTCGTATTGGCAGATATCTGAAGTTTCATTGGGACTCTTGATAGGCCAGAACATGTTTGGCTCTAGCAATCTTGAGTGCCGTGCATGGCACACGTGCCATAGGTTGCCTATCCCTGACCTAGTCTAATGTGATGTCAGTATGTTCTATGTTTAAAGGAATGTGTTCCCATGTTGTAAATAGCCAATTCCTCAGCTCAGTTGATATGTAAATGTGATTTACTTTCTCAAGGCCCAAAGTGTTGTCTATCCTGTTATTTTCCCAAGGATGTTGCTGTGCCTTTCAGGTGCTGTATCTTTCCAACTATCTAAACAGAAACTCCATTTGAAGATAATTCCTGATCTCCCATACACACAGACTTAATTGAAGGGACTCTCCAGTGCTAGGAAAACAATCCGTTTTCCTGGCACTGCAGGTCCCCTCTCCCTCCCACCTCCCATCCCCGGTTACTTACCAAAGGCAGCGACGATGCCGCGCACACGCATTAGATCTCGCCATAGCAAAGCATTGAAAATGATTTTCAATGCTTTCCTATGGGGATTTTAGCGATGCTGGAGGTCCTCACACAGCATGAGGACGTCCAGCGACGCTATAGCACAGAAAACCTGTGCTATGGACCAGAAAGTGACAGCCACTATGACAACTGCAATAATTACAGTTGCAAGGTTAAGGGTAGTGCGAGTTGGCACCCAGACCACTTCAATGGGCAGAAGTGGTCAGGGTACCTGAAGTGTCCCTTTAGGCAGATGTTAATCAGTTATATATAATGATAATAGTTTCCCCAACACTGTATATGGAGGAATACAATTCTGGGGAGGAGTCTGGCACCGCACCATTCTAAAACTTCACCAGCCATCACTGCTTAGAATAAGTCCACTTTACTTATTATAGTGCCAAATTAAATGAACACTATAGTTGCCCAGACTTTAAAATTAACCTTCTAGCCGACTATGTGACCCTGCAGTAATAATCCCGTGATGTAACCTCAATCTTTGATTCCAAGGCATGGATAGAATTATATACAATTTATGGCATAATGCAGTGGCAGAGCTATTGTGGCAGGGACAAGAGGATATGTACTTTCTTCAGAGTTTGTTACTTTGGAGCTTTTTACTGTTTCTTGGAAAGTGAAAAGAAAGAAACACATTTTGTATTCTTGGGAAAAAAGCAACAGAAATCAGTGTAAACACTTGGCAGGAGGAGAAGGAACAGTCTGTCCGTTCAAACACATGTCTTGCATCTCCCGAACTCCTCCATCTTAAAGAAATACACTGCTTTCTTTCTCACTTGGTAGAAACATTTTTTGAAATGTATTTAACCCCTTAAGGACCAAACTTCTGGAATAAAAGGGAATCATGACGTGTCAGACATGTCATGTGTCCTTAAGGGGTTAAAGGAACTGTATAATGTCCAATATGTGTAAGTCTCATTGTATAGAGCTTAAAATCTAAACAACTCCCAAATTTTTAGCTAAAGAGATATTTTATGCTGATGAGCAAACAAGACTACACTGTCAAGGAAATACTACAAATGTGTCCTGCTGCGGCCACCAGTAGCATATAAAGGACATTGTCAACCATATAATGTGATCACTAATGAAACATTTACAATGCAATTTGACGACTACCTGTAATTATTCAGGATAAATAACCTTGTGCTCATTGTTATCAGTCGCATTTAAAAATAATTTAGTTGTAAATGTAGGGGATCATAAATAATAGTTTAATTGAGTCATGTTATATCTATATATTTAGTTATGCCCACCCTAGCAATTGTAGACTATAGAGTGAGGTTTTCCAATATACCGTATATACTCGAGTATAAGCCGACCCGAATATAAGCCGAGGCCCCTAATTTTACCCCAAAAAACTGGGAAAACTTATTGACTCGAGTATAAGACTAGGGTGGGAAATGCAGCAGCTACTGGTAAATTTCTAAATAAAATTAGATCCTAAAAAATTATATTAATTGAATATTTATTTACAGTGTGTGTATATAATGAATGCAGTGTGTGCGTATGAGTGCAGTGCGTGTAAGAGTGCAGTGCGTGTATGAGTGCAGTGTGTGTGTGTATGTGTATGAGTGCAGTGTGTGTGCGTATATATTGAATATTTATTTCCAGTGTGTATATAATGAGTGCAGTGTGTGTGAGTGCAGTGTGTGTGAGTGCAGTGTGTGTATATGAATGAAGTGTGAGTGTGTGTGATGCAGTGTGTGTGATACAGTTTGTGTATGTGTTGGTGGGGGTGGGCATTTAATATATTAATAATTATTATTATTTTTTATATTATTATTATTATTTTTTTGTATTATTATTGAATTATTATTATTATTTTTTTTATTATCTTTTTTTTTTCGTCCCCCCTCCCTGCTTGATACATAGCAGGGAGGGGGGCTCCTTCCCTGGTGGTCCAGCATTGGTAGTTCAGTGGGCGGAGGGGGGCTGGCAGAGCTGTACTTACCTTTCCTGCAGCTCCTGTCAGCTCTCTCCTCCTCCGCGCGGTCTGTGCAGCTCCCTCTGTCAGCTCCCAGTGTAAGTCTCGCGAGAGCCGCGGCTCTCGCAAGACTTACACTGGGAGCTGACCGAGGTGCTGAACGGACGCCGCGGAGGAGGAGAGAGCTGACAGGAGCTGCAGGAAAGGTAAGTACAGCTCTGCCAGCACCCCTCTCCCCCCAGTCTGTATTATGGCAATGTAAATTGCCATAATACAGACTCTGACTCGAGTATAAGCCGAGTTGGGGTTTTTCAGCACAAAAAATGTGCTGAAAAACTCGGCTTATACTCGAGTATATTCGGTAAGTAAAATACATACATAAACAGCTTCGCGGAGCAATAAAAACTCATGCCACTCCGAAGTGATTATAAGATAATACTTATTTTTTTTTTTTTTTTAAACTATTTCAGTTGCTTGGCTAAATATGACAAAAATAAACAAAAAGGAAAATGCAGCAGGGACCCCATCCAGATACTAAGAGACAGCTGTGGCAGAAAGTTGCCAGCTGGCAGAGGGAAAATATTCTCCTTTTATCGGTAGGGAATTCAATTCGGGATATATCATCATATTGTTGTACAAGCATTCATTTGAAAGGGATGTTTAGCAGACACATGTCAGGTAGTCGTCCTTCATTGCACCTGAGAGAGTCACTGTAAAAATGTGTCCTATTGAACGTTTAAACAACACTCCATCTCATTGCACCCCTAAACTGTGTGGAATGCCCCGCTTTAAGCTTTGGCTTGCAGTAAATATGTGTTACTGCTCAGTGTCTCTTTAGTACTGTATGAAGTTAATAGATCCCTAGCACCTGATGTTTAAAATCCACATATGCCTCTGCAGTTGTGCACAGATCTCTAAATTATTTTTTTCCATTGCTCTCACTCTGCCTTCCACCAGGTGCATATGGTTTGGAACTACTCAGAGATCCATGGCTAACAGTGTGCAGATGTCCCTCGGTATCTTCTCTATGGCTGACCAGGTGTTATCTTCTTTATTCAAGACAATATGTACATTTCCAAGAGAAGCAAGGGTGTCTGAGCAGTCCAGTGTTGCTTCTTTCAATGATGTTTAGCTTGTCAAGTCTGCATTGTTTGGTTGCTCTACCATTTTAGGTTGAATGTCTGGGGGAGGCCACATTAAAGGTCACCAGTGTCCCTATTCCTGCCAAACTATGAATCCCTCTGTTATTCGCACCATTGTCCCAAACTGTTAGAATGTATAAAGAGGGGACAGGTGGATTAAGATATCTCCATTTGATGACATTTAGTTAAATTGCACCTTCGCTCTAGAGATGTGAATCTGCTTCAGTCAGCTAGTCCACCATACAAGTTTCAATGATGGATAAATGGATAAAAAAAATGGAAAACTCTTATCTGAAAGTTATATAAAAGTAATTATAAAGTAACTTCTGACAACTAATATTTAATGTGGAGAAATAGTGTTTCTATAAACAATTTGGACCATCATTAAAAATGAATTAATTCTAGTCAATAGTCATACACTGCACAGCAGGATTCATATTAGATCATCATTAAGCTTAGTGTGTGAAAAAACTACCACCATCGTTGGTTGGCCCTAGAACAATGAAGAAGAATGGTTTTACTGGCTTTCATTGGCAGTATAGAGCTTAAATATCTACAATTTGTCGTGAATGCAGCACTTAATAGAGCTTTAATAACATTAAAACATATATAGCTAGACTTGCAAAGCTAAAGGCACATATTGGAAAATATGTTCAAAAAGAGCATTGCCACAGTCGGTGTACATTCCAGCAATGCCTGCTATACTAATGGAGGCACATTAACATAGTGTTGCAAAATTCAAGTCATAACTCCAGGGGGCCCTCTGAGTCCACCTAGTGCAGGATCTGTTCTAGATCCAATTATTCTAGTCAATATGCAAGAAGAAAAGTCAACACATTTCATCTGTTGTTAGTACAGACATCTTCAAGAACTCATATCCTTCATACTGTTCGTTGTTGTAGTGGAGCCCTAGTCCTGGCAGGGACTTTTCTCTGCTGGATCACCAGGAGTAGAAATCAGGAATAAGAAATTGTCAAGTAAAAAGCCCACCCCCTCCCCAGCAACTGGACGACACACAGTTCTGGGAGAACAACTGAAATTGATTCTGCCACACATGGCTTTAATGCATTGCTCGTAGCAAGGGTTTCTTTCCCAAGAGCCTTTGTGTTTGAGAGATAATTGTAGTGTACAACCCAACACCCAGAGGGAAATCCCACTGGGGAATAAATGGAGACAGTCCCTAAACCGGTCCTTAGAATGGCCGAATAAATAATAATAATAATTCAAGGATAGTCAGAAAGAGCCAAGGTCAAGGGAAGCCAGAAATACAGGGAGTGCAGAATTATTAGGCAAGTTGTATTTTTGAGGATTCATTTTATTATTGAACAACAACCATGTTCTCAATGAACCCAAAAAAACTCATTAATATCAAAGCTGAATATTTTTGGAAGTAGTTTTTAGTTTGTTTTTAGTTATAGCTATTTTAGGGGGATATCTGTGTGTGCAGGTGACTATTACTGTGCATAATTATTAGGCAACTTAACAAAAAACAAATATATACCCATTTCAATTATTTATTTTTACCAGTGAAACCAATATAACATCTCAACATTCACAAATATACATTTCTGACATTCAAAAACATAACAAAAACAAATCAGTAACCAATATAGCCACCTTTCTTTGCAAGGACACTCAAAAGCCTGCCATCCATGGATTCTGTCTGTGTTGATCTGTTCACCATCAACATTGCGTGCAGCAGCAACCACAGCCTCCCAGACACTGTTCAGAGAGGTGTACTGTTTTCCCTCCTTGTAAATCTCACATTTGATGATGGACCACAGGTTCTCAATGGGGTTCAGATCAGGTGAACAAGGAGGCCATGTCATTAGATTTTCTTCTTTTATACCCTTTCTTGCCAGCCACGCTGTGGAGTACTTGGACACGTGTGATGCAGCATTGTCCTGCATGAAAATCATGTTTTTCTTGAAGGATGCAGACTTCTTCCTGTACCACTGCTTGGAGAAGGTGTCTTCCAGAAACTGGGAGTTGAGCTTGACTCCATCCTCAACCCGAAAAGGCCCCACAAGCTCATCTTTGATAATACCAGCCCAAACCAGTACTCCACCTCCACCTTGCTGGCGTCTGAGTCGGACTGGAGCTCTCTGCCCTTTACCAATCCAGCCACGGGCCCATCCATCTGGCCCATCAAGACTCACTCTCATTTCATCAGTCCATAAAACCTTAGAAAAATCAGTCTTGAGATATTTCTTGGCCCAGTCTTGACGTTTCAGCTTGTGTGTCTTGTTCAGTGGTGGTCGTCTTTCAGCCTTTCTTACCTTGGCCATGTCTCTGAGTATTGCACACCTTGTGCTTTCGGGCACTCCAGTGATGTTGCAGCTCTGAAATATGGCCAAACTGGTGGCAAGTGGCATCTTGGCAGCTGCACGCTTGACTTTTCTCAGTTCATGGGCAGTTATTTTGCGCCTTGGTTTCTCCACACGCTTCTTGTGACCCTGTTGACTATTTTGAATGAAACGCTTGATTGTTCGATGATCACGCTTCAGAAGCTTTGCAATTTTAAGAGTGCTGCATCCCTCTGCAATATATCTCACTATTTTTGACTTTTCTGAGCCTGTCAAGTCCTTCTTTTGACCCATTTTGCCAAAGGAAAGGAAGTTGCCTAATAATTATGCACACCTGATATAGGGTGTTGATGTCATTAGACCACACCCCTTCTCATTACAGAGATGCACATCACCTAATATGCTTAATTGGTAGTAGGCTTTCAAGCCTATACAGCTTGGAGTAAGACAACATGCATAAAGAGGATGATGTGGTCAAAATACTCATTTGCCTAATAATTCTGCACACAGTGTACACTTAATCGAGAGACAAAAGCCAAGTCAGGGGAGCCAGAGATACACAAGAACAATAAACAAAGCCAAGTCAAGGGAACCAGAAAACAGAATAGTCGAGAGCAAGCCGGATTCAATGCCAATGAATAAAAGGGACAAAAGAATGTGCTATAGGAACATTAGTAACACTAGGAACCACAACAGGGCACTGTTGTGGGCAAACTGAGTTCTTATATGTTTTGGGGTGTGGTCAGCATAGCCACGCCCACAAAATGTGCGAGTGTACTGAGCTCTATTGATTAGAGCTCCCGTGACGTCATGACGCTGGCACGTGTGCACCGCATTATAAAAAGGGGCAGGTGTACAGCGGCCGGCTTCCGAGAGGCTGACTGGAGCCTCTGACAGCGTGGTAGTGGCGGCAGATCTATGGATCACCAGGGTGAGTACACGGGATCTTACAATAGTTGAGCTCACATTAGGATAACTCCATTATCTCGCAAATAAAGAAACTTACATATTTTTTACATACCTCAAAAATACATGAAAATAATACAGAAACCCCACAAAAATCATATTTACGAATAGCCCCAATCTGAGCGCACAACATATCCAAAAAACATTCAGATCGGTTTGGTAGAACGAAAGTTATGTTTGAACAAAAAAAAAAATTATATACTAATTCACCGACACACATGCCCGAATGGGTATTGTGCCAGGAAAAAGTTGTACAACCCTGTAAAGATATGCTAAGTAGTTAAAAAACAATTCTTTATTGATTAGTAAAGCTAAAAATACTTAGTCTCCAATCAAATAGATACTAGAGTAGGATAGGTATAACTGCCAAAAGCAGAGCTGCAGGTAACTTCAAAGGTAACCCAAAACAGAGAACTTAAGAGTAGATATTAACCTGGTGCATGTATCTAGCAAGCAGTAAACTCCATCTATATACACTACACAGTCTAAAAAGACCTGGTTATCACTCTGTCTACAACTCCATACTGACAACTAAATGCTGCCCAGATGGAATCCCTGTTACCTCAGCATAGCCTAATGCTAATGCCTACCAAAACTCCTAGATCTAGTAAGGGACTAAAGTCCAAGTACTACCACCCACAACCCCAGTGCATTGTAAAGAAAATCAAAATAAAATAAAGAAAAAGCCCAACCGGAGTCTACCTATAGTATGTTTGAACAAAGTTTTGACCGGCATGAGGTGAAAACAGTTAAAAAATATTGGGCAGGATGGCCGGTTGACATTCGGGGGTCCCTTTGTGAAGACCGACAAACGCTCCCTTTGGCTGCTATGGAGCGAATGCTCCCCTTGTTCGGTAGATCCTGTAACAAGCGCTTACCTTTCCCCGCCGGTCCCGCGCAGCGCGGCTTTCTCCTCCCATACTTCCGGGAGGCGGCTCAGTCCTTCTGACGCCGGCCGCTCGAACACGCCCAACTTTATGATGCGGCGCATGCGCGCCGACGTCAGAAAGAAAGTGCCGCCAAAATTCGAACGTGGCCACGATCCCGGACCTTTTGGGGGCATGGCTTTGAAGTTAAAGTCAAAGAACCCACACTATAAAAGGGCTATCGTGACACTTGTCAGATGCCCTAGTGTGGTTCTTGTTTAAAGTCCCCTAGTGCAATTATTTCTGCTTGTCCTTCTTGGTATTTGACCCTTGGCTATCTCTCTGACTATTCTGTTTTCTGGTTTCCCGTTACTTGGCTTGGATAATCGTGTGCCCGTCTTCCGTAATCCCTTGACCTCTGGCTATTCCTTTAACTATTTTCAGACACTAGTCCGGCCACCCTAAGGTCCGGTAAACGTCTTCCTGTGGGTTTCACGCTGTTTGAAGGGGTCACTGTCGTGACATTACACTAGGGCCATGGATCCTGCAGGTGTTAACCCTCTTGGGCCGGTATCTGATGACCGGTTTGAAGAACTGGACCATCGCATGGATCAGTTCGCTATTGCGGTACAAACTTTGCTAGCACGTACTGCCCATCTCCAACCGGAGGAGCAAATCCCAGTACTCAGACCTCAGGAACAACCTATGGAAATGGTTGCTATGGGTACTCCCAATCATGCAACCTCCCCTCTCCGTTACGGGGGTGATCCTAAAGGTTGCCAGGGTTTTTTGAACCAAGTTAGTATGTATTTTGAGCTTCATCCGAGAGCATACCCTATGGATAGAGCAAAAATAGGTTACATCATCACCTTATTGATTGATAGGGCGTTCGTTTGGGCAAATCCTCTATGGGAGAACGACAACCCGATAGTGTTTAACTATGGAGAATTTGTTGCAGCTTTTAGGAGGACTTTTGATCCCCCAGGGAGGAGGACTAATGCTGCCAAGACCTTGTTACGTATGAGACAGGGGTCTCGTTCTCTTGTTGATTACGCTCTAGAATTCCGTACACATGCAGCCGAGGTTAGATGGAATGAACAAGCGTTTGTTCACATATTCATGAACGGGCTTTCTGATAAACTTCTAGATGAAGTTGCCACTAGAGACTTACCCAATGTGCTGGAGGAACTGATCACATATCTTTCCCACATTGATGAGCGCCTCCGACATAGACAGAATACCAGAGACAGCCCTAGACGGGTGCCAGAATGCCTGGCATTGACTTACCCTTCATCCGAAACAACAGCAGTCACTCCCCCAGAACCTATGCAACCGGGAATTACGCGTTTGTCTGAGAATGAAAGACAATACCGTCGTAAGGAGGTGACTATTCCTATATTGTGGCCGAAAGGGTAATTCTCATTCAACCTGTCACAACCGGCCGGAAAACTTCCGCACCTAAGCCCTCAAGGAGGACAGGCCTTGGGTGTAATGTGTATGTCCTCCTTTAATGATAAAAAAAGAACATAGGCTTCTTCTACCTATAGTAATTGAGTGGGAAGGAAAAAAGGTGCCAACCATTGCCTTGATAGACTCTGGGGCGGCCGAGAATTTTGTTGATCACAAATTCGGTCAAGAACATGCTCTCCCATTTCAAAGCAGATCAACACCCTTTGCCGTTGAGGCCATAGATGGTAGACCATTATCAATCCCTTTTATCACACAAGAGACTCTTCCAGTGGTATTGTCCGTTGGTTCCCTGCATAGGGAGGTTATAATCCTGCAACAGGTCACTTCTCCCATTTTTCCTGTTATTCTTGGCTTTCCTTGGCTCTCTAAACATAACCCTTCTATAGATTGGGAGAAAAAATAAATTTTAAAATGGAGTGAAACTTGTAGCAGAAAGTGTATTACTCCTATTAAGCACGTAGGTCTACTTAATGTACCTACTATGGTACCTTTAACCACTCAGATACCCAAACAATATTGGCATCTGAAACCGCGAGAGGCAGAAAAATTACCTCCACATCGGACCTATGACTGTCCCATTGACTTATTACCCGGCACTATGCCCCCTAGAGGCACAGTCTATCCTCTCTCTGTAGCCGAGAATAAAGTACTAGAAGAATACATCACTGAAAATTTAAGAAAGGGATTTATTACTAAATCCTCCTCCCCAGCTGGCGCTGTTTTTTTTTTTATTTTTTTGTTTGTTTCCAAGAAGGAAGGGAATTTAAGACCCTGTACCGATTATCGGGGTTTAAACAAAATAACTATACGTAACGCTTATCCTATTCCTTTGATTACAGAACTTTTCGACAGATTAAAAGGGGCGACAATATTTACGAAATTGGATCAAATAGAGCATACAATCTAGTCAGGATTAAGAAAGGGCACGAATGGAAGACTGCTTTTAATACTCGTTATGGTCACTACGAGTATCGGGTCATGCCCTTCGGGTTATGTAATGCCCCAGCAGTCTTTCAAGACTTCATTAATGATGTTTTAAGGGAATATTTACAGATGTTTGTTATTGTCTACTTAGACAATATTCTAATGTACTCCAAGAATATTAAAGACCACTATACTCATGTTAGGCTGGTTCTTTCTAAATTCTTAGAAAACGGGCTTTACTGTAAGTTAGAGAAATGTCTATTTGATAAGGACACTGTGCATTTCCTGGGCTATATAATTTCAGGGTCTGGATTTCAAATAGATAAGAAAAAACTAGAAGCTATCCTAAATTGGCCCTTGCCCGTTGGACTCAAAGCCATCCAACGTTTCCTGGGATTTGCCAATTATTATAGAAAATGTATTAAGGGATTCTCTTCTATCACTGCCCCTATCACTGCCATGACCAAAAAAGGACGGAATTCAATGGAATGGAATCTCGAGGCCAAGGAAGCTTTTGAGAGATTAAAAATGGCTTTTTCTTCAGCACCGGTATTGAGACATCCCAATCCTCATGTCCTTTTATATTAGAGGTGGATGCATCAGAAACCGGTATTGGAGCGGTGCTATCTCAGCGTCCATCTGATGATCAACCATTGCATCCCTGTGAATTTTTTTCTAAGAAATTAACTGAGACAGAAAAGAGATACGACATTGGGGACAGGGAATTATTGGCTATTATCTCAGCTCTCAAGGAGTGGCGCCATCTGTTAGAAGGGTCAACCATTCCTATCACCATCCTTACGGATCACAAAAACCTTTCGTATTTTGGAGAAACCAAAAGAATGTCAGACAGGCAGATTCGATGGTCTTTATTTTTAACACGATTCAATTACATTGTAACTTACAGACCAGGGTCAAAGAACACTAAGGCCTTATCCCGTCAACATGAACATTTATCGCCTCCAGTAACTCATTTTTCTTCCATAATCCCATCCAACCACATAATCGCCATGCCAAAATCTCTTCGGGGTTAATGGAAGAATTATCAAGGTTTCAGGATCATACCTCATTAACTGTTCCCAGGGGAAAATTATACGTACCCTTGGCTTATAGAAAAAAGGTCTCATTCCTTGTACACAACTCCAAATTGGAAGGGCATCCGGGCATTCACAAAACTGAGTCTTTACTCGAAGAACAATATTGGTGGCCTTCATACAAGAAGGACGTTTGCGAGTTCGTTCTTGCTTGTAGGGTCTGTGCCTCCACGGAATCATCCAAAGGTCGTCCTTTGGGCCTCCTCTTGCCATTGTCCATTCCCGATAAACCCTGGTCGAGTATTACCATGGATTTTGTAGTGGACCTACCTCCCTCCAAGAATCATAGGGTTATATTGACTATAATCGACAGATTCTCTAAGATGACTCATCTCATGCCACTAATCAAATTGCCTTCTTCTTCTGAACTGGCCTCTTTATTTATAAAAGAGGTAGTACGTTTACATGGCATACCTCAAGATATTACGTCTGACAGGGGGCCACAATTCATTTCACGGTTCTGGAGGGCATTTTGTGACCAATTAGGCATTATCCTTGACCTTTCTTCTTCCTACCCTCCCCAATCTAATGGGGTTACGGAAAGGATGAACCAATGCCTGGAACAATACATCCGTTGTTTCACTTCTGAGCACCAAGACGATTGGATGGAACTGCTTCCATGGGCTGAATTCGCCCATAATAATCTGATGCACGAATCCACTCAACATAGTCCCTTTTTTATTAATTATGGTTTTAATCCTACAACTTTGCCGAGTTCTTTTTCGTCTACAGGAGTGCCTAGTGTTGACAGCACTCTTAACAATATGAAAGAAACTTGGTTAGGGGTTAAACATATCTTGACTCAAAAGGCTCAGATTCAAAAGGATAATGCGGATAGACGACGCAGAGCTGCTCCTACATTTGTAGCAGGTGACAGGGTATGGCTGAGTACTCGCAACATAAAGTTAAAGGTACCCGGGGGCGGAGCCGACTGCCAAACCGCATGGACGTGTTTTAGCTGAGCTCCTCAATCTTGGAAAGCCAATCAATTGCCACCGGGCACTAAACCCTCAAAATGGGACACCCAAAACGCTCAAATGCTGGACAACACCCTGCTAGCAAGACCCCTGCAGGAAAACACGGTGCCCTGACAAAATTTTTCAGGGACACGGCGTACCATGCGCCTGACCCGGTAGGCCCCAACATGGCGCCGGACTCCCCTCCGACTTGTTTCGCGCCGATGAGCCCTACGGGCTCCGAGATTTCCTCTCACTCAAATGATCCTGACATCAAGGAGTTACTCAGGGCATTTCCCTCCAAACAAGACTTGGCCCACATGCTTCACAGACTAGAGGCCTCGTTCCAGACAAAACTGGATGCTATAGGGGCTGACTTCAAGCAGATGAAACACAGAGTATCCGCGCTTGAAGAGGACAGAGACACGATGCAAGCGCAAATCAGGGCGCTTCAAGATACAGTGTCAGCCCAGAACAACCAGGTTTCCGTCATGCAACGGTCGCTAGACGATCTGGATAATAGGGGATGGCGAAACAACTTAAGGGTGAAAGGCCTCCCGGAGACTGACCGGGAAAACCTTCCTGATATACTGCAAGAGCTCTTCAATCTTATATTGGGCCGATCCACAGATACACCAATAACCTTTGACAGGGCCCACAGAGCTCTGCGTCCACTAGGCACTGCAACTGATATGCCCCGAGACGTGATCTGTAGACTGCACTACTATGAGTGCAAAAACAAAATTATGGAGGCCTTGCGCCGATCCCAACAACCACTTCTATACCACGGAGCTCCAATTGCAATATATCCTGATCTTTCATGGATGACCTTATGTCAGGATCGGGACAGGGATCCAACACGCAGAATACAAACAGGAGCTAGGTACGTATACCGGACCTTAGAATGGCCGGACTAACGTAAGGAGAAAGCAAAGAATGGTCAGAGACAAGCCAAGGTCGAGGGAACGAGAGAACAGGTAAGCGAGAGACGAGCCGAGGTCAAAGGACACGAGAGATAAGCAGGAACGAAAGTACAAGCCGAGTCAGAACCAAAGAGACAATAGTAATAAGAGCACTGAGTGACCAGACAAGCTAGAACCACGACAGGGCAATTAACCATTACACACATCCCTATTTTATACCTAGCTCTTTGATTGATGACTCTGCCCCTGCCGAGACCTGATTCGTTGTTCGGAACTAGATTGACAGGTCGGGACGTGATTGCCGTCATGACGTCGGCTCCTGAGCGCCGCGTCATAAAAGGAAGCGGGGCTATCGCGCCCGGCGTGTAAACGGTTATGAGAGCTGTGAGAATTGGGTGAATCAGTCCCCCTGAGAGGACGGCCGTTAGATAGTCTAGCCTCCTCCGAGGTAGAGACTTCAGGTACCCTGACACCTTACAAGCTCGCACAGCACTGAAGCCCATCACGGACCAGCTCCAAGCTAGAAACCTGAGATACCGCTGGGGCTTCCCACTTTCGCTGACAGCTACCTATAATGGAGCATCACACACCATCTCCTCAATCCACGATGTTCTGTTATTCCTCAGAAAAAAGGGCTTACCAGATGTCCAGGTACCTGACTGGTACGGCATTATACCACCGCCAAATGCCCCAAGGTTTCCGCTACAAAACTACCGGCAACAAACACCCAAGAAACGGAGGACAGACGGAGCGACAACGCAGCCGGATGATCCAGCACAAGCTTCTACCCACTACTAATTGTCGAAGATGTACAGCTACAACGGCTAGATGTTATCACCCTGCCACGGACTTACACCACACCGTCGTCCCATCCTGATTGTTCCCGACACCTAATGGACATGGATACAAGCAACAGAAATTCTAAATGAAAAATTTACCGGAAAAAAAAAAAAGAGAGGAAAATAAGAAGAATGGACATAACTATGAGGACCCTAGACGAACTTTCAACGGACATAGCTACAAAGGACACCCCTGAGAGGACCTCTGAGACAGCATATCGATGTCTGGCACGGCGACCCAGCACCAGTTTGTCACGCAAGTACCGCTATTGCTAGAGACAACTTTTCCCCCAGGGTATCCCCCCCACGCTCCCTAACCACCCTAACCTTCCTAGATTAAATATCCTTCCAGCACGGAAAGAACAGGCCACCTGATGCCCGTTGGAATTTAGATGTTTGTCCACGAATCCTGCAGGTTCATATGTGCTGAAGGAGACCCACCTAGGCCTAGGGCCACCATTTAGCATTCTGGGATTACTATGCTTTTCGCTATGTATATATATGCTACGCTGGATCCCTTTGATTGTCTAAATATCCCCCCCCCCCTCCTATTTGTATGTAACCCCCTCTTTCCCCTCCCTCCTCTCCTACCCCACTTCCCCGATGCCACACAGTAACTTGTCATTAACTTCCCATGCCCCTCAGTGGGGTTTACTATGTGCCATCCAAACCCGCCTCCCACCATGCCCACTGCTGTACTACGATCTCATGCGAGTGGGGTGGGCAGACCCATGCAAGCTAGATGTGCTCCTTTAGGCCTGGAGCCTATTAGTAGACAGGGTGCACCATTGTGATTATATTGAGGTACAACTCTGTGTATGCTCGAACCCCCCCCCAAAAAAAAAAAAAGAAAAATCACATGTGCTGAAGGAGACCCACCTATGCCTAGGGCCACCAGTTTGCGTTCTGGGATTACTATGCTTTTCGCTATGTATATATATGCCACGCTGGGTCCCTTTGATTGTCTAAATATCCCCCCCCCCCCTCCTATTTGTATATAACCCCCTCTTTCCCCTCCCTCCTCTCCTACCCTGCTTCCCCGATGCTACACAGTAACTTGACATTAATTTACCATGCCCTTCAGTGGGGTTTACTATGTGCTATCCGAACCTGCCTCCCTCCATGCCCACTGCTGTACTATGATCTCATGCGAGTGGGACGGGCAGACCCATGCGGGCTAGATTTGCCCCTGTAGACTTGGAGCCTCTTAGTAGACAGGGTGCACCATTGTGATTATATTAAGGTACGACTCTGTGCATGCTCGAATCCCCCCTCCCCCCCAAAAAAAATGTACAAGAAAAATCGATACAAAAAAGTGACCCCCCCATTCACACCTAACTTCCTCCCCTCCCCCCCCCCCTCCCCTCTCTCACTCTGGGTTTTACTACTAACATGGTGTGCCAAGACTTACTGAAATGATGACTAGCTTGTGACATGTGTATTGTTACTACTGGCACTACACCATACGATAAACTGTGATATTGTTTACATGTCTTATTGAAATGCAAAGTGTGATGTGATATCCGGACAGGACTCAGGCAGGGTAGATTACCTGAGGCCATTAGACAAAGACGGAAGGGGCATGCACTCTATCCCACATACCCCTCAATACACGGCTTGGATACTGGTGAGTCTTCCCCATGCCACTAGGTGGTAACTTTGCTTGCTCACCTGGGACAGTGTGAACATTGCCGGAGACAAGAGTAACATATGAAGGGCTAATGACTGACAATCTCTAACTTACAACCGCTAAAACACAGCACCTGATGAGACGTAGTAGTACCACTATAACTCCCCTACTCCATCTCCAACAACTCCCCCCTTTTTGGCATTGCCTCCCCCCCCCTCGACGCACAGCATCTTGCATATGATCCAGAAATCAATAGCTCTACCTCACGGACGGACACTGGGGGCCTTATTAGACACTACCTCTAGGTACCGGCTGGTACTGATACCATGGCAGTAATGCCAACCTGACCATCCCTACCTATAACCCACGCACAGTGACATGGTTGTGAAAATCATCCCTCCTTCCACTCAATATGGGGGGTCCTCTACTGACGTTTAGACAACCCCACCTAGTCTTCCAATTCCTCTAACTGGACATCACCCCGTACCTCACTGACCCACACCAGTCCGTGACAGGACAAAAACATTAGCCGCAAAAGTCCCACTCAAAGCTGATGCCCAATACCATTCCATCTGAATTCATACCACTGGATTGGCTCCCAGGAGACCACACCGCGCAGTACTAACCGCATTCCATACCCACACAGGGAACCGGACGGTTCCTATCGCTGCCCACCCACAACAAGATAGGTAGGCAGAACAATCGGCTCCTAACATAGGTCTGAGTGACCTTTCCAAGGTGAGCACCAGGTTCCCCGGTGGTCAGAGTTAACCACTTAGGGGACGTCACCTACGGAAGCCCCCTGCCGTCTACACACCCGGCTGTGCCCTGTTGCACACAGAAAGCACAGACGGACAACACAGACGGACAGTATTCCTCATTGTACATAGTTACAGTATATAATTGCCATTCTTTTCCTTTCTCCCTACCTAAAGATCCCATATACCCCTCTCTCCCCTAGCGACAACTGCCACATAAGGCTTAAGCGATCGAAGCGGGATAAGTGACACTATCACTCACCCTAATGGCCAACATTCGCATCATTACACTCAATGTCAGAGGCCTCAACACCCCTGAAAAACGTTCCATGACTCTCAATGAACTACACACGCTTAGGGCAGACATAGCATTCCTGCAAGAGACTCACTTTAAAAAAAAAGAGTCAGCTCCCACCCTCAAAAACAGAAAGTACCCTATTGGCTACTTTAGTGACTTCACTGACACTAAGGCGAGAGCTGTAGCAATATTGTTCTCCGCCCATGTGCCCTTCACATACACCGCCCATAAGTCCGATGACACTGGGAGGCTGCTCATGGTCAAAGGCCAAATAGGCCAGACTGTGGTCACGCTTGTAAACACGTATCTCCCCAACAGATGCCAATGCAACGTCTTCAAACAACAACTTAAAGCCATAGAACAATTCACTGAGGGTATTTTAATCCTTGGCGGTGACCTTAATCTATCACTGGACTGTCACCTAGACACCACATCCCGAGCCACTGAGCGCGTGCACAGATGGCCAGATTACTTGATAGCAGACAACTATACGACTGTTGGCGCACCATACATCCATCGTCTAAAGACTTCTCGTTCTTCTCACCTACATCACACTCGTACTCTAGACTAGATATGTTTTTCCTACAACACAGATTCCTACACCTAGTACAATCCACAGATTATGGCTCCATCACATGGTCAGACCACGCGCCCCTGTCTCTAGTCATACAAATACCCACCATCCCACAAAAATCGTTCCAATGGAAACTTAACAACCTTCTTCTTAATAACCCAGGGATTGTCTCGCAGCTCAGAGACTCTATAAACGAATACTTCACCATCAACGCTACCCCATCCTCGCCCCCACCTATCACGTGGGAAGCGCACAAATGTGTACTGAGGGGAGAGATAATAGCACTGGCAGTTAGACACAAAAAGATTAGAGAGGCCAACATTCGAACGCTTACAGAGGACATAAGGAGGCTAGAAATAAAACACAAAACAGACACGCGACTGAGCACCTACACAGCCCTCACAGCTAAAAGGTCTGCCCTACAGGACTTACTAAATGCCAAAATTAAACGCACAATTATGCTGACGAAACACTCATATTATGCACATAGAGGTAAATGTGGACGTCTGCTAGCTAATTCTCAAACAACGGAGGCAGTCGACCTTCATATCTAAAATTCAAACCCCTTCAGGAGCCATATCATATAAACTCCCAGACATACTATCAGCCTTCCAAGATTTCTATACCAAGCTTTACAATTTGAGAGATTCCCCCCCACCGGCACAAGACATTGAACGCTTCTTGGCCTCCAGGGTCCACCAGACTATTCCCGCAAATGTTCTTCCAATGCTAGATGCACCTATAGCTTCAGACGAAGTCAATTTTGCTATACGACACCTCAAACTGGGGAAGCCGATGGCTTTACGGCCAAATATTACAAAACATTCGCTAACTCCTTAACTGAACCCTTCACACAAGCATTTAACTCCCTTGCCCAGTCCACCGCCTTCCCTAAGGCATCCTTGGAGGCTCATATAGCCCTCATACCCAAACCTGGCAAAGACCCAACTAACTGCGGTAGCTATCGCCCAATATCTCTGATAAATCTTGACGTGAAATTGTTTATAAAAATATTGGCCACCCACTTGAAACCTTGATACATTCCGACCAAGCAGGCTTCATCCCCAACAGAGAAGCAAAACACAACACCACGAAAATTCTAAACTTGATATATCTGGCACAACGCCTACCAACGGAGAGCCTCCTGCTCTCAATCGACGCGGAAAAGGCGTTTGATAGGGTGGACTGGTCACTACTGACGGCCACCCTGAGAAGGATAGGATTCGGTCCCAGATGGATGGAAGGGATGGAGGCCATCTACTCCAATCCCACAGCCAGACTAAGGATAAATGGACAACTCTCAGAACCAGTATACATAAGAAACGGCACGAGACAGGGTTGCCCCCTTTCCCCCCTACTCTTTATCCTCGTACTAGAACCTTTCTTAAATGGAGTCCATTACAACTCAGATATCAAGGGCATTCAAATACAAAGGGCAGAGTACAAAATCTCAGCTTTCGCTGACGATCTCCTCTTCACCATACAAACTCCTAACACTTTGTTGCCCCCCCCCTCCTAGAGGAAATGGCCCTGTACCATAAACTCTCTAATTTTCAAGTTAATTTCTCGAAAAGCGAAATCTTACCAATCCGAATAACGCCCCCCTCACGCACATGCCTGCACATGGGCGGATAAATCCATTACGTACCTGGGAGTTCGTCTGTCGGCAGACCTATCTTCCATCTTCGCACTAAACTACGACCCACTATACCAAACTATCTTGAAAGACCTACAAAACTGGCATAAACCACAGTTCTCATGGCTCTGTAGAATCAACATTCTTAAAAGGAACTCCCTACCCAAGATACTATACCTTTTCCAAACCCTACCGATAGCAATACCAAAGCCCTTTTTCACTAAACTTAGGCAACTTTTCACCACCTTTATATGGGCACAGAAACAACCTAGAATCCCATATGAGGTTCTCACTAGACACAAGTTCTGTGGAGGATTGGGCCTCCCACACATAGAAAGGTACTATAGGGCAACCATTCTTTCCAGGATCCAAGACTGGTCCACACATCCTCCAACACGTCAATGGGTAACCCTTGAAAGTGCAGTAAGTCTTTTACACACTCCCCTGGCAAAGAGCAATCCCCTCAAAATTGCTCTCCTGTTGCTCCGCTCACCCCACCATTCTCCCCACGCTCAATACATGGATGAACATGCGGGAAGTTGAGAATATTTCCCCTCACCCTTCCCCACTCTATCCCATCACTTACAATCCACTCTTCCCCCCAGGTATGCATCCCGGAACATACCAACGATATACTAAAATGCTTGATGCCCCCTACCTGATGTTAGGTTCTGTGGTTGAGAACAACTCCATACGGACACTGAATGATCTGGCCCTGTAGCTCCGCACACACTACAAGCATTTCACTACACCCAGCTGACGCACTTCTTAATGGCCAACACAATCTTGCTCGGGGGCTTCCACACCCTATCCGATTTTGAGACACACTGTCTAACCAACAACCCCAAAACCAAACCACTATCGACCTTTTATAAACTTCTGATGGCCGAACATAGGACCCAGCTCCCACCCTTCACAGACTCCTGGCTAACAGACCTCAATGTACAAATCACGTTGCCCCAATGGCGGACTGCCCTTTCACAAATTCACGCGACATCCACATGCACCCAAATCCAAGAAAGTGGATATAAGAGAATATCCAGATGGCACTGTAACGGACCGTTTCAGCATAAAAGGGGAAAAATCTGTTTAGGCGATAATCCCCTTTTCTAAAGACAGGCACAGCTACTGCAGAACATCACACTCCCGATCTGGATACGAAATAACACTCCGAACTGGAACAGCTGAACAAGAAAAGCATACAATCGGCTTACACTCTTGGCAGTCAGCTTACAATCCAATCCCCCCCAAGAACGAGACGACACTTCATTTTGAGGGTTAAGCAGGAACTGTGGACTGGGACACCCAGTCTGGCTTTTATTACAAACAAGTACATACAGGACACTCCCAGGGGGAGGATGAAATTAACCAATCACATGGATGTACCTCCCACACATTTCCTCCCCTTAGATTAACACTTAACACAATTATACCGTACACCTTTTTCCCCAATTCCTGGATGTACCCCAAATACATAGGCTACACCTCCAAAACAGGTATCCCCTGATAGCCCTTATTCAGGGGGACAACATATGCAAGAATCAGCCCATTCGGATAAACGGTTCGGGAGTTATGGGACTTTAAAGTATTGACCGACCGCATGGGTAAAGTATCCGAAAACAGTTCCATGCATTTTGGCCCTGCGGTCGGTCACAAACAAGGGAATGAAAACAGGCGAATTGCCTGTGTTATAGAGCCTGGAGAGGGTTTGAATGAATTCCCTTGTTTATGGGGTTCTTTCTACCGAACGGCGGGTCATTCGGTAGTTTCCATACGAATTTCTGGAAGTATGGAGGTCTCAGCGGTGTTTGCCTAGTCAAGTGTCCGATTTTAGTTCCAGACACTCGACGGCAAAACACCGCTGTTCGGTAGTTTAAGATGGCCGCCGCCACGTGTTGGTTTCCTGAATGGCGGCCACCCAGAGGACACAGAACACATTACATGATTGCCAATTACCCGTTTGCAACATTGTTGCAAACGGTAATTGGAGGCACACTTAATCCTGGGTGGTCTGGTTGTTCGGTAGTTTCACTCAATATAATGAATGGAGTGATTCTACCGAACAATCAGATGAAGGCTGCATATATATATATAACCCAGGTTAACTGCATACATAAATACATATACAATATACAGGCAGTACAATAGGATATGCTTCACAGTCTTAAAGGGACAGTAGTCCCAAAATGTCCATTGCTGATTTTAAAGGGCCAGTAGCAGCAATATAAATTAGTACATGCCCAAATATAGTCTTTAAAGTGCAATATGTCCAGGGGCCATAGTCAGCGGGCAGGAGGCTAGCAGCCAGGCTTCTCCAGCCCACAGTGGCGAAGTTGGTTTCGCCACAATTCTCCCCTTTACCAATTAGACTAACAGGGTATCTGACCTCCTGCCGGTCAGTGCCCTGGTTAGTCCAGCAACCCACCCACAGAACAGAAGTAGTAGAGCAGCCCACCCATAATAAACAGTTACCACATCTGGGTGAGAGAGAATTTTGTCCAAGTTCAGGTGCCTCCCCACGGCTGGGTGAGAGACTGATAGGCTGCCTTGGTGGGTTGCTGAGGGGGCAGAGACCAGCGGTACTCTGTCCTGTTGCCAGCACTACCACGGGAGTAGTCTGGTGGGAGCCTGGCTGCTGGAGACCGACTGTCTCCCCTTTAGATATATTGCTCTGTGGCTGGGGGACAGGACCGACCGTCCCTACCCCTGGGGCTGTAAGTGCAGAGACTACGGTCCCATCTGCACAGATGTGGGGCTTAACATCTCCCCTTGGTGGGTTAGGCTGCCGCTGGAGAGAGGGTGTAACAAGCTCCTCTCTCTGGACGGTAAACTGCCGCTGGGGAGGGGGGTTAGCAGGCTCCTCTCCCTGCCACTCTCTCTGCTGGTGGAAAGGGGGACCAGCTGTCTCCCCTTTCATTCTCTTGTCCGGCTGCTGGGGTGCGAGACTGACTGTCTCTGCTCCCTGCAGGACACACTGCCGCTGGGGAGGATGGACGACACCATCAGCTCCCTGGGATACACACTGCCGCTGGGGAGGAAGGGCGACACCTTCTGCTCCCTGGGACACACACTGCCGCTGGGGGGGAAGGACTGCACCTTCTGCTCCCTGGGACAGACACTGCCGCTGGGGAGGATGGACGACACCATCAGCTCCCTGGGGCACACACTGCCGCTGGGGAGGGAGGACGCTGCTCTCCTCTCCCTTCGCTTCACACTGCCTTCTTGGCATATCACTTTGCTGCTGGGGGGCAGGAACAACAACCTCTGCCCCCTGTAACTCAGCCTGCCGCTGGGGAGGAAGGACTGCACCTTCGGCTCCCTGGGACACACACGGCTGCTGGGGAGGATGGACGACACCATCAGCTCCCTGGGGCACACACGGCCGCTGGGGAGGGAGGACGCTGCTCTCCTCTCCCTTCACTTCACACTGTCTTCTTGGCATATCACTTTGCTGCTGGGGGGCAGGAACAACAACCTCTGCCCCCTGTAACTCAGCCTGCCGCTGGGGAGGAAGGACTGCACCTTCGGCTCCCTGGGACACACACGGCTGCTGGGGAGGATGGACAACACCATCATCTCCCTGGGGCACACACTGCCGCTGGGGAGGGAGGACGCTGCTCTCCTCTCCCTTCGCTTCACACTGCCTTCTTGGCATATCACTTTGCTGCTGGGGGGCAGGAACAACAACCTCTGCCCCCTGTAACTCAGCCTGCCGCTGGGGAGGAAGGACTGCACCTTCGGCTCCCTGGGACACACACGGCTGCTGGGGAGGATGGACGACACCATCAGCTCCCTGGGGCACACACTGCCGCTGGGGAGGGAGGACGCTGCTCTCCTCTCCCTTCGCTTCACACTGCCTTCTTGGCATATCACTTTGCTGCTGGGGGGCAGGAACAACAACCTCTGCCCCCTGTAACTCAGCCTGCCGCTGGGGAGGAAGGACTGCACCTTCGGCTCCCTGGGACACACACGGCTGCTGGGGAGGATGGACGACACCATCATCTCCCTGGGGTACACCTTTGAGTCCCCGAAACGCACTCTGCCGCCGGATAGGGCGACCGATACCCTTGGCTGGATCTGCCATGAACCGCAGGTACTCATCTACATGTCCACTCACAAGCCGCACGCATTTCTCCGGGGGGTTGGGTCCGAAGAAAATCAGTCGTGATCTCAGCTCTTTGTCAAACTCCTCCTGCGTGTAGCTGGGTGCCATGCTTGCTCTGCTGCAGTTGGTTCCTTGTAGATAGGGGCGCTGTACGGGTACTGGCGTTGCCCTCACTTTGTAATCCAGGAATGGTGTTGTCTGTAGCTGTCCCTCTGGTTGTAGGAACGATCCCGCCGCTTGCCACCAATTGTAACGGACCGTTTCGGCATAAAAGGGGAAAAATGCGTTTAGGCGATAATCCCCTTTTCTGGATACAGGCACAGCTACTGCAGAACACCACACTCCCGATCTGGATACGAAATAACACTCCGAACTGGAACAGCTGAACAAGAAAAGCATACAATCGGCTTACACTCTTGGCAGTCAGCTTACAATCCAATCCCCCCCAAGAACGAGACGACACTTCATTTTGAGGGTTAAGCAGGAACTGTGGACTGGGACACCCAGTCTGGCTTTTATTACAAACAAGTACATACAGGACACTCCCAGGGGGAGGATGAAATTAACCAATCACATGGATGTACCTCCCACACATTTCCTCCCCTTAGATTAACACTTAACACAATTATACCGTACACCTTTTTCCCCAATTCCTGGATGTACCCCAAATACATAGGCTACACCTCCAAAACAGGTATCCCCTGATAGCCCTTATTCAGGGGGACAACATATGCAAGAATCAGCCCATTCGGATAAACGGTTCGGGAGTTATGGGACTTTAAAGTATTGACCGACCGCATGGGTAAAGTATCCGAAAACAGTTCCATGCATTTTGGCCCTGCGGTCGGTCACAAACAAGGGAATGAAAACAGGCGAATTGCCTGTGTTATAGAGCCTGGAGAAGGTTTGAATGAATTCCCTTGTTTATGGGGTTCTTTCTACCGAACGGCGGGTCATTCGGTAGTTTCCATACGAATTTCTGGAAGTATGGAGGTCTCAGCGGTGTTTGCCTAGTCAAGTGTCCGATTTTAGTTCCAGACACTCGACGGCAAAACACCGCTGTTCGGTAGTTTAAGATGGCCGCCGCCACGTGTTGGTTTCCTGAATGGCGGCCACCCAGAGGACACAGAACACATTACATGATTGCCAATTACCCGTTTGCAACATTGTTGCAAACGGTAATTGGAGGCACACTTAATCCTGGGTGGTCTGGTTGTTCGGTAGTTTCACTCAATATAATGAATGGAGTGATTCTACCGAACAATCAGATGAAGGCTGCATATATATATATAACCCAGGTTAACTGCATACATAAATACATATACAATATACAGGCAGTACAATAGGATATGCTTCACAGTCTTAAAGGGACAGTAGTCCCAAAATGTCCATTGCTGATTTTAAAGGGCCAGTAGCAGCAATATAAATTAGTACATGCCCAAATATAGTCTTTAAAGTGCAATATGTCCAGGGGCCATAGTCAGCGGGCAGGAGGCTAGCAGCCAGGCTTCTCCAGCCCACAGTGGCGAAGTTGGTTTCGCCACAGGCACTACTCTCCTGCCAAAATCCATAACATTTTCCCGAACACACCAAATGTGTGCTGGAAATGCTCCCAACCGAAGGCGTCCCTCGCTCACATCTGGTGGCACTGCCCGCTCACGCAACGATACTGGGCCAACATTGTGACGATGATCAACACTATAACGGGTACACAACTGGCTCATACCCCTCACACTCTGTTGTTCCTGATCATACCCACCTTAATCTCCAAGACACAAAGAACCCTCCTGACAAAGAACCCTCCTTCTTACTGCAGCCAACCTGCTCATTCCAGTAAAGTGGAAACATACTTAGGTCCCCACGATCAGAGAATGGGTAGCAAAAGTAGATTCAATCAGAACTATGGAAGAGATCCACGCATCCATTTCCCACAACTATGCACTCTTCAGGGAAACATGGACACCATGGGTGGGCGAAACCCTTATTTTCTAATGATATGTATCATATAAAAATCTGTCCAAAATTTTACCTATACATGTGATGTCAATTCTCGCCCTGGATGCATATGTTTCTGCAAGCACCCCCCCTTTCTTTTATTTCTATACCCCCATATTATGACGATGTCTACTCTTGAAAAAACAATAAAATGTTAAACATAAAAAAAAAAAAGAAATGTCATACTAAGAGATGTCATAGTATCTGGTACATTATTTAATTTTTGTATTTTTGCATTTAAAAAAAGTTAAAGGTACCCTCGATGAAATTCGCTCCCTGTTTCATAGGTCCGTTCCAAATACTCAAACGTATCAATCCAGTCTGTTATAGCCTGTGATTGCCGAATACTATCAAGATTCCTAACGCTTTTCATGTTTCCCTCCTCAAACCTTTAATATATAATCGTTACACTCAGAATATCTCTACTCCTCCTGCCGCACTCGTGGAAGATCATGATGAATACGAAGTTAAGTCTATATTGGATTCCGGATTTCTCAGGGTAAATTGCAATATCTCCTTGATTGGAAAGGGTACGGTCCCGAGGAACATTCGTGGGTGGATGCCTCTGATGTTCACGCCCCTCGCCTGGTTCGTCTATTTGAGAGGCAACGTTCTCGTGGGTCTGGTTCTGCCCGCCCTGTGGGCGGTTCTCGAGGGGGGGGTATTGTAACAAGCGCTTACCTTTCCCCGCCGGTCTCGCGCAGCGCGGCGTTCTCCTCCCATACTTCCGGGAGGCGGCTCAGTCCTTCTGACGCCGGCCGCTCGGAACACGCACACCTTTATGACGCAGCGCATGCGCGCCGACGTCAGAAAGAAAGTGCCGCCAACATTCGAACGTGGCCACGCTCCCGGGCCATTTGGGGATGTGGCTTTAAAGTTAAAGTCAAAGAACCCACACTATAAAAGGGCTATCGTGACACTTGTCAGATGCCCTAGTGTGGTTCTTGTTTAAAGTCCCCTAGTGCTATTTATTTCTGCTTGTCCTTCTTGGTATTTGACCCTTGGCTATCTCTCCGACTATTCTGTTTTCTGGTTTCCCGTTACTCGGCTTGGATAATCGTGTGCCCGTCTTCCGTAAACCCTTGACCTCTGGCTATTCCTTTAACTATTCTCAGACGCTAGTCCGGCCACCCTAACGTCCGGTAAACGTCTTCCTGTGGGTTTCACGCTGTGTGACGGGGTCACTGTCGTGACAGATCCTATATCCCGAATGCCGTTCCTCAAGTTGGTCGGGAAGTGGGATAAGCAGCGGTACCATCTTTGCCCGGTTTCTCGGAGACATAAGGCCAAAAACAGTTCCAGGCGTTAGACGACCAAGTACCGCTTTCTGGGTGACTGCCATTTGGCCATCTACTGGACCACGTGCATTCGGTTATACTAATGGCAGCCACCCAGGGAAAGCACTCCAGCGAAGGTATTAAGTTGTTAATTTGTGTTCACTGGGGCATCACAAGAGACCACACACCAGTCATTTGGGATACGAACAAAGGGGTACAGACAACCGAACATAAGGGAATGGATTCGGCTAGGATTGTCAATAGCCCAAAAGTCTCAATGCCACATGTAATCACGTTCTGGTGTAAGAATGCCACCAGCAGGAGTGGAAAAAGAAAAAAAATACCATTAAAAAAGAAAAATGTTAACAAAGCACAGACTAACGAGCTTTGTTCAACCTTTGGGGTCTCAATAGATTACACTCCTAAGATACAAATTATTCCTAACTAAAAACTAGACGTGCATAAGGAAATGTTTTGGAGACAAACAACTGACAGACCACTGACTTTTGGTCATTAGCCTACTATTTTAAACTAAAAGTCTATTGAATTTAAATAACAATAACAGAGAGGGCTGTGTATGATGTGTGTGAGAGTGCAGTTTGTGATGTGTGTGTGTGAGAGTGCTGTTTGTGATGTGTGTGTGAGAGTGCTGAGTGTGAGAGTGATGTGTGTGAGAGTGCTGTGTGATGTGTGTGAGAGTGCTGTGTGTGAGTGCTGAGTGTGATGTGTGTGGGAGTGCTGAGAGTGATGTGTGAGAGTACTGTGTGTGATGTGTGTGTGAGAGTGCTGTGTGTGATGTGTGAGTGTGTGATGCGCTGTGTATGATGTGTATGATGTGTGTGTGAGAGTGCTGTGTGTAATATGTGTGTGAGTGTGATGTGTGTGTGAGAGTGCCCTGTGTGAGAGTGTTGTGTGTGAGAATGCTGTGTGAGAATGCTGTGTGAGAGTGCTGTGTGTGTGAGAGTGCTGTGTGTGAGAGTGCTGAGTGTGATGTGTATGAGAGTGCTGAGTGTGAAAGTGCTGTGGATGATGGGTGTGAGAGTGCTGTGTATACCTGTTAGAAGGGATTGTGTGTGTTTTGGGGGGTAGATAAAAACAAAAAAGTAGGCATTATGTCCCCCCCTCCCTTCTTACCTTTTAGCCTGGGAGGGGGGGGACCGGCATGGTGGTATCTGGAAGGGGGTTCAGGCACTATCCCTGGTGGTCCAATTGGTAAGTGAACTCTAGCCTGCGGGCTAGAGTTCCCGATCGTGAGATCCGGTCGTTGCCATGGCAACGCTCTGGATCTCGCGAGAGGAACCCGGCAGAGCTGCAAGATAGAGCTCCACCGGGTCCTCTCCTGGCTCCCTCCCTCTCTCCCCCCTGGCGGCCGGAATATTCTCTATGTGGGCCGGTGAGGGAGATCTTTGATCTCCCCACTGGCCCATAATTGAAAACAGCGGGGCCGGCGCTAGGATAGTGCCGGCCCTGCATAGACCGGCAGGGGAGATCCTGTGATCTCCCGGCCGGCCTCGGCCCCACGGCCATCGCGGCCCACCGGGCATTTGCCCGGTGTGCCTGATGGCCAGTCCGGGTCTGTCAACCATTAGCCGTGATCCCAGGGACCTAGGTGGCAAACTGGGGTTTATTCTGAGTCAAAACAGTGGAAGCAGCAGCCTTTAGATGTGAGACCAGGAAGAGAGATGGCAGACTGGTAGAAAGGAGAGTCACTTTTATTAGGTCCCTGCAGCAATGCTAACAAAACACTGCTGTTTGGATGAAAATCAACACATTTTCCATCTGTTCAAATACAGACTCAACAAGCAGCATAATGGAAGAATGAACGAACAAGTGACAAAATGATATACCGTATATACTCGAGTATAAGCCAACCCGAATATAAGCCAAGGCCCCTAATTTTACCCCCAAAAACTGGGAAAACTTATTGACTCGAGTATAAGACTAGGGTGAGAAATGCAGCAGCTACTGGTAAATCTCTAAATAAAATTAGATCCTAAAAAAATATATGAATTGAATATTTATTTACAGTGTGTGTGTATGAGTGCAGTGTGTGTGTATGAGTGCAGTGGGTGTGTATGAGAATGCAGTGTGTGTATATGAGTGCAGTGTGTGTGTATGAGTGCAGTGTGTGTGTATGAGTGCAGTGTGTGTGTATGAGTGCAGTGTGTGTGTATGAGTGCAGTGTGTATGAATGCAGTGTTTGAGTGTGTGATACAGAGCCTTGGTGGGGGTGGGCATTTTTATTATTTTTTTTATAGTTTTTTTTGTTATATTAATTTTTTTTAATTATTATTATTTTATTATTTTTAATTATTATTATTATTAATATTTTTATTATTATTTTCGGCACAAAAAATGTGCGGAAAAACTCGACTTATACGGTACTTCCATGTGCCATGTGTCTATTCAAATAATACAGCCATCTATTGTATTACAAAAAGGGGATAGAAGGAGGAGGAAATGAGCTGATTTTTTATTTCTAACTATACATTTATTTAGTGGATGGACATGAGTCTTTTAGTTTAGAATTTGGGTGGCCTGTGGCAGTGGCGTAGCAAGGGGGGGGGGGGGGGGAGCTCCCTGCACAGATCCCCTCCCTCCCATGTATTTTGACTGTCCCTCTCCCTCCCTTGCACCCTGACAGCCCCACTCCCTCCCTGCACTGATCACACTCTCTCCCTTGCACCTTCACAGTCCCTCTTCCTCCCTGCACATGTCCCATCTATCCCCTGCATCCTGACAGTCCCCCTCCATTCTTGCACTGATCCACTTTCTCCCCTGCACCATAACAAACCCCCATCCCTTCCTGCACAGCCCCCCTCCCTCCCTGTACCTTTCCCTGTGCCATGACAGTTCCTCTACCTCCCCCGTACAGTGACCGTTCCTCTTCCTCCCCTGCACCCTGACAGTCCCCCTTCTTCCCTGCACAGCCCCCCTTCTTCCCTGCACACCCTGACAGTCCCCCTCTCTCCCCTGCACCCTCACAGTCCCCCTCCCTCACTGAACTGATCCCCTTTCTTCTCCTGCTCTGGATCCTCTTGCTCGGTCTCCGGTCTTCAGCCTATCAGCTCGAGATCTTATCTCCCACACTGCCGGCTCTCATTGCTGACAGGCTCCGGGATTACTACAGGACATAGGAAGAGCGTTCACAGTGCCTCCTATCTCCTGTCTGCTAATAGCACGTTTGATGTCGTCACTCAAGCGTGAAGACGTCAAACGTGATGAATGCGAATTAGGCATTCATCAACTCGGAAGTCCCTCTGATGGCAGTCTAAGTGACTGCAAATTGAGGTGTTCCTAGCTTCCAATGTAAACACTGTATTTTCTCAGAACCTCATTAAGCTGAAGTTGTTCAGGTGACTATAGTGTCCCTTTAACACTGTGATCAGCCTGATTAGGGCTTTTTGTACTTTTAAACTATATTGAATTTTTTGGGTAGGTCAAAAAAAAAATATTTATTTTTATTTTTTTACCCTTTGTGTCAGTTGCAGCAACCCAACTCTACCTTAACCCCTTCCCTGCTGCCGTGATCACTGTACTGTACAGTATATCTGCTGTACAGTGCTGTATCAGTGATTACTGTGATCAGAGGGCTAATAAAAAAAAGAATCCTTTCAGTACTGATTGCAGCTGCCTAAACTGTGATCAATACATTTTAAATTTTTCGTGGGTTTTTGAGGGTGGGTAGTGGATGTTAGGCAGGTAGATAATAGGTTATTACCCCCTTAGTTTTCTATTAGTTAATTGATTTGTCCCCCTAGAATGGCACGTCGCTTCTCAGCAGAGGAGGCGTATGCCATTCTGGCAGGCAGTGATAGTGACACTCTGCAAGACAGTGACACTATCACTGCCTCTGACCTTGAGTCTCTGAGTTAGACCTCAAGTGGTGGTGCCCCACCACCACCCACAAGAGGAAGCTCAGAATGCCCAATGCCAGACGGAGACTGGGTGCCCGCCAAACATGATGGCCCCAGCAATAACGCCGTTCACTGTTACACCTGGCATCACTGGAGCTGTGTACGACTGCAAGTCAGTTAATTTTTTTTTACACATTCTGGGTCCCGTTATAATTGCATTATAGTTAAAAAGCCCAGTATCCGGTCCTACTGGAGCAAGCAACGCATCCTGGGTACCCCTCAGAGGGATCACTACCTGGAACTGCTGCAATTCCTTCATTTTAATGATAACTCACTGTGTCCTCCTAGAAACGACCCACTGTTTGTCAGGCTCCTGTTAGACACACTCCTGTTGGACAAATTTTCTGAAAAGGAAAATCCCTAATGAAATTCAAAGGTAGACTGCTCTTTAAACAATATGAACTATCTAAAACATATGTGAGGAAGGCTGAACTCGATGGACGCAAGTCTCTTTTCAGCTATGTAACTATGTAACTTTTTAACTATCTAAGTGGTCCCGATATGGTGTTACATTTTATAAATTATGCAAATCCTGTACTGGTTACACATGGGCATTTTGCATTTACCAGGGGAAGGATAGTCATATTGACCTACTAGGATGACCTGATTTTGTGGCTATAAGTGGCAAGATTGTTTGGGATCTAATCCTTCCCTTGTTAAATAAGGGATACAGGCTATGGGTTGACAATTACTATACCAGGATAGAATTATTTAAAAATGTTTATTGCTTTGAAACCCTAGCCTGTGGCACAGTGAGGAAGAATCGCGGGGGCTTCCCCCAAACCTTGGCAAGAGGCAGAATTAGAGGTTCCTCTTCAGCTCTCTGCCAGGATGAGTTGCTTGCCCTTCGCTTCACAGATAGGAAGGATGTATACATGCTGTCTACAATGCACAACGAAAGTACAGTGCCAGTGTCTGTGAGTGGTAGCACTGAGAATCTGGAAAAGCTGAAGTGCATTGTAGACTACAGGAAGTTTATGGGGGTAGTAGACTTGGCTCACCAATGCATAAAGCCCTATCTGGTGAACCGAAATGCATAAAGCCCTATCTGGTACAGGAAAATTGCACTGTACGTGAGCCAGATTGCAATTTTTTTTTTCAATCTTTCTTTTATTAAAGGCATTTAAGATGGGGTACAGAAGAGAAATCGATCGAAATGTACGAGTGAGTTACAGTATAGGGTTGATACAGCAAACAGCATAAGTAGGTTACATTTCCAGAATTACGATGCCTCATTTTTTTTTTTTTTTAAAGTAAAATAAAATACATTTTGTCGTTGAACTTTAGTTGAAAATACAAGCTATGGATCTGAGAGTCAGATTAGTAACATATTGAATTATTAACACAGCAAGAAGTAACGTGTTAGCTAGTTGCGACCAGGGGTTCATCTCGTCGTCTATTGAGCATGCAGACAAAGATACTTGCATAATTTTACGTAGATTAGGCATGTAGGCTTAACTCACTGTTAGACATCTCCCTGGTACCAGCTATTCACAAGCGTGCGCTCCGTGCACAGTGCACGTAAGCTATTATAATGACAGGCTAAGAACAAGCATTATACACAAAAGACAGATTCGTGCTAGGCCGTGCTGTAGCCGGTTATGTATCGGGCTGTGGCATATGGAAACTAGGTTGAGTCAAGATATATAGGCTCCACTATAGTTTACATGGTATTAGTGGCGAATGCCGATCAATTATACATTTGTGGCCAGTATTGCGTGGACATTATACCTCCAATGCATGCCTATCTAGTAAATGCTGGTGGCTGCCACCCAGTCTGTTATGCATTTACATGGTGAGTGTATTGTATGGATAATAAGAGTGGCTTAAACACAGCAGGCGTGTGAGAGTTGTATTCAGTCACTTGTAGTTTATGTTGTGGAAATGTGTCTCTCTCTCATGTAATACGTCTATTGGAGTAAGTTAGATATGCTACTTATACAAGTACGGCGGTCCGACACTAGAAAATGCCACCTGATGGCCGCATGGTCTAAATACACATCTTAGAAATGACATCGCTGGCTCAGCTAATGCCTCTTCAAAATACAGATATAACTGATAAAACTTAGGTGCAGCAATTGGTAACACAAAACATGAGGTTATTCATATCTCTTAGGCAGGTTGCTTGGGTAATATTGTGCCAGGTTGTGAGTGTCCGTCAGCTTGTGGTCTGGCCTTTTATGTCTGGGGTCTTGGTTTCATTCAGCCGATCCCTGTCAGCATTATGGTTGGTGTTGAACGAAGTGATAATCGGTTGTTCAGCAGCGGAGGTGTCAGGTGGGTCAACATGGAGGTGATTTGAGTACGGCGCAAAGCTTCTCCCCAGCTCCAGGCTTGATGTTGGGCCCACACCTTGTGTCCACAGACTCGGGTACCTCTCGGGGCCGGGTCTTTCCCGTTGTGGGTGCTGTGGAGGGCCCTGATGTTTCTCCGCCGCCGGCGGCGGGCGACCCTCCTGCGGTGTGGTTGGTGTTTTGGAGAGAGTCTCCTGTTGGGCCCCTGCCTAGAAGGGCACTCCGTCTGTAAGCGTATGGCGGTTTTGCCCGGGGTCTGCCCGCTCTGTCTCGCGGCCTCCAGCTGCTCCCCTACCTCATGTTGTTTGGGTGTTCGTTGTGCCTTCCGCTGCTCCAGTTTCTCCCAAAAACTTTGCAACAGAGCATCCAGGCGTTCGTGAAGGGGCTGAGGGGATGCAGGCTCGGCGTTTAGGTTTGTGGTTGCCCTTTGGTGGTACTCAGCTTGCTGGTTCAGAACATGCTGTGAAGAATCATCACCATTTGCAGCGTTTGTGGGCCGATAATACATGCTAGTGGGGACCGGGATAACCCCCGACGGTCCTGGGGGCGGGGGGAGGGAGGTCCGATACTGCGGGTGCTTCATGGTTTGGTGAGCTGGGAGAGCGGCCGTCTCTCGCCAGCCCAGTGAGGTGTAGGCCTCGGTTCAGCGGTACAGCGGGCATATAGTCTTGCAAGGTGTCCCCCGGCCCCTCTGCCCCTGTGTGACAAGGCAGGGTGAACCGGAGTGCAGGATTTGTGGTTTTCCCGCAGATTTCTGCCGAAAAACCCAGATTGAAATTTTCAATGCCTATGTCCTCTATAAAAAAGAGGTAATTGGTAATCCCTGCCCTTTCCTTGAATTCATGCTAAGCCTTTTATCCCATATGTTATTTACTCATCCCCCCTATCCCACTTTGGAATCAGGAGATCTACAAAGACTTAGTGGAAAACACTTCCCTTCCCGAATCCCCCCCAACCCCTGCAAAAAAGCTCCCCAAAGAAAGTGCTTTGTTTGCTACATGAAAGGTGTCCAGTTATTATTGCCCAACCTGCCCATCTCTACCTGCCCTCTGCATAAGAGACTGTTTCAAAGTCTACCATACAGAGCTGAACTTGAATTAAATCACTCTGTATGGGACTTTGACAGTTTGTTTGCTTGATTTCCCTGGATTTCTGACCTTGGCTTTTCCTGACTATGCTTTTTTAGCTACCTGTACTGACCTGTTGACTTCTTTTACCGACTTCTCTGACTTCTGGATTCCCCTGACCTTGGCCTGTCCCTGTTTACGCTTGGCCTGTCCCCCCAAAAAAAAAAAAATCCTCTCATCACAGGGTTAATGCTGTGATTAGCACTGAAAGGGTTAATAAAATAGCTATTTTTTTTTTTTTTTATACTTCGCAAACTTTTCACACAGTAACTCTCTGTGTGAGATCAAAGATCTCTCTGCCTTCAGATCAAAGTGAATGTGGGGGTACTGTTCTATTCCTGTGATATAATAAAAACCTGGAAAAATAGTACATGTGGGGACTGTGTTAAATCAAAATACTGAAGTTTTATTGCACTAACTAAGAATTATGACATTTCCTATGAAAATGCAATTCATGTGTATAAAAAGACAAAAATAAAAGTAGAAATCGCTACATGGGCCCCACATTTCTGTTAAAATGGCTAGACCAAACATATCAAATTATGCCATTTGGAATACTCTGGGTTGCATACTTTTGAAAATCGTATGCCATAACGGGGGAAATGTTATTACCCAGGCAAATCACTTAGCCAAATTTCCAACTTTGAAATGGACATCTAAAAAATAATCTGAACACTAAGTTTGGCTAGGTTTTGTGCCCAAGTGGCTACTACAAAAGACTGGACATACCTCATTATGAATACCCTGGGATGTCTACTTTTTCAAATGGTATGCCATGATGGGGGTCATTTTCATTTATTGGCTGCCATGCAGTCTCAAAGGCAGCCTAGGCACAGCAAATTAATCTGACAAATTCAATGTGTAAAAACATAAATGGATAAGCCGTAAATGACCCTGTAACTTTCCAAAACCCCATAAAACCTATACATGGGGGGTATCGGGGTACTCGTGAGACATCACTGAACAGAACTAGGAGTGTTTCAGGGCAGTAAACTATATACTAACAATAATATTTTAACAGTGAAAGTACAGTTTTTATGTGAAAAATGCAGCAACAAAAAATCTGAACACTAACTTTGGTTAGGGTTTGTGCACAAGTGGCTACAAAAGAAGACGAGACATACCCCATATGAATACCCTAGGATGTCTACTTTTTCAAATGGTATGCCATGATGGGGGTAATTTTAATTTCTGGGCCGCCATACGGTCTCAAATGGAACCTAGGCCCAGCAATCAAAACTGTAAAATTTCTATGTAGAAAAAAAATTAATGGACAAGCCGTATATTTGACCCTGAAACTTTCCAGAACCCCATAAAACCTGAACATGGGGGTTACTGTTTTACTCGCGATTCATTTCTGAATACAAATATGTATGATTTATTGCAGTAAAACCGAACAGTATTCTGAAATTAACAATTAAATCGCCATGCAGAACTTGAAAAATAACAACATTTCTTATGTTTTCAAACTTTTTTAGATTTTATTAATATAAAATGGAGTTCCATATATAAATGTTTTATAAAAAATGAAAGCTATGTTTCTCCTGAAGAAAATGATATATATTAAGTGTGGGTACACTTATAGTATAAAAGAGGTAAATTATTGTTGAACAGACATATTCTGTGGTTTATTTACATTTTGTTTTGACCACAACTTGTACATTTGGCTCAGTACTTAACCCCTTAAGGACGGAGCCAAATGTACACGTTGTGAACGAAACAAAATGTAAACAAAACCTGGCATTTGCGCTATATGTCTGTCCAACCGTAATTCACCTCTTTCATATTAAATGCACCCCCCCTTATTATATATCATTTTATTCAGGGGAAACAGGGCTTTCATTTAATATCAAATATTTAGCTACGAAAAATAATTTAATATGAAAAAAATGGGGGAAAATAAGATTTATTTTGTACTGGTTTTATGGTGTTTTCGGAAGTTACATGGTCAAATATAGCGTGTTACATTTGAAATTGAAATTCGCCAGATTGGTTACGTTGCCTTTTAGACTGTATAGTAGCCCAGGAAATAAATTTACACCCATAATAGCATACCATTTGCAATAGTAGACAACCCAAGGTATTGCAAATGGGGTATGTCCAGTCTTTTTTCGTAGCCATTTGGTCACAAACACTGGCCAAAATTAGCGTTAGTATTTGTTTGTGTGTGAAAAATGCAAAAAACGCCAATTTTGCCCAGTGTTTGTGACTAAGTGGCTACTTAAAAAGACTGGACATACCCCATTTGCAATACCTTGGGTTGTCTACTATTGCAAATAGTATGCCATCATAGGGGTAATTTTCATTCTTGGGCTACCATAGGGTCATAAAGGCAACGTAAGCAATCTGGCGAATTGTAATGTGAAAAAAATGAAACACAAGCCTTATATTTGACGCTGTAATTTTTGAAAACACCATAAAACCTGTACATGAGGGGTACTGTTATACTCGGGAGACTTCGCTGAACACAAATATTTGTGTTTCAAAACAGTAAAAAGTATTGCAGCAATAATATCGTCCGTGTAAGTGCTGTTTGTGCGTGAAAAATGCAAAAAACGTCACTTTTACTGGCGATATCATCGTTGTAATACATTTTACTGTTTTGAAACACTAATATTTGTGTTCAGCGAAGTCTCCCGAGTAAAACAGTACCCCCCCATTTACAGGTTTTATGGTGTCTTGGAAAGTTATAGGGTTAAATATAGTGCTAGCAAATTAAATTCCCTATACTTTCGGCATTGGTTGTCAGGCAGGTCCCGCTAATTGTAATTAATTAGGATACCTAATTATGTAAAAAATATTACATAAATATATGTGTAGAATTAATATATGTATATATACGTATATATATATATATATATTTTTTAATATTTTTATTTATATATAGGTATATATAAATATAGTGATATATACGTATATATTTATGTATATAGATATATATATTATTTTGTTCTACGTGTATTTTGATATAAATATATATATATATTAATATCACAATACAGTTAGAACGAAATAAAACACATCTATATATTTTGTAATATTTTATTTTTAATTATTTTAATTTTATTTTTTACGTATTTACATATATATTTTTTTATATTATATATAAATATATATATAACAATAATTATATATATTTAATCAGTATCAGTCTACGTGTAATTTGATATTAATATATATATATATATATATATATATATATATATATATATATAATTATATATATATTAATTTTAAAATACACCTAGACAGTGTATGTGTGTGTGTGTATATATGTGTATTTACACTTATTTTAACTTATTTTAATTTGATTTCCAGCCAGCAGGGGGACTAACTATCATTACAGTTAGTCCCCCTGCTGGCATTGCTGCAGCCAGCTATCCCGTCCATGTGATTGTGAGGTCCTCGCAAGGACCTCACTCTCACATGGCCCGGGGGGGGGGGGGGCTTAAGAAGACGGAGGTGCCGCGGGGGGCTCCCTGGGAGTCCCCCCAACCGCGATCGCCGGCGTGGGATCACCGGCGTCCGGGTAAGTAACAAAAAAACGGAGGGCGTACAATTACGCCCTGCGGTGTTTAGAGCCACTTTAAAAAGGACGTAATTGTACGCCCTCCGGTCTTAAGGGGTTAAAGGGACACTATAGTCACCTGAACAACTTTAGCTTAATGAAGCAGTTTTGGTGTATAGAACATGCCCCTGCAGCCTCACTGCTCAATCCTCTGCCATTTAGGAATTAAATCCCTTTGTTTATGAACCCTAGTTACACATCCCTGCATGTGACTTGCACAGCCTTCCATAAACACTCCCTGTAAAGAGAGCCCTATTTAGGCTTTCTTTATTGCAAGTTCTGTTTAATTAAGATTTTCTTAACCCCTGCTATGTTAATAGCTTGCTACACCCTGCAAGAGTATGTGATTAAAGTTCAATTTAGAGATTGAGATACAATTATTTAAGGTAAATTACATCTGTTTGAAAGTGAAACCAGTTTTTTTTTTCATGCAGGCTCTGTCAATCATAGCCAGTGGAGGTGTGGCTAGGGCTGCATAAACAGAAACAAAGTGATTTAACTCCTAAATGACAGTGAATTGAGCAGTGAAATTGCAGGGGAATGATCTATACACTAAAACTGCTTTATTTAGCCAAAGTAATTTAGGTGACTATAGTGTTCCTTTAACCCCTTAAGGACACATGACATGTGTGACATGCCATGATTCCCTTTTATTCCAGAAGTTTGGTCCTTAAGGGGTTAAGGGGATAATTTAAAGAGAACAACACAATAAAGCTAGGTATTGGGATGGAAAATATGTGCCTCCTGTCATTAATAAAATTGAGATTATAGTTGTATTAAGGTATTAGGTTTCATATTTTACTGTTTTAACACTCAGAAAAAAAGATAAAAGAGGCATAAGAAGAAGGTCTGACACAAAAAGAGACAAAAGATATCCACCTTAATCCATTGAACCAAAATGTCAAGCACAGAAGCACCAGAAGAATAGGTAATTAAAAAAACAAAACACAGAAGAAGAATCCAAGTAATGGTGAAGGTGACCCCCATCAGGAGAAAAGTAAAATACATCCATATCAAACGCTTGGATATTAGAGACACTACAGAAGGAGATAAGACATTTACTGAAAGTTGTCAAAGAGACAGCTCCTCATTGGCTGGCCAAGCCCAAAGGACATACAGAACTAAGTGCACATCACAAAGGTGGGAATACTTTGTGACCGGAAGGTGGGACTTCTTAATCCCTCGCAAAAGACTGCAATTAAGAAGGTCCTGGCCGATAGAAATATTAATGGCAGGTCACAACACACTGAAGGAATAATAGGTTCTCCTAAGGAAAAATGGTTTGCAAAAGAACATTTTGAATGGTTGGCAGAGGTCATGTAAAGAGATTAAGATGCCTCTCCATGCACCAAGCACTCCAGAAATTCCAATTGAAACTTGTGACCCTCAAGGTGTCAGAGTTTGGTGTATGGAATCCAAAAATGCAGAACTTGCACTGGTAAAAATAATAAAAGTCCAAGGCATACAAATCCAATAGGGCTAGGCAAAGGCAGAGTCAGACAATCCTAAGTTCAAAGTCAGGCAGCAATGGTTCAGTAACGGTATGGCAATCCAAGGTCAGGTAATAGGTAGCCAGGAAACACGTAACACAGGTAAGAGCAGGATGTAGCACAGAACAACTGAGCAATAAATGCTCAGCTGTTCCAGGTTTAAATAGGGTGCCAGGCTGACAAGCCTCCATAATACCTTATTGGTATATGGCGCTGTGCATCATCTTGGCTACATTGGAGGTAATTATGTTTTTAAATTGATTCCAGCTGCACCCACAGGGCTGCCCTGCAGCATGGAATGATTATGCACATATCTCAATCGTCTATTGCTACTTGGGTGATGCAACCGGATTTTGAAGGTTGTAGGTCTGCCCCTGGCATTCGCACATGCACACATTCGGTTAGTCTTGGCTCGGAGATGCTGCCAGAGCAGCAAGGGAGTGAAGATAAGTCGTGACAGTAGGACTCATCCATGTTCGATTCCCTGAGAAATTAGGAGTTACCTTCAGGCTCATAATCCCACTGTTCTCGTCCAAGGCGGAGTGGTGTTTGGTTGGCCACTACTCAATGACAGATAGTAGGGAAGGAGGAAGATAGCTTACAACACGTGAAGAGAGCCAGGAGAGAGGGCAGGACAGAGAGCAACAAGCAGGGTGACCAAAGTAGACAGAGGTAGGCAAGAATTGCGTTAACAAAATCCAGGGAGGGGTGACATGGTCTGACGCTGGACTAAGTTGGCTGCTTGATTCTGTGGCTCCCTAGCTGCCCTAATTGCACAACTTTCAGCACTACATGGCATTCATGAGCCGAACCAAAAAAGCCCAAATGACCCCATCAACCCCTAGAACTCAAGGGGAACCTGCATCGTCATCAATCCGGGGCCAGAGACTAACTTGTCTCAATCCCCTGCCCCAGACTGGTTTGCCCGATTTGCCTCGTTACCTAAGAAAGAAGACTTCGAAAAGCTCCTGGACGAGGTGAAAGTCACCCTGCACATGGAGATCTCAGCCTTATGCGCTTCCCTCATGTCTCTGGAATCCAGAGTTACCGCCTTGGAAGAGAGTGATCCTAGGGAGCAAGGCCCCGACTCGGCCATCATCCACCAGCACACGGCACAGCTTATTGACATGAGGCTTCACGTTGAAGACCCGCGATAATAGAAAACTTGGTATAACATCTGTGTGTGGGACCTGTGAGAGTCGTCAGACCAGGATCATCAATATGGCAGACCACCCGAAGCTCTAGTGATAATGGACAAGGCACATAGGGCATTGCGCCCACAAACCCTTCCCTTCGCTCCGCAAAGGAGTGTCATCTGCAGAGTGCAGGACTTCCAGTTGAAAACTGACTTTATGCTGAAAGGGAGGACAGAGAGGTCCTGGAAATGTGAAGGCCAAAACGTGGAACTCTAAAATGACCTTTCTCACCTTACACTGCAATCGAGGAGGGAATCGAGGCGCTGCAGCGGTAGAAGATCAGATACAGTTCAATGTTCCCTTTGGCCTTGTCAGCTAAAAGAGGTATATGGCGAAACCAACCTCGCCACTGGGCATTGGAGAAGCCTGTTTCCCCGCCTCCTGCCTGCTGACTATGGCCCTTGGGAGATTTGGCCCTTTAAATAAAGTATTTGGGCATATTGTATTTTATTTTGCTGCTGGCCCTTTAAGAACCATCTAGGGATATACTGTGGAGTTACTGGGTGGCCACCATTTCATGTATCAGAGGCACATGGTGAGAACAATGGATGAATCACAAGGTGAGAACAATGGATGGCGGCCATTTTAACTCACAGACACTGTTTGGACTTTTCTACACGGTCCCATCTCGCCGGTATTTGTGCACAAAGACATCGTGCAGTAGTTTTAAACTATACAACAGTGGACACATTATACAGTAATTATTTTTCATATAGCCTGTATATGTTCTGCGGAATCTGCATTAAACTGTATCTTCCAAACTACTGAACGGATCTGGGTGAATTTTGGATATGTGGTTCACCCAGATCCCCCGGTTCCAAGGATATATTTATGGGGTTATTGCATGTTTTGGGGTCCCTGTGCTATGTTTTATAAAACTGTATTTCTCTGCCTGTTATAATTATATTACCCATTGTGTTCAGTAATCATATCACAGGCAAGAGGGGAGGATTTTGTGTGGGAGTGTCTGTGTGTATTGTACGGATTGATTGGTTGTATTTCAAAACCCTGTGGGCAGTACTATGTTTGTGGATTGTGAATAAAGACACTGGAGTTGAAGAGCAGAGAGATCAACCTTCTAGTGAAGGTGCGGTTCAAGGAGTGCGCAACTCCCCCAGCTGAATTGCTGGCATTGGGGCAGAGCTCCACTTGCCTCTGCCCAAACCCACTGGTAACCCGTGAGCCTCAGGCATCAGACACTGCTGGTCCCACAGAAGAGCGGATCCCAGAGCAAAGCACGACTAACCTCAGCCCTTTGCCACAAGCACTGGGGGATCTCTATCCAATACAAATGGATGGGACTCTGGTCTCTACCTGTAGTCCCCAGGAAGGCTGGACAATGAGCTCCGATCCCCAACCCCATGTCAGAGGGGGCCCAGCCACCCTGCCTTTCCTCCAGCGGCTGAGAAAGATCCAGGTAGACAGGACAGTGGGCACGCATCGCCAGGTATATGCTTTAGTAGATGCAGAGGTCGACTGGGTAAGTGCTGCTCTTCCATGGGCAATTTGTTTGGGGTACCGATTCGGTGATGGCCTTGATGATCTGGATGTAGTCACTAACTTCAGAGTCAACTCGTCTGGGGTCTCCTTCTGAAGGGGGAGAAATATGCTGGAAACTATTCTGAGCTGGAGATACAGGGTTCCAGAATTGCTATTGGGGTCTATGGGGGTCACAGTGGCCCCCTAAGAGTTGAGTCATATGGGATAGGTTGGAGTTTGGGAAGGGGGCCATGGCAGATTCACTGGGAACTCCCTTTCTCCACTTCCAAGTCCCCTCTTATGTCTAAGTCACCCTGTGCTTATTAGAGGCACAGGGTGACCGAGAATCCCAGTCTGGCCTGCCCAAACCAGACTTCCACAGACTGATCGGCTATGAGGGCTACATGCTCCTGACTGGGACAAACTTACAAACTATGTTTCTATGTTTCTATGTATGTGCCAGTACAGTCAGTTCTGCTTGACCTCAAAACAAAGTGTCGTCTCGTTATTGGGGGAATTGGATTGGATGCTGATTGCCAGGAGTGTAAGCTGATTGTGTGCTTTTCCTGTTCAGCCGTTTACAACATTCATATGCTTGAGAGCATTCGTATGCTTCTCCGGTTCGGTGGTTGTGGTGTCTGCTGCAGTGCTTGGAGTCCTCAGGAAGTGCTAGGAGCATCCTTCCACGGAGGTACCCAGTCGGGGTGCCCGTCAATCCGTTACATTGGATAGCACCCGTGCAGCATCCCCATCTGAGGAGTAGTTACAGCAGAGGCTACAAGCAGCTCTGTCCCAGTACGATGGCCCTTTCTTAACAAAGGGTGAACTGGACCGGCGGGATCTCTGGAAAAAATTTCTTGAGGAGGTTTGTTGTCTCCGTAGAGAATCCCTCCCAACCATTATGCAATGATTTTGGGATCAAGTTGATTTGCGGATGCAATTCTTGGGAGAGCAGCCTTGGCGGAATGGGTGTTTAAATTAGAGGAGCTGGTACAGAAAGAATTGTGGCTGGATGATTCTTGCTGGGCCTTAAGGTGGTATGCAGTCCAGCAGTACCCATTACTAGCAGATGATTATCCTCCAGAGAGTGAGGACTATGATGGCTCTGGCCTATTGTGGGAGGCCTTTGAGGATAACATTGAATTGGGAAGTCCTGAGAGGTCCCGGCTTTATGACATTAGGGAAAATAGGGAACACCTACTGGATCTCTCAGAAGCAACTGACCGGGAACCTGATTTGACCCACCTGGCCACCATGGAGTGGGAGCTTGAACTGGATTACAAGCAATTGTTTGACTCTGCACAGCAGCAGGTACCAGAGACTGGGGATTTAATAGACCTTACATCTGAATATGTTGGTCACACCTGAATCACGGTGATACTGGGCAGCCATCCCAGAGCTCCCACATCCTGGCATGGAAACTCATGCAGCAGAGGTAGAGGTTGTCTGTCCCCCCCTTCAGCAACAGATTGAGTTACTGGAAATAGAGGTAGTCGATCTCCCTCCCCAGCTGAAGTTTGCGTTACAGGGAGAGGAGGCAGTTGGTCTTTTTCCCCAGCGGCAAAGTGTAACCCCAGCAGAAGAGCTGGCATCAGGACAGAGGACCACTGGCCTCTGCCCCCCAACTTGCAGCAATGCCAGAAGTTGAGAGCTGGGAGGACAGCCTTTAGGTGATGGTGGAACATGAGGAGTACAAGACCACCCCAGCTGAAGCGCTGGCATTAAGTCAGAGCTCTGCTGGCCTCTGTGCCCAACTTGCAATGACACTGGAGTTGAAGAGCAGAGAGATCAACCTTCTAGTGAAGGTGGAGTTCAAGGAGTGCGCAACTCCCCCAGCTGAATTGCTGGCATTGGGGCAGAGCTCCACTTGCCTCTGCCCAAACCCACTGGTAACCCGTGAGCCTCAGGCATCAGACACTGCTGGTCCCACAGAAGAGCGGATCCCAGAGCAAAGCACGACTAACCTCAGCCCTTTGCCACAAGCACTGGGGGATCACTATCCAATACAAATGGATGGGACTCTGGTCTCTACCTGTAGTCCCCAGGAAGGCTGGACAATGAGCTCCGATCCCCAACCCCATGTCAGAGGGGGCCCAGCCACCCTGCCTTTCCTCCAGCGGCTGAGAAAGATCCAGATAGACAGGACAGTGGGCACGCATCGCCAGGTATATGCTTTAGTAGATGCAGAGGTCGACTGGGTAAGTGCTGCTCTTCCATGGGCAATTTGTTTGGGGTACCGATTCGGTGATGGCCTTGATGATCTGGATGTAGTCACTAACTTCAGAGTCAACTCGTCTGGGGTCTCCTTCTGAAGGGGGAGAAATATGCTGGAAACTATTCTGAGCTGGAGATACAGGGTTCCAGAATTGCTATTGGGGTCTATGGGGGTCACAGTGGCCCCCTAAGAGTTGAGTCATATGGGATAGGTTTGAGTTTGGGAAGGGGGCCATGGCAGATTCACTGGGAACTCCCTTTCTCCACTTCCAAGTCCCCTCTTATGTCTAAGTCACCCTGTGCTTATTAGAGGCACAGGGTGACCGAGAATCCCAGTCTGGCCTGCCCAAACCAGACTTCCACAGACTGATCGGCTATGAGGGCTACATGCTCCTGACTGGGACAAACTTACAAACTATGTGGAACTTTGTCGAGAAGGCTGCCTGGATGGATGGACTTTTTGGGACTTATTAACCGACTAACTCTGGCACAGACCGATTGGAGGTCTGGTACCTAGTTAGTCTACCTTTGGGGGGTAATTATGTGATGGTAGTCACCATAACTGGGGCTGGAAGACAGACACTATGGGTGGGCTCCCAAATTCCTTTTGTGTTTTGTCACATTGTGCCTATTATTTTTGCAGGGTATGTTGAATGTATTGCTGGTCTGTGCATCTCTCCCTCCCCCTTTTTCCTGTCCTTTTGTTTCCCCAGCAGGGCGTTGTCCCAGGGACACTGCCAGACCAGTTTAATCTAGCTGCTCTGTCCCTCCTCATTCTCCCATCAGCCCTTGCTATTGTCTGACCCCACCCTTCCTTGTACTATAGTAATCTATGTAACCTATTGTATGTAAATGAGGCTGTTGGGGGCTTAAACTATGTGTGCTGTATTCATTAAAGATTTGCTGTTTAACCTTCACCATGTGTTTTGTTTGGTGTTTGATCCAGGGTGGAAAAGGCCCTAAGTGATCCCAGTCAAGCCTCGGCGTCTGGGTCTGAAGTGTTTCGGGGTCCATGATAGCTACAAGGAAGCAGACTTGGCGGAGGTACTCGGTCGGAGTACTGGAGCTCCGTTACAAGGTAATATGAAAGCAACAATCTGCACCCTTGGAGATGTTCCGGCATTCACTGATGTGTTGGGATTGCCTCCCATCCAGGTACCAAACTTTCATAAACTGCTCCCTGAATGAACGGAACGCAGGCTGGCCAGTTAGCAGCAGGTGCCCAGCAGAAGGTGACCATGGAATGGACACTCCTACACTACATCAGGCTAGGCCAGAAGAATAAGCCCGGCAGAGGAAACACTGCTGTGGTGGTCACTTAACACAGACCGATTAGTTCTAGCACTTTAGCAACTGATATTGGGAGCTGACTATTTGAAGGGACAAAGCAACTGTTTGGTTTGTACAACAAATGTTGACTTTTTTTTCTCTCTTTTTTTTCCCTTAATTTACAACAATACTACGTCTCCTTCACATACCCATGAACCAAACAAGATATGTACATATAGGTATTTATTTTTCTCTTAAAATATTTTTCTGCTTCCCAACATGGACGCATTCTAACTTTATGCCACGTACTAGCTGACTGAGGTCGATATGACTTCACTGTATGCTATTAAATGTTCTTTACATAAAGTATCTTCTCTACTTAAGTGTAGGGTATAATGTAAACCTATGTAAGTTAAAATGAATAAGAAAAGATAATTGTAATTTTTCTTTTATTTTTTTCTTCAAAAGGTATTTTTTCCTATTTAAGTGTCAGAAGCTTATGTCAGCTAAAATACAGGGTGGGAGGGAAGACGAGTCACGAGTTATGATTATTATTATTTTTTATTTATATATTTTTCTGCTTACCAACATGGACGCATTCTCACTTAAAGGAGCACTATAGTGCCCACTCCCGCCAGGTTGGATGGAGTGGAAGGGGTTAAACTTACCTCTTTTTCCAGCGCCGGGCGGGGAGCTCTCCTCCTCCTCGGCTGATTACGCATGCGCGGCAGGAGCCATGCGCGCATTCAGCCGGTCTCATAGGAAAGCATTTACAATGCTTTCCTATGGACGCTTGCGTCTTCTCACTGTGATTAACCCTGGCTTAACCCTAATATATTCTCTGAAACTGTTATGTTTATATAAAAAAGGGTTAGCCCTAGCTGGACCAGGAACCCAGACCACTTCATTAAGCTGAAGTGGTCTGGGTGCCTATAGTGGTCCTTTAACCCGTTAACGCCGTTACGGCGTTCTATGCCGTCCCGCTTTAAGTGGCATAGAACGCCGTAACGGCTTTGAGCCCTGGAGCGCCCGGGTTACTTACCTTCCCGGCGCTCCGCTTCGGGAGGACTGCCTCACAGCCCAGGCAGCCCCCCCCACGGCAAATGAGGCCCCCGGGGGCCATGTGATCGCTCTCAAAGAGCGATCATATGGCCCCCTATAGCTGGCTGTGGATCTGCCAGCAGGGGACTGTCTAAAATGTCAGACAGTCCCCCTGCTGGTGGGATCTGTAAAAAAAAAAAAAGAATTAAATATGTTTAAAATAAAATAAATATATTTTTATATATATAAAAATATATATATATGTAACGTCATACAAAGTGTATTTTGATATTGATATAAGTACATATATCAGTATTAAAATACACTTAGAATGACGTTACATATATATAATATATATACATATATTATATATAATAGATATATACACATATATTATATATATAAATACGTATAATTACAATAATAAATAAATAAAATAATACAATTAAGAAATAAAATATTGAAACAAAATGTAATGTAAATTATATATTCATATGTAATTTCATTCTAACTGTATTTTGTTATTAAAATATATATATATATATATATATATTTATATATATATATATATATATACAGGGAGTTCAGAATTATTAGGCAAATGAGTATTTTGACCACATCATCCTCTTTATGCATGTTGTCTTACTCCAAGCTGTATAGGCTCGAAAGCCTACTACCAATTAAGAGAGTAACATCGCACTTGTTACTCTCTTCTTCAGTATACCCTATAACCACATAATATACGGCATGTATCCCGCCATCCCAGTGTTTACTACCGGTATAAATAATTGTACTTCCTTTTTGATAGACATGCAGTAGAGGTGACAGCAAAATTACTAATGAACTGAAATGATTTTACGTTGTGCATTTTATATTTCTCATATAGAGCTGTTTCTGGAGTCGACATTACATTTTAGGGCAGGATAGAGGGCAGGATAGAGGGCAGGAGTGAGGGCAGGATAGAGGGCAGGATAGAGGGCAGGAGTGAGGGCAGGAGTGAGGGCAGGAGTGAGGGCAGGAGTGAGGGCAGGAGTGAGGGCAGGAGTGAGGGCAGGATAGAGGGCAGGAGTGAGGGAAGGAGTGGGGGAAGGAGTGAGGGAAGGAGTGAGGGAAAAAAAAGAAAAGGTAAAAGGCGGAAGGAAGTTAAGGTTGTGCAGGGGAGGATGCACGCAAGTGGGAAATTAATGAGGAGTGACAAGCTGAAAGGTCATAGAAAGATTTATATGCAAAGGTATTGGTTATTTTACCAAGTGAACCCCCAAAAACAATGTAATATTAAGATCTCTGTAATGAGAAGGGGTGTGGTCTAATGACATCAACACCCTATATCAGGTGTGCATAATTATTAGGCAACTTCCTTTCCTTTGGCAAAATGGGTCAAAAGAAGGACTTGACAGGCTCAGAAAAGTCAAAAATAGTGAGATATCTTGCAGAGGGATGCAGCACTCTTAAAATTGCAAAGCTTCTGAAGCGTGATCATCGAACAATCAAGCGTTTCATTCAAAATAGTCAACAGGGTCGCAAGAAGCATGTGGAAAAACCAAGGCGCAAAATAACTGCCCATGAACTGAGAAAAGTCAAGCGTGCAGCTGCCAAGATGCCACTTGCCACCAGTTTGGCCATATTTCAGAGCTGCAACATCACTGGAGTGCCCAAAAGCACAAGGTGTGCAATACTCAGAGACATGGCCAAGGTAAGAAAGACTGAAAGACGACCACCACTGAACAAGACACACAAGCTGAAACGTCAAGACTGGGCCAAGAAATATCTCAAGACTGATTTTTCTAAGGTTTTATGGACTGATGAAATGAGAGTGAGTCTTGATGGGCCAGATGGATGGGCCCGTGGCTGGATTGGTAAAGGGCAGAGAGCTCCAGTCCGACTCAGACGCCAGCAAGGTGGAGGTGGAGTACTGGTTTGGGCTGGTATCATCAAAGATGAGCTTGTGGGGCCTTTTCGGGTTGAGGATGGAGTCAAGCTCAACTCCCAGTCCTACTGCCAGTTTCTGGAAGACACCTTCTTCAAGCAGTGGTACAGGAAGAAGTCTGCATCCTTCAAGAAAAACATGATTTTCATGCAGGACAATGCTCCATCACACGCGTCCAAGTACTCCACAGCGTGGCTGGCAAGAAAGGGTATAAAAGAAGAAAATCTAATGACATGGCCTCCTTGTTCACCTGATCTGAACCCCATTGAGAACCTGTGGTCCATCATCAAATGTGAGATTTACAAGGAGGGAAAACAGTACACCTCTCTGAACAGTGTCTGGGAGGCTGTGGTTGCTTCTGCACGCAATGTTGATGGTGAACAGATCAAAACACTGACAGAATCCATGGATGACAGGCTTTTGAGTGTCCTTGCAAAGAAAGGTGAGTATATTGGTCACTGATTTGTTTTTGTTTTGTTTTTGAATGTCAGAAATGTATATTTGTGAATGTTGAGATGTTATATTGGTTTCACTGGTAAAAATAAATAATTGAAATGGGTATATATTTGTTTTTTGTTAAGTTGCCTAATAATTATGCACAGTAATAGTCACCTGCACACACAGCTATCCCCCTAAAATAGCTAAAACTAAAAACAAACTAAAAACTACTTCCAAAAATATTCAGCTTTGATATTAATGAGTTTTTTGGGTTCATTGAGAACATGGTTGTTGTTCAATAATAAAATTAATCCTCAAAAATACAACTTGCCTAATAATTCTGCACTCCCTGTATTGGTAACAAAATACACTTAGAATGACATTCTATATATATCTATCTATATATAAAATGAAAATAACCGCAAATATATATATATATATATATATATATATATATATATATATATATATATATATATATATATATATATATAGATAAATACATATAATTACATAAAATATTACATTAGTATACACGTAGAATTTTAATACTTATAAATGCATATATATTAAAATTCTACGTGTATATTTAAGTAATCTTTTAACATAATTAGGTGATTTGATTAATTAAAATTTGATTGACATGCCTGACAACACAGGGAGAAAGTGCAGAGAATTTAATTCGCAAGCACTATATTTGACCCTGTAACTCTCCAAGACACCATAATACCTGTACATGGAGGGTACTGTTTTACTCGGGAGACTTTGCTGAACTCAAATATTAGTGTTTCAGACTGGTAAATTGTATTACAACGATGATTTTTTAAGTAAAAGTGAAGTTTTTTGATTTTTTTTACAAACAAACTGCACTTTTATGGACTATATTATTGTTGTAATATGTTTTACTGTTAGAAAAAACTAATATTTGTGTTTAGTGAAGTCTCCCGAGAATAACAGTTACCCCCATGTACAGATTTCATGGTGTTTTGGAAAGTTAGAGAGTCACATATAAGGCTTGCATTTAATTTTTTTGACATTGAAATTTGCCAGATTGGTAATGTTGCCTTTGAGAGTGTATGGTAGCCCAGGAATGAGAATTACCCCCATGATGGCATACCATTTGCAAAAGTAGACAACCCAAAGTATTGCAAGTGGGGTATGTCCAGTCTTTCTTAGTAGCCACTTAGTCACAAACACTGGCCAAATATTCGTTTTTTGCTTTTTTCACACAAAAACAAATATGAACGCTAACTTTGGCTAGTGTTTGTGACTAAGTGGCTACCAAAAAAGACTAAACATACCCCACTTTCAATACCTTTGGTTGTCTACGTTTTCAAATGGTATGCAATTATGGGGGTAATTCTCAATCCTGGGCTACCACACCGTCTCAAAGGTAACATTACTAATCTGGCAAATTTCAATTTGAAAATGGAACGTTCTATATTTGACCCTGTAACTTTCCAAAACACCATAAAACCTGTTAATGGGGGGTACTATTGTACTCATTAGACATCGCTGATTACAAATATGTGCATTTTTGTGCAGTAAAACCTAACAGTATTATGACATTCACAGTTAAAATGTCAGACAGAAATACAAATGTAAAAATAAACTCTTATTTTCTCACATTTAAAAAAAAAAAAAAATATTCATAATTAATTATGTTCCATATATTAATAGTTAATGATATATTAAAGCCCTGTTTCTCCTGAACAAAATGATATATAATAAGTGTGGGTGCATATAATATGAAAGAGAGGAACTACGGGTGAACAGACATATAGCGCAAATTCCAGTTTTTGTTTACGTTTTGTTTTGATCAGAACGTGCACTATTGACTCCGTCCTGAAGGGGTTAATGGCACGCATTAGGTATCATCTCTTATGTTATGATTAAGTTATGATTTTTACAGTATTTTTTATATTTTCTTGCTTTTTTTTTTTTTTACTATTCTGAAAGCCGAGGGTTGGTATTATACCTCACCGGCAAACAAGCACAAACTACAATTTTAAATACATTAATGAATATTAGGTGTAGCATATATGTAGCGGAGTAGAGGTATTATCCAAGGTATCTCCGCTGGTAGACAGGAAAGCAGATCCAAAACAGGCAAAAGACAGGTAGCGTAGTTACAATCCCTTCCCTCCAAGAACTAGACGACACATAGCTTGGAAGTCAACTGAGGCTTTGTTCACACACTTCCAGTATTTATGGGATTTCCCATGCAAGGGGTTTCCCTACGGACATTTCAGGGGTTGTACAGTAGGGGACTACATGGGAAACTGAACAATCTGGATATTTCTCCCATCAGGCCCTGCTGCACGAGAGGGATACTCCCACTAGAAAATACAGTTAAGTGGATTATCCCTCGGTGCAGCAGAACATACAATTCACATTAAAATGCATAACTTGTATAATATTCGTCTGATTTAAACGAATGGACGTTCGGTAGATAGCTGGGGTCTGAGCACACATTTCGTGGGAATACCGCCCAGATCCCAGCTTAAATAACCGAACGCCGCATGAAATAGACTTTACATTCAAGTTACCTTCAAACTACCGATTAACTGTAGGGAACCACTTTACCGAAGGACCGGGGCTCCCACACGGCTTGGAAGTCCAGCGGTACTCGTGTCGCCAAGTAGCCGATTTTAGTTCCAGGCGCTCGACGACAAAGTACTGCTGGGTTAACAAAGGATCCAAGATGGCCGACTGCCGCGTGGTCGGTAGCCGAACGATGGCCACCCTGAATCCTCTTAATTACCGATTGCAACAATGTTGCAATCCTTAATGGGAGCCACACGACCTCCTGTGTGTGGTCTCCCTTCGGCAGTTTGTTAGTTTCACGAACAGAGTTGAAATTCACTGTTCGTGGAACAATTGCATGAATGCTGACGGGTTTTTATGCCGCCAGCATATGAACGCCATAGATACCTGAAACACACATTACACATGCATACACTTGGTTCTTAAAGCAGTACATACATATTTAAGTAAACACAGTTTTAAAGTGGCCGCTGTTGCCACAATGCTCCCCCAGAACCAAGCCGGCATACACAGTCTGATCCCAACGGATCGGCTTGGGGATGTCCGGAGGAGTACCCACAGATCACTTGTCCAGTTCAGTTTGTCGGGATAACCCGTCGGCATTTCCGTTTAGCTTTCCCGGGCGGTACTGGATGGTAAAGTCAAACGGCTGCAGCGCTAAACTCCAGCGCAGCAGCCTGGCATTGTCCCCTGACACCCAGTTCAGCCAGACCAACGGGTTGTGATCTGTGAGTAGCAAAAAGGTTTGTCTGTATAAATATGGCTGCAGTTTCTTGAGGGCCCACACCACAGCAAGGCATTCCTTTTCGATGGCGGCGTAACTTACTTCTCGGGGTAAAAGTGTTCTGCTTAAGTAAGCTACAGGATGTTCGCCGCCATCTGCTCCAACTTGGCTCAGTACTGCTCCCAATCCAAACATAGAAGCGTCTGTATGAACGAGAAAGCGTTTAGTTGGATCCGGAGCAGCAAGGACAGGTGCGTTATCAAGAGCAGTTTTCAATAGTTGGAATGCCTGTTCACACTCTGGGGCCCATATTACTAACTTAGGGAGGTTCTTGCGGGTTAGGTCGGTGAGGGGTTTTGCCAGGGTACTGTAATCGGGTACAAATTTTCGATAATACCCTGCAGTACCTAAAAATGCTAGTACCTGGGTTTTAGTGCGGGGGTTTTGCCATTGGGCTACGGCCTCTATTTTGGCCGGTTCTGGCTTCTGTTGGCCACTGCCTACTCGGTGTCCTAGGTATTGGACAAATGCCGACTTGGGGATGGCGTCCTCGGCTAACGGGATTTGCCAATACCCCTTGCAAAGGTCGATGGTGGTTAGATATTTACCTCTGGCCATCTTGTCTAACAACTCATCTATCCGGGGCATGGGGTAGGCGTCAGATACTGTTTTATCATTGAGCCTTCTATAATCTACGCAGAAGTGGGTCGTTCTATCCCGCTTCGTCACTAGTACCACTGGGGATGCCCATGGGCTATCTGAATGCTCAATTACTCCTAACTGTAACATTTCCTTAATCTCCTTATACATATTTCCTTTTACTGCTTCTGGAATGCGGTAAGGCGGTAAGGCGGTTGATGGAGGGGTGTTTGGCCTGGGGTTTCCACCCGGTGGGTGGCTAACGGGGTATATCCGGGGAGGTTGGAAAAGGTAATTAAACTTTGGGCCTGAGTTTTCTCCTGGGGATTTAAGCGTTCTCCTAACTGTACGGCGGATAGATCCTCCTGTTGGGTTTCCCTGGCGAGCAGGCCGGGTAGGGGCAGGTTATCTGCCTCCTCTGCGGCCGAGGTACATATGGCGGTTACCTCCTCCGTGCGCTCGTGGTAGGAGCATGCGTCTGCCCCCTGCCCCTGCGCATGGGCCAATTATATACGTGGTATCGCAGATTTGCTCTACCACCTTGAATGGGCCCTGCCAGGAGGCCTGCAGCTTGTCAGTAATGTTCGTAATATTAGTACCTTCTGACCGACCTGAAAGCTGCGGTCCCTGGCCCCCCTATCATACCATCGGCGCTGTCTTTGCTGGGCCGCTTGGAGGTTGGTACGTACAGCCTGGGTTAAAGCCTCCAAGCGGTCCCGGGATTCTAGCACATAGGGTACAATAGGAGTACCATTAGTGGTCATTCCCCCCTCCCAGTGCTCTCTGATTAGATCTAGGGGGCCCCTCACTCTCCTTCCGAACAATAATTCAAAAGGTGAGAACCCCGTGGATTCTTGGGGAACTTCTCTGTAGGCGAACAGCAAGTGGGGTAAAAACCGCTCCCAGTCTTTTTGTGTGTCTATGAACGTTCTGATCATTTGTTTCAGCGTTCCTTTGAAACGTTCACAGAGACCATTGGACTGAGGGTGGTAAGGGGAGTTAAGGATGGATTTCACCCCACATACTTTCCAGAGCTGGTGAGTGACCTCTGCCATGAATTGGGTGCCTCTATCCGAAATAATCTCCCGGGGTAATCCCATGCGGGAGAATATTCACATAAGGGTATCCACTACGGTCTTGGCATGTACATTGGGTAGGGCTACCGCTTTGGGGTATCTGGTGGCGTAGTCCACTACGGTCAAGATATACTTCTTGCCGGAGGGACTGTTTTTTTTCAGCGGTCCTATTATGTCTACCGCTACTCTACTAAAGGGCTCTTCTATTATGGGTAGGGAGTGGAGTTTGGCCTTGTATCGGTCCCCCCTTTTCCCGACTCTCTGACAGGTATCACAGGTATTGCAATATTGTCTAATATCCCTGGCCAGAAGAAATTTTGAGTCAGCCGATGTTTGGTTCGGCTGATTCCTAGGTGACCTGACAGTGGTATGTCGTGGGCTATTCATATTAGCTCCTGCCTATACTTCCGAGGCACAATTAGCTGTTTTATGGGAATGGGAATAGATCCAGCTACTATCTTCTCGGCGTACCGTTATAATAACCCTTTATCCCAAGCATATCTCTCCCCTTCTAGGCCTGCCTGGTTCTTATCTATTCGGGTTTTGTAAACCTGCAGGGAGGGATCTAGAGCGACCTCGCTACCAGATTCTAAAGGGGCATCCCAGGGTAGGACAGTGTGATTAGGAGGGGCCTGGCTTACCTGAGCCTCAGATTCGGTGGGTGGTGCCGTGGTGCAAGCCTGTTGACGGGTGACGACTGGGTAGGCCTCCTGCGGGGTTGGTCTTGTAACAAAAGCGGAGGTTAGCTCCCCTAAGTCATTTCCCAAAATAACATCCGCGGGCAAGTCTTGCATCATCCCCACTTCCACTTGCCCTGCCCCTGCTCCCCAATTCAAATGTAGTTTGGCAGTGGGGACTTTGTAAATGGCTCCCCCTGCCACCCGTACTGCTATACAGTCTCCCGTGAGATGTTCTTTTGCAACCAGGTGGTTCCGGACCAAAGTGATGGTGGCCCCGGAATCCCTCAGCCCTTCCATACGCTTTCCTTCTATATAGACCACTTGTCGATGGCCTTGGCGGTTGTTGGAGGCCGCTTGCACCAGGTTCACTTCGTGGAGAGTGCCTAGCGGTTCTTCCATCTGTGTGGGGGTGGAGGGCTGGACAAATGCTCCTGTCTGATAGCAGTGTACTGCTGCTCTAGGGACAGGTGGTTGTCCTTGTTTGGGCCATGATGGCCGTGCCCTGTTTCGGGGACAATCCCTTTGTACATGTCCTAGTTGGTTGCAGGTATGCCATCGGATATGTGCCCGGTTGTTGTATCTGGGAGGTTGCTGATGGTAAGCCCCCCCTGGTCGGGGAGGGTTGACCACAGTAGGTCGGTGGATGCTTGGCTGGGGAAATACTTTGGGTGGTGGGCGCTGCTCCCGCCTAGTGTCCTGGTGCTCGTCAGCTAGTTTAGCGGCTTCTTGTAAGGTACAGGGTTTACGATCTCTTACCCAGTTCTGCATTTCTATGGATAATCTCCTGTAGAACTGTTCTAATAGCAGCAGTTGCATAATATCCTGCTTGGTGGTGGCTTGTGCTGCCTCAACCCACCCGGTGGCTGCTCTTTGTAGGCGATGTGCAAACTCAGCGTGAGAGTCCTTCTCCTGCTTTTTCAGGTCCCGGAATTGAAGTCCGTACGCCTCAGGTGTAATGGCATACCTTGCTAGTAGGGCTTGCTTTACCGTCTGGTAATCCCTGCTGTCCTCCTCAGGCACGGCTCTGTAAGCTTCCGCTGCGCGGCCTGATAGATAACCAGCTAGCAGGGGTACTTGATCGTGAGGGCTGATCTCATGCAGTTTGCACAGTCTTTCAAAGTCCTGCAAATATCCATCAATGTCACCCTCTGTGTCCGTAAAGGTTTTAAAAGCTTGGTGAGGAATCTTTGGTTTTCCCGGTATGCTGCTGGATGGGGCTGGTGACCCCTCTCTGGTTTGCTGCTTGGCCATGATGTATTGCTGCACATCTGCCATGATTCTATCGAAAGTCTCCTGGGGTGGGGTAGTCGGGTACAGGGCTATCCTGCTGTTGAATTCCCTTGTAAATTCCGCTTGCTCCCCTCCCATTGGAGGTGATGCAGCAGCTGCTGCTCAGTCTCCTTCCATGAGCTCTGCGATTAGAACAGCCTTTGCTTTGTTGCTTGCTATTCTCCCTCTCGCTTCTAATAATTCCTTTAATGTGTTCCGTTTCAAAAGGGTATAATCCATTTCCATTCACCGGCTGTTCGTGTGTTTCTACGTGTTCCCGAACTCCGGTTTCATCCGAATGGTTTAACTCACGGATTGCTGTTTCTTCCTTTCTGTTCGTTTAAATTCCTGCCGAACGCTTCTTTGCTGTGTGGTTAAGATCCCGTCGCTTGCCACCAATTGTAGCGGAGTAGAGGTATTATCAAAGGTATCTCCGCTGGTAGACAAGAAAGCAGATCCAAAACAGGCAAAAGACAGGTAGCGTAGTTACAATCCCTTCCCTCCAAGAACTAGACGACACATAGCTTGGAGGTCAACTGAGGCTTTATTCACACACTTCCAGTATTTATGGGATTTCCCATGCAAGGGGTGTCCCTACTGACATTTCAGGGGTTGTACAGTAGGGGACTACATGGGAAACTGAACAATCTGGATATTTCTCCCATCAAGCCCTGCTGCACGAGAGGGATACTCCCACTAGAAAATACAGTTAAGTGGATTATCCCTCGGTGCAGCAGAACATACAATTCACATTAAAATGCATAACTTTTATAATATTCGTCTAATTTAAACGAATGGACGTTCGGTAGATAGCTGGGGTCTGAGCACACATTTCGTGGGAATACCGCCCAGATCCCAGCTTAAATAACCGAACGCCGCATGAAATAGACTTTACATTCAAGTTACCTTCAAACTACCGATTAACTGTAGGGAACCACTTTACCGAAGGACCGGGGCTCCCGAATGGCTTGGAAGTCCAGCGGTACTTGTGTCGCCAAGTAGCAGATTTTAGTTCCAGGCGCTCGACGACAAAGTACTGCTGGGCTAACAAAGGATCCAAGATGGCCGACCGCCGCGTGGTCGGTAGCCGAACGACGGCCACCCTGAATCCTCTTAATTACCGATTGCAACAATGTTGCAATCCTTAATGGGAGCCACACGACCTCCTGTGTGTGGTCTCCCTTCAGCAGTTTCTTAGTTTCACGAACAGAGTTGAAATTCACTGTTCGTGGAACAATTGCATGAATGCTGACGGGTTTTTATGCCGCCAGCATATGAACGCCATAGATACCTGAAACACACATTACGCATGCATACACTTGGTTCTTAAAGCAGTACATACATATTTAAGTAAACACAGTTTTAAAGTGGCTGCTGTTGCCACAATATACATACTCTACTTATGTGTAAAGATTGTTAAAAGTCAGGGGGGTGAAGGCGGGAGAGAAGGAAGATAGGAGAGGTTGTTACATTTTTTACATTCTTTTATTTATTTAGTTATTTACTTTCACTTGCTCAGAGCTTAAAGGTTGCTTCTCTAATATTGTCAGTCAATGTGAAAAATGCTGTTATAGTTAAATAATGTGTTCCCCCAAAGTGAAGTGTTTCAAGCTAACAAAGTTGCCCACATCTACATGAAGGGTGACCCCATGCAGATACATGCTATACTAGGTCTTGCTTATCTCTTTGGAGCATAAGTTAGCCTTAATAATGACTATATTACATTACCTATGGATTGGCCATGTTAACACTGTTTTGCTCCTGGGCAGTGGGGGCAGCACGGGATAAGTAGATTTTCTGTTACATTCCTTTAATTATTCCTTATATAGAAATCGCTCGTCCTTTTTGAACTAAACTCCACCCCACGGGTTTACTTTCAAGATCCTGTGGCTGCAGAGAGGAGGGGATTTACTCCCTGCTCCCCCTTCAGCCCAGATGCATATTTTCCCTAATTCGGTCGCCTTTTGTGACATTCTCTCTTTGTTGGTTCTCCTAACCTTTGCTGTTGACCTCCTGATTTCATACCAGTCTCCTATCTTTCCCAGCCCCAACCACCTTTTAAAAAAAAGTTTTTATTTATTTATTTTTCTTTCCCCTCCTCTAATTCTCACCTCTTAGTCTCCATATGCCGCATCCTATTGCTACCTGTTTCTCTGGATGAGTGGAGCCCCAAGATGATGTGGTCTTATGTACCATAAATGCAAAGGGACTTGCAAAAACGAGCAAGAGCGCCCCAAGAACTATGTGATATGCGCGTTTCCATCCCGTTTCTCCAAGAAACCCATTTTTTTATCGACTCAAGCCCCAATGTTCTCCAACAAATACTACCCAACAGGCTTTTTTTGTGAACAATCAGGACTATAAACCCAAAGGAGTAGCAATTCTTTTCTCACCAGACGTTCCGTTCCGGAATGAAGTGGAAATGACGGATCCACAAGGCAGATACCTTTTCCGTAAGGGTAAGATCCACGATGCGTTGTGTACATTCACAAATTTGTACCTACCAAACATGGATCAGAAGCCTTTCTTGGAATCTACACTTAACGCCTTAAACACCTTCAGCGAGGGTGCGCTTGTGGTGGGTGAGATTTGAATGTTCCCCTGTTTCTGAAACTGGACACATCGTCAGGAACATCGACGCTCCACATCATCAGAGGCACGTATAGCCCCAATTACCTTTTCTAATCATGCTTCTGTGACCATTTCCATCAGTTCTTCTGTTCCTACTAAAAAACAATGGATATGGAGACTAAACGAGGCTCTATTGGAAAACCCTACTGTCAAAGTTGACATTCTCACAAATTTGGAACCGTTCTTCCTAGCCAATGCTACCCCGGACTCTAACCCAATTATGGGTATCCTATAAATATAACCTCCGAGGCCTCCTGATCAAAAATGTCTCGTAACAGAAGAAACTCAGCGTTCAGGAGATTGCCGAGCTGATAGTCCAAATAACAAACCTCAAAACCCAACACAAAGCCCCTCTCGATGAGGAAAAATACAAACGCTTAACTTCAGTCAGAGCAAAACTCCAATCATGCCTAACATCTAAGATCCAATTCCAATTCCAGCTGGCTAAGAAATCGTTTTATGAATTCGGAAACAAATGTGGCAGAATGCTGGCCACTGCTGGTCAGATGTCAGAAAGGCTTTGTACAAAAATTAAACCATGAGGGTGTGCTTTGCTTGACGGGCTTCAAACAATATTACACTTCTTTATACAACCTAGCACCCATACAATCAGGAGCCCTGGTGGATACTTCCAAACTACAAAACAGACGTAATTACTCCATCATCCGACATATCACTTATAAACTGACAGCACAGGCGAGGGAAACTATGGAGGCACCGATTTCTATGGAAGATTTCTTACTGGCATTGAAGCTTGCGAAACCTGACAAAAGTTTGGGACCCGATGCTTAACAATCCATTATTATAGAACGTATGTTAAGCCTTGGCACCGCGTCTTAGCACTGCGCCTATTGGAAGTTTTAAACTCCATCAGCAATGGGGACTTATTGGAGCCTAACATGCTAATTGCCCATGTGGTGGTGTTGCCAAAAGATTTAAAGGACCCCGTGTTGTGCACCAGCTACAGACCAATCTCCCTGTTGAACGCTGACCTCAAACTCTTCACAAAGATGCTGGCTCTCTGCATCCAACCCTTTCTGCTGGGTCTCATACACCTGGACCAAGTGGGTTTTGTCAGAGGACGGGAGGCTCGAGACAACACAGTAAAGGTGATCAATCTATTCTCAACGAATGGCGAGGCATTTGACAGGGTGGATTGGTCCTTTCTAATGGCAAGTGGGCTTTGTACCCCACATGCAATCGCCACAAGCCCTTTATTCTAAACCTGCAGCACGAGTATGTGTTAATAGAATTCTGTCCAATCCATGGGTAGTGGGCATACAAGGGGCATGGGGGTTAAAATATTGGCATATGCTCACGATCTCCTTTTCTCCGTAGCAAATCCAGAAACATCACTGCATGCGATCATGCAAGAATTTGAAACATACTATCTAGTGTCTAACTTAAAGATAAACTACACAAAATCAAAAATTCTTAACATAGAATGTTGTCTGGGCAGGGTGTACAACTGGTTGCTCAACATTCATGTTTTGGATTTGATCTAGGAGGGACACTTGTGTAGCAAGTAAGTGCTGTGGTGCCAGAATATTGTCTGAGATGGAGGGATCCTGTTCTTCTGTGTCGTACATACGGAATAGACTATTTGCCTTTAGGTTCTTTGAGCGGGGTCGATAAGTAATCTGTATAGGTAAACGAGAAAAGTAAAGACATCAATTTTTCATGAAGGTCTTTTGGCAACTTCTGTGAAACCTTTGTTCTTTGCCGCAAACATAGGGAAAACCTATTCATGAAGCGGGTACACCATCCTGCTGATGCAACAACATTTTCAATGCCTGGTGCTTTTAATTTGTCATCTTTAACCATTTGAAGGGCACGTAAGCGAATTCCCATGCGTGTTACGCAGTAACCATTTTGACGACACTCCATAACCCATTTATGCAATTCAGTCTCTAGAGCCCCATATGAAGTCGTTAAACCACGTCCAGCTTATTTTGCCTTTGGAATCTTTTCCAAGTCAGCTTTAATTTTCCGCCACTCCCTCACTTGTTTTTCACCAACACAAAATTCCCTACTTGCAATACTGTTATTGCTTTCCTCTGCTCTTGACACAACCTTGAGCTTGAAACCAGCTTCGTATGACCTGCGTTTTTGTTTTGGTCCGGGATTAGAAGTATTGGGATCCATTCCCAACAGGATAAAAAAAAGACTTTGAAAAAGAATGCCAACTATGTTTGCATAGAGCAGCTTGTGTTGGGGCTCATACTATACACACAGTGTTACTGCATGCACTGTGTTATGGCCGGCGTGCAGGAGAAAAGAAGAGCGGTGATATCAACAGTCATTGGACCACCCACAGAGGCTGCAGAGGATGAGTGGGAGAGACCGGAGAACACCCGCACTGCCCCGGAGAACCGGTAAGTGGGACCAGTAGCCTCTCCCTCCTTCTTACCCCCCGACAGACAATAACACACACACATACATACATACAGAGACATACACACACATACATACAGGCACACATACATACAGACACACACACACATACAAAGACACATACATACAGACAGATCGACAGTCAGACACACACAAGCCATACATACAAAGACACATACATATTACAGGCAGACACATACATACAAACACACACACTCACATACACACACACTTAATATTAAATATACCGTAGATAATATTTAAGTCACCCTCCTATTGCCTACCTTTTAGGTGCAAAAGGGTGACTCAGGTTGATGGGAGTCTGACTCCAATTTCTGACTCTCTGTATATAATGCATTATATACAGAGTGTGTGTGTATATAATGCACGCACTCTGCATTAAATACAAGGAGTCAGAAAAGGGAGTCAGACTCCCATCAATCTGAGTCACCCTCTTGCACCTAGCATACAGAGTGTGTGTGTATATAATGCACACACTCTACATTAAATACACACACTCTGCATTTTAGGTGCAAAAGGGTGACTCAGATTGATGGGAGTCTGACTCCCTGTATTTAATGCAGAGTGTGTGCATTATATACACACACACACTCTGCATTAAATACAGGGAGTTAGAAAAGGGAGTCAGACTCCCATCAACTGGGTAGTTTTATTATTTATTCATTTTTTTTTATTTTAATATTTTATTATTTTTTTTAAACAGTTTATTTCCCCCCCCCCCCCCCCTTCCTACTTCATACTTGCGGGCTGTGCAAGGGGGAGGGCCGAAAACAATTACAGGTACCATCATAGAATAGCTATGGGTACCGTACTTACTCTCGCGGTCTGCTCCCAGTGTAAATCTCGCGGCCCGCGTGTCTCGCGAGATTTACACTGGGAGCTGTACAGAGGAGCCGCGCGGAGGTGCTGGGAGCTGCTGTAAAGGTAAGTAACAGCTTGCTCCGGCCCCCAACATGTCATGGTCTGTATTATGGCAATGTATGTTGCCATAATACAGACCTAGACTCGAGTATAAGACGAGGGGGCATTTTGAGCACAAAAAAATGTCTTATACTCGAGTATATACGGTACTTGAAAACAAGAGAACTCTCAATGTATCTTTCCTGGTAAAATATTTTATAAATAAATATTTATCCATACCATAATCAGCGAAACAGTTAAAGTCTCCACAACATACACATGTTCCCTGCACAAATACACTTATTTTCTGTAAAACCTTTTCTTTGACTATTTGGTCGGAAAACAAAGCCCGTTTCTGAGGGGAATTCAGTCCCTCCATTAGAAAATTATTCTGCAATTAGACCGGGTGTCTGTTTCCCACGTACATGCACAACAACATCACAAACAAGAAACTCAAAAGTAAAAGGTCCATACATTTGGCCCATTACGATTTAACAACACTTTATGGGACAGAAGAAGAACCCCTTCTCCTCCATTATCTCAAATAGCGGAATGACCCAATTTCATATATTTCTATTAAAATACCAAGTAAATGAGACAAGAGGAATGACCTATTGTATCTTATAGCTGAAGTATATTAACTAATAAAAAAATGATGATATAGAGATAAGGGTGAAAGAGGGAGAGAGAGAGGAAAAGAGAAGAAAAAAAAATAGAAGTTCCCATCTCCTTTCAAAAAACATATTTTCTCCCATTACCCTCCTCTCACCTCCATTTGTGCCCCCAGTTGTTATGTTATAATTATATAACACTTGTGGCAAATCCAGCCACTGTACATTGTCTTTTATGTATATATAATATTATGCATACATGTATACACCTTTAAGAACCAAGCGTATGTATTCTGTGTAAAATGGTTCAGGGAAAACCATAGCGTTCAAATGCTGCCGGCATACGAAAACCGCCAGCATTCATGTAATCGTTTCACGAACGGTGAATTTCAACACCATTCGTGAAACTAACAAACTACCGGATGGAGACCACACACAGGAGGTCGTGTGGCGCCCATTCAGGATTGCAACATTGTTGCAATCGGCAATTAAGAGGGTTCAGGGTGGCCGTCGTTCGGCTACCGACCACGCGGCGGTCGGCCATCTTGTATCCTTTGTTAAGCCCAGCGGTATTTGGTCGTCGAGCGCCTGGAACTAAAATCGTCTACTCGACGGCACAAATACAGCTGGACTTCCAAGCCGTTCGGGAGCCCCGGTCCTTCGGTAATGTGTTTCTATAGAGTTATTCGGTAGTTTGAAGGTAACTTAGAAATAATGTGTATTTCGTGTGGCGTTCGGTTATTTGCGCTGGGATCTGAGCGGCATTTTCACGAAATGTGCGCTCAGACCCCAGCTATCTACCAAACGTCCATTCGTTTTAATTAGACAAATATTGTGTAAGTTACATATTTTTATGTGAAATATTGGTTCTGCTGCACGAGGGGGTAATCCACTTAACTGTATATTCTGGTGGGAGTGTCCCTCTCGTGCAGCAGTGTATTATGGGAGAAATGTCCAGGTTGCTAAGTTCCCCATGTAGTCCCTTACTGTACAACCCCTGCAATGTCAGTAGGGAAACCCCTTGCATGTGGAATTGCATAAATACTGTGACCTGTGAATAAAGCACTCAGTTGACTCCCAGCCTATGTTTCGTCTAGTTCTTGGGAGGGAAGGATTCTTATTACTCTACCTGGAATATTGTATGCTGTACTTGCCTATGCTGATTATTGCCTGTGTTCCTGTCTACCAGCGGAGATCTTGTGGATTATACTGCCTCTCCGCTACAACACTATTATTATATTAATCTAAATTAGATATAAATGATACTGCATGAATTCTTTTAGCCAACTTTTTTAGAAAGGTCTCTCCTGAAAGAGGGTCAGGGACAGAAAGATGAGGGAGTTTTCATAACCGTGCATTACATTTTTGGTTAATTTGTTATAATGTGATTTATTATCTAACATCTAAAAAATATCAAGTTTCTTCATAAAACCTTTGAATTATGTTTAAGCAATTTTCTCAAACATTTATACCATTTAACTCATGTGATCAACTAGTGCATACAAAAACAAAACAAAAAAAACATGCATTCTTGGTTATTTCTTTTATCCTTATATTCTTTACCGTATATTCCCCAAGTGTAAACGAAAAATAATACCACAATTATGAATCCTATCCCTTTCTCAAGATATATATAGAGATGATTTAGGATATAGATTTCAAGATGGTATTGTGGTCACTTTCACCCTTTTAACAATCTATTCATTTTACTCTTAATTCCTATAAATGACTTAACCTTAAACCTTAAACCTTAATTTCAAAATTATTTTGCCACACCTTATCCATTCCCTCCATGAATCAACCCAAACATCATCCACCTGCCTACAGTATTACATTCTAACCTTTCCCCAGGATTTTACATTATTATATATATATTTTACTTAGATGTTCTTTCCTTTTCCCTTTTACCCCCTTCTCCTTTTCAATATTAATATTGTTTTAGATATTTATAGGATTATTTGACCAGTATATATTCTTCCATAAATTTCAAGGAAGCACAGGAGGTATGAAGAAGGTTGGATAGCTCCTATATAAAAATTATATCTAACTCATATATATAAAAACAAAAATGTTTCTCTTTATCTTCAAATTGTATCCTTAACTCCGGATCTACACAGTCCAGTAATCTTGAACTATTATTCGTTGCATCCATGATGCATTATGTTCTTGAAAAAAAAAAAAAATCCAATTGTTTCCGCTTATCGCCCATCCAAGCCTATCATTCTTGAATCTTTTTTTTTTTTTGCTGGATGTGCCTCAATTCATTTATGGCCATCTTCGACTGCATATATAATAAAACGTTAATTTTCATGCCACAGGAATAGTTTAGTGTGGAATCCCCAACTATATTTAATGTGCCTGGACCTGAGGATTGCATTTAGTTCCCTAGTGGTGTACCTTTTCTTTCTTGTGCTATTAAATAGATCTTGAAAAAAAATAGATCTTGAAAAATCTATTTACATCTTGAAAATGTGCCATGTGTGTGTGTATGAGTGCAGTGTGTATGTATGAATGCAGTGTGTGTGTATCAGTGCAGTGTGTGTGTATGAATGCAGTGTGTGTATCAGTGCAGTGTGTGTGTATGAGTGCAGTGTGTGTATGAGTGCAGTGTGTGTGTATGAGTGCAGTGTGTGTATGAATGCAGTGTGTATGTATGAATGCAGTGTGTGTATGAGTGCAGTGTGTGTGTGTGTATGAGTGCAGTGTGTATTAGTGCAGTGTGTGTATGAGTGCAGTGTGTGTGTGAATGCAGTGTGTGTATGAGTGCAGTGTGTGTGAATGAGTGCAGTGTTTGTGTGTATGAATGCAGTGTGTGTATATGAGTGCAGTGTGTGTGAATGGTGGGGGGTGGGCATTTTTATTATAATTTTTTTATTATTATAATTGTAATATTTGTTTGTTATATTAATTTTGTTTATTATTATTTTTATTTTTTATTTTATTTTTTTATATTGTTTTTTCGTCCCCCCTCCCTGCTTGATACATGGCAGTGAGGGGGGCTCTCACTCCCTGGTGGTCCAGTGGCATTGGCAGTTCAGTGGGGGGCGGGGGGGCTGGCAGGAAGCACTTACCTCTCCTGCAGCTCCTGTCAGCTCCCTCCTCCTCTGCGCCGGTCCGTGCAGCTCCTCTGTCAGCTCCCAGTGTAAGTCTCGCGAGAGCCGCACTATGACCCCGCGGCTCTCGCGAGACTTACACTGGGAGCTGACCGGACCGGCGCGGAGGAGGAGGGAGCTGACAGGAGCTGCAGGAGAGGTAAGTGCTTCCTGCCAGCCCCCACAGCCCCATTGTCTGTAAATTGCCATAATACAGACATTGAATCGAGTATAAGCCGAGTTGGGTTTTTTCAGCACAAAAAATGTGCTGAAAAACTCGGCTTATACTCGAGTATATACGGTAATATACCGAAACGTGCAGATTGTTCCCGATCGGATTGCTATTACTTTGTGGAACGTTTCGCCGAATGGTTCACGGAATATCGTCGTTCTTGTGGCGAAATTGTTCCCATAGGAATGAATGGCAAAATGTTCAAAACTAGAGTGGGAGCTGGCAAAAGCTGAAAAATCAGAACATGATTTCTAAACTGCCACCACTCCCTCATTTTCAGGCCCACTTACACAAATCTTATATCAAAACGTTCAGCTATCCATGCTGTCACTAAAAATGTCCACGTCTAAGCCATAGTCCAGATAGTTTTCACAATATGACCACTTGTGATTTTCGCAATATAAAGCTCTTCGTTGTAGGATTTATAGTTTTTAAAATACGACCGTTTGAAGATGGCAACCGCCAAAATACTCTGACCTGTGCCAGGATGCAGCAGCAAGTGATGTCATAAACAGGGCCTTTTGCACCTGCTAATGTTTTTATAACTGTATGTTTTAATGTAGCTGTGAAGCACTTTGGGCAACAACATTGCAATTAAATGTGCTATATAAATAAATAATAACAGTTACTCCGCCCACTCCAGTTGTAGACTACTGGTGGAGGCAAGAACACTTTACAATTTCCCCAGAAATTGTAGCTTTTCTAGTTAAGTGTTCTTGCATAGCAAGACCACTTAATGTTATCTCACATATATATTATTATTAAGTGTTCTTGCATAGCAAGACCACTTAATGTTATCTCACATATATATTATTATTATTATTCTTATTATTCTTATTATAGCCAAATTTGCCACCCTAACTCCTCCCACAGTTTTTACACTACATAGACAAAAATATACCAAAACGTGCAGATTGTTCCCGATCGGATTGCTATTACTTTGTGGAACGTTTCGCCGAATGGTTCACGGAATATCGTCGTTCTTGTGGCGAAATTTGTCCCATAGGAATGAATGGCAAAGCTAGAGTGGGAGCTGTCAAAAGCTGAAAAATCAGGACATGATTTCTAAACTGCCACCACTCCCTCATTTTCAGGCCCACCTACACAAATCTTATATCAAAACGTTCAGCTATCCCTGCTGCCACTAGAAATGTCCACGGCTAAGCCATAGTCCTGATAGTTTTCACAATATGACCATTTGTTTGCAACTCACGCCTTCCATTGACATTCATTGAAACTCCACTCTGCAAAGCTCACATTTGAAGGGCAATTTCTAAACTGCGACTGTGCCTTCATTGTTAATATCTCAGAGACATACTATGCATCAAAATGTAGGTCTGGGTCTTGTGATTCTCACAATATAAAGCTCTTCACTGTAGGATTTATAGTTTTTAAAATACGACCGTTTGAAGATGGCAACCGCCAAAATTCTCTGACCTGTGCAAGGCTGCAGCAGCAAGTGATGTCATAGACAGGGCCTTTTGCACATCTGCTAATGTTTTTATAAATGTATGGTTTAAAGTAACTGTGCAACAACATTGCAATTAAATGTGCTATATAAATGATAACAGTTACTCCGCCCACTCCAGTTGTAGACTACTGGTGGATGCAAGAACACTTCACACAATTTCCCCAGAAATTGTAGCTTTTCTAGTTATTAAGTGTTCTTGCATAGCAAGACCACTTACTGTTATCTCACATATATATTATTATTATTATTATAGCCAAATTTGCCACCCTAACTCCTCCCACAGTTTTTACACTACATAGACAAAAATATACCAAAATGTGCAGATTGTTCCCGATCGGATTGCTATTACTTTGTGGAACGTTTCGCCGAATGGTTCACGGAATATCCTCGTTCTTGTGGCGAAATTTGTCCCATAGGAATTAATGGCAAAGCTAGAGTGGGAGCTGGCAAAAGCTGAAAAATCAGGACATGATTTCTAAACTGCCACCACTCCCTCATTTTCAAGCCCACCTACACAAATCTTATATCAAAACGTTCAGCTATCCCTGGTGTCACTAAAAATGTCCACGGCTAAGCCATAGTCCAAACAGTTTTCACAATATGACCATTTGTTTGCAACTCGCGCCGTCCATTGACATTCATTGAAACTCCACTCTGCAAAGCTCACATTTGAAGGGCAATTTCTAAACTGCGACTGTGCCTTCATTGTTAATATCTCAGATACATACTATACATCACAATGTAGGTCTGGGTCTTGTGATTCTCACAATATAAAGCTCTTCACTGTAGGATTTATAGTTTTTAAAATACGACTGTTTGAAGATGGCAACCGCAAAAATACTCTGACCTGTGCAAGGCTGCAGCAGCAAGTGATGTCATAGACAGGGCCTTTTGCAACTGCTAATGTTTTTATAAATGTATGGTTTAATGTAACTGTGCAACAAAGATGCAATTAAATGTGCTATATAAATGATAACAGTTACTGCGCCCACTCCAGTTGTAGACTACTGGTGGAGGCAAGAACACTTCACACAATTTCCCCAGAAATTGTAGCTTTTCTAGTTATTATTATTATTATTATAGCCAAATTTGCCACCCTAACTCCTCCCACAGTTTTTACACTACATAGACAAAAATATACCAAAACTTGCATATTGTTCCCGATCGGATTGCTATTACTTTGTGGAACGTTTCGCCAAATGGTTCTCGGAATATCGTCGTTCTTGTGGCGAAATTTGTCCCATAGGAATGAATGGCAAAGCTAGAGTGGAAGCTGGCAAAAGCTGAAAAATCAGGACATGATTTCTAAACTGCCACCACTCCCTCATTTTCAGGCCCACCTACACAAATCTTATATCAAAACGTTCAGCTATCCCTGGTGTCACTAAAAATGTCCACGGCTAAGCCATAGTCCAAACAGTTTTCACAATATGACAATTTGTTTGCAACTCACGCAGTCCATTGACATTCATTGAAACTCCACTCTGCAAAGCTCACATTTGAAGGGCAATTTCTAAACTGCGACTGTGCCTTCATTGTTAATATCTCAGAGACATACTATACATCACAATGTAGGTCTGGGTCTTGTGATTCTCACAATATAAAGCTCTTCACTGTAGGATTTATAGTTTTTAAAATACGACCGTTTGAAGATGGCAACCGCAAAAATACTCTGACGTGCAAGGCTGCAGCAGCAAGTGATGTCATAGACAGGGCCTTTTGCAACTGCTAATGTTTTTATAACTGTATGTTTTAATGTAACTGTGAAGCACTTTGGGTAACAACGTTGCAATTAAATGTGCTATATAAATAAATAATAACAGTTACTCCGCCCACTCCAGTTGTAGACTACTGGTGGAGGCAAGAACACTTCACACAATTTCCCCAGAAATTGTAGCTTTTCTAGTTATTATTATTATTATTATAGCCACATTTGCCACCTTAACTCCTCCCACAGTTTTTACACTACATAGACAAAAATATACCAAAATGTGCAGATTGTTCCCGATCGGATTGCTATTACTTTGTGGAACGTTTCGCCGAATGGTTCACGGAATATCCTCGTTCTTGTGGCGAAATTTGTCCCATAGGAATTAATGGCAAAGCTAGAGTGGGAGCTGGCAAAAGCTGAAAAATCAGGACATGATTTCTAAACTGCCACCACTCCCTCATTTTCAAGCCCACCTACACAAATCTTATATCAAAACGTTCAGCTATCCCTGGTGTCACTAAAAATGTCCACGGCTAAGCCATAGTCCAAACAGTTTTCACAATATGACCATTTGTTTGCAACTCGCGCCGTCCATTGACATTCATTGAAACTCCACTCTGCAAAGCTCACATTTGAAGGGCAATTTCTAAACTGCGACTGTGCCTTCATTGTTAATATCTCAGATACATACTATACATCACAATGTAGGTCTGGGTCTTGTGATTCTCACAATATAAAGCTCTTCACTGTAGGATTTATAGTTTTTAAAATACGACTGTTTGAAGATGGCAACCGCAAAAATACTCTGACCTGTGCAAGGCTGCAGCAGCAAGTGATGTCATAGACAGGGCCTTTTGCAACTGCTAATGTTTTTATAAATGTATGGTTTAATGTAACTGTGCAACAAAGATGCAATTAAATGTGCTATATAAATGATAACAGTTACTGCGCCCACTCCAGTTGTAGACTACTGGTGGAGGCAAGAACACTTCACACAATTTCCCCAGAAATTGTAGCTTTTCTAGTTATTATTATTATTATTATAGCCAAATTTGCCACCCTAACTCCTCCCACAGTTTTTACACTACATAGACAAAAATATACCAAAACTTGCATATTGTTCCCGATCGGATTGCTATTACTTTGTGGAACGTTTCGCCAAATGGTTCTCGGAATATCGTCGTTCTTGTGGCGAAATTTGTCCCATAGGAATGAATGGCAAAGCTAGAGTGGAAGCTGGCAAAAGCTGAAAAATCAGGACATGATTTCTAAACTGCCACCACTCCCTCATTTTCAGGCCCACCTACACAAATCTTATATCAAAACGTTCAGCTATCCCTGGTGTCACTAAAAATGTCCACGGCTAAGCCATAGTCCAAACAGTTTTCACAATATGACAATTTGTTTGCAACTCACGCAGTCCATTGACATTCATTGAAACTTCACTCAAGCCAGCTCAAACTTGAAGGGCAATTTCTAAACTGCGACCGTGCCTTCATTTGCAATACTTCAGAGACATACTATGCATCAAAATGTAGGTCTGGGTCTTGTGATTCTCACAATATAAAGCTCTTCGCTGTAGGATTTATAGATTTTAAAATACGACCGTTTGAAGATGGCAACCACAAAAATACTCTGACCTGTGCCAGACTGCAGCAGCACGTGATGTCATAGACAGGGCTCTGATGTCATGTTTTTATAAATGTATGTTTTAATGTAACTGTAAAGCACTTTGGGCAACAACGTTGCAATTAAATGTGCTATAAAAATAAATAGTTACTCCGCCCACTCCAGTTGTAGATTTCTGGTGGAGGCAAGAACACTTCACACAATTTCCCCAGAAATTTTAGCTTTTCTAGTTTTAATTATTTCTCCAAACACAGAAATGTCTTTTTTCATAGAGAGAAATACTTTAACTCTTCTTTAAACAGGCTTAACTGTGTATTCATATATTGCTGTAAGTAATCCTGGGTAATTGTTTGGTATTTCTCTATAGTTTCTGGCCGTGGGGTTTGTTTACTGGAATCAATGGAGTAACTGTCTGACAATTATTTGTCATGTCTGTTTTTCTTGAACCCTGGGGTGAGAATATAGTAGTAATTTTCTTTTCATTTTTTGATTCAATTTCATTCTTGTCTTTTTTTATCCTAGGATCTCCCTTTTTTTTTTGAAGCCATGATTTTTCTTTTTTCTTTCCCTCCCTTCCCCTCTCTCTTCATTTCCCTCCCTTCTCCCTTTCTTAATGTAGCCCCTTAGTAGACTTTCCCCTTCTTCCTCCTTTCCTTTACCACTTTTTGTGTTTTTTGGTCTCCTTCCACCAGCCCCCTTCCACGTTCTGTGCTTTTTTAAAATAAATAAATATATATATATATATATATATATACACACAAAGGCAATTGTGACGAGACCAATATCGCCACATTGCATTGGAGGAGCCTGGTTGCCCGCCTGTTGCCTCTGGACTATGGCCCTGGGAGATTGGGGCCGTTAAAAACAGTATTCGGCCATACCAGAGTGTATGTCACTCATTCTGGCCCTTTAAATACTGTGGGGATGGATTGGAACTTTTTATATGGCACTTCGGATGCAGTCGAAGTGGCCGCCATTCAACAAAGGAACACATGGCGGCGGCCATTTTAATTTAGTCGAACGCGGTCAGCTGTGTATGCTAAAGAATCTATGGAACTAAAATCGGCTACGCAAATACACGAACACCTCTGACCCTTACCGTCGCCTCCACTTCGACACTTCGGTTAAAGTTTAAGTACGTTCGACAATTCGAACATCCTGTTACAATGTGCTATTTGCACGAACGGACCCGTTCGTGCATTCGAAGGGGACAGCCGTTTTTCTGCAGGAAAGGTCATAAAGGACTTCCACTTTTTATCCACTGGAGGGATTGGTAGGATTTTTGAGAGTGTTTATGTTTAAAATATGCGTCCAAATGTGTAATTCTTATGGAGATTGGATATATGGTTTCGAAGTTACAGGGTATGTTTAACCCCTTAAGGACACATGACATGTCTGACACGTCATGATTCCCTTTTATTCCAGAAGTTTGGTCCTTAAGGGGTTAAAAACTGTATTTTTACTGTCTGTGATAATTATGTTAAACCATTGTGTAACATAAATATATCACAGGCAGAGGGGATGATTTTGTGTGTAATTGCTGGGAGTGTTTTCGGTACGTGTATGATTGGTTGCTTTGTTAGACCCTGTGGGTGGTCCTATCTAAGGGAAACCGTCATAAAAGAAGGTTCTTTTGGTGCAAATAAACAGACCACTGCTTGACACTCAACACGGAGCCTTGTTTCGTTCTTGGGGGGATTTACTGTATGCTGTTAGAGACTGATTGCCAGGAGTGTAAGCCGCTTGGGTGCTTTTCCTGTTCAACTGCTAGCAGCTATTTGTGAGGTTCCAGTTCGGGACTTTGGAGTGCTACTTGGTATCCTGTTCGGGAGTTTAGGGTTCTGCAGTAGCTGTGCCTGTGTCTCTGGAAGGGGAAGATCTGCTAAACGGCTTTTAACCCCTTTTATGCCCGGGGTGCCATTACTGCAATTATTTCCTTTCACTGTTTGTGATAATCAATGTGTGATGTATGTGGTAGACACCTGTTATGCTTTTACACCACAATAACTTGCACTATTGCCGGCCGGAGGGATATTTCTTTCCTCCTCCTACATCCTCCAGCATTAGGTCTCTCTTACAGCATGCAGACTTGCTGAATTCTTCCCAGCTCCCGTTGCTCTCGCTGCTCTTACGGCAGCAAGCAAGTAATGCTGTTATACCGCCCTGTCCGCTCGTGGCTCCTTCCCTCCACACTCAGCTTTCCTGGTTCATGTCACCTTCCCTTCACACTCCAACTATCTCATCGCCGTCCACTCTGTCCTCACACAGCTTGCTTCAGGATGCCCCACCAGAACCTCAGATGGTCCGCCTCTAGCGTCCTACGTCATCACGCAATCCCTGAATTTGTGATTTCTGCACTTTTTTAATTGAATATATCTGCATACTCCACATACTTCTCTGGGAGAGAAACAGAGGCTGTAGAAACAAGTGATAATTCAGGGGTATGACCAGACGACAGACAGGTGTTATTGCAGGGTGATGAGGAGAACGTGAGGACACTTTTTTCCCAATCTATGGATGGGTTATGGGTTCGAAGCCAGGGTAAACCAAGTATGAGGGGGAACATCGGAGAAGGTACACGATCCAGACAGAGAGATTTAACATGGCATTCTCCAATGAGCAGACTGATGGGTTCTGTCTCATGACAGACGGGGCATGTCTTGATGGGGGTTCCGTCTACAACATATAGCAGTTTGGGTTTGTGCTGTGGTTATATCCAGGAAACATCCAATAGCCCCTGAATCAATAATAGCTGTAATAGGATGTTTTTGTATTTTTCCACTGTAGAGAGAGAGAGAGAGAGACAGACAGGTAAGTAGACATAGCAGGAGCTGCTGCATTCCATGAAAAATGTGCAATGGTTCCTTTTTCTCTGTGATGTTGTTGGGCGAACCGGGCAGTCTCGGAGTTAATGATCAGGTTTTCCACAATACAAGCAGAGACCTAGAGAACTACGCCTTTTCCGTTCCTCCTCTGTTAGTGGGCGGCGAACCAGACCAATCTGCATAGGTTCCTCAGGCATGACAGGAGACGCAGAAGAAGCAGTAGCTCCAGAAGAATCCGTGAGTTGTAAGGGAGGCAGGGCTTGTGTTCTTTCCATTCTCCATTCGCGGAATTGCCTATCTAGCTGGATTACCAACAGGTTGAGCTCTTCCAGGGACGCGGGAACACCCACTCTTGCCAACTCATCTTTCAGGGATTCTGATAGTCCTATACGGAACTGTTCATCAAGGCCTATTTCGTCCTGTGTCAGGAGCTATTTCACGGAAATCCATCACATAATCTTCTACAGGACGTCTGTTTTTGGCGTACGGAACATAAGGTGGATCTGGCTGCAGAAGGTCTCGGAGGATCATCATAAAGTGAGCACATGGAGGCAGTAAATGACTCCCAGGACTCTAAATGTGGACTATTGTTTTGTAGCAACTGATGAGCCCAGACTCGAGGTTGTTCAGAGAGCAAAGCAATAGCAGAACGTTCCTTTATGTAATCACTGGTATAGGGCAAATGCACAGGCTGTGACAAACGTATGGAATTCTGATTTCTTTCCAGTAAACTTCGCAGACATAGGAATATCAGGTTCAGAGGTGGTAGGTGCCAGCAGAGGTGGTGATGGTGGGAGTGGTGCTGCCTCAGCTCTGAGTTGTTCATGCTGGAGCAAGATCGCATGACTGGTCTGCAAATCTTGTACAGACTGAGTCAGTGCTGCCACTTGTTGGGTCAGGGCAGTAATTGCTTCTACTGTTCCTGCAAGTTCTATAATGGCTTGGTTGTTGTATAACAAACCACTGGGGTCGTGTTCAGTCCTGGAACTCAGGTGCAGTTACAGCTCTCCCATACCAGCACGATCCACAGAGATCGAGGACAGGATTCTGTTGGTTCAGTGATGGCACATGGGGCTTTAATAAAATGACAGAAACATCCAAGGCAAGGTATCCGAAAGAAGGGTCAGGCAGAAATCAGGATCAAACTGCCAAGACGTCAGGGCGAGCGGCAATTGGCAAAACCCATAGAGCAGGCAAAGTAAGGAAACCAGCAAGGACAGGAAACCAGGGAAAAAAAATGCTAGGAGTTCTGAGGCAGGCAACAAAACAACCAAGCATTGACTGGAAGGTGTGCTCTGCTTATAAAGGAGTGGCTCAATCAAATAACCTGGTCTCATCTGAAGGAGGGGTAATCTGAGGTCAATGTGACTGATTGTGGGACTCAGCCCCATCTTGGATGCATCATTGTCCTGGCTCCGCCCATCAGTCACACCTCCTTCAACCTCTGACCTGCAGACCAGTCTCCTCATGCAGCGGCTGCCAGCTTGGAATGCTGGAGCAATCACTCTCCACAGTTTCCTGGCTGTGGATCGAGGTTCAGAGTATGCAGACGGGGGTGCAGCAGCCACAGTCACTATAACCGCTGCAGACTGACCTCCAGGGTGTTTTGGATGCCCTGGCGAAGGTGACCATCGGCGAATGTGACATTATCTGAGTAGCAAAAATAATGTATGTTATTAGATATTCTTGGGATTTGTTGCAGACTGGAAAGTCTGTTCCACAGGAACATATTAGAATTAAACGTATCAATGTTGGGGGGCGGAGCTTACCTGCTGATCGGATCAGACGTGCTCTGTCACCAGCTCCTGCATCCTGCAGAGCTCCACGCTGACACAACCCAAATTGGTAACCAACCTGCTAAGCTGCCGACGGTGTACACTGGGATACCTTACACGACCCTGTATGACAGAGTATCCCGATCGAGGCCTGAGGCCTACCTGAGCTTGAGCTAGGATGAGACGGAAGTTCTCCCAGTTCTCCGACCGGCGCTTTGCTGTCCCTCCGCTCTGGACCAGCCAGGGCTGTCTTTAACGCTGGGCAAACGACATCCACAAGTCACTTCCTCCCATAAAGAGGAGCTGCGCGGGAGGGGGCAGGAGGAGTCACAAGGGAGGCAGGAGGAGACAGCAATGAGGATGGAGGCTCCTCACTCCCATCAGCCTCAGGCACCACACTGGACCCCAGGGAAGCCACCCTCCATCAAATGGTAGGAAACTGGAGGGTGGGTTTAACCCCTTAAGGACACATGACATGTCATGATTCCCTTTTATTCCAGAAGTTTGGTCCTTAAGGGGTTAAAAAGGTACATTTTATGTGAGTGTCAGAATGACTGTCTGGGTGTGTGTGTGTGTGTGTATTTGTTTGTGTGTCAGTATGTCTGACACTGTATCTGTTTATGTGTCAGTATGTCTGTTAGTGTGTGTGTCAGTATGTCTGTCAGTATTCATAGCTGTGTGTGTCAGTGTATGTACCTGTCTGTGTGTGTCATTATTTTTTTCAGTGAATGTGTGCGTCAGTGTGTTTCTCAATGTGTGTGTCAGTATATCTATCAGTGTATGAGCCTTGGAACGGCTCATGATACATGTGTATGTGTCAGTATAGTTACATAGTTACATAGCTGAAAAGAGACTTGCGTCCATCAAGTTCAGCCTTCCTCACATTTGTTTTTTGCTGTTGATCCAAAAGAAGGCAAAAAAAACCCAGTTTGAAGCACTTCCAATTGTTCAACAAGCTAGGGAAAAAAATTCCTTCTTGACCCCAGAATGGAGGTCAGATTTATCCTTGGATCAAGCAGTTATTACCCTACATTGAAAGATTATATCCTTGAATATTCTGTTTTTGCAAGTATGCATTTAGTAGCTGTTTGAACATCTGTATGGACTATAATAAAACCACTTCTTCAGGAAGATAATTCCACATCCTTATTGTTCTTACAGTTAAAAAAAAACAAAAAAAAAAACTTTCCTTTGCCTTAGACAAAATCTTCTTTCCTCCAGTCTAAACGAATGACCTCGTGTCCTATGTAAAGTCCGGTTTGTGAATAGATTTCCCACACAATGGTTTGTATTGGCCCCGAATATATATGTATAATGTTATCATATCCTCTCTCAGGTGACATTTTTCTAAACTAAATAGGTTTAAATTTGTTAACCTTTCTTCATAGCTGTTATGTTCCATTCCTTTTATTAATTTTGTAGCCCACCTCAATATGTGGTCTTACCAGTGTTTTCTAAAGAGGCACAATTATATTGTCTTTAAGAAAATTGAACAGAGTGGAAGCCTAGTGTATGGTAAGTTAATGAGGCAGTGAAGGGGTTAACCCTAAAAAGAACAGAATATAATAAAAGAAAGAGGAACACTGCCTTAGAAAATTGATGATAAATTATTTAAAACATAACTTTTAATAGTGAACAAAATCAAAGGTGATATTAAAAACGAATTACTCTCGAAAGACCTCAAAATACAAGATGGAAATATAGAGAGATGAAAATAGAGAGATAATGTATGACAGATATAGTAAGGAATAATGTTTAGTAATACATGTCCAACTCTAAATAGAGTGTATTGTTAGGACACTGCAAAAATTTAACAACACAGGATACAAACTAATGTTGCAATGCTAATCAATCTCAAAACGTATGACACTATACATCAAAGTGTCAATACAACTAAATAAATTAAGACAATATATTCTGCGGCATGCCAGTAAATACAGGCAATGCTTAGACACTAATGTATCCAATAGACCTTAACTAGTCTGTCTCTTATGAACAAAATATTTCCATGCGTTCTAGGAAATGTGAAAGAGGCAAATCTGTTTGTTATATGCCGTTCAGACTAACTGAAAATACAGTGGAGGTAAAGAAAATCAATATATATGCCTATAAAAAGCTCCTTCCGCCAGATATAATTGGTAAAAAGCTAAACTAGAGTAATGAAGTAAATGATTTTTACAAAAATATATGCATATAGGTCACAGTATCTTCGGAGGCACCTATCAAGTTAAACAAATGAACTCTAGTGGTTAGGCAAATTAGAGAAGAAAAGAGATAAAGAATATTCACAGAAATATAACTTTTCCTTCAAGTGCACCTACCTCTGATGCAGAAGCTGAACTAGCTAACTATCAGACAGAAGAACCCTGATAAGCGTGATGTAGATGGAAATTTCTGTGCGCTGTGCGCAAATGCCGTAATATGCAGGCACAGATTAGGACTGAAAAGACCCAGCCCAAATTCCCTTGAATCGGAGGATAAATATCTATATAATGATGGGAAAATCCCACCAAAGAGGTAAATAGCCGAAGGATAAAGGCTAAGGTTTAAGGCTGAGTTAGACAGAAATCGAGATCTCCCGACGCCCGTTTCGCCGGTAAGGCAGCTTTTCAAGGGGAGCTAAATCACTTTGGGCAGGAATTTAAATAAGGCGCTCAAGTTGATGATTGGTGGTTGAAAAAATGACGTAATAGGCTATTGCTGACGATGGACAGTAGTCAGCAAGGGACATAAAGCTCTGTTTTGCAAAAATGTTGAATAATGTTTTAAATAATTCATCATCAATTTTCTACTGTTCCTCTTTCTTTCATTATATACAATTATATTGTCGTCTCGAGAATAAATGCCCTTTTTCATGCATGACAATACCTTACTGGCCTTGGCCACTGCTGATTGACATTGCACATTGTTGCATAGTTTGTTGTCTATAACAATTCCCAAGTCCTTTTCATGTGTTGTTATCCCTAATTCACTTCCATTAAGGGTATACGTTGCTTGTGTATTCTTTACACCGAAGTGCATAACTTTGCATTTTTCAACATTAAATTTCGTCTGTCATTTGAGTGCCCAGTCCTCCAGTCAATCTAAATCCCTGTGCAGCAAAGTAATATCTTTCTCACATTGTATTATTTTACAGAGTTTTGTGTCATCTGCAAACACTGAAACATGACTTTCAATGCTGTCTTCAAGATCATTTAGAAACATGTTAAATAGAAGGGGTCCCAAAACAGAACCCTGAGGGACACCACTTACCACTTTTGTCCAGCTTGAAAATGTACCATTAACGGCAACTCTTTGTACTCTATTTTTAAGCCAATGTTATACCCAAGAACAAGCATTTTCATCTAGACTGATTTAATTGAGTTTGAACACTAATCTATTGTGTGGAACTGTATCAAATGCCTTGGCAAAATCCAAATAGATCACATCCACTGCAACAGCCTGATCTATACTTCTTCTTACTTCTTTTTTTTTTTTTTTTTTTATAAATCTTTCTTTTATTGAGGCATAGATTATGGTGGAACAGAATAAAGAGAGGGAGACTTGCAGGGGTTATACAGGTTATAGACATCATTGTACAGTGCATTATCTCCTCAGATTAACAGCCTCGTTTTTATATTTTATAGACAAGCTTAACGTAGAGGGTTTAGAGTATTGTGTGTAAGATACATATAGTTCGACAGCATATATTAATAACAGGCGATTAATTGTTATCAAGTGGTATAGATTATCTGTTGGTCTCAGTAACTGACTATACATATAAGATCGATAGAAATGGTTCACTAGCTATTACCTCACTGTCTAGTAATACCTTGACACAACATAAGCAAATCAACGTGGTGAAACAGGTACTGTGCTTGCTAGTAACAGGTGAAGAGCACGTATAGTGAGATCGCATGTGGTCTGGTACAGCATTTGGTGGTAGGTTACATTATGTTAGGCTACCTGAGGGGTCTGCCAAGTAGTACACAAGTGTATGTTTTTCGATTAAGTAGCATAGGTTAGTTTCTGTGGTAATCATTCCAGTCATCTGGGCTAGGGTAACACACTGCTAAATCATAACATATTGAACAGAAACAGGACGCGCTGACTCTGAACTAAGACAAAATCACTGCCCCGACATCTCCTATTAGAGCAAAAATGCTAAGCCAGGCACAAGGGGGTCTGTTGGTATCATGAGAAGGGGCAAATACCACCAGTGGTCTGCCACTCGGGCTAGTCCTCATCATGTCCAGTGACAGGGGGCCAGATCAGGACCCAGAGTCCCGCTTGCTTAGTCTCTGTGTTGGCTATGCTGTTTTCGAGGGTCGCTCGTCTTCTGCCTGAGGCCTTGATGGGCACTCGCGCCTGTGTGCCATTGGACCCATCTTCAGGACCGTGGGCCCAGGGTTCCGCCGGGCCCCTAGCTTCTCCCTGGGTGTATGGCAGGCTGTGGGGGGGGGATTCCTCCCGATGAGCACCCAGCTCAGATGAAGTGTGTGCGGACCTTTCAGCAACGTAGCGGTCTTTGTGTCAGGGGTATTTCTGGGTGTCTGTGCCCGTACCTGAAAATGCCTCGGGTGCCAGAGAGGACGGTGGCTGCGGGTCGTCCTGCTGGTCTCCGCCATCTTGTGCACGAGTCTAGGTTGCAAGTTGGTGCACGTGTGTGGGGCTGGTAGGCGTGTGTTCTGCATCTGTAATTCTCTGGGCTTTATTGCTGCTTTAGAATGTGGGTCTTGGAGTTCAGGCGACTCTGTGTACCCCGCCAGGTCGTTTCTGCTTTCGGCCCCATGCGATCACCGCTCTCGTGGCCTCCGCCATCTTTGCCGCGTGTCTGAGGCCTGCATGATGGACTGCTAACTTCTCCGCTTGTAGCTTAGAGCTTAAAGCTTGGACCGGGATCACCCCCCCGGCCCGGTGGGGGGGGGAACAGGACCGGGTCCGCTGTTGCGCTTAGTGTGCTCCGGGCTCCGTTGGGCAGGATAGTGGAGCGGCGGCCGTCCACTCCACTCACCGCCAGGCAGGTACCCGCTGGTTGCTGCAGGGTACCCCTCCTCCGGGGGACTAGAACTCCGCGAGCAAGCCTCTCCCCGGCTCCGGTAGCCCGTGTGCTTTGCGGGTCTAGGTCGGTATTAGTTAATTTCTGATTTAGTGCTGATTACCCGGTGAAATTAGGTAGCTTGTGCGGGAGCTGTGCTTGCCTGCGACCGCTCGGCTCGGCGGCCCGGCCCCGCCCCCCTCTTCTTACTTCTTTGTAGAATGCAATTAGGTTAGTTTGACATGACCTATGTTTCATAAAACCATGCTGATTATTACTAATAACAAAGTTCTTCCCAATGAATTCCTGAATATTATCCCTTAATAGCCGTTCAAATATTTTCCAAGTCACAGAAGTTAAGCTCACAGGTCTATAATTTCCAGGCAAGGGTTTTGATCCCTTTTTAAATATAGGAATGACATCTGCCTTCCTCCAATCCTCCGGTACAATACCTGAAACAAAAGAATCTTGAAAAATGAATACAGAGGTTCACTTATTTCCCCTCTTAAGCTCCTTAAGTACTCGTGGGTTAATACCGTCAGGCCCCGGAGCTTTATTTAAATTAATTTTCTTTAACTGCTGTAGCACCTTGTCTCGGGTCATCCAATCACAAGTTATCTGCACGTTTTTGGCAGCAATCATTTGCATATCTCTTGCCATAGGATCCTCATTAATATATACTGAAGAAAAATAGTTATTTAAAATGTTTTCCTTTTCTTGGTCTTCATTAGTTAACATACCCATCTCTGTTTCCAGTGTACCTACACTTTTACAGGAAAGATTTACCTAATCCACAATAAAGTGGATGAAGTAAAAACTGGAAAAATGTAATCAGTATCCTGAGGTAAATGGGATCACAAAAGAGGAGAGAAACACTGTCCAAAAAGTAAATGATGAAAATTAAAACATACCTTTTGATTGTGAAAAATCAATTAATGTGTGAAGAGAAAATAACTCTCAGAGAACCCACCCAATAAAGATGCCCTGATACTAAATTCCCTCTGTTCGTTGTCTCAAAAATTCCTGTATCATTGCACCCTCTAAATATATACTGTATGGCTGTACAAAAATAGTGAAAACTCACTTTGGAATTAGGAGTACATCTTAAATTAGGTACAACTCAGACCAACCAGCTTTGTGGGTGCTGGAAATATCAAACAGGATCTTGCCCCACAAAAGGAGCCACAGGGAGAGATAGGAAATAGTGTAGAATGAAAAGTCAGTCTATAGCAGACTGACTGCTTAAATTATAAAGCCTCTCTCGCTCTGAGATGGGCGGGCGGCGTATGACGTAGGAGCGTCCGCTCGTATCCACGGACCAGGAAGTGGAGTAATGAAGCAAGCGAGGCAGCGAGGACGCCAGGCAGAACAGCGCTAATAAAAAAAAAAAAAACTGTGAAGGCAGCGAGGTAAAGACTCTGATCTTGCGGCTGAGCAGCTGAGCAGCTGAAGGTCTCTCAAAGTTACTCAAATCTGCTACATTGTTACATAACCGCTACAACCGCCATAAAGCTGATACAAGTTACAGTAAAGTTGTTACAAAGCTGCTACACGAACCGACACTACAGCCCTCAGTTTGACGGTATTTCCACCTGAAAAGATTGATTTGGCAAAGCTCAGATGGGAAAGAACGTGGACCCAGCGTGAATTAGATAATACCTGTGAGTAAATACTATATACTTATATTCCTCTATTTATCTGACACCAACCTCTATCCCACACTTGATTAAACAAGAGACATTTAAAGCGACAGTTACTTGAGATCTGGAGGTGTAGGGAAGAGGAAAGGGAGAGGAAAAAGGGGAGAAAGAGAGAAAGGGGGAATGGGGAGAGTTCAGAACCCCTTTTAAAAAAAAAAAAGTCAGAGGAGTAAATGCTATAAGGAAATAGAAAAGAGCAAATACCTGTGTTAAAGAAATATACAATAACCTACTACGGCGGTGCAAAGTTTAAATTTTAAATCAAGAGTCCTACCATTATATATGGCTCCTAAAAAAGAGAAAGTGCAAAATATGGAGAAAAAGAAGGTAACAATCGGCACATTCTACTCACCTAAAACGGTATATACAGAACCAGAGAGACAACGAAAATCTTTACCTTTAGAAAACGCTCAGTTCTCTGCACACCAAAAATCAAATACATCAGAGGACGATTTTTTACATCTGCCAGAAAACTCACAGGGACTGACGCAACAACTCCTATCGCAAATGTTGGATAACCTTTATAAAAATATCAAAATAGATATTGAAAATAACACCAAAGACATCAGATCGGAAATCGCCATCCTCTCCGAGAAATTCTCAAATCAGGCAATTACATTACAAAAAGTACAAGAGGAACATGAACAAATTAAAACATCTAACTTACAGCTAGAGAAGAGATTGCACGACATCGAGATTAAAGCAACAGACTTAGAAGACCGCTCCAGGAGAAAAAACATAAGAGTCAGAGGCATACCAGAATCAATTACACAGGAAGATCTATATTTATATCTGGATAGCTTCTTTTCAAAAATTTTATCTTGACAGACGCTGGGTTCCGAAACCTTTGAAAGATTCCACAGACTGTCCAGACCAAACGGAATTGATAAGTCCTACCCAAGAGACGTTATGATCTGCTTCTCTAGTTTCTGGATAAAAAACCAAATAATGCAGAAGATCAGAAACGGGAATTTAGACACTGAAGAATGGAGACACTTAAAAGTATATCAGGACTTATCTCAAAAAACCAGACAAGCAAGAAGAACTTTTTCTGAGGAAACGGCAATCCTTAGGAACTTGGAGATAAGATATAAGTGCATATTCCCGACGGCAATCATGATCTTTTTTAACGATCAAACATACATCTTCAGAGACAACACGGCATTAAAACAGGAGATGATATCTCTGAAACTCACCCATTAGCTTCAAAGAGAAAATAATTTTTTTCTTTTTTCTTTTTTTCTCTCTTTCTTTCTCCTTTCTCTTATGGAGATTTTTGATATAGGTATATGCAGACATAGAAATGTTTTAGGGTGACACAACATAGAGATTAAAATTATAACTTATATATATAGTCACATAATCTAACGCAGAAGCACATAATGGTATGGACATGGCGCAGAATTGGCGAGAATATTTTGTAGGTTATAGTCAACACATATATAATAAAATAATTAAAAACACTTAAATATTTAAATAATTGTAGATTTACACTTGAAGTAAATAGGGAGGAAGAGTTTAAAGTATAATCTATATATATATAGATGCAAAATTTAACTTAGGTGTATGAAATGAAAGTGAGCCTCACAATAATCACAAACACAATAAATACTGTATGAATTGGCACATAAGGGAATGTATGAAATAATGATATTCAAGTTCACAATAATTATAAGTTTAATAAATATAGTATGAAGAGTGCACAAAGGGGAAGGTAAGGTAAAGAGTAAGGAGAATATAAAAGGGTGGGAATAGAGATTAACCTGAATATAAAAATACGAGGATAGAAGAAGCTGTCCCAGTTAAAACAAAAGCCATCCTGGGGTTGATACTGTACATTACGGATAAAGGAAAATAATATTGTAATCCCTAGGTAAAAGGGAAGAAAAGAGAGAAGGGAGGGGGGATGGGAAAGAAAAATATAAGATAAAAATCGCCCACTATCCTGGTCCAGGGTCCTGCGATGGCAGCAGGGTTAAATATGAAGACTATTTACAGAACTTCATATTACGGAATGAATGTTGTAATAGTAAGTTGGAGGATGAGCTTCTCCATGAGGTTCAAGTTCATAGGGCTGACTGGAGAAGGTATGAGAGAATTTGTGTGTTGGACGTTACCGAAAGGGGAGGCTAGAGGGGAAGAGGGTGTTTAGGGGAGTTGTGGCAGGATGTCATTAAATATATTATCTATTAATGAAAGGGGCTTAAATTCCGGACAGAAAAGAGGCTATCTGTATAAACTACTGACTGACAGTAAAACAGATATTGGGTTCGTTCAAGAGACACACTGGGTTAACTCTACGTCCAAACTATGGAACTACAAAAAATTCCCAGTAGTCCATAGATCTAATTTGGCCGGGAAAAATAAAAGAGGGGTGGCAATTTTCTTTTCAAGTAGCTTGAAATATGAGCTGATACATGAGGAGGCGGACCCTGGTGGTAGGTTCCTCATAGTGATAGTTCGAATCAAGGATATTTTGTACACTTTAGTAAATGTTTATGCTCCAAACCAACTTCCATATAGATTTTTGGGAAATCTGATGCAAAAGATTGACCGCGTAGCGTCTGGAAGTCTAATTATCGGTGGGGATTTTAACTGCATTATAGATAATAAAATAGATAGGAACAGAACTAAGCCCGCACATACAGACGGCAATCAAAGAATAGTACCATCAATGATGCAGACCTTTTTGGCGAAAAACTGTCTATATGATGCCTGGAGAACGTGTAATCCAGAAGAGCGTGATTATACGTTCTATTCAAACGTTCATCAGACTTATACCAGAATCGATTATTTTTTGGTTAAAGCCGAAACTTTGGAGCGAGTCAACAAGGTGACAATTGGACCTATAACATGGTCCGACCATGCACCTGTAAGCTTAGTTATTAAAAATAATGCTGAATATAAATGTAGAGATAGATGGAGACTTAACAAAAGTTTATTAAAATCAGAAATTAATGTAGAAGAACTGTGTATTCAGACTAGAGAATTCTTCGAAACCAATGATACAGGGGATGTCTCTAACGCCGTGTACCTTTAAATCATACATGAGAGGATGTCTTATAAAATTGGGTGCTAATATAAAATAGAAGAAGGGAAAAGAGCTGAATGAGCTTTATATTGATTTGGCAAAACAAGAACGCTTACATAAAACTTCTATAGATCTTAAAACCCTGGAGGATATTAAGGAGATTAGGAAAAAAATATTAGTAAGAACTCAAGAAAAAATTGATAAAGCAATGTTAATATTAAAGCAGAAATGGTATTATGGAAACAACAAAACAGGGAGAAATTTTTCAAATAAATTAAAAAATAAAAATAAACTTCAATCCATAAACTATATTACAGTTGGTAGTAGAAAATACTTTGCACCAACTCAAATAGCCAATGCATTTGAAGATTATTATAAAAGTCTATACAATATAAAGTTCAATGAGCCATCAGAAGGGGAAATAAAACAGTTTTTGGATAAATTGAGCTTGCCAAAAATATCTAAGGAGAAATTAAGTCAATTAAACGCCCCGTTCTCTACTCAAGAGATTAGCAACATCATTAAAGCACTAACAGCGGGTAAAGCACCTGGCCCAGATGGCTTCTCTTCAATTTTTTATAAAAAATTAAATGATATAATTTCTCCATATATATTAAGGACATTTAATGACTTTGCAAATTATAAAGCTATTCCATCGGAATTACTCCAGGCCTCTATAATACCAATTCCTAAAAAAGATAAGGATCCAAGTTATACTTCAAACTATAGACCAATTTCTCTTATTAATTTGGATATTAAAATTTACTCTAGAATTTTGGCTGACAGACTTAAATATAATATACCTGATATTGTACATCTAGATCAGTGTGGGTTTGTAGAAGGTAGGGGCACATCGGATAACATTAGGAAACTATTGAATGTATTATATCATGCGGATCAATATGCGCCTCCTTTTGCCATGGTTACCCTCGATGCCGAGAAGGCCTTCGATCGGGTGAACTGGAAGTACTTGGAGGAAGTGCTGAAGGCCTTCGGCATCGAGGGTCCCTTCAAGGAGTGCACAATGGCGTTATATAAAGATCCTCAAGCAAGAGTTTCAGGTTATATGTTCCAATCAAAATGGTTCCCAATTAGAAACGGGACGCGACAGGGATGCCCCTTGGCACCCCTGTTATATATCCTTTCCATAGAACCGCTGGCTGCCGCGATTAGACAGAATGATGACATCAGTGGGCTAAAAGTGAATAGCTTGGAGAACAAAATTACACTTTATGCAGATGATGTTCTATTGACCCTTACAGACCCTATAAGTTCTATTCCAGCCGTATTTCGACTTATTAATGAATATAGTAAATTCTCAGGTTACAAAATAAACATAAAGAAAACACAAATTCTGATAAAGGGTCAAGGTGGACCTGGGGAAGACAAACTTAAAAAAGAATTTAAATGTGACTGGGAATCAAGGAATATAAAATATCTAGGGGTAAGACTATCTTTAGATTATAGGGAAATTGGAGAACTTAATTATACAGAAATTGCTATACAATTTAGGAGTATCTTAAAAAACTGGAAGGGATTGGAACTGTCTTGGCTAGGAAGGATTGAAGCAGTAAACTTCTATCTTCTCCCTAAACTGATTTTTTTATTTCGTAATCTCCCATTGAGAGTGTCATGCCAGACGATACGCGGTCTTTAAAGACAGGTATCAGATTATATATGGCAAGATAAGAGACCTAGAGTGCCACTGGAAATATTACAAAGAGAGTGGAAAGAAGGGGGAATTTCTTTTCCAGATATACAGAAATTATATAGGAACAATATGGTAGCACACCTAATTAAATGTGATAATTTTTCAATGTCAAGACCAATCTGGTTAGATATTGAAAAAGTGGACCTCTGTAATATTGAACCCTTATATCTCTGGTGGTGTGATAGTGAATTTGTAAAAAATATAAGATCTAGCAACCCGATGAATAACACAATGATTTATATTGTTAAGTATTTGAAAAGAAAATATGGAACAAAATATATATCAAGAAATGCCCCATTAACATGTCTAAAACTATATATTATGGACATAAATATTCAAGAATGGGAAAAATGTGGAATAGTAAAAATTGCGGAACTTCTAACTGAGAATAATATATTATCATTTCCAACGTTACAGTCTAAATATAACCTCCCTTCGAAGGAATTATTTAACTATTTAAGAATAAAATCTTTTATTATGGGAAAGGTCTTTTCGGAAATCTCTCCAATTGACCAATTCGTAGCATTCCACTATAAAAAAAAAATTGTATCTAGATTTAATAAATTTATAAGATCACAAAGGCAAATAGATAAAGCGCCTGCAATGAATAAATGGGAACAAGAACTCCATTTCTCATCATCGGTTGAGGGCTGGATTTCGAGCTTACAAGCGGTTAAAAGATACATACATGGGGTGAATATACAAGAAGTGTACTTTAAAATTATATATCGTTGGTACTTGGTGCCTACTCGCCTCCATAGGTTTCAACCCACACTCCCACCAGATTGTTGGAGATGTGGTAAGGAGTTGGGTTCATTCTCCCACATTTGGTGGGACTGCGAGGAGTTGAAACCTATGAAGGCAATGCTTTCGGAACTGGTTGACTTTATCTATGGGGTACAAGTGGTTACTACACCCCAAATGTTTTTGTTTCATTTAGATCTGCCAAAAAGCAACATAAAATTAAAAATTCTCATGATCCATATTTGTATGGCCAGAAACTGGAGAAATATGGGTGCATTAAATTGGCATGATATTTGTACACAGATAGAATTTCAATGTAGCATGGAAGCTGGGATAGCTCTAAATAAGATATTTAGAGAGAAATATAATGAAGTTTGGGCCCCTTGGGTTAGATATATTAACCATAAAACTCAATCCCCCCGCTCCCCCCATAGATAACCACTCCTAGGTAGCAGTGAATGGATAAGATGAAATATTTGTACTGTATGAGTGTAGGATATGAGTGTAGGATATGTAGATACAGCTCAATTTGTGTATATGATTGTTCGAAACACGGTCTTATTGTCAAAAATGCATAATATCTTACTGTAATACAACTTACTGTACTGTGTTCCAAATCTTTGAAAAGTTGTATATGAATGAATATTTAAATTGAAAATAAAGATTTATATATATATAAAAAAAATTATAAAGCCTCTCTCCCTGGTAAACTAGCTAGACAGGCATAGGAATAAAGAGAAAGTAAATAAAATTAAGAAAACGAAAATTGCATATTTTAAGTGTAAATCATGGTCTAAAGTGACCAGTGCTCAGTGCTCATATAATATGAAAAAAATGCGCGTTTTGGTGCCTTAGGAGATGCACCTTCGTCAGGGCCAACATACAAGTGATAATTAAGTCTCTTAAATACTTTATGTGCCAGAAAAGTACCTTCATCCAAGAGGATCTGGGGGAGTGTCCCGCATGTGTAGCTGATTGCAGTCAGGCAGTTCCATCTGTCACGTATCCACGTAGACCACGTGGTATACGTGGGGGCGGAGCCACCTGACGCATTGAGAAGCCCGAAATTCACGGCTTTGCAAAGTGGATAGATATCCCGTCTAGACTCCGCCAGAGAGTTTACAGTGGGCTGAGACAAACAAATGAGGGATTACCTATGCACATTCAAACGCCCATCAAAGTCATGTGGGCGGGTTAAACTCAAACGGGCTAACAGCTTGAGACTCCGAGAATGTATCAAGCGATAGATGGATACAAATCCTCTAAAGATACTATAAAACCATGAGATGAATAGAAAATTGGCTATAGCAGATTACACTATGTATATAATGTAATAAATGATATATACACACATATATTGATTATTATTTTATCCTATAAATATATATATATATATATATATATATATATATATATACATAGATATTACACATAGATCCACTCAAAATCAAAAGTAAGATCCATGTAAGGGTCAAGATTTCTTAAAAAAGAATCTATGATATTATTGAGAAGTGTCTATAAGTAAATAATTATGTAAGTATATATATCTATAGCCATCAGAGTGTCCCCAGGATTGTATATCAATGTCATCTCCAAATGGATGTAAGAAAAAAATAGGATAAAGTATAAAAAACTATGTTAATATAAAGTAATAACTAATAAGCACACAACTACATATACTATATTACAAAATGTACAAATGCATCAGGCATAATGAGCAAATTTACAAGATATATACATATATTTACACCTTACTGTGTATATGTGTATCATCTTGGGATGCTTGGATTGTGGTAATTATAATTCAGACGCAAGCCACGTTATTCTACCTTAGCCTGATATAAAGGGTGTGTATGAGAAGCCCTCTGTGAGGAACTGACTCTGCTGGGTTTCAAACCCTGGTTTACATGCTGCTAAACCTCTTCCTTATCACTACACCACCCTGCCTTTTGCAAATGTACCTGAGATCTGGTAACCTTGACTCTATAAGCATTGGTATCAGTGACAAGTCTCTTCAGCTGTGTCTGGTCATGTGTCTGGTTCTTGGCCTATAAAAGCCACTTCCTGTCTCTGTACCTTTGCCAGATTATTGTGGTTCCTGTACTCTCTAATCAAGCTTGTTCCTGTTTCTCCTACCTGTTGCTGATTTTGGACCGTTTTGACTTTGCTGCTTCTCCTTCCCACTGACCTCGGCTTGCCTCACTACGATTATCATCTCTCTGTTCCAGTCTCCCATCTCTGCTTAAGACCAGAAGGCCACTCAAGGCTCAGGGGCTCAACCACCTGGGTAACGAGTGGCTACCTCTGGCAGAAAACATTGCTGATCTGGCTACTGGACTCCAAAACTTTGTAACATCAATATCATTACAGAATAATCTGGCCCATTCATGGAGACCGTCGGATCAGATTCTGCATTGGCCCAGCAGGTTGCTTTTAATGCACAGACCATTCAAGTGCTGCAGGATCAGGTAGCTGAACTGCAAAATGAAGTTCGATCAATGCATGGTGAGCTTACCAGCTACAGGGCACATGATGTTGCGGCTGCTGCTGCTACTACTGTTACACCTGCACAAGATGCCCGCTTGCCTCTACCAGAAAAATTTGGAGGAGACCGCAAAAAATTTAGGGGTTTCCTAAATCAATGCCGTTTGCATCTTATGATGTTACCTAACCGTTTTCCATCTGAAAGAGAGAAGGTGGGATTTATTTTCTCCCTATTCAAAGATGAAGCCCTGGCTTGGGGCTCCCCTTTTCTGGAACAGGACAGTCCAGTCTTGGGAAATTTAAAAGACTTTCTTGAGGCCATGTGTCTAGTTTTTGATGACCCCAATCGCTGTGCTACAGCAGAAGCCACTCTCCTTCATTTACATCAAGGGAGGCGCTCTGTGGCTGAATATGCTGCTGAATTCAGACAGTGGGTTGCTGATACTACTTGGAACCAATCAGCCCAGAGGTTCCACTTCAGAAAGGGTCTCTCCGAAGCTATAAAAGATGAGTTAGCTTGTGTTGATCTTCCTGTTGAGTTTGATGCATTTGTGCGGTTGGCTATCCGTATTGATCGGAGACTTTCAGAAAGAAGATTGGAAAGACAGGGCTCTTTTAAACCAAGTGCTACTCCTACTTTCTATTCAAGAATTTCTACTCCGACCCCACAAACACCTACAGAATCTGAACCTGAGGCTATGCAGGTAGATCTAATAAGAGGGTCATTATCCAATGAAGAAAAACAGTGGCGACTCACTCACAATTTATGCCTGTATTGTGGTAGTGCAGGGCATTATGCCATCAATTGCCCTAGCAAGTCTAAAAGAACAATAGCTATGACTGCTGAGGGTGCACAGATTCAACACCAATCCCAGATTTCAGACCAACTGGATTCTGTCACACAACCCTTGTTTTCTCTGGCTCAGGGTGAAGAGGGTATGATGACTCAACATCCTCATTTGGTGGTGCCTATCACTTTGCAATATGGTGATAATAAAATTTCAACTACAGCTATGATAGATTCTGGAGCAGGCGGAAACTTTATGGATATCAAATTTGCAGCAGGAAATTAAATTCAGTCTATCCCTAAATCTTCACCTGTGTTAATGGAAACAGTAGACGGTTCTCCACTCACGTCAGGCCCGGTTACACATGAGACTGTGTCCTTAAAATTGATGCTGGAAGTGAATCACCATGAGTCTATATCTTTCCACCTAATTTCCTCAACACAGTTTCCAGTGATTTTGGGTATACCCTGGCTTGCTCTGCATAACCCACAGATTGATTGGAAGACTAGAACTTTGTCCTTTCCTTCAGAACACTGCTTAATAAATTGTCAACCCTCTAAGGCAACAACTGTTGCCACAACAATTAATGAAATGGTTGATACAAACTTAACTAAGCTTCCTCTACAATATCGGGATTTTGCAGATGTCTGTGATAAGAAGAATGCTGATCAGCTTCCACCTCACAGGCCTTATGATTGCCCCATAGAGCTGCTACCTGGAGCTGCTATCCCATTTGGCCGTATATACTCCCTTTCTGAGCCTGAATTGAAAGCACTTCGTGAATACATACAAGAAAATCTTGCCAAAGGCTTTATTCGACCATCTACTTCTCCAGCAGGAGCTCCTATATTCTTTGTAGAAAAGAAAGATGGCAGTCTACGGCCATGTGTCGATTACAGGGACATTAATAAAATCACTGTTAAAAACCGCTATTCCTTGCCTCTCATTCCTGAACTTCTGGAGAGACTTCGTTCAGCTAAAATATTTACGAAGCTTGATCTACGGGGGGCATATAATCTGGTTCGCATAAGACCAAATGATGAATGGAAAACAGCTTTCAGAACCAGGTACGGACATTACGAATATCTAGTAATGCCATTTGGGCTTTGTAATGCCCCTGCAACTTTTCAGCATCTAATCAATGATGTACTACGGGATCTCCTGGATCAGTTTGTTGTGGCATATTTGGATGATATCCTGATATTTTCTGATAATCTTGAAAATCACAGAAAACAGGTCTGCATTGTTCTTGAGCGCCTTCGTACCCACCACCTATACATTAAACTGGAAAAATGTGAGTTTGAACAAACAGAAATTCAATTCCTGGGATATGTAATAATGCTTCTCCTTCCCACTGACCTCGGCTTGCCTCACTACGATTAACATCTCTCTGTTCCAGTCTCCCATCTCTGCTTAAGACCAGAAGGCCACTCAAGGCTCAGGGGCTCAACCACCTGGGTAACGAGTGGCTACCTCTGGCAGAAAACATTGCTGATCTGGCTACTGGACTCCAAAACTTTGTAACATCAATATCATTACACCCTCATTTAAACCAAGGGGTGAGAGGGTTTTAAGTTTATAGATCCAAAAGCTCTCCCTTTGGAGCAGTCTTTTGTCTAAATCACCCCCTCTTGGTCCAAGTGTGACTTTTTCAATACCACAGAATCTGATCCCTTCTGATAGTCCGCCATGATGTAATTGTAAGTGTTTGGAAACGGGGGTGTCTATCAATCTTTTGGGGTTAACTGAGTTCACGTGTTCCCCTATTCTAAGTTTGAAATTACGAGAAGTTTTACCCACATAGAGTTTATTACATGAACATGTAAGCAAATAGACTAGGCCTTTGGATTGACAGTTGAAAAAATGTTTAACCATAAATTCCTGATTACCCAGTGAGTCTGGAAACGTTTTAGATGGTCTGCGTATAAACTTACACACCTTACACTTTCCACATTGGTAAGTACCTATGACTGAGGATTTCAGCCATGTTGTTTTTTTGAGGTGCATTTTTTAAGGTGGCTAGGGACCAAAATGTCCTTGATATTACGTCCCCTTCTTGCTGTCACCGATGCCCTGTGTGTAATTACCCTATGTAGATGTGGGTCTTGGTGTAAAAGGGGCCAAAATCTATCCAAGATCTTCATGATTTGATTCCAGCCTGCATCGAAGTTCCCTATACACCTAATGGTCTCTTGTGCTGATTTTGAATTGGTCTTTTCAACTAAAAGGTCTGAACGTTCTACAAGTAGTGCACGTTTATATGCACTTTTCAGGCATTTGTTCGGATAGCCCTTCTGTTTAAACTGAGACTGTAGAGCTTTGGTCTTGAGTTTAAAGTCGTCTATGGTGGAACAGTTGCGTTGAAGACGCAAATATTGACCAATTGGAATCCCTTTTTTGAGTGAAGGGGGTGATAACTTGTCCAGTTCAGCAGGTTATTGGTTGCTGTGGGTTTTACGAAATAGTGTACATGTAAGATCTCCTTCGTCTGTTAATGTTATGGTGATGTCTAGAAAATTAATTTTCTTCCCACCGATTTCGCTAGTCAGTCTCAGATTGATGTTATTGAGATTTAATAGACTAACAAATTCTAGGAAGAGATCAGATGTATCCGTCCAAATGATCAATACATCATTGATGTATCTTTTCCATAATTTAATGTGTCTTGTGTATTTTTCCATATTGTCATTAAACACCATAGTGCTTTCCCACCAACCCAGGTGGAGGTTAGCGTATGAGGGGGCACAAGCCGTCCCCATAGCTGTCCCTCTCACCTGGTGGTAGTATTTTCCTTGGAAAATAAAGTGGTTATGAGTCAGGATAAACTGCATTAGGTCTTGAACAAATTCATTGTGTCTTATCGAGACCACCGGTTTTCTATCCATGAGTGCTCTAAGATGTTGCAATCCCACATTATGTGGTATTGAACTATAAAGACTCTCGACATCAAGACTACATAAAATAGCATCGCCATTAACTTTGATTCCTTCTATGATATTCAATGTATGTTTTGTATCTTTTAAATGTGAAGGAAGCTCAAAAACCAATTTCCTCAGAATCTGGTCAACGTACAGACTAGCATTTTGGGTCAAATTGCCTCTGCCTGAAACGATTGGCCTTCCATTAAGTATTGGTTGCTGTTTATGCACCTTTGGAAGAGCATAGAATGTAGCAGTGACAGGTATTTTTTATGAATATGAAATTATATTCATCTTTTGAAATCAAGGCTAGAGATAGTGCGGTACCCTTAAGTACTTCATATGTGTCGCTATCCTCAATTAATCTGTACACCATTGAAACGTAGTCTGATTTATTTAGGATGACAGTGTTACCTCCTTTATCTGAGGGTTTAAATATCACTTCATCCATTTCTTTAAGATGTTTAAGGGAGGTATTTTCCTGTGGAGGGATGTTACTATTAGGTTGAATCAAGAGGTTGTTATGGTTGATTTTGTCAATTTCACTGCATGTTAACTCCACAAAAAGGTCTATATATTTAAACTCAACCAAATGTGGGGTGAACAGGCTTTTTTTCTTCAAGTGTGTAAACGGTGGTTGGGGATTTATAGAGCTATCGCTACAAATAAGTAAATCCACTAAGGTGTCCAATACACCGATATCTGAGGCTTGTAAGCCTAAATTCTTTGCCCTTTTTTCGTCATGAATACGATGGACCTTGTGTAAAGCCAATTTTCTTGCAAATAAGTGTATGTCCTTTGTCCAACCAAACTTATCAAAGTTTGAGACTGGGACAAAGGACATACCTCGTTTCAGGAGTTGTAATTCTGTTTGAGTGGGAGCATATGAGGATAGATTAATGATTTGGTTAGAGTCAGGGGCCTTATCTAATATCTTTTTCTTCTGAACTGTGTCTGTGGGGCTAAGTTCTCTTCCATGTTTGTTTGCCCTAAAAAAGCAACCCCTCTTTTTAATATACTTCTAGTACTACGTTCAAAGGAGATTGAAGAAATTTTACAGTTGGGGGTGATAGAACATTCAGATAGCCCCTGGGCCTCCCCAGTAGTTCTGGTGCCGAAGCGGGATGGAACTACCCGCGTCTGCGTAGACTACCAGAGGCTCAAAGATAAGACCGGATCTGACACCTACCCTGTGCCCCAGATAGAAGAGCTCCTAGACAAAATGGCCAGGGCCAGTACCTCACCACAATATACCTTTGTAAGGGGTACTGGCAAATTCCCCTAGTCAAAGACGCCATTCCAAAGTTGGCGTTTGTCACCCCGTTTGGCCTGTACCAGTTTAAGGTCATGCCATTCGGGATGCTCCGGCTACCTTCCAGAGGATGGTGGATCGGCTATTGGATGGGTTCCAGGAGTACGCTTGCGCCTATTTAGACGATATAGCGATCTTCAGTTACTCCTGGACCGAACACCTGACCCACGCAGGAGCAGTACTAGACCGCATTAAGAAGGCAGGGTTAACCCTTAAGCCCAGTAAGTGCCATATAGGAATGGCAGAAGTTCAGTATTTAGGACACCGGGTAGGAAGCGGACAGCAAAAGCCAGAACCCGCCAAGATAGAGGTCATAGCTAAATGGCCTACCCCCCGTACCAAAACCCAGGTCCTGGCCTTTTTAGGTACCGCGGTGTCCTATCGAAAATTTGTGCCCGATTACAGTACCCTGGCCAAACCCCTCACCGATATAACCCGCAAAAATCTCCCTAAGTTAGTAGTATGGGCCCCAGAGTGTGAACAGGTATTCCAGCAACTAAAAACTGCTCTAATTAATGCACCCGTACTTGCCGCTCCTGATCCAACTAAACACTTTCTCGTCCATACAGACGCTTCTGTGTTTGGATTGGGAGCAGTACTGAGCCAAGTCGGAGCGGATGGCGGCGAACATCCAGTAGCTTACTTAAGCAAAAAACCTTTACCCCGAGAAGTCAGCTACGCTGCCATCGGAAAAGAATGCCTGGCCGTGGTGTGGGCCCTTAAAAAGCTGCAGCCCTATTTGTATGGGCAACCTTTTTCTCTACTCACAGATCACAACCCATTGGTGTGGCTGAACAGGGTGTCAGGAGACAATGCCAGGCTGCTGCGCTGGAGTTTGGCGCTACAGCCTTTTGACTTTACCATCCACTACCGCCCTGGGAAGCAAAATGGCATCGCCGACGGGATATCCAGACAAACTGAACTTGAAAAGTGATCTGTGAGTACTCCTCCGGACATCCCCAAGCCGATCCGTTAGGATCAGACTGTGTATACTGGCTTGGTTCTGATTGAGCATTGTGGCAAAACTAGCCACTTAAGAAATGTATGTGTGTGAAATGTTGCATTTTTCGTTTATTTCCCCTTCTATTACATGTATATGTATAGAGCATGCGTGTGCTTGTAGCATACGAACGCCGCCAGCGTTCCGCTTGGAGTTCCACGAACAGTGATTTTCAAACACTGTTCGTGAAACGAACAAACTGCAGAATGGGAGACCACACAACGGGGTTAACACTCTAAATGTATTTCACTGTTACAATGGTTGTTTGTGAAAGCAGGTCATTTGAATGGCGTTCGTCTGAATGTGCAGGGATCTGAGCGGTATTTCCCCAGATGGTGCGCTCAGATCCCAGCTATTCAACGAGAGGTCATTCGGTTAATTTACCCTAATACTTTGAAAGTTATAGAATTTAATGTGAAACTGTAACTTGAGCTGTATGGAGAGATCGAGTGATTATCAATATATCCTTATCACTCATCTCTCCAGTGTAACAATGTATGCTGGGAAATAGTTTTGGAACTTAAGTTTCCCATGTAGTCCACTATTGTAAAACCCTTGCAAGGGCACTTTGGAAACCCCGTATATAGGGAACTGTATAAATGCTGTGACCTGTGATTAAAACCTCAGTTGACCTCCAAGCTATGTGTCGTCTAGTTCTTGGGAGGAAGGAATTGTTATTACGCTACGTGTGTTTTACCTGCTTATCCTGATTACCAGTGGAGATATCGTGGATTAACCCCCCTGCTACAGTGTGTGTGTGTGTGTGTGTGTGTGTGTCAACAAGTATGTGTGTGTCTGTCAGTGAGTGTGTGTGTCTGTCAGTGAGTGTGTGTGTCTGTCAGTGAGTGTGTGTGTCTGTCAGTGAGTGTGTGTGTCTGTCAGTGAGTGTGTGTGTCTGTCAGTGAGTGTGTGTGTCTGTCAGTGAGTGTGTGTGTCTGTCAGTGAGTGTGTGTGTGTCTGTCAGTGAGTGTGTGTGTGTCTGTCAGTGAGTGTGTGTGTGTGTCTGTCAGTGAGTGTGTGTGTGTGTCTGTCAGTGAGTGTGTGTGTGTCTGTCAGTGAGTGTGTGTGTGTCTGTCAGTGAGTGTGTGTGTGTCTGTCAGTGAGTGTGTGTGTGTGTGTCTGTCTGTCAGTGTGTGTCTGTCTGTCAGTGTGTGTCTGTCTGTCAGTGTGTCTGTCAGTGTGTGTGTCTGTCTGTCTGTCAGTGTGTGTGTCTGTCTGTCTGTCAGTGAGTATGTGTGTCTGTCTGTCTTTCAGTGAGTATGTGTGTGTGTGTGTGTGTGTGGCCCACATAAACTTAAACCTTGTATATGTGGCGCATGTCACACTTTGAGTTTGTACATGCTTGGTGTAAGCTATTGCCTAGTAATATCTAGTTCTCCCATTTTGTTATATAGGCTCCTTGCATTAGTAAGCATACATTTAATATTATCATGAGTCATTTGAACTTTTTGGGGATTTTCATCAATATCACATACCTCCTCTGTTCTGAGCTTTCCCCTCTCCCCCACCTCCACCACTCTTATACTGAGCTAAAGCCCATCTCCTTTCTATCCTATCTCTATTTTCTAGATTGCTGTAATGCCCCCCCACCCCCCTCTACTACTAGTTTAAAATCTCCTCCAACCTTCTAGCCATCCTATCCCCTGGCACATCAGACTCTCTTCCGTTTAGGTGCAATCCATCATGACTATACAGGTTGTACCCAAGCACAAAATCTCCCAGTGCTCTAAAAACCCAAAACCCTCTTTCCTGACTTAAGCCACTCATTGACCTCTCTAATCTCCCGCTGCCTTTCTGCTGTAGCGCGCGGCACAGCTAATATTTCTGAAAATATTACCTTGGAGGTAATTTTCTTTAGCTTACTTCCTAGTACCCTGAACTCATTCTTTAGGACCTTCCATTTTTATCTGACTTTGTCATTGGTACCAATATGGAACATGACAGCTGGGTCATCCCTAGCCCCTCCCAAAAATTCCTCCACTCTGTCGGCTGCATGCCGGACCCGAGCACCTGGGAGACAACAAACTGTCCGGTTGAGACATTGAGATTGGCAGATTACCCTATCTACTCTCTTAATAATAGAGTCCCCTACCACCACAACCCGTCTAGCCTTCCTTACCCTCTCAACCCCACCCGTACTAGAGGGGCTGTTCCCACGGCTGTTAGAAGGAACAGCTTCCTTCAGTACAGCTAAACCTGAGCTGATACTCCCAACATCTTCACCCAAACGCGCTGCACAAGATCAGGACTCGCTAAACCTTTCATCTTCCCTCCCCCTCTGCTTCTTTGCTCCACTGTTACCCAGCTATGTGCCTGCTCACCAACTGTCTCCTCCCAGTCCACTACCTGCACCCGCTAAACACTGCTCAAGATTGTCACTCTTCCTCAGTGTTGCAATTTGCCTCTCCAGATCTCCAATCTGAGCTTCCGGAAAAGCTACTCTCTCACACCCACCACAGAGGTATGGACCCTGGACAGATTCATCCAGGCATGCATATTGCAGCCGGATGTGCAGTGAGTAAAACTCTTAATCTTGCTAGCACTCATCTCCAGTTACCAAAAACACCTCTTGGTTTAAACGTACTGATAGTGTAAACTCCTGTTGTTTTAACTCCTACTTAAAAGAGACTACATTAAATAGCCTACTTTTAAGCAAACTCCAGTGAGCAAGCTCTGTGAGTCAGTAGTGGGTTTATATTGGCAATACAAATCCCACACAGGTGGAAATTAAGGGGAACTCCCCCTAATTGGCTCAGCAGCAGCAGCTGCAGTGTGTGTATATATAAATATATATTTGTGTAAGGGGCAAATAGCTGTATATGGAGTAAGGATCCAGCATAAGCGTAGGATAGTATAAAGGGAGCAAGTCGGTTGTGGTGTGCCGAGACCAACGATACGGTAGGCCTGTAAATAAAGAGGGCCCACCAAGGAGTAAGAAAGTAAAGTAAATGGAAAGAAAAGAGAAAGTGTTTAAATGAGGAGTGGGTAGGAGGGTCATTCTGATGCTGACCTCAAGCGATATGAGTCAGGTAAGGGGTGTCCCTTATATAGGGGAGTGAATTAATTTAAGCCCCTTCCACAAATACAGGCCAAACGGCCTTAATTGTGTAAGGGGCAAATAGCCGTATATGGAGTAAGGATCCAGCATAAGCGTAGGATAGTATAAAGGGAGCAAGTCGGTTGTGGTGTGCCGAGACCGACGATACGGTAGGCCTGTAAATAAAGAGGGCAAAAATGAATAATCAAAGATTTAATACAGTCAACACATATATACAAATTAACCAGACATTTCCTTAAATACATTACAGTATTTAATTCCTGGAAGGATTTTGAAGGTAGGAATCTAGAACCGAAAGTGGACACCATTTGTTGTGGGTAGGATAGTATGTTATCTCTACTGTTGGTGCGTGTTGACTCGTTTCGGAATGTGGTAGAGCCAATATATGTGTTCACGTACGTGGGATCGTTAAAGACAATGATCTGTCTGGGTTGTGGTGATGGTAGTGGATTCTCTGGCCTGAGAAAGGCATAAAAGGCAATGTGCATGGCTGGTAATGGCTGACTTGGTAATATAATTGAATGGTTGTAGATCTTTTAGGTCCGATAAGGATGAAAAGTTGGATGGCTATTGGTAATCTCTGAGAGGAACGGATTCCTGAAAACCTGAGTATATTCTTGTCTGGTATGATAGCATGAAGTTATGGTAGTTTAGGCCATAGGTTATCCTGTGTTGTTGAATGCCTGTAAAATATATAATTAATGGTGTGTGAGAGTTTAAGGTGGCAAAAAGAAGCAAAACCTAGGAGAAATGTTATGACACAGGTTGAGCTATGTCGTGTTCCAATGAGATTCTTTAAGCCAGGTGAAAAGCTGTGTTATGCATTCTACAAGTATGGGAATAAAGTGCTAGGTGGGATAGTGCATGCTATGTTGCATGAGTATGTCTAATCCATGATTTTGTCTCTGGAACGAAAGAGTGGCTGTGACTGCATGGGCGACTGTAGGAAGCGTATGATCAACATGCCTGGAATATAAATGAGACAATTGTCGGCAGGGATGTATACCCCCGCCTGGTACATGAAAGTAAAAGAAAGTAAAAGAAATGTGATAAGTTGCCAACCAAGTGAGTTCCCCAGAAATATCATGACCTTATGGATGAGTAGTGGCGTTTGTTGATGATATGACATGTGCTTAGTTGTCTGAGTAACAACGGATTGATGACCCTGACCATGATTTACCCCATGCCACAGCAGCTGCTACAATGGGGTAGATCCCCCAAAGGGGCTGAGGTGGTGGAAACATTTCCAAACCTGGATGCCATGGCCAACAGCTCCAAAGTAATGGTTCCCAGTAGATCGCTGCCAACCCGTGGTAGACGCCGCGCCTGACCATCTGGTTGGAGAAGTGTCAGACAATCCTGAAAGGAACATGCTTTTACCATGCCATGTGCAGGTCTGCTGTTGCTGGGGTGTCTAGGGACATCCTCTGATCGTCGTCATGTTGGAAGTGTGGAAAAAAGGGGAAAGTACTCTGGATGTGAAAGTGTGGACTTGTGGTATGATTGGCATGGCAAAATTAAGGAACCTGGAAGGGATTGTAGTTCCTTGCAGTTGTAAGTACTAAGCAGGAGGTAGTGATTGATGTAGTTGAGAATGTTCCCTGTTTGTCTTGTGGTAACTTGCGTGTATGGATGTCGACTCAAGTCGTATGCCCAGTAATGTGATGATAGTGTCTGGGCCTTCTGTTTCTTATGGGGTACTGGGACGCCCAAGTGGTCAACCAGACTAAGCTGCCGTGAGGCTTCTAGTGAAAAATATGTTATCTTTGATCAACAAGAAGTCTTCTAGATAGTGTATGACTGTAAGGCCTCTGGATAGGTTATCATAACCAGCACAGAATATCTGCGAATATCGATAGTAGGCTAATCTGTAGCCCGAAAGTTGAGCGGGGAAAGGATTGCCCATTTTATGCCATATAAGTGCCAGTGTGTAGGGTAGATGGTAGTCGTTTACTGCGTTGATGATATTGGTCTTACTTAACCAACCTTTAACCCATGCTTGAGTGATAGCTGTACAGCTAGATCAATGGTGTTGTATAGTAAGGAAACTCCTTGGAGGGTATGAGGGAGTTGAGACTTGGGGTAGCGGAGGTGTGTGGTGCCAATAAGTCTATAGTTAGTCTTTGTTTAAGGGAAGATTTCCTTGTGACAATACGAATGTGTTTGTGTTTGGTGCCATGCTGTAAATGGTGGAGATTGGAAGACCCCTCTGCAAATCTTGGCTATGAGTGTGTTTACAGCCAATGGTTCTGTTGTGCTGACTGTAAGTGAGGGCATGCTATATTCCTTGAAGGTGTATTTATGATACCTGTAAGGGAGCCCTTTGAAGTTCCAGAGCTTTAGTAAATCTACTACAAGTCTGGAAGGGTGATGAGTCAGGAGTGTTGAAAATGCATTGGGGGGGGCGGGCCGGGCCGCCAAGCCGCATGGCAGCAGAATAATGTGGCTCCGAGCTAGAGCCCTGAAAAAGGGCAGATAATTTACTTTTAAAATGTCCTAAAGCTGGAATGCTCGCTGGGACATAATGGGGGATCACCTAAGCTTTCGAAAGATACAGATCTGCAGCCAAATACCCAGCGGGAGCACCGAAACTAATGAGACCGGCCTAGGCACCATCTCCGGCCGGAACAAGTATAGTTGCTGACCGAGACCCGATACCCGACCGCCTGGCCAGGTGAGCGAGCACCCCAGATGCAGAACCATTGATGGGGGGTCCACATGGACGAGAGAGGCGGCCCGCCCCCCCCCAGGTCGGAGGGGATAATTCCGGCCACATGGAGGCTGCATGCCCCGGAACGGAGACCACCGCCTGGGACACACGCTGACCTCCACTACAGGCACAGGCCACACAAACGTGGCCCGCCCGATGATCACACTTGGAATTAAGGGACACTTAATACCCACGCTACCTTCACCAAGGGGGACTGTCATGAGCGGCCCGCGCAGGGCCGGGCGCCGGACGGATCTTCCATGCTGTGGCCTTGACCGCTGGAGAGGTGGGTGCCTGGGTCTCCGGGTCTGGGAGGTGAGGTTACCGTGAGCCCGGTGAGGCGGGATGGCGCCGCCCCCCTCGACGAACCGGTGGTCGTGGGGGGTGGACACCGGCTTCAAGAATGTGGCCGGCACCGGGCGAGACGTAGGAACACGCACCTCAAGGGACCCGCATGGAGCTGGGGAGGTGCAGGGAGCGGACGACCAGAGGACTTTTGTGGTGGGGTCCAACGGACAGTTTGTGCTCCTGAGTGCCCACGGAACCGTGGGGGACCTGACCGGTGAGCAGAGCTCGGCATGGGGAGAGGGAAGGAGGCCTGGCACCCCAGGGACAGTGTGGAAGCAGGGCCATGAGAGCCCCCCTCCCCCCCCCCCCCCCTTCTAGACAGACCGTTTGTTCACAAGCCAGCAAGAGGAGCCCGCACGGCTATGCCAGAGGGGGCCATCAACCCCACGCTGGACAATGCTTCCCACCAGGCACAACAAAGCCACATCCAGTGGAGAGCTTAATTTACCTAACAGCATGTATATTTAATTTTTTTTTTTTTTTTACACTCTTTAAATTATTATTAAGGCGTACATGCATTTAAGCCCGCAAAGCGCAGTGATAAGCTACATAATCATGCAGCTTCACGCTCACGAGCAACTAGCGTAACATAATCCCTCTGTTCCATATGCGCAGTCTGTGCTGAAATGTGTACAAACGCATTCCTGCAAAGTCTATATATGTTTATATGCACTGCCTAACTCACCTCAGCGCAGGTGATATTCTGCATTGACCCTTTTGAACCGATACCTTAATCTGAGCTTGTATACCGTGCATACATTTTTTTGCACTATTAGTTTCTTTAAATTTTTATTAAGGCATAATAGGTGTCTAAGCCCGCAAAGCACGGTTATAAGATACATAACCATGAAGCTTCACGAGCAGCTAGCGTAACATAATACTCCCGTTCATTATACGCAGCCTGTGCTGAAATATGTACAAATGCATTCCTGCAAAGTTTATATATGTTTATGTGTACGGCCTAACTCGCCTCAGCGCAGGTGTTACTTTGCACTAACCCTTTTGAACCGATACCTTACTCTGAGCTTGTATATCATGCATACAGTTGTTTGCACTATTGGCGTTCTTAGCATTTTTATTAAGGCATATATGAGTTTGAACCCGCAAAGCGCAGTTATCAGATACTTAACCAAGAAGCTTAACGCCCACGAGCAGCTAGCGTAACATAATACATCTGTTCATTATGCGCAGTTTGTGCGGAAATATGTGCTAATGCATTCATGCAAAGTTTATATATGTTTATATGTGCTGACTAATTCGCCTCTGCGCAGGTGATGTTCAGCATTGACCTTTTTGAACCGATACCTAAGCCTCTGCGCAGGCGACCGTTTGCTTTCATAACAATCTGTCTGATAAGAGTACTCAAGATACGATACCAATAAACATATTTAAAACGAAAATGCATTGGTGTGCACGTTATTTGTAAGTTGTATTGGGACACATGGTTTGTCATGTGCCCTGAACCATTTGAACATATATGCAACAGTCTATATGCAATGCAACTACTCATATCAATTCTCTCTGGTAGTTCAGAGGTGCTGGTACCTGGAGCCTGAGAGTGCTCGTCCATTTGTTTGGGACAAAATCCCTTCTGTATGGGTGCCTGCACAAATAACATCTCTACATATTCCAAATGCCAACCCAACCAAGGAATGGTCAGTCCCTGATTTACCTGGAATCCCTGGATCTGATCATCACAGATAAATCATCATACATATATATGTTTTGCTTCCCCAGTGTGCTGGGATCATACGTGCAGGGTTAACGTCTTGTGTGTCATAAGAATTGATTTTACCAGGTAACCGAGTTTCGGTTGGTGCTGGTTGTACAGTAGCGTGAGGCCCAGCCTTGTGAGGGCTGTGGTGACCGACTCGAGATTGCCAGTCTGTCATAAACCGGGGTGCTAGGAAGAGGTGATTCTTCACCATCTTTTTGAGAAATACTTAAATAACAATAAAGATTGTGTAACGGATCACCTTCCGTTGACGGATGCTCCTAGCGCTTCCTGAGGACTCCCAGCACTGCAGACGACACCACAACCCCCGCAGACTCCACAACCGCCGTAGCTTTACTGGAGCCGCGCTGTCTTCCTTCCACCCTGAATGAACCTCCAGCATTCAGGACCATGTGGGAAAGACCTCTCCTCCAAGGAGAGTGTAACAGGAACAAGAACAAGTGATTAAAGCTCAAGGGAGTATGCAGAGCATAGCAATCCCCAGTGTGATATAGCAGTTCCCTCCAATAACGAGACAAGGCTACATATTGAGGGTCAAGAAGAACTCTTAAGTTTAATGACAGGGACTCTGCTTTTATGCAGTGCTCCCCTGTAAGGGAGACACCCACATCCAATTAAGCATTACCCAATCATACAATGGTTACCTCCCACAGATCCCCTCCCCTTAGCCTGAGAGGTAACCCAATTATAACATACATTTTTATACATTTCTATAACTCCAAAACTGCATTCAATCTTCATAAAAATCACATATTAATAATCAGCATACTTTACTTACAAACATATCCAAAATTCAACTAATTCCATCCAGGGGTTAAAGAGTTAGCTGGAAGTCCTTTATGACCGACCGCAAGCACATTTCCCTGCCCTAAACAGTTCCACAGATTCAGGCTGTGCGGTCGGTCTATTTCTGCCCTGAAAAGTTACAAAGTCCCATCCGAAGGCGCCGTTCGAATCGTCGAACTCACTTCGAAGTGTCGAAGTGAAACCGGGGTTGTTTCCGTGGTGTTCTATTGTCTACCAGAGGTCTGATTTACACCCAGAAATGACAAAGTCACGTTCGAACGTGTGTTCGAATCTTCGAACGGGACTTAGTCTCCAGCCGCAGTGTCAAAGGGTAGGGGAAGGTACAGCTCACCGCGTTCGGCTGGATTAAAATGGGCGCCGCCACGTGTTCGACTGTAATGGTGGCCACTTCGACGACTTCGGCACTTCGACTGCATTCGAAGTGCCAGTTTAAAAGTTGGAACACTGCTCCCAAGTATTTAAAGGGCCAGGGACAGCATACAAACATCCATCGTGCCCAAATACACTTCTTGAAAGGTTAATACACCCCAGGGCCATAGTCGCAGGGCAGGAGTCTAGCAACCAGGCTTCTCCAGTTAACAGTGGCGAGGTTGGTTCCGCCACAGATTGCAATTATTATTTGTACCCAGGGGTCTTGTACTGGCTTGCTAACTAAGGCGAAACGATTAGGCTTGGTGTTTTTTGGTGACTGGTGAGGCCCTGCTAGTTGCCAAGTGGCTTGAGAGGCTCTATCTATGCTTGGCGCGAGGGGATTTTGTGTGGCCACCGAATGTTGTGGCAGGATGTTGGCCTCTCGGTGACAGTAACCAGAAAATAGGAAGGGGAGTGACAGGTGAGGCCCTCTCTATGATACAATGTGAGGCGGCTAGCTCACGCGTGGCCCGAGGGGTGTATGCCTCCGAGTGTGAGGCAGGGTGTTGGCCTCGCGGGACCACTAACCGAAGCATAATGCAGAGAAAAAAGGGGATAATACCTATTGGGCCTTAGAACCCTAATTGCCAGTACACTATGACTATTCTATTACTATAGGGAAGGTAAGAGATGGATAACTACATGAGCAGGTGTATGTAGCTGGTAGTATGGTATTGAACCTGACAATCCGTATAGGTTTTTTAGTAATAACTGTAACCTGAATGGATACAACTGTATGGCATAAGGAAATTTGGCATAGACCAAGCTTATCTTAATACGTACAGTATATGTGAAAAGTAAAGTGCCGTGATGTGTAAATATTAAACATTGTAGCCATACTGGTTAAATATGTATCAATCTTAACCCATTAAGTGCCGTATGTACAAGTGAAAAAGTGATCTGTCCCCACCTTGTATGTTGTATGTCCCCTTGCTAGGGGAAAGTCTGTTGTGTGAGCAGCGTGCTGTGAAAAATGTATGTGAACTATATTACCAGTTACGTATCTACAGATGCGTCTGCTACTGTGTAATAATATATGTATTTATACCAGATGTTTGATATAGTACTTGCTATGTGCATTTTTGTATGTCTTATTGAATGGTAGGGGTCAGTGAACATGGTGTTGTAAAATGCAAGTGCACTGGAGATCTGCCGAGTGCCCTATAGTGTAGTTGGATACTGATTGGTATGTGAACTGTTGTTTGTCTATTGACCTATAGGTGTCAGTGTTTTGGTGTTTGTAAAACCCCATGAAAATTGTCAATGTACTTGACAGACCTGTAGGTGGCAGTGTTGATAGAACCACTGTTGGTCTTGATGTGAAATGTAAATTATTGTGAATTAAACCTGAAGTTGAGCCCGTGCTGGAGTTTAATTTATGGTTTATGTTTATGTTTAAAACAATCTTATGTGTAATTTATATTGGCTGGTAAATTGTATGTGACATGTGAAGACAGTTTTGCTGTTGACCAGTAGGGATCAGAAATGCTGATTGTATGGTAAAAATACCCTTTAATCCTACCGTTTGACAGATAGAAGTCAGTATAAAAGGGAAAATGCTGTAGTTAGTTTGTTTGCTTATGAAGTGAAATAAAGTCTGAGAAGCCTGTAGTATACTGATTGACCGGTAGGGATTAGCATGTAGACGAAAATGCCGTGGTTCGTTGGTTTGTACATGAAATGCAATAATGTCTGAGAAGCCTGTAGTACACTGAATGACCGGTAGGGGTCAGTGTGTGTAGGTGAAAATGCAGTGGTTTATTGTTTTGTACATGAAAAGCAAAAACGTCTAAGAAGCCTGTAGTACACCAAATTACTGAAAAATGAAGGTGAAAAATGCAGTGGTTTGTTGGTTTGTACATGAAATGCAATAATGTCTAAGTACCCTGTAGTACACCGAATGACCGGTAGGGGTCAGTTGGTAGGCGAAAATGCAGTGGTTTGTTGGTTTGTACATGAAATGCGATAATGTCTAAGAAGCCTGTAGTACACCGAATGACCGGAAGGGGGTTTAAACGAATGATATGCATGAACATTTAATGGTTTTAGAACAGACTTAGACAAAATGCAGCCGTAAAGTGAGGACCTGACCCATGCATGGTGCCGTGGGACTGATGCCTGGCGTAACAGGTAGGCCGACTTACGGTTTGTGAGTCACTTGGACACCATCCACGGCGATGGATTGAAGAAAGAAGGTGGTAGGCTGGAAAAGCCTGTGGCTGGATTCATGACACAGCTCAGCTTAGAAAACCTCATGCAGTAATCAGGTAAAATGGCGTCTGGATGACCCGGAAGTAGAAATCATTCTGATGCTGACCTCAAGCGATATGAGTCAGGTAAACGGTGTCTCTTATATAGGGGAGTTAATTGATTTAAGCCCCTCCCACAAATACAGGCCAAACGGCCTTAATACATATATATATATATATATATATATACACGTACGTACGTATATATATATATATACATTGTAAATGAATTAAAACATTAGCATATTATGCATATATAATACATGTATAATTTAATTGTAACTGTATATATTAATACCAAAATACACTTAGAATTAAATGATATAGTATTATATATGTATAATATGCTAACCAGGTGTTTTAATTAACTTGTAATATATTATACATATATTAAAAGAATATGTGATGTAATTCCAGTAAAATACAAGTTTAGCAGGCTAAGATTGCCACAAGGCATATGTATGTATATGTGTTTGTAGTATCAGTTAGTTAATAACACGTAGCTAAGATACTGTCATCACTGTACTGACCAGGTGCAGGAATGTAAGAACTGGAATTACGCGTCCCTCTCCTTTGTATCAGATGAGCCACGTGGTTAGACCGGATGGATGAGTTTAGACTCTATTCATTAAATAGGTTAAGGGTATGTGTGGGTGTAGTTAATTGTGGGAGGAGCTACAGTGCTATATAAGGAATGTACTCTATGTATTCAGTACTCAGACTTTGCTGTATTTTGGTGACGCTAGTCCCTCTGAGTCCCGATCGGTGATCCAATAAAGAATCTCTTCCTTCCTGAAGAAACCTGTGTCCATCTCTCTGTGCTTGGCTTCCGTCAGTTTCTCCGGTATCATTTGGTGCATTGGCCGGGAAGCTCATCGTTCAACGGTAGCTGAGAGGCAGAGGCGTGAGACGGTCTATCTTTGCCCACGTTCTCTACGGCTGCACCCCTGAACTTCTGCGTGGACCTCCCTTCGTCTCGGCGCCACTGGTCTGTTGTCCAGGAGATCATCGGCCTCTACGTGAGAAGTGCTGGGGTGTCCCCGTCGATGAGTGTGAACTCAGGTTCAGGAACGAGGAGGTAAGATAACTGCTGTTTTAGACGGCAGGACCCGCTAGGGGTATACCGATTGTGCGGTAGGCCCAAAGGGGTTTTTGAATCTGTATCTGCCCCCTCTGTCGGAGGGAAGGAGCGAAGGCGCACCGCTCGATCGAACGCTCTTTAGTCAGACCGTTTGATTTGGTTAGTCAGGCGGGGTCCTGGTGTAAGATAGCCCTAGCCGGACACCGGTGTCTTGTCTAGACTAGCGTTCTAGGGTGTATATTACGTTCGCTAGGTCGGAGGGACCGGGAGACTAAGCGGCGCCTGTGTAAATTCGGTTCGCTAGTTCTCATCCTATCTGGGCTAAGTGGGAAGGCGTGTAAATTTGGAACCCACTAGACTTTTGATAGTACGACTAAGAGGCGCCTGTGTAAATTCGGATCTCTAGCTCGTTGTATAGTGCGACTAAGAGGCGCCTGTGTAAATTCGGATCTCTAGCTCGCTATGTATATGTGGTGATTGGGCAGTGTGGCTAACCAAAACGGGTGTATATAGTTTTAGGTAGTCCATTCAAGGTACTGGCCAATAGTTTAGTTGGGAATTGTAAATGTGTTAAACGATTGTTTTAGTAAAGTGTATATCTTGTTAGATAGCGCGAGCTCAGCCGTCTAGCGAGAGTGTTGATAGTGTGTTGCTGTATTATAGTGCACGGTACCATAACCCTGTATATTTACTGACATTGTATAATAAGTACTAATCATTGTCGTCCATTGCATGTTTAACACCATAACCACTAATAATTGTATTGTGACCTTAACTTGTGCTTTGACCTATGCTAACCGTACTGTAACCGCTATTTGTAAAAGACGATGTTACTGGGTGTGTTATAGACGGGTAATTCGTATATAGAGAATTATAGCGTGGGTGACTGTGTAGTTACGCCAAAGGGCATAATATTGATTATATAGTGACTGGTGTAGCAGCTGTGTGTGTACGGGAATTCCCTGAGTGTTTATTGTTATTGTGTACGTTTCACTTGGTAACCGTACCACGTGGTGCTGTTGCCAGAGGAAACGGGTGTGACTGTTGAATAGTACGCGTGTATAGTAATCGTTGTCGACGACGTTCCACTGTTAAATATGGGTGCGTCGCAGTCAACGATTCCGGATCCCTTAGGATGTATGGTTAAGAATTTTAAAAAGGGATTCAAAGTTTGTGATTTTGGGGTAAAGATGTCTCCTGTACGTTTGGTCACTTTGTGCACTAGGGAGTGGCCTACTTTGGTTGCGGCATGGCCGCCACGTGGCAGTTTGGATCCAACTCTGGTACAGCGCTTACACGTGGCTGTATCAGGTAGGCCTGAACTTTACGGCCAGTTTCCTTATATTGATTGTTGGAGACAGGCCGTAAATGACTCGCCAAAATGGCTCCGGACATGCCACGAGGAACAGTGTCGCCTCATGGTAGCTAGGACTTGTTCGTCCACTAGGGCTGGTGTTAGGCCCATTTTGGACACGCCCCCTGAGTCCGAGATCCCTTTGCCGCCCCCTTACTTTCCGTTAAGAAGAAGTGACGCAAACGCAGGAAGTCCTGTAACCCTTCCCTCACTACCCCCATCCACTTCCGCTTCCTCCTCCAGTGCAGGATCCACCCCCCCTCGTACTAAATCCCCCCTTCCGGAACCAGATAGACCAACCTCCATTAAAAATGAATATCCTGATTTGGCGCCACTTCAGACTTCCGGTCAAGCTTCATCTAGCTCGGCCCGAAGTGTTCTATTCACTACCTTTTCCCAAAACCAACCTCCCACATCCCCATACCCTATCTCTCCCCGACCGGAACCCATGACTGACGCCCCTCCACGTAGCCCCATACAGACCCGACAGTTGACCGGTGCCCAACAATTGAGACACTATCAGATGCCTCTTCGTCTGAATCCCGGGTCAGCCTATATTAATGCCGCAGGTCAAATGGCACAAGCTGACCCTGTCTTCGTATATGTTCCCTTCACTACAACCGATCTTTTAAACTGGAAGACCCACAATTCCTCGTATACTGAGAAACCACAAGCCATGACTGATCTGTTCACCTCAATAGTACAGACGCATAATCCGACATGGGCTGATTGCCAGCAGTTACTAATGACTTTATTTAACAATGAGGAAAGGACAAGAATAAATCAAGCAGCCATTAAAGCATTAGAAGATAGAGCCCGTGCTTTGAATCAAGCTAATCCAGCAGCATGGGCCGCAACACATTATCCCAACACTGATCCCGATTGGAACGTAAATGGTGCTGATATGGTTCAACTCAGAGCCTATAGAGACGCTATAATTGCTGGCATGAAAGCCGGAGGAAAGAAAGCCATTAACATGTCGAAGACAGTTGAGGTGATCCAGAAAAGCGATGAAGCGCCCAGTGTCTTTTATGACCGATTATTGGAGGCGTACCGCTTGTACACCCCCTTTAATCCGGAAGACGCAGACAATTCCCGAATGGTTAACTCCGCCTTTGTCAGCCAAGCTTACGGAGATATTAAGCGCAAGCTACAAAAGTTAGAAGGGTTTGCAGGTATGTCAATCTCCCAACTAATGGAGGTAGCTAATAAGGTGTATATGAATAGGGAAACAGAAAGCAAGAAAGAGGAGGAGCGCAAGATGCGTAAAAAGGCTGATATGCTAGCGGTAGCGATCGCAGGCGTAGATAAACGGGGCCCAGATAGAGGCAATAATAGATGGAGTAGGGAGCCTTTGAGTAGGGATCAGTGTGCGTATTGCAAGGAAGAAGGGCATTGGAGGAACGAATGTCCGCAAAGAGAGCAGTACGAGAGAGACCAACCCAGGGCAGGCTACGGAAACTTTAGAGGCAGAGCGAGAGGTAGAGGAGGCCCCGGAGGGAGTAATGGTTATAGAGGGAGTAATGGGAACAGAGGAAGTGTGAGGGAAGATAGGTATATTCCAGCAGCGCAAAGGTCCCGCGATAGAGAAGGTAGGGACTTCGTAGGATTGGCTGACACGGTCATGGAGGACTATTGATACCGACCGGGCTCCATCCCCCTTGGTCGAGCGGAGCCTATGGTCGATGTATCAATAGGGGGGAAAAGGAGTGCGTTCATGATCGACACTGGTGCTGAACATTCAGTGGTGACTAATCTGGTTGCTCCTCCATCTGGAAGGACTATTACTGTGATAGGAGCAACTGGAAGAAGTGCTGAAAGACCGGTTCTTAAAAGTCGACTCTGTACATTGGGAGGCCACGTAGTAAAACACCAATTCCTTTATATGCCTGAATGTCCAGTCCAATTGCTGGGACGTGATATGCTATCCAAATTACAAGCGCAGATTACGTTCCTACCAGATGGAACAACATCTTTAAAGTTTAATGGACCTTCAGGTATTATGACTTTATCCGTACCAAAGGAAGAAGAGTGGCGACTTTATACAGTGTTGACTAGCCAAAACCCTAGGAGTGATGAGACATTGTTTAACATACCAGGAGTTTGGGCAGAGAACAACCCACCAGGACTGGCCCGCAATATTCCACCAATAAAAATTGAACTGAAACATGGGGTTTATCCAGTGAGCCTAAGACAATATCACATTCCGCAGAAGGCTAAGAAGAACATCCAATCCTATCTGGATAAGTTCATACGGTATGGTATCCTAAAATTCTGTACTTCCCCCTGGAACACCCCATTGCTGCCTGTTCAAAAGCCCGGTACAGATGAGTATCGACCTGTGCAGGACTTAAGAGCAGTCAATGATGCGGTTGTTAGTATACATCCAGTTGTACCCAATCCATATAACCTGCTTGCTTTAATTCCGGGCGGGGCTACTTACTTCACAGTCTTAGATCTCAAAGATGCCTTCTTTTGCCTCCGAATTGCCGCAGAAAGTCAATGTATTTTCGCTTTCCAGTGGGAGAACGCTGTAACGGGCTCAAAACGCCAAATGACTTGGACAAGACTGCCCCAAGGGTTTAAAAATTCACCTACCCTATTTGGTTCAGCCCTAAGTCAAGATCTATTGGATTTCGAGTCCATCCCAGGAGAGTGTGTATTGTTACAGTATGTAGATGACTTGTTGATAGCAGCAGTTACAAAAGAAATCTGTCAGCAAGCAACGCACGATCTACTACACATTCTCTGGAAGGCAGGATACAAGGTGTCTAGAAAGAAGGCTCAGTTGTGTTTGCCAACTGTCAAGTATCTAGGATTCCATATCTCTGAAGGTCAAAGAATTATGGGGCCAGAGAGAAAAGAAGCTGTCTGCCAAATACCAATACCCAAGAATAGAAGACAAGTGCGAGAATTCTTGGGGGCAGCAGGCTTCTGTAGGATATGGATTCCCAGCTATGCGATACTAGCAAAACCTCTGTACGCAGCTATCAAAGGTACAGAGCACGACCCCTTCTTATGGACCCAAGAACAGCAAACGGCATTTGAAGATGTGAAGAAGGCTTTGATGAGTGCCCCAGCATTAGGTCTACCTGATCACACACGACCATTCTACCTGTATGTACACGAGCAAAGAAGAATGGCTGTGGGAGTATTGACACAGTACTTGGGATCATGGCAAAGACCTGTTGCCTACATGTCTAAGCAACTGGATGCAGTGGCCAGCGGACTTCCACCTTGTCTAAGAGCCGTAGCTGCAGCCGCCCTGCTAGTAGCTGAAGCCGATAAACTCACTCTGGGTCAAGAACTTTATGTACGAGTCCCACATGCAGTACAGACGTTGTTGGATTACAAAGGAAATCATTGGTTTAGTAACAGCCGTATGACCAAGTATCAAGCAATGTTGTGTGAAAACCCAAGAGTGCATTTAGAGACTGTAAACACCTTAAATCCAGCTACCCTTTTGCCACAACCTACTGAAAGTCAACATGATTGTTTGGAAGTAATGGATGAAGTATTCTCAAGTAGACCAGATCTTCGTGATTTTCCCATCCAGAACCCCGATGTTCAATATTACACCGACGGCAGTAGTTATGTGAAAGAAGGGATCCGCTATGCAGGATATGCAGTGACAACAATAGACAAGGTGATAGAAGCTCGGCCACTGGCGAAAGGAACATCAGCACAAAAGGCAGAATTAATAGCACTAACACGAGCGTTACAATTGGCTGAAGGTTTAAGAGTAAATATCTATACGGACTCTAAGTATGCGTTTTTAACCACTCATGCCCACGGAGCTTTGTATAAAGAAAGAGGACTACTGAATTCAGAAGGCAAAGAAATCAAGTACGCAGCTGAAATCCTACAACTATTGGAAGCAGTGTGGGAGCCGAAAGAAGTCGGTATTATTCATTGTCGAGCACATCTGAGAGGTGATGGTGATGTAACCAAAGGAAATCGGATGGCAGATAGTGCAGCTAAGCGTGCTGCTGAATCAGGAAGACAGGAGTATGTAGGGCATATAGCTGCTCTTATACCAACTCCACTGTCCCAATGGACTCCAGTTTATACAGCTCAAGAAGAGGAGTGGTTAAAGACTGAACCGGGAAAGTATCTGGAGAACAAGTGGTATCAGCTAGAAGATGGAAGAATAGTTATACCAGCATCACTAGCAGTAGAAATTGTCCAAAACTATCACAACGGGACACATTCTGGGAGAGACAGTACTGAAGAATCTCTTAGAAAACATTTCTACATACCAAGATTGTCCAACTTGACTCAGGCCATTGTACGCAGATGTGTAACGTGTGCTAAGAATAATGCAAGACAAGGACCAGTAAAGCCACCAGGAGTTCAGTTTATGGGGGGACTCCCCATGTCCGATCTACAAATAGACTTTACAGTGATGCCTAAGTCGGGTGGACATCGTTACCTGCTGGTAATTGTGTGCACCTATTCAGGCTGGGTAGAAGCATGTCCTACTCGTACAGAGAAAGCAGGAGAAGTTGTGAGATTCCTGCTACGAGAAATAATACCCCGATATGGACTACCCTGTTCTATAGGATCGGACAATGGTCCAGCTTTTGTTCATCAGTGCCTACAACAACTGACTCATATGCTTGGTATAAAGTGGAGGCTTCATACTGCATATAGACCCCAGAGTTCTGGTAAGGTAGAGAGAATGAATAGAACTATAAAGAACCAGTTGGCTAAAATGTGTCAGGAAACCCAACTTAAGTGGAACGTTCTCTTACCCATAGCTTTATTGCGAATCCGCAGTACCCCTACCAGAAGGATGGGCCTCTCTCCTTTTGAAATCATGTATGGGCGACCACCTCCCGTACTTGGTAACTTAAGGGGGGACTTGAGTCAGTTGGGAGAAGGAATTACCCGGCAGCAGGTTGTAGAGTTGGGTAAGACTATGGAGGAGGTACAGAAATGGGTACAAGATAGATTACCTGTGAATATTTATCCCCCTGTTCATAGTTATCATCCAGGAGATCAAGTGTGGATTAAAGAGTGGAATAATGTACCGTTAGGGCCCAAGTGGAGAGGTCCTTATGTTGTTCTTTTGTCTACCCCTACAGCAATAAAAGTAGCAGAAGTGACTCCGTGGATACATCACTCCAGGGTTAAACCAGCAGCAGTCGATTCTTGGCAAGTTACAGTAGATCCAGAGAATCCCTGCAAGATCCGGTTAAAACGCACTACTCAGTCGGAGTAACGAGGAATTATTGTGGATTACAAATTTTATTGTTACAGGTGTGAGTGAGAAGGCCATAATAAAGCCTGTCCGCTTACCATCACATAGTGTATAAGCCAGGAAAGTCTCGAAGGGACACCTGTGAAGACGAGCAGAACTCCATTCCCTGCAGCCCTCACATCCTGGAAGCTGAGGTTCCATCGCACGGACGAAGACTGAGGATGACGGCGAAAGATGTGCTTTTGATTGTGTTTATTTACATGTGTTTTTATATTCAGGAAGGTAGAGGTACCGACACTCCTAGCTGTGAGGTATGCATTAAGACTACGAGAACAGGTAACCATATTTCCCAAACCCTAATTTGGCATTCACAATACGAATGTAAAGGAGATGTATCGAGATGTAGATACTTAAATATAGATTATAGTGTGTGCCATTTAAGAGTAGGAGAACCTAAGTGCTTCAGTCCGGAGTATCAACCTCGTACAATCTGGTTGACTCTCAGGAATGGAGATCCTCAGGGGACCCTAATTAATAAAACGGTGTTAGAATCCGTACATTCTTCGGGTGTTCTGCTATTTGATGCGTGTAAAGCGATATCGAGTGGTAGAAAGCCGTGGAATGTATGTGGGGATCTTAGATGGGAGAGGACGTATGGGTCTAACGATAAATATATTTGTCCCAGTAGCAAAAATAAATATGTAAGTCCTAGATGCCCAAATAGAGATTATAACTTTTGCCCATATTGGTCTTGTGTGGGGTGGGCAACTTGGGGACAGACAGTAGACAAAGACATGATAGTGACTAAGTTGCCGACTAGCCCTTATTGTAAGTCTATGGAATGCAACCCAGTCCATATACTCATTAATAACCCCGACAAGTTCTTAGATAAGTATGGAAATTTATTTGGGTTTCAAATATACGGGACGGGTTTAGATCCTGGGACATTATTGTTTATAGGAATAGAGACTGATACGGTATCCTCCCAGACTCATCAAGTATACCATTCCTTTTACGAAGAGATGAGTATAGATAATAAGATCCCCCATAATGCTAAAAACCTGTTCATCGATTTAGCTGAAAGTATTGCCGGTAGTCTTAATGTTACCAACTGCTATGTGTGTGGAGGTACTAACATGGGAGACCAATGGCCTTGGGAAGCAAAGGAGGTAATGTCCGGTTCTGAGGCAGTTGACCAATTAATATCTACACAAGCCGATTATCATATGAGTGTTAGAGGTAAATCTGAGTGGAGATTAAAGACCTCCATCATAGGTTATGTTTGCATAGCAAGGAAAGGAATGATGTATAATACTTCTGTAGGAGAATTAACTTGTCTAGGGCAAAAAGCTTATGATGATGATACAAAGAATACAACTTGGTGGTCGGCTTCAAATGTCTCAGAACCATCTAACCCGTTTGCTAGATATGCCAATTTAAAGGATGTGTGGTTTGATCTATCCATCACATCTACTTGGAGAGCCCCAGCAAATTTGTACTGGATCTGTGGTAAGAAAGCCTATTCGGAGCTGCCACAGGACTGGGAAGGGGCATGTGTGTTGGGTATGCTCAAACCATCCTTCTTCTTGTTACCGATTGAAACAGGTGAGACTTTAGGTGTTAAAGTGTATGATGTGAATCATAGGAAGAAAAGGGGACCCATAGAGATAGGCGCCTGGGAAGATAATGAATGGCCTCCCCAGCGTATTATAGATTATTATGGGCCAGCCACGTGGGCTGAGGATGGTACCTTTGGTTATAGAACCCCTATTTATATGCTCAACCGTATTATAAGATTACAGGCGGTGGTTGAGATTATCACAAATGAGACATCACAAGCGCTCAATCTTCTAGCGAAGCATAACACCAGGATGAGGACAGCAGTCTACCAAAATAGATTAGCCTTGGATTACCTTTTGGCAGTAGAGGGAGGTGTATGTGGGAAGTTTAACCTAAGTAATTGCTGTCTTCAAATAGATGACGAAGGGCAAGCAATAGCTGAGCTTACTAGCCATATGGTTAAACTAGCGCATGTGCCTACTCAGGTATGGAAAGGGTACAATCCAAGTAGTTGGTTTGGTAGCTGGTATGAGTGGTTTGGAGGGCTTAAGGCAGTGGTAGGTGGAGTCCTACTGATTTTACTGTTGTGTCTACTCCTACCGTGTCTTATACCCTTAGTAGTTAGGTCTGTGCAAAGCCTGATAGGAAGTATAGCAGAGAGGAAGGCTGCTGCACAGATAATGGCGATATATAAGTATAAGGCTCTAGATCAGGGAGAACCAATGCAAGAAGATGAATGTTGAAGATTCACATCATAAGATAAGTCTGGTCTGGTTCATGGTAACCTGAGGTATATGCAAACCAAGGTTAAGTGATGCCTCAAGTAATTGTGAAATATCAGAGGCATCAAAGGGGGGAATGTGATGTAATTCCAGTAAAATACAAGTTTAGCAGGCTAAGATTGCCACAAGGCATATGTATGTATATGTGTTTGTAGTATCAGTTAGTTAATAACACGTAGCTAAGATACTGTCATCACTGTACTGACCAGGTGCAGGAATGTAAGAACTGGAATTACGCGTCCCTCTCCTTTGTATCAGATGAGCCACGTGGTTAGACCGGATGGATGAGTTTAGACTCTATTCATTAAATAGGTTAAGGGTATGTGTGGGTGTAGTTAATTGTGGGAGGAGCTACAGTGCTATATAAGGAATGTACTCTATGTATTCAGTACTCAGACTTTGCTGTATTTTGGTGACGCTAGTCCCTCTGAGTCCCGATCGGTGATCCAATAAAGAATCTCTTCCTTCCTGAAGAAACCTGTGTCCATCTCTCTGTGCTTGGCTTCCGTCAGTTTCTCCGGTATCAAATATACGTAAAATTAAAATAAAAAAATATGTAATGTCATAAGCGTATCTTGATATATATATCTCAAAATACACTTAGAATTATAAATATATATATATATATATATTATAAATAATAAAATACATAATATATGTGCCTATGTACATACTACTTTACATACCTACTTTAATGCATTTTTCACACACAAACGGCACTTACACTGACGTTTGTGTATGAAAAATGCAAAAAAAGTCACTTTCACTGATGATATCATCATTGTAGTACATTTTACTGTTTTAAAACACTAATATTTGTGTTCAGCAAAGTCTCACGAGTAAAACAGTACTCCCCAGTACAGGTTTTATGGTGTCTTGGAAAGTTAGAGGGTTAAATATAGTGCTAGCGAATTAAATTCTCTGGAATTTATGCCTGAGTTATCAGGCAGGTCCCGCAAATTGTAATTAATAAAATGACCTAACTACCGCGTTTCCCCGAAAATACACCCTACCCCGAAAATAAGCCCTAGCTGAATTTTCAGGGTGGGCTGCAATATAAGCCCTACCCCGAAAATAAGACCTAGGCATTGCACCTTTGCGGCCCGGCGGGACTTCCTTCTTCTATGAGGAGGAGCGTTGCGGGCCGTGGCATCGCGCAACGTGATGACGATGCATGCAGCGCCGTCAGTCAGCCTTCACGGATCTTCAGTGGAAGGACTGAGGCACCCAGTGGTCAGGCTCGGCGGGCAAGGAAGGCATCTTTGAAATGTGAGTAGATATTTTATGTCAGGGACTGAATTAATTAAAGGGGGCGGTGAATTAATTAAAGGGGGCGGTGAATTAATTAAAGGGGGGCCTGGATTAATTAGAGGGGGCTGGATTAATTAGAAGGGGCTGATTTATTAAAGGGGCGGATTTATTAAAGGGGGGGTGGATTAATTAAAGGGGGGGCTGGATTAATTAGAGGGGGTGGATTTATTAAAGGGGGTGGATTAATTAGAGGGGGTGGATTAATTTAAGGGGGGTGGATTAATTAGAGGGGGGTGGATTAATTAAAGGGGGGGTGGATTTATTAAGGGGGGGTGGATTAATTAGAGGGGGGTGGATTAATTAGAGGGGGTGGATTTATTAAAGGAGGGGTGGATTAATTAGAGGGGGTGGATTTATTAAAGGGGGTGGATTAATTAAAGGGGGGGTGGATTAATTAAAGGGGGGTTCAATGTACATACCGGTACCGTAAATAAATAAGCCCTACCCTGAAAATAAGCCCTAGTGTGTTTTTTGTGACTAAAATTAATATAAGACCCGGTCTTATTTTCAGAGAAACACGGTGTAAAAAGATTTCATAAATATAGACGTAGAATAAAAAAAAAATATATATATATATATATATATATATATATATATATATACCGTATATACTCGAGTATAAGCCGACCCGAATATAAGCCGAGGCCCCTAATTTTACCCCAAAAAACTGGGAAAACGTATTGACTCGAGTATAAGACTAGGGTGGGAAATGCAGCAGCTACTGGTAAATTTCTAAATAAAATTAGATCCTAAAAAAATTATATTAATTGAATATTTATTTACAGTGTGTATATAATGAATGCAGTGTGTGCGGATGAGTGCAGTGTGCGGATGAGTGCAGTGTGCAGATGAGTGCAGTGTGCGGATGAGTGCAGTGTGCGGATGAGTGCAGTGTGCGGATGAGTGCAGTGTGCGGATGAGTGCAGTGTGCGGATGAGTGCAGTGCGTGTATGAGTGCAGTGTGTGTGCGTATATATTAATTGAATATTTATTTTCAGTGTGTGTATATAATGAATGCAGTGTGTGTATGAGTGCAGTGTGTATGAGTGCAGTGTGTATGAGTGCAGTGTGTGTGTATGAGTGCAGTGTGTTTGTGTATGAGTGCAGTGTGTTTGTGTATGAGTGCACTGTGTGTGCGTGTATATTAATTGAATATTTATTTGCAGTGTGTGTGAGTGCAATGTGTGTGTGTGAGTGCAGTGTGTGTATGAGTGCAGTGTGTGCATATGAATGAAGTGTGATGCAGTGTGTGTGTCACGTTCACAGTAAATGATGTGGAACACAACTGCAGATTTCTTAGGACTTTGATATTTTATTAAGACACTTAGATGGAACTGAGACTTCAGTTCCAGAATTACAGGTACTGTTTCTTTAAATAATAAACGGTTTGCTTCAGTTAACAATGACAAGGTTCAGAATTCATTAGAGTCCGTTATTCTTGTTAACAGTTCAAATTATAAGAGATTGTATACATTGGAATTATCAGTAGCAAGACAGGTGCAGCAGAACTTAAATAGTACTTGTTTTGAGGGATGCTGTAGCAGGCTTGCTGGACAACTTGATAGCAAACTTTAGTAAGTTGAAATAAAGACTCTCTGTAGCAAGACAGGTACAGCTGAACTTGAATAATACTTGATTTGAGGAAAGCTGTAGCAGGCTTGCTGGACAACTTGATAGCAGACTTTAGTATGAAGAAATAAGACTATCTGTAGCAAGACAGGTACAGCTGAACTTGAATAATACTTGATTTGAGGAAAGCTGTAGCAGGCTTGCTGGACAACTTGATAGCAGACTTTAGTAAGTTGAAATAAAGCTTTAGCATTGTTAGCTCTTATCTCAGAGACTGTCAGATACTTAGCTTCCAGAAGTAGAGGGATTGTGTCCCCAGCTCTCCTCTGAGGCGGTTGCTTCAGTGAATGGTTGCAGAGAGTGCAGGCACTTGTCGGTGATGAGGAGAGATGTTGGGGACTTGAATAATCCTCCAGTCCGGTCCAGTAGCATGTGGTCGTCTCAGCGAGGTATGTGAGCCGGTGAGTTAGGTGCGGTACGCGTTTCAATAATCCAGCGTCTATCAGCTGGTGCGGTCGCATTAAATAGCAGACCGCGTCAATGGGGGTGTGGCTAAGCTCCGTCAAACCCGGAAGCATGAGGAGACATCGGGAGGCTTAATTATTAATTATTATTATTTTTTTATTATTATTATTATTTATTATTTAATTATTATTATTATTATTTTTTTTTAATTATCTGAGAGCCGCGGCTCTCGCAAGACTTACACTGGGAGCTGACCGAGGTGCTGAACGGACGGCGCGGAGGATGAGAGAGCTGACAGGAGCTGCAGGAAAGGTAAGTACAGCTCTGCCAGCACCCCTCTCCCCGCAGTCTGTATTATGGCAATGCAAATTGCCATAATACAGACTCTGACTCAAGTATAAGCCGAGTTGGGGTTTTTCAGCACAAAAAATGTGCTGAAAAACTCGGCTTATACTCGAGTATATACGGTATATATATTTGTGTTCGGGGCTATGGAAATTAAATAGAGATTAAGTCATCTACCTTTAATAAGCAAAGTCAGTTGAGGTGTGCCGATACCGATGTATGTGGTAAGCCTGTAAATAAGTGGGCCTACCTTATACAGAATTGAGTAGAGGAAATGGAGGGTGAGCCAGAAGTACATCTGGAACCAATCAGGTAATTTAGGGAAGAGGGGGAGTCCCTTTTAAAGGTGCACAGCCCCTCGCACAACTTCAGGTCCAGCCTTCCAATTTGCGTTCGGGGCCATTTCAGTATTGGAAATAGAGATTAAGTCATCTACCTTTAATAAGCAAGTCGGTTGAGGTGTGCCGATACCGACGTATGTGGTAGGCCTGTAAATTAGTGGGCAAAAGGAATACCAATCTTGCTCAAAAGATAGTTATTACGAAACCACATGACATCATACCAACATATCTATGAGGACATTTTAACAAATGCTTTCTTATTTCCTTTATTGGTTGAGGTATATAGACAGCATAGGCTGACGACTTCCAGCGGCCCAAGGTTTTGATTGCATGTACCAGAATGTCTTGGCTCAAGGCAGTGGATGCTGCCACTTTCCTGAATGAGTGCCCAGAATATTTGTTGGCGTTCAAGCTGAGTCGGTCAATAATAGTCGTAAATATACCATGAATTTAGAAGTAGTGAGGGTAGCCCCGTGAAGGGACAGGAGAGGGAGTGAAGGCAGGAATGGTTACTGAAAGTAGGTATGCTTCAAACACTGTCACCTGGCACCATGAATTGTCAGTGGGGTAGTAATGGATAAGAAAGTTTTGACCCATCTGACTAGCCTTAGTTGTGGTTAAGCTCAGAACGTAATGGTTTTGTTGTTTGTGAAGGTATGAGGTGCAATGGCAATTTTGAAAGCCATAGAAAGCCAAGTATATGGCTGTTTTGATAACAGAGTTTGAATGTGGCTTAAAAGGTGCCGTATCCAGTAAGCCTGATATACGCTTGAACAGATGTATGTCAATAGGCAACCTACGTTGTGGAGAAGTCAGTTGCTTTGGATATACCTTTAAGAATGGTTTTGATGGGGTAGGATGTGAGGAAGCCTGGGTTGTTGGGAAAAGTTGAAAACATGTGGTGTTGGATGCCAGTGAGGTATAACTTGATGTTGTTATGTGACAGCTTCAGTTTGAGGTGGCAAAAAGTGGCGAGAGCCACCAAGGTTGTAGTGTCAAACCAGTTGGCCAGGTGGTGACCTGATGAACCTATTATACAAAACAAAAGCCCTGTCATATGCGTTGTGCGTTTTTTGATAACGCCAGTTTTGCCAATTTGCTATTACGTAGCAAGTCTTCTAATCCATGATTAGATCTTGGAGCCGGGGCTCGTCGTGCTATTCGTGAGGCTGTCAGTAGGACCTTCTGAATGCCTGAAATTGCAGACAAGATAACTGGTCAGCAGCCGTGTTAAAATGCCTGGTACATGATAGCATACCAGAAAACTGGTGACTGGCTGCCAACCCCATCAGTCTCCTGATAATTTCATGATCATTAGGGAGGAAGATCGGCCTTTATATATGACGTGGCAAATTGGAAATTTATCAGAGAAACATCGCACCGGTCTCCCTGCCCATATAAATGGCCCCATGTCACTGTGAGGTAGACCTCGAAGAGTGCAGAGTTCTTGTAGAACCCTTCAATCTGTCTTGCGTCCTGCGGCCACCTACCCCGGAGCCATATTTTCCTGATAAAAATGGCTGCAAACCCAGTGGATGCTGCTGCTTCAGTCCATATGGTGGGGGGAGTCTACAGATACCTGAGGGAGGAACATGCTTTTCCCCTTTTCAACTTGTGAGAAACATGTTCCACATGTGTGTATGCTTGTCAAGGGGGATACGGCTGTAGTCGTCTGGGAATGTAGGGAGAAGGCATAAGAGCCTTTAAATGAACGAGCTGCCTTGTGGTATTATACGTATGTCAAATTTTAATGAGCCAATTAGTGAATGCACTTCTTTCCTGTGACCTGAGCCTATACGTAAGTAGTGGTAGGCTGTCTTTCATGGCTACTGAGTCCATCTGTATGCCCAGAAAATAGTTTCCCCGTGACCAAACCAATATGGTTAGTTCTCCAGCTAGAGAAGGGGTGTTCCCTGATGTTAGGATGGTGAGTGGACAGTAGCCCAGCCGTAGGGTCAATATGTACTGATGTCAGGTACAGGGTCATAGCATATTATTCGGGCTACCTCATGTGCCCTGAAAAAATACCTGCAGAAACGACATGTACTCTAAGCACGAGCCCCAACATTAAAGTTGTTTGCCAGTTTGGATTTGCCTAGATACACGATTGGACAACCAAGTTTATCCCTGCCTTGCTTACTGGCCTCGAGGCGTCTGGAATGGCAGTGGTTGGGGTAGTGTCCAGTGTAACCGGGCATAGGTTTGTGGCATGTGTGTTTGCTGCACCTATCGCACAAGCTGTGGATCTTAGCCCAACGAAGTGTCTAAGGAACAGCTCTGTATCCAGTTGGCTCCAATCCATCCTTGCGTTGTACTGTGCCAGAGCTGTTGACGTCTTTGTTACAAATAAACGGTAATAATCGTAAAAAAATGAACCACCGTATTTGTTGCCCCCATCCACCAGCCTGTGCAATATAAAGGTCTAGCTCCTCTCTTCTATGAGGGTACCCAGAACACAGCCCATCCCGGTAAATCATAAAAGCAATCACAAAGTCAGGGATAGATAGTTAGCTGAGTCTCGGGTCTATAGCCTGCAGGACCCTCAAGATGTCGCCGTATGAGTTGGAGTGATTCTCTACGACGTGCTGGGAGGTAATCAGTAGAGAGACGAGATTTACGTTTTTCCCTCCAGGATGTGTCTAAGATTTGCCGGTTCCCTATGACCGGGTTACTGGCCTGAGACCCCAAGCTGGTGGGTGTAATATTACCGGGTCGAGACTGAGAGGAGCCACCATCTCGGTTTTGAGGGGCTCTGGTGTTACAGCTAGAGAGCTACGAGCTTCCAGCTTATCATTCATTTGTCCCATGTGGATACTTGCCAAGCAATCATGGTATGAAGTTTGGCGATGCATGTGCCACTCGTGCCTTTGCCAGTGTCTGTATTCTAGGTATTGGTTTGCGTCAGTCTAGCTGGGAAAGGGATGCGGCGCCTACGTAGTTTTGCCGTGATGCGGATGATAGTCATGCTCTTATGGAATGATGGCTACCAGTGTCGCCCTTACGTGTGGGGGTAGCGGTCCTGGCTAGAGTACTGGGGATTGAGATATCATCTCCTTCATCTGGCTCCTGGGACATACTGAAGATATATAGGAGGCATGCGCTTAGGACTGAGGATGTATATGGTATGCTAGCTAGTGCCAAAAGGGGAAATGATTCACTAGTTTGGTGGCAAGTGAGTCCCTACTAGTTGCCAAGTGGCTCGAGGGGCTCTATCTATGATTGGCGCGAGAGGTATCCTGCGGGTTGTTGGCTTCTAGATACCAGAGTAATCGACTGGGGTGAGGGTGTGACGAGTGAGGCCCTCTCTATGCAATAAGCAAGGCGGTTATCTATGCTTTGGTCCGTGGGGCATATTACCTCTTGCGTGGAGGATGGGTGTTGGCCTCGCGGGACCACTGTCTCTATGGCAAAGAGTGCCTGGGAAACTACCTAGATGGCCGTTATGTTATCGTTTATGATAGGTTCCCTATAACTTTGTAACCATGAGTACTGGTGCGGGAGCAACACATCTGTTGGTCAATTGTATACTCGGATCTGCCCCGTGGTAGTCTGAGTTTCCTGCTAGGGCGGGACGTCTAACCAAGATGGTAAGTCATAGAATAGTGGGAAGGAAGTATATATGTACGTTTATATAACCTACACAGTCTACCTTAAAGCCCACCCCCCCATCCGTAGTCTTTAATTCAACTACGGCCTACCCCACTATGACTTTGAAGAGACGTGTCATGCTGTCTTAGCTCGGAAACGTGCAATCTATGACTTGGACGTGCCAAGCTTGTCTAAGCTTGGTGCTTGAATCTGTAACAAATGTCAATAGTGTCATTGTTGGTTCCGTAACTGTCTGCTCAGTATAGTCTAAACCCTCTGATAAGGTCTATGAATTCTGAAAGCAGACCTAGAGATCACAACTGACAAATACCCGGTTAAAATAGAAAACTGAAAGTAACCGGGGAAAATGCTAGCCCAACATACTGACAGAAGGCATTAACCGCCTTCACGGAACATTTAATATTTAATGATACAGCAATACACCTCTAACATACAAAGCATACAGTAACTGTATATATGAAGATAAACGTAACAAGGCCACCAGGTGGTAGTATGCTGCTCTGTAACCTGATTACCAGGTGTAAGACAAATTCTAACTTGAAAAATGAAGGAAAGAGAACCTAACGCCAGGTTTCAAATTAAGTGGGAGCCTGTTATGCAGAGGGCTAATTAAATTAGCGTAATAGCTAACAGCAGCAACGCAACATGGTACAAAGGAACAACTCTCTACAATTATCAAAAGTACTGTTTTAGCTTACTTTAATATGCATATCATCGATAATTAATGCACTACACAATCTAATTAACCATCTCTAACATAACTGTATATCCCTGTGTTGGACCTTTGTGCCACTGTCAAGATTAGTATGCATCATTGTAACGTGGCGTTGTGGTGGCTTGGAGTGATGAACGTGGCACCGTGCTTGTTTATGACCCTCCGACGGCCTGACTGACGAGGCAGGTAGTGCGTGGGTGAGCCCGTACTTATGGCGAGAGTTAGACTGCCGCCCTCTGTGTAGGACGGCTGCTATGGCAACGAGTGGCCACAGGCCACAAACCAACCCCTGTGAAACATAGTGGCCATGCTGGCAGCGGCATGCCCTTGGGGAGGTGTTGGTGTAGTATACCCTCCGGGGATAACCCTACCCTCCATGCCCCTGGTGCATCTGTGGGGATGGGGGGGGGGAGGGTCTTAATGTGTGGGCCGCCATGAAAAGTTTGAATCCCAACCGGCAGAGTATTGAGTAACGAGACAGTAGTGCATGATTTATGCTCTAAATACCACTGAAGATGTTTAAAACAAAGCTGATCCTTAAATACACTGGATCTATGTATTAGTGTTATATAGATTATGAACCATTTAAGACAACATATGTGGGGTGGTATCAGGTGTGAACATTCTGGACTGTTTGAAAAAGCAGGGTTAAAAGATGCAGATTAATGTTATACCGTACTTGCCACATGACACAGAGGGAAACCCCTCTTATAAATATCATATCTAATGTCACAACAATTGGGGGCAGAAGGCCCGGGTAAGCCGTTATGTGACTCCCCTCCGTGGGGGGGAGCCGGTATGTGGTTACTCACTGTGCCCCTGGTGATACCGTGGCGGGAGGGGAGGGGGGTACCGAGCCATGTTGGAGACCCCGGCGGGTTGTGTGATCCCTATTATGTGATACAGACGGTGTACCAGTGTACCCGTCTGTACTGACTGTTTAAGCGCGAGAAACAGCCGTTCGTTATGGGCGGCAGCTTGGCACACAGCCTGGGTTCCAACCGGTGGAGATCCGGAGGAGCCTTTAAGTGTGTGATCCTGTTCTTGGGAAGCCGACCGTTCAGCGGTATGAATCCTAAGCACAAGTACGTCTGGAACCAATCAGGTAATGTAGGGAAGGGAGGGAGTCCCTTTAAAAGGTACACAACCCCTCCCACAACTTCAGGCTCAGTCTTCCAATATATATATATTTTTTATTTATTTTTTTAATTATTATTTTTTTTCATTTTTAACATATTTAGATATTTATTATTTAATATTATATATATGTGTATATATATATATATATATATATATATATATATACATATATATAAATATATATAAATAATTTCAATTACATTTAGACAGTATATGTGTGTGTGTGTGTGTGTGTGTGTGTGTATATATATATATATATATATATATATATATATATATATATATATATATATATAGATATACTTAGATCATTATATATATGTATAATGTTCTAGGTATATATTATTTTATTCAACACTGCTTTTAACCTTTATTTTAATTTATTTTAGGCAATCATTCCTGGCACTGCTATGGACGGCTATTCCGTCCATGTGATCATGAGGTCATCGCAAGGACCTCACGATCACATGGCACAGGAGGGCCGGATCAGACGCAGGGGGACTGTCTGGGATGAGGAGGTAAGTGGCGGGGACGTACTATGCTGCCCGCAGGCGTTTAGAGACGGTTCCCAAAGGACGGCATAGCACGGCCGCCATCCTTAAGGAGTTAAGGGGTTAATTAAATCTACAATTTCAGCATTGTTTGCTAATTACAATGTGCCTGGCACCTGACCTCCAAGTGCCTTGTACAAGTTCACATAAAATCAACTCATCATAATGAAGAACCTTGCCTCATTAGATTCTTGATATTTTAAGACTTGTGCCATGGCAAAGTATTGTGTCTTCTTGTATGTATAAGAGGTTACCTAGGTATATATATATTTAAGTTTAAACTTCCAAAGTACAAGTCCCACGTTAAGCGCCATTTGTAACAGATGGTTTCCCCTATTTACCACTATAAAGTCTTAAAGCATAGAACTTAGCAGGGCTAACCATACAGATATAGCCATAATATTATATAGTTAGTAAGAGTTCCTCTATTTAAAATATATAAATAATTGAGAATACAATATAAAATAGGGATTGTCTTTGAAGCAATAAAGTTTTGTCTTTTTAAATATTTTATTAAATACAAATATAAATATTATATACATATAAACTCTGCTATAAATTATTGTAATGGATTTTATAAGATTAAAGTATATGCTTGCAATATCAATAAAATAGAATAATATACCCTCCTGAACACGTCAACCTCTCTCTGTCATGATAAAATGGAGCAGCGTCTCTGTCTCCAAAATCTCTCCTCTGTGTCCTAAAGCTAAGTACACATATTTATACCTTAGATGTTCAATTAGGTCATTTTAGGACCTACCCTAACTTGGCAAAGATACAAGGCCATAACTTGGTCATTTCACATGGGAATATTTTATCTATGTTTAGACTAAAACATTAGGGTGCACATGACATGGGAAATTCACAGACTTGGGGAATTACACTAACCTAGGACAAGAGGGCGTCCTAAAGTCTGAACACCATATTCACTGAATATGGGTAAGAGGTAATTAATTAAAGAAACATTGCATGAAAAATATGTTCCATTTCTAACAACTTGTCAGTTTTGCAAAATCTCTTAAAGACAAAGTACGCAGTTTAAGAAATACAGCTTTTATTCTAAAACTTGGAATATTTGCATTTGCCAATAACAATGGTAGTTTTCAAAAAAAGTTTATGAGCTAGTTTTGGTCAATATTATATACCCAATCAGATAAATAAAATCAGAGTGATGCCATTTCAATAGGTTTCCTCTGGTGACGTACCGTTGTGCAATTATGTGACACAAATTAGATATTTGATATTGCTTTGTGTGCAAATGACATGTTAAAATAACTTGTTTCTCTCTTCCAGAGTCCTGCTCCAGTGTTGTTTGTCCTGGGACTCATTCCTGCGTGGTAGACCAAACAGGAAGTGCACATTGTGTTATGTGTCGTTCCTCTCCATGCCCATTGCCTCTTGCCTCTGATCATGTACTCTGCGGGAACAACAATATTACATACCCTTCTGCCTGTCATCTCCGCAGAGCAACTTGTTACCTTGGACGTTCCATAGGCGTTCGTCACATGGGAAGCTGTGCAGGCATGTACTTTTTTTTCTTAGAGCAAAATACATAATTTGTAGGACAGGTTTGAGTACCACTGGTTTAGTACATTACAATAGTCTTATTCTATGTTATGATACCGGAGTTCAGCCACAGCTGTTAATGTCATATCTTGTTTAAAGATGTGTATTGGTTGCAGATGAGTCATAAAATGCCACATAGATTTCATACACTATAATAATATTTTTAGATCGGATATTATTCTTAGTAGGATATGGGCTAGGTCTTATAAACTTGTATAATCAAGTTATTTTGGTTTATATGGTCAATTTGCAATGATGCACAGTGGACCATCACAATTTATTTCATAGCAATCCAAAATGAAGATGTACTTCTTTTAGGGTAGTGATGGTGAACCTATGGCACGCGTGCCACAGCTGGCACGCCGAGCCCTCTCTGTGGGCATGCAGTCATAGGTCGCCAGCCACAATAAAGAAGAATATTTTTTCCTGATTGTCCGCCCGCAGCCCAATGGCAGGCCTTGGCTGATGGTCCAGGATCCAATGGCCATAAAAGCACATAGATTTTTCACACGGCAGCCGCCGGATATGAGCAGCGTAGGGTATATAACAGAATTTTGGCAGCGCTACAGTGTGTAGGGTAGCGGCGGCATCCCTTCCCTCCTGCATGCAGTGTGCAGAACGCCACCCATCACTGTACTGCAAGACAGAGCAGAGCCCAGACAAGACTGTCCTGTCTGCATCTTGAAGTACTGTCCTGTCTGCATCTTGAAGTACAGGTAGGGTCAGCAGTGTATTAGATGGGGGAGGGGGTCAGCAATGTATTAGATAGGGGAGAATGTTAGCAGTGTATAAGGTACTTCTTTTAGGGCAGTGATGGCGAACCTATGGTACGTGTGCCACAGCTAGCATGCCGAGCCCTCTCTGTGGGCATGCTGTCATAAATCGCCAGCCACAATGAAGGAAAATATTTTTTCCTGATTGCCCGCCCGCGGCCGCATGGCAGATCATAGCCTATGGTCCAGGATCCGATGGCCAGAAAAGCACATATATTTTTCATACGGCAGCCTCCGGATATGAGCAGCATAGGGCATATGACATCATTTTGGCGGCGCTACTGTGCGCAGCGTAGTGGCGGCATCCCTTCCCTCATGCATGCAGTGTGCAGAACGCCACCCATCAATGTACTGCAAGACAGAGCAGAGCCCAGACAAGACTGTACTGTCTGCATCTTGAAGTACAGGTAGGGGTAAATGGGCTTGGGGGACCTATTGTGTTTTAGATTTGGGATGTGCATTAGTTGGGGAGGGGGTCAGCAGTCTATTAGATAGGAGGGGGGGGTCAGCAGTGCATTAGATAAAGGGGTCAGCAGTGTATTAGATGGGAGAGGGAATCAGCAGTGTATTAGATTTGGGGGAGGGGGTCAGCAGTGTATTAGATGTGGGAATGTGGTCAGCAGTGTATTAGATGTGGGGGGGGTCAGCAGTATATAAGATAGGGCGAGGGGGTCAACAGTGTATTAGATGCTGTGTTCTTCTTTTAAAACAAAAGATGCTAAAGTATGGTAAATAATACGCTGCAGGGTAAATAAAACATAAATTATCTATCTTCATTAGTTCCATGTTCATTATGTTGGTGAAGAACTTTGAGAAATTTGCAAGCAATATCATCTAGCTTATCATTTACACCCTAAGATGAACTTAGTATGTGCTCTTTGCAAGCTTTAAAATTAGTTAGCTGAGTTGTTTCTGCCAAGTTCTAACGTATTAAACAAAACTCTCGAGTTGGTGATTGGAAAAAAATATTTGTCTCAGAAAAGATTTCAAGAAACTTGTGAGACATTTAATATGTTTATGTAGCTATAAATTGTTTGAATCATGTCTTTTCCTAATTTGCAGATATCACCACATTTTCCATGGACCTTGATGATTCTCTGAAGAATTACGTGTGAGGGCAGCGTGATGTCAGTATATACATACTGGCCATTCCATGTGTATATTGTACATACAGTGAGGCATATTTATTAACTGGACGTGTTATTTAAATGTATCCTACAGGTTATTATTCGTGTGAACAGAGACAGAGTTAACTGTAAAACTCTTGCAAGGTGATGGAAAAGAATAGTATCGTATTACTTCTTACAGCAGAATATTTGAAATATGAAGTTGTTCTGCACATTTAAATATGTTTCTTTGGAAGGCTATGGTTATAATTTGGGAAATTGAGTGTCTGTTCTTTCCAGTATACAACGATAGCAACAAAGACAGACCAAACTTTCTGATATAAAGAATCGTTCGGTAGTGAGGTGACACTTATACAGGAGTGGTCTGCTTTAGTTTCAAGACTTTCAGATGTTTTTTTTTTTTTCTAGTAGTACACTTATGGCAGCTGGTGATGTCTGACATATGATACACTGATTTCACTAGCTTCATGCTTTTAAAGCTTCTTCTATGTGCTTTGTATACAGCCCCTTTAGTTTGTTCGTCACTAGTATTTTAGGGTTATATGTTCCCTGGTCAGCTTGGCAATATGCCCCTACACACAAAAAATAATAATCTTATATCCAGAACCTTTTCCCATAGAAGAGGGTCAGATACAAGACAAACTGTCTGATATAGAGAATCTCTTTCCTACAGCAAGTTGACACAGAAACAATGAGCTATGTCATACAAAGAGACCCGTACCCACGTCATGATCACATAGACACAATAAGATATCTGATAAGCAGACAAAATAGAGACACTGCATACACTTTTCTCGCAACAATTAATGGACATGTATAAAATTTGCCTTGGATACAAATTCAATTTCTCTGGAACTTGTAGACCTTGAAGGATGTTTGTGAAAAGCTCTATCCTATAAATGTCACATATTTTTCCCTATTCTTTTTAATCTACAGTGCAGTGTAATTTTCCAAAAAGAATTGTTAAATTGGGCAAGATTCCACCAGATTGGGTACCAATATGTTTTCACTATGTAGATATTTGGAAAGAGGAAATCAAAATCTACTCTGATTCTGTAGCTTGACATAAAAACAGTAATAGAGTTCTTATTATGCCCCGAGGGGCTGACACAGACAGTATATTTCAAAGGGCAAGGAAATCCGTCCCATTTCTCCTTGAGGATGAACTGTTCACCATAAAATAATATTAGTTGAGTGATTAATCCTCAGAAACAAAAGGAACATGTTATATATAGAAACATGTTCACTTTCACATGACTTCTCAAGAATGGTTTATAGCTTGTCTGATGATTTCTAAGTGTAATTTGCCTCTTATTGGTAGAGTTTAGAGTCCACATTGATGATTTTCTATTTTTCTATATATGTATTTCTCTCTTTTCTATTTATGACAATAAAATAATTCAAATTCTGAGTTTTGTCGCTTGCATTAAAACTAGGGGGAAATGCAGATTGTCATTTGTGTACACCTTGCATACAGACAGTCACATTAATTCCACTTCCTTTTTGTTTGCTGCACTCTAGTGTGTAGAATGTAGTATACACACTTGAAAATATTTTTTTAATCTGTTGTATGTGGTATTTTTCATTGTACTATAGTTTGGACTTTGGACTCCTGCAATATTCTAATATTGCACTAATAGCGGTTTTATTGATTTAACAGTATTTTAGCTAAAGTGTTGTTGATCTGATCAAAAAGTATTAAAAGCTGATGCAATCTTTGATTTAAAAAAAAGTATTTAAATATATTGCCTACGAACAAGGTAGGTGAAATATATGAGGATATTTTCTATTCTCTATTTTCTAAAAAATAAGCTTCAATATGCCAGCAGGTAGACACATCATCTTTTTTTTACAACAGGCTATTTAAAACTGCTGGTAAGTAAACGGGGAAAACAGCTGCATATTACCAAAGAATGCTCTACTGTTGACTTAGAGACTCTAGATGTAACAATTTTGTCTCCAAACAATACATTTTCTTCATATGCATAGATGGAATGCATTAAAACACTGAAAATACTGATCTTTTATGTTTGATGTTATGTATTTTGTTCTTCTTCAAAGGGCATGCTGAGCATATCCAATTAACCTGCATTTAATGGGTATAAAACATAGTTACATAGTAATGTGGGTTTAAAAAAGAGAGAATGTTATTGATCCAAAAAGAGACAAAAACAATGCAATGTTTCTTTTTAAGGGTTTAGGTGATATCACCCTCCTTTCCATAAAACATAGCAAACTACAGTGCAGCGCTAATGAAAAGACGTTTGCATGTTCCGCAGCGCTGTACAATTGGGAAAAAGACAATACAATAAGAACAGACCGATACAACAGGTAGAGAGGGCTCTGCCCGTGAGTTTACAATCTAAAGGATTGTATAGACTGTACTTCTGATATCTGGATATCCTGCACTATTGTTCTACACTTTGTGTCAGCTATTCTTCATATATTCCTTCAGAGTTCTTAATGGGATATGTAGAAGAAGGTTGCTGTTGCCACCATAAAGGCACAGAAAGCCCGCACGTTCAGAGCCAAAACTTTAAATGGCTCTACAATTGTAGATTGTGCTAGCTTTAGTGTACCTATAATCTTAATTTTATTAATGACAGGAGGCGAGTATTTGCTTAAGACTTTCTTTACGTAAGCTTCACAGCAGCACTTTTTTACTTAGTAACAAGGTAACCAATCAGAAAAAAGGATAACAAGGTATAAAGGTCCCTCCCTGTGATGTCACTTACTCTTTCTGGCTGCGAACAAATAGGAACAGGAAACTGAAGGAACCAGATGAGGGATTCATTGTCTAGGGGCTGTAAGGGGATCGGTTTTCCGTTCCAGGCACCAATTGCACCAAGCACTCAAGGAGGAAAGATAGCATCTTCTGGTTCCAGGAGCCCACGAATCCCAGAGGAGTTTCTTAGCTGTCTGCGATAATTCTCCGAAATGCCAGGTTCCCCTGAAAGAGTCCAAGCTACTAGGTGGAGGTGGTCTTGTATTATCATTGGATGAGGGTTCCCTTGAGGGTCCTCTAGGAGATTGGGCCATGGAGGCAGAAGGAGAGGATCTTGACAGGAGAGGTCCAGAAGATCCGGAAACCATGCTTGGCCCCGCTAGAGCGGGGTGAGTAGTTCAAGTGTGACCTGTTGTCTGCGAATTTGAAGAAGGATTCTGGGAATCATCGCAAATGGAGGAAAGGCATAGGCTCCCGTCGTCGGCCACCTCTGAAGGAAGGCATCTACTGCCGAGCTGAAGAACCGTGGGACTTGAAAATTCTTCCGGTAGGCGAATAGGTCCAGAATAAACGGGCCCCTGAGTTTGGAGATGTGGAGGAAGATTGTTCTGTGTAGGCGCCAGTCGCTGCCGTCTCTCTAATATCGGGAGAACCAATCCGCGGTAATGTTCGTCTCCCCTGGAAGATATTCTGCCCGAAGTGTGATGTTGCGTTTGAAGCAAAAATCGTAGATGCCCTTTGTCACTTCGGAGAGGATGCGAGATCTGGCCCGCCCAATTTGTTGATGTATTGGACGACTGAGATATTGTCCATTCGAAGGAGAATGCAGCAGTGTGAAAGACGATTGGTCAGGCTGCGAATTGCGAACAAGCCCGTGATTAATTCCAAACAATTGATGTGGAGAAAGTGTTCTGTGGTGGTCCATGGTCCTCTGGTGGAGGTTGTATGACAAGTTGCACCCCATCCCTGGAGGCTCTCGTCTGATTCCACCACAAAGTCCGGGGTGGGGCCAAAAATTGCCTTGCCCTTCCAGGCAGACATGTGGCGGAGCGGGGTTTCAGAAATTTTAGGATCTTTTGGCTCAATGGGCAGCACCAGAGCCAGGGCCTTTTCTAGTGAAACAGCAACAGCTGCATTTATAATTGCTTGCAAGTTTTGATCTTGATTTGAAGCCTCCATAGCAGCAGTGTTGGTACCTATGGGGCAGAATAGGCCAGTGTTAGAATGTATTTTAAGGCCGTCTCCATATATCACAATATGTTATAATTCCACAGTGCAAGCTGTAATTGGGGGTCACCCAGTATAAATCACCACAGGGAATACTTATTCAAACCCGTATAGAGGTATAGTTGCACAGACAAAGCGGGCCAATCATGGGCTGTATAGGTTAACAGCAATCATATTTTATATTTAGGTATTTAACCTTGTACACATGAACAGTGTAAACATGAGTTGTATCAATCATAAGGTATATTTGGGAATTTGCCCAATATAAACACTTACAGAAATGTGACTCCAGTTATTGGTTGAAATATATTGGGTGTATACCCAAGCAAACAATATCAGAATAATGTACTCTGTATAAAATGGAAAAGAGTAATTTGTATGCAGTATACACAATTCCCCACTAGAGGGAGGTAGTCTGAGACAGAGATGTAAACTGATATCTGATGTTAAACTCCCTCCTTTGCAGAGTGAGGGGAGTATGCAGAATACTATACTAAAATTATAACCAAAATAATTATAAATTGATTATTTAATGAATTTTTTTAATAGAATTATTTAATTATTTAACAGCTGTGATAAACGGTATAATGGCCGCCGCACGGCCGGAATAAGTGCAGATCGCGGCTCCAAGAAAATGGGTGCCGCGATCTCGCACATGCGCACGAGTGAAAGGAGGAGGCCGTTTGGATCCCGCGGAGGAGCGTGAGATCCAAGATGGCCGCCGCGCGCACTCAGGACCGTTGGAGGCGTTCTCCACGGTCCAAAAAGCCCGGGAAAAACGGGGCAAGAATGCCGCTCGCAAAAAACGGGCTAAAGAAAGGTAGACAAGAATATAAACAGATAGAAATCAAATAGAAAAACAGAATAGTAGGAGATGGTAATGAAATACCAATGAGTTAAATTTAGATGAGGAAAAAATATATTTATTAGATGTGAGGTAGAGTTTAGGAAAGTAAATAGGTAAATATACAACCAAAAAGGGATAAGACATAAAGAGAATACATATATATATATATATATATATATATATATATATATATATATATATATATATATATATATATATAAAGACATATGAATTAAACAGATGACAGATAAATTAATAGATAAACCACATAAACCCACAGAAGTAGAACACAGTGGCACTCTGACCTGTACTGGTGTGAAGCAGCAAAGAACATCACAGGAAGGGGCCTTTATACCGTGTTATCCTTTTTTCTGATTGGTTACCTTGTTACTAAGTAAAAAAGTGCTGCTGTGAAGCTTAAGTAAAGAAAGTCTTAAGCAAATATGAAGCCTCCTGTCATGTTATAAAATTGTAAACATTTCCGATTATATTTTTTCCATTTGTATTCACTTAACCCCTTCAGGACCGAGGACGGTTCAGGACCGTCATCGGCATTTTTGCATTGCCGACCGGTGACGGTCCTGAACCGTTCTAACAGTCTTAGTTACTTACCCGATCGCCGTCGTTCCCCCGGCGGCGATCGGCGGTGCTCCCGGTGTGGGGAGACTGCCTGCAGCCCAGACAGTCTCCCCATGGCGGATTAGGACCCCTGGGGCCAGGGGCGGACTGAGAACCCTCAGGGCCCCCGGGCAAAATAAATCAAGGGCCCCCTTACAGGCCCCACCCATACTCCGCAGCAAGCGCCACCCATGTCCCGCCTCCATGCACCGCCTCCAGCCACACCCTACACAATCTTTAGACACAAGGAACAAAAGTGCAATAATCCCTTCAAGGCCCCAGTAGAGACTACAATTGAGGGCTAATGGGCCATGGAGGGGGGTCTTTCTAGCAGAGGCTATCTCAGTGTCCTTTAGAGAGTGTGTTAGAAAGAATCCCCTCCAGGCCCTATTAGAGACTACAATGGAGTCTAACAGGCTTGGAAGGGGGTCTTTCTAACAGAGGCCATCTCAGTGTCCCTGATGGAAACCGTCGCCTCCAGGCCCCAGTAGAGACTACAATTGAGGGCTAATGGGCCATGGAGGGGGGGAGCATTCTAGCAGAGGCTATCTCAGTGTCCTTTAGAGAGTGTGTTAGAAAGAATTTCCTCCAGGTCCCATTAGAGACTACAATGGAGTCTAATGGGGCCTGGAGGGGGGTCTCTCCAACACTCTGGTTCCTATTCACAATATAGCAACACAACATAGCTGATACCTAGGCCAAGTTGGCTCCTCTTACCAGGCAGGCTGTGGGCTTGCTGGCAGGCTGTGGGCTTACTGGCTACTGCCGGCAGGCTGTGGGCTTGCTGGCTGCGGCTGTCAGTCTGTGGGCTTGCTGGCTGCGGCTGGCAGGCTGTGCCTTGCTGGCTGGCAGGCTGTGGCTTGCTGGCTGGCAGGCTGTGGCTTGCTGGCTGCGGTTGGCAGGCTGAGGGGTTGCTGGCTTTAAGCCTAACTGGTGGCCTGTAGGCTGGCTGGCTGTCTACTGGCCAGCCTGTGGGCTGGCTGGCCTGTGGGTTGGCTGGCTTGCTGGCTACTGGGGCACTCGTAGATTATTTAAAGAAATAATCCATGCACAATAACCACTACTACTCTGTGTAGTCGTTATGGTGCCAGGAGGGCCGGGCCCCCCTCCCAGAGTAAGTAGTCAAACCGTTTAAGAACAGTTTGACAACTTACCTGGGGTCTGCTGGGATATGAGGCTGTAGTAGGGTATAGGAGCAGTGGTGCAATGTGTAAGGGGTGCAGTCTGTGTGAAAGGTTCAGTGTGTGTGAGGGGGTGTAGTGTGTGAATGTGTAGGGTGTGTGGGGCAATGTGTGTACTAGGGGGCTGTGTATGTGTGTGGCAATGTTAGTATGGGGGGCTGTGTGTGTATGGGTGGGCAGTGTATGTGTGTGTGTGTGAGGCAATGTGTGTAAATGTGTATGGTGTGTGTGGGGGCAGTGTGTGTGTATGGGGGGCAGTGTGTGAATGTGTATGGTGTGGGGGCAGTGTGTTTATGGGGCTAAAGTTCACTCTCACCACTGCGACCACCAGGAATACCTGGTGGTCACAGTGTTGAGAGTGAACTCTAGCCCGTAGCTCCAGGGCTAGAGTTTACTCTTGCAAGAGCCGTAACGTTGCCGTGGTAACCGCGGCAACGATCTGTGCTCGCGCAAGAAGGACCCAGAGGAGCTGCAGGCTGAGCTCCCGGGTCCTCTCTTCCTCCCTCCCCTGCCGGCTGCCCGCACGGTGCCTGCGGACAGGGGAGGGGGCAATTGCCCTCCTCTTACTCCCCCCTCCCCCTCTTCTTACCCCCCTCCCCCTCTTCTTACCCCCTTCTTACTCCCACTCTCTTCTTACCCCCATTCTTACTCTCCCCTCTTCTTACTCCCCACTCCCCCTTCTTACTCTCCCCATCTTCTTACTCCCCCTCCCCCTCTTCTTACTCCCACCTCTTCTTACTCCTCCCTCTTCTTACTCCTCCCTCTTCTTACCCCCTCCCCCCTCTTCTTACCCCCTCCCCGCTCTTCTTACCCCCCTCCCCCCTCTTCTTACTCCCCCTTCCTCTTTTTACTCCCCCCTCCCCTCTTCTTACCCCCTTTACTCCCCCCCTCTCTTCTTAATCTCCCCTCTTCTTACCCCCTCCCCCTCTTCTTACTCTCCCCTCCCCCTCTTCTTACTCCCCCCTCCCTTCTTACCCCCTCTCTCTCTTCTTACCCCCTCCCTCTTCTTACCCCCTCCCTCTCTCTTTTTACCCCCCCTACTCCCCTCTCTCTTTTTACCCCCCTCCCTCTCTCTTTTTACCCCCCTCCCTCTCTCTTTTAACCTCCCCTCTCTCTTTTAACCCCCCCTCCCTCTTTTAAACCCCCCTCCCTCTCTCTTTTAACCTCCCCTCCCTCTCTCTTTTAACCCCCCTCCCTCTCTCTTTTAACCCCCCTCCCTCTTTTAAACCCCCCTCCCTCTCTCTTTTAACCCCCCCTCCCTCTCTCTTTTAACCCCCCTCCCTCTCTCTTTTTTACCCCCCTCCCTCTCTCTTTTTACTCCCCTCCCCTCTCTATTTTTACCCCCCTCCCTCTCTTAACCCCCCTCCCTCTCTCTTTTAACCCCCCCTCCCTCGCTCTTTTAACCCCCTCCCCTCCCTCCCTCTCCCCTCCCTCCCTCTCTCTTTTTACCCCCTCGTAGCGTGGCCGAGAGGCTCTGCGTCCGCGGTGCCGACCGGATTGATAGGAAGGTGCACACACACTGAGTGTGCACCTTCCTGTCAGTCCGGCCGGGTACAGGAAACAGAAACTCCTGTTCCGCGCGGAACAGGAGTTTCTGTTTCCTGTACCCGGCCGGACTGACAGGAAGGTGCACACTCAGTGTGTGTGCACCTTCCTATAACTCCGGCCGGCACCGCGGACGCAGAGCAGCTCGGCCACGCTACGGGGAGGGGAGGTGAGAAGCTGCAGCCGCCTGAGCGCTCTTAAGAGAGCGCTCAGGCGTCTGCTGCATTTAAAGGGGCGGCCGGGCCCCCTGATGGCGGGCCCCCCTCCCGGCCGGGCCCTCGGACCATGTCCGAAGTGCCCGACCGGTCAGTCCGCCCCTGCCTGGGGCCATGTGATCGCTCAACAGAGCGACCACATAGTCACAATAGGTGTCCATGTGTCTGTCTGCAGGGGGACTGTCTGTACTGACAGGCAGTCTCCCTGCTAGTGTAAAATCAAAGAAAAAATAAAGTTAATGTTAATTAAAAATATATATATATTATATATGTGTATATATATGACATATAGACATATATTATACCTATATAATATATGTCTATATATCATATATATAATGTCATGCTAAGTGTATTTTTATATTAATATGTACATATATTAATATAAAAATACACTTATAATTAAACTACACACGTGTATATATATATATATAATATATATAATAACTATATATATATTGTATATATATTATTATAAAATACAAATAATAAGTACATTAAATTAAATAAAATAAAAAATAATAATAATAATAATTTTTTTTTAAAAATTACATATCTATATGAAATGTTATTCTAACTGTATTTTGATATTAAAATATATATATTTATATCAAAATACACTTAGAATGAAATTGTATATATATCTATGTACCGTATATACTCGAGTATAAGCCGACCCGAATATAAGCCGAGGCCCCTAATTTTACCCCAAAAAACTGAGAAAACTTATTGACTCGAGTATAAAACTAGGGTGGGAAATGCAGCAGCTGCTGGTAAATTTCTAAATAAAATTAGATCCTAAAAAAATTATATTAATTGAATATTTATTTACAGTGTGTGTATATAATGAATGCTGTGTGTGTATGAGAATGCTGTGTGTGTATGAGAATGCAGTGTGTGTATGAGTGCAGTGTGTGTATGAGTGCAGTGTGTGTATGAGAATGCTGTGTGTATGAATGCAGTGTGTATGAGTGCAGTGTGTGTATGAATGCTGTGTGTGTGTGTGTGTATGAGTGCAGTGTGTGTGTATGAGAATGCTGTGTGTATGAGAATGCTGTGTGTGTGTATGAATGCTGTGTGTGTGTATGAGTGCAGTGTGTATGAGTGCAGTGTGTATGAGTGCAGTGTGTGTGTTTATGAGTGCAGTGTGTGTGTATGAGTGCAGTGTGTGTATGTGTGTGTGTAATGCAGAGTGTGATGCAGAGCCTTGGTGGGGGGTGGGCATTTTTATTTTTTAATTATTATTTTAATATTTTTTTTGTTTCATTACATTTTTTTATTATTATTTTTTTATTTTTTATTTTATTATTTTTATTTTTTTATTATTATTAATAGATATACATTTTTCCCCCTCCCTGCTTGCTAGCTGGCCAGGGAGGGGGGCTCTCCTTCCCTGGTGGTCCAGTGGATGGGCACTGTGTAGGAGGGGGCTGTGGGGGCTGCAGAGAGATGTTACTTACCTTTCCTGCAGCTCCTGTCAGCTCTCTCCTCCTCCGCCGGTCCGTTCAGCACCTCGGTCAGCTCCCAGTGTAAATCTCGCGAGAGCCGCGGCTCTCGCGAGATTTACACTGTGAGCTGACAGAAGAGCCCTCATTGTCTGTATTATGGCAATGCAAATTGCCATAATACAGACTCTTACTCGAGTATAAGCCGAGTTGGGGTTTTTCAGCACAAAAAATGTGCTGAAAAACTCGGCTTATACTCGAGTATATACGGTATATATAAATCAATAAATATATAGTTAAATTCTACGTGCGTATTTATGTAATATTTTTACATAATTAAGTAATTTTATTAATTGCAATTTGAGGGACCTGCCTGCCAACCCAGGCCGAAATTCCAGAGAATTTAATTTGCTAGCACTGTATTTTACCCTGTAACTTTCTATGACACCCTAAAACCTGTACATGGGGGGTACCGTTTTACTCGGGAGACTTCACTGAACACAAATATTAGTGATTCAAAACAGTAAAACCTATCACAGCGATGATATTGTCAGTGAAAGTGACTTTTTGTTGCATTTTTCACACACAAACAGCACTTTTAATGATGATATAATTGTTGTGATACGTTTTCCTGTGTTGAAACACTAATATTTGTGTTCAGCAAAGTCTCCCGAGTATAACAGTACCCCCCATGTACAGATTTTATAGCGTTTTTGAAAGTTACAGGGTCAAATATATGGGTCAAATATTTTTACATTGAAAATGGCCAGGTTGGTTACGTTGCCTTTGAGAGCGTATGGTAGCCCAGGAATGAGAATTACCCCCATGATGGTATACCATTTGCAAAAGAAAACAACCCAAGGTATTGCAAATGGTGTATGTCCAGTCTTTTTTAGTAGCCACTTAGTCACAAACACTGGCCAAAATTAGCATTCAATTTAGTTTTTTACTTTTTTCACACACAAACAAATATGAACGCTAACTTTGGCCAGCGTTTGCGACTAGGTGGCTACTAAAAAAGACTGGACATACCCTATATTGAATACCCTGGGTTGTCTACTTTAAAAAAAATATGTACATGTGGGGTGTTATTCAGAGATTTTTGACAGATAATAGTGTTACAATTTCACTATTGATAAATTTGAAAAAATGTATGTTTTGAAACCGCAATATCCTACTTGTACCTATAGCCCTATAACTTGCAAAAAAAAGCATGTAAAAACTGGGTATTTTAAAACTCAGGACAAAATTTTGACTCTATTTAGCAGTTTTTTTTATTCGCTTTTGTAGATGAGTAAAATATTTTTCAAGTAAAAGTCAAAAAACATGTATTTTTTTTACATTTTTCATCATATTTTTATTTATTTTTTAAATTAAATAACATGAGATTATATAAATAATGGTATGTAAAGAAAGCCTTTTTTGTCCTGAAAAAAAACTATATATAATTTGTATAGGAACAGTAAATGAGAGAGCAGAAAATTACAGCTAAACACAAACACCACAAAAGTGTAAAAAGAGGCCTGGTTGCAAATGTACAACATCGCAAAAACAGTCCAGTCCTTAAGTGGTTAAACAATATTTTACTATTATATAATTTGCTGTTTCCTTTTGTATATATGAAACTTCATATGCTGCATGTCCCTATAGGTAAGCTCTGATTTGTTTGCATGCAAACTTCTTTTCATTAGCGCTGCACTGTAGACTGATGTGTTTTACGGAAAGGAAGGTGATATCACCTAAACCCTTAAAAAGCACTGTGTGTTGTTCACTGTTTCATTTTTGGGGATCAATAGGAGTACCTATATAGTGCTATAGCTGCTAACACTTGGTTTAAGTCTAAATTGTTAGCGCATGTATAATTTTATAACATGACAGGAGGCTTCGTATTTGCTTAAGTCTCTCTTTACTAGAACTCCACAGCAGCACAGAAAAACAACCAATCAGAAAAAGTTAGGTACTATAAAACTCCCATCCACATGCATAATTTCCTCTTTCTTTGCTGCTCTGCAGTCAGTACAGGTCAGCGTACCACTGCCTCCTGCTCTTAGTGGGTGGCTTTGGGTTTTATTGCTTACATTCAGTATTTTATATTGTCCATGTGGGATTCAGTCTTATATTTTCAGTATTTTATTTTCTTTATTATAGATTGCCCTTGTGGGATTTAATCTTATATTCAGTAATTTATTTTATACTTGTGAGATTTTATTCTTATGTATTCAATATTGTTTATGCCCTTGTGGGATTTTATTCCAATAATGCTGTGTTATATATCTTTGTGGGATTTTATTCCAATAATGCTGTGTTATATATCTTTGTGGGATTTTCTTAGTGCCTGTAACTTTAGGCTCTCACTGTACTTTCCTATATTTTTTGTGGATTTGTGGGGAGTCTTTTCCTTGGACTTGACCCCATCCCCTTTTCGTTTCCCATGTCTTGTTATACCCGTTTTTTCATGTTGTGTGCCTTCCGCCTTTGCCTGGAGGTGTGTGTGCTGCTCGGGAGTTTTAGGAGGCTGACTGCATCTGCCTCCTTCGATCCCCGAGCTCCGGGACTGCAGTGTTCTTCTCTGGCGGTCCCATGTGCTTTTCCGGTCGAGGGGGGTACTCGCGTGCACTCACGAGTACCCGGCGGCCGGTTCTTTTTTTCTCTATTTGGCTACTTCACCGCGGCCGCCTCTGCCCGCGTGTGTCCGACCAGGCGGGGGAGAGGACGACCGGGGTAGAGTGCAACCGCCCGCGGCCCCTCCCACGTCAGTACATTACTTGTTGGAGGTCTGCCTACACCTAGCTCAGTGTTCATCTATCTGCACATAGAGCTGTATACATGCCTTTAGCTGCATGTCAGATTAGTTGGTCTGATTGCAGCTATGAGCTTGAACCTTTAATAAAAGGATTCTAAGTGACAATTTTCTGAGATTACCATATATATATACAGGACTTGATCGTTTCTGAATGTTTGCACGTTTGCAAAATAAACTACATTGATTTTTTCGAAGAAGTCCTCTCGAGTGCACTCCTTTCTATTTGTTTACATTAACGGCTGAGGCAGCACCGAGGCAAGTACAAGACCGGAAAATTGAGTGCGGGACATCCGATATTCTATGTATATATATATATATTTTTTTTTTTTTTTTTTTACTGGGCTGGAGAACAGCCCATAGGCAGTACACCATGTACTGCTCTGAGGTTTCCTGCCACTGTTTCCTGTATAGTATTGTAGGCACATTACTACCCTGCTAGTGGGTTTACAGACTGGAGTTTTTAACCCAAGATTCCCTGTTTTCTCATTACACATATATATATATAGAGGACTCTGCCCACGCAGATTGGCCTTTGCAGCGGTCGGAACACAACTCCTGTGTATGGCCGGCTCTGTCTGCCCCCCTATTGATTGGCCTGCTATGTCTGTGCCCTATTGATTGGCCTGCTATGTCTGTGCCCCATTGATCGGCCTGCTACGTCTGTGCCCCATTGATTGGCCTGCTACCTCTGTGCCCCATTGATTGGCCTGCTACGTCTGTGCCCCATGGATTGGCCTGCTATCTGTGCCCATTGTTGGCCTGATCTATCTGGGCCCGAATTCCCCTTTGGCTGCAGGCCTGGAAGTATAGCACTGAGGAAGCCCAGTGCACACTATTGACATGGAAAGGGCTGGGTGTCCAGGCAAGCACTGCTGCCATACTATCCAGGAAGACACCAGTAGACGAGCACCTGAGTATGATTGGAAGGGTGAAGGCCCTAAAACCTCATGCCCTAAGAGGCGAGGCTTTTATAATGGTTCTCGAGCACGCAACCACGGTTTACACCAACCCGATGGCAGGGACCAGTGCTCAGACGCCAAGAGGAGGAGCACGGTGTTTCCTTGTCCTTAGCAACTAACCATTTAGCTGCCTTCCGGTATCCATCTTAAGTATCGGTAGTTATCCCTGTGTCAGGGGTTTACTGGCCCTTTGCAGGGGTTTACTGGACTTGCTCTTCCGGTCTACTGTTTACTTTCTCTCCGAGGTACGTATTTACCTTTATCTACACTATTATTAGTTTCTTTTTTCGTACCTTTCCTTTTCCTATTGCTCGGGTCGTCGAGAGGCCTGACTTGACCTCCTCCGACCTCCCGGGATCTTGTGGATTGCGGAGAACATCTCCAGCTTTCCTCAGAGTGCCGGCGGTCATCCGGGACCACGTGCACGCGCACGGGATCCGGGCGGTCCGTTGGTAGATTCCATCATCGTATCCAGAGGTTGCATTCTCGCATCACCCCTTTCTGTTATTGTAGGCTGGCACGGCCCAAGGTTTGTCTACTACTCCGTCTACCAGCGGTCTGGGTTACTACCAGTTGATCCCACCTCTCAGTGAGTGATTCAGAGAGAGGTCTCGTGGTCAGAGAGGGACCCCCTCAGGACCTCAGTTGTACGCTGATATTATTAAATGGTGGACCCCCACAGTTGGTCACCCTGAGTCTGATATGGACTCTAGTTTGGATTAAAAGAGGGTGCGGCCCTCCATCACCTCGGCCCGAGACTGATATTTTATTTACACAAGTAGAGAGCGAACCTCTCTCATATACGAAACTGGACACTGATTCCTTATTAGAGGGCACGGCCCTCCCTCAACCTCTGCCCGACACTGAGAGGGATACAGAGGACTTGTTTTGAGTGTGTCACAATCTCGTAGAGGAATCCGGACACGGATTGACGGATGACACGGGTGTGGCCTGCTCAGGCTATAAGCTGGATGCTGACACGGAGTTCGGTCACATTTATTAGAGATTGCGGCTCTCCCTCATACACTCAACGCACTACGGTGTCACCCATTTTTCCCTGCATGTTCACACACACCCCGGAGACTTTAGGGGACAGTATAGGGGCTGTATGTACTGGTCATCTTGGGTTCTGCTCCCAGGATTGACCCATTTTGTTAGTGACCCTACACCAGTCCTTTTGGATGTACTCCTAGAGAAGGTACAGCTAACGGATGAGCCTCAGTGCAGGTTTCGGTATAATCAACGCTATAGCAAGCATACTATCGCACTCTGTTTAGGTTACACAGACCATTGCAAACAAACTGCACAGACAGTTTTTCCCATGTCAAGGTGACAAGAGATCCCGATGCCTTCAGAGAGCAAACACACACTGCCGTACTCAGGTAACAAGACTAGGGAATACCCACAACCCGGTTTGCAAGTGCATCGTACACATGGATTGCGTGGAAAGACGGGATTCCTCGGTCATTAACTATCTTGAGATAAGATGACATGACTGCCGCTACTCATCTGAGAACATATTCTGGAGAATGTGAGTCGGATTTGGAGGGTCCTCCTTCTATATTCTAATTCCTCATGGGAACCGTCTTGGTTTTGGGTTCTCCCTCAACTACCATCAAGGAGACCTGCTTGGACTCTATGGCGGAGCCTTGTGTGTCCCCGGTTCCTACACGGACATTACTAGTCGGGACGCAACCTACCGCTGGAGTACTGCTCAGGTTGTGTGGCAGGATTGGTTATGGCTGACAATGTTCCCAAACTGGACAACACTTGCTTCAGACTTTGGGACTAGATTCTGGTTTTCGTTATATCTGCTCTCTGGAGTCACCTGTCGTCAGTGAAGAGACTTTAGGTCTTGCCTGCATTGTAGAGTACGCTATGAGTCGCGGGACTCCGGGCTAGAGAGGAGATATTCCTCTATAGGGATGCCTTGACTTCAGTTCTCGAATTCACATTTATGGGTCCCTTGACCTTGGGCCTACTCTTGGAGATACGTGCCCGGACAGTCAGAGGTACAGGGACCTAGGCTCTCACTATATTATACCATATCGTGTAGGTGGCGTGCAGACCAGAAGCTCCTACACGAATCCTGACAGGTCTGGCAGGGATTACTCGTATAAACCAGTAATCGGATTATTTCATTCTCTCACTACAGCACGTGAGGACTCTTGTTATACAGGTCCCCAATTACCATTGGATCCGGACATCTTATCGCTCTTCGATGATATATCTGAATGGAAACCTCAACCCCTGGTTACGTTTCTCTCCTTTTGGATATTCCCGGGATCCACAATCCCCAGGATAGTTGACCACCGTTTCACTACACTAGTTCAGTTGGGACCCAGATTGGACGTCCTTTAGGAGTTCCTTCTCTACCTCAGTCGCAGGTTACACAATCCATTGGGAGTACTGGGATCACTTAGGATACGGCTAGTCTGAAAGCACCCTTGCCGGCATATTAAATTAATTCTTGGATGAGACAACTCACTGGATAGGTTGTGAGGGAACAAGATGACCCTACTCAGTTCTGCTACAGAATTGGGGGGAGAATTTGATGCGTCACTGGAGGTTGGAGATTTGCCGGCAGGGCCACATCACCTGTGTCCTGGCACGACCGGAGGAGCCATCTTCCACATCAAGAGTCAAGACCTGGTGGCAGTCTCTCCCCACGACCCTAAGTCCGCAAATGACCTTCAGCATTTTACATCTACAGGAAAATGGCTAATAGGTCAGCTTGGCAGCTCATGGATCAGTGACTAGGAAACAGGTCGCAACCCCACGTACAATGGATTTACCAGTGGTGGTTGTCTTTTCCGTAATTTTGGGGGTGCCTCGACAGCTGGCATCTTCGTCAATCTGTCTAATGTCACTTCTCATTGATGGAAGGTCCAGTTAGGATTGCTCTAGTATATTCCGGAATAGGTACCAGCGAAACAAATAGCGTTGGATTTGTTGGCTGAGCGTTAAAACGGCAAATACGAAGCCTCCTGTCATGTTATAAAATTGTAGATTATGCTAGCTTTAGTGTACCTATAATCTTAATTTTATTAATGACAGGAGGCGAGTATTTCCCGCCCATTCTTATCCCTCCCTTGTTTAAATTAATAGTTTTGGTTCATCAGGTACGTATGCAATTCTGCTTGTTGACTCTGCTACCTGTCACTTGGTTTTATGTCTGTTTTGTCATAGTAGGGTTTGGATCTATGCAGGCTATGGTAATTGTGGTTGCTACATGTGGTACCTACATGTTTGTTCAGAGTACATTTCATTGGCTAACCAAACTGTTCGATTCTGCTTTTTTCTCTTGTTTCAGTTTACAGTCCATCAACACTATCTGGCTTGACAGTTCTTCTCGGATGGTGGACGTCGTTGTATTCATGGTATCTAGGACTTCGTTCCTTCCCCATTATATTTTCTGCCTTTTGTTCTGTTTTGTTGCAGCTTGAAAGAGGAAATGATGCATGTGGAGGGGAGTTTTATAGTACCTAACCTTTTCTGATTGGTTGTTTTTCTGTGCTGCTGTGGAGTTCTAGTAAAGAGAGACTTAAGCAAATACTCGCCTCCTGTCATTAATAAAATTAAGATTATAGGTACACTAAAGCTAGCATAATCTACAATTCACACACATATTTCTTCCTCTTTGCATGGTTAACCTGTCAATATGACAGCCACTAGAGGTGCTTCTGTAAAATAGCAGAGTAAAATCGTAGGTGATTGTTGCAGTGCTGCGTTTTCTAATGGAAAGTATTGGATTGGCTTAAATCATCAACACTGATTATCTCAGCTAAAGAGATGGAACATTCCCAACAAGACCGGAACTGCAAGATAAACAAAGTAAGTAAACTTCCTCTATTAACTGTGGCAGTGCTGGTCCAGTCACCTAAATGCTAACTATGGCACGATAGTGTTAGAAATACATATTTGTATTCATAACACTATAATGTTCTTTTTCAGTTTTCATTCATTGAAATTTCACTGATTGGTTTGCTAGGCCTACATCACCTTAGAGGCAGTATTGCAGCCCAGAAATGAACTACCCTCTCCCCCATAATATACCTGTAACGGAACCGCTGGCACCCCGACCGGGTTCCCTCCGCTGACGGATGCTCCTAGTGCTTTCCGAGGTCTCCAAGCACTCTGCCTGACATCATAACCACTGCAGACCCCACGAACCGCCGCAGCTTGGTTGGGGTCTCGCCGACTCCACCCACTCTGGACCCAAGACCAGGGTCCAGCTTCCAGTAGGTGGACCTCTCCGAATTCCAGAGAGCAGGAACAGGAACAAGCTCTTAGCAGAGCTCAGCGATTATACCCTGGGGAGTATAGTGATTATTGCAATCCCCAGAGTGTAGTTCTCCAATGCCCCAAACATGAGCCGAAACTTCATGAAGGTACAAGATGATCTGAGGTGCTAGCACACCCAGTCTGGCTTTTATTACAGTTGTTGCAAATACAGGACCGCCCACAGGGAGGGATAAAACAACCAATCATATCACAGTTACATCCCACATATCCCCTCCCCTTATCCTGAGAGGAAACTCAATTATACATACAGTTAAAACATACTTTTTACCCAACTTTCATAACTCTAAAACCATACATCCAATCTCTATAAAAATACATATTCACAATCAATCCATTCAGGGGAACAACATATTGGTGCGAATCAGACCAGTGGTTCAAAAGTTAAGGGAAAGTCCTTTGTTACCAAATGAAGCATGGCTTTTCTTCCCAAAACAGTTCCACAGAGTCTCTATCCTGGAGATAATTGGGAAGTAATCCAATTATCTCCAAGGACAGAGGTAAAACTCCATTAGCCACATGGCAGACAAAGGACAATAAAAGACGTAAAAATACATACTGTTACATTTATCACATAGAACCTACACATTTACAATTTACCTAACACATAATAGCATACATAATATTGAAGACAGCCTGAATGCAATCTGCTACACAGTCTTAAAGGGACATTGTTCCTAAAAGTCATAATATGTCCACGGATGGTTTTTAAAGAGCCAGCAGCAGCACCATACAAATCCAATATGCCCAAATGTTGCACCTGAAGGGCCAAATCTCCCAGGGACCATAGTCAACAGGTAAGAGGCTGGCAATCAGGCTCCTCCAACAGCCAGGGGTAAAGGGCAGCTTGTCACCAATAAACCCAGTGACAAAAGGCATTTCGTCACAATACCCATATTCAACAGGGCTGGATTTATTATACGGTTGAGTAGACGTGCCTTCACAGGAGGACACCTATCTCTATGGTCATTTTATTTTATTTTTTAATGGCTTTTAATTTTTTTATCTCTAATTTTTATATTGGATTTATTTCAAACACATACAAAATGACAAGATGGCATAGGAATGTGCACACTACATTAGTTTACAGAGGTTTACATGAAGTTATGTCCAACAATAATAAGTATAACAACAAAAATATAACAATAATAGTAAGATAAACATCTATACAATTACTGCATTTCTAACAGAATATCCTAACTAACCTCTGAGTTTCTCATCACTGATGATAACAATTAGTGTTTGTGGTAGTGCAGAAGAAATCTGACAGACGGCTAAGAGGTGTAAGAGAACCAGCAAGCACACCTGTTGAATAGAACAGGGGGGGGAGCAGGTTCAAGGCAGAAGATATAGACAGACCTAGGAGGTACAAGTAGCCTTGACTGGGTTCTGGGAAGTCAGAATGCCTCATTCCATATGGGCTGAAATTGAGCTAAGTACTCGATATGACCTCTCTTTGTACATTCTAGTCTTTCCAAGTTGCACACTTTCCACTGTCGCCAAGGGTGCTTTTGTAGTTTTATAGAGAAAACGTATATCTTTCTTTGCTGCTATGAGAATGTGTGTAATCAATATGTGATAAAGTCTGGATACATGCCTAATAAGAAAGTTTTGTTTAGGAGTGGCAGAGAGATCCCCACTGTTTGGTGGATAGCAACGGTCCCTGAGGATCCAGGAGATCACACTCTAAAAATATGTGATACAAGGAGCCCTCTGCCTTTAAAATTTATCAACATGTCAATGGAGATTAAGGAAACATTTTGGAGAGTCTTTAGGGCATTAGATACCACCTCATTACCATATTTCTTGGTTGATCTAGGCATCGAGCTTCCCCATGAATCCTGGTTAGAGCTATGCTCTATTCTTCTTTAGTGAAAGTCTTCTTTAACTCATTCTCCCATTTGGTCATATATAATAGTTTGCTGTTTGCTATGTTGACAAAGTATTGTAGGTAATTCAAATATGTTTTGCAGGATGTGTTACTGCCATGCATACATTTTCAAAATTAGCACATCCTGTGCTTGGTTTTCTCCAAGTACCATGCACTGTCAATGTGTGCTTTATTTGCATTTATGTAAAAAGCTCTGACACATGTAGGTATTGAAGATTGTGGCAAACCTAGCCACTGTTGAACTATAATATGGGAAGGTTGTCTGGAGGCTGTAATATGTGCCATGTATATTTGCTGTGTATGCTGCCCTCCACTACAAAGATCAATTTGGAAACTCAAGAAGGGCTTTTTTTTTATTGTTTATTGAGTTTTCTGTGTTTTCAAAGATAGTTCAGAGAATGATAAATAGAGACGAGCAGGCCTCAAGCGATACAATAATGTTCGGTCAGAGGACAATTGTAACATATGATTAAACAGTGCATCTAAGTTTTACAATTTGCAAATAGTTGGGGGGATATCCCATGTGGAAATAAATGATGCTCTGGTGTGTGATCCATAACTCATGTCATGTCCAGTAAATTTATTTTCCTGGCTATTTCTCATGGCAGCATCACTTATGGGTTAGCTCCACCCTCAGCCGGATCAGGACAGAAAACAATTAAACAATTAACTAGGATGTAGGCATAAAGGGTTCCTCCTCCCTCCATACTTCAGTCTTTTTTCTGTCCTCAGTCGGACAACAGGAATTTTATTCTGCAGTCAGATTTTATTTTTTGACCACCTCCCACGTTTACCGTGGGCTTACCAGATGAAGTTCAGCCTCTCTTCATCTGAAGAACTCAGTAATCAGGCTGCACGGGCAGAACTAACTGAGTTTGGTGTGTGCAGTTTATATACTGTCATACATGACGATTCTGGACTAAATCTTCTGGATTTCAGGAATTCTGGCACAATTTAGGGGTTCGTATATTTATAATTTTATAATTCCCTAAACTGAATTATGGTGCTGTGTGTGTATATATATATATATATATTTTTTTTTTTATTATTATTATTATTATTTTATTTTTTTATATAGGGGTGATTATTTTTTATATGTTACCTTAAAAATCCCCATTATACATGTTCCCCATCTATGATGTGGAGTGATTATTTTTCTCCACAGGAGGCAAGGTTTTTTTGGAGAAGCTTAGTTTCTGTTTATCTCTCCCTTAGTGCTGCCATACAGGCAGCTGACATCTAAAGCTGGGATATACAGGCTGGATTGGGTTTCTTACCTGTTTTCTCCTTGCTCTGCAAGCATTCTGAATATGCTGTATTAGTTTCCTACTTCTGCCCGGCTGCACAGCTATTTCGGCATCAAGGTGCTCTGCTTCTGACATCTCAATATGGCGCGGATCGGCAGGTAGGAGGATTTAAAGGTACATGACGCGAATTTCAAACGCTGCTGTACCTTGTAGCTTTGGCGTTTCTGTGTGAGGAGTGCTGCCAGGTTAATTTTTCTTCTGAGAAGGTAAGAGGAATTCTAAAATACTTTTTTCTTAGCCTTTTTGTTTTTTAATTTTTTTCTTTTTCCTTCATGTAAGTGTTTCTTCTCTTATAGCTACGGCTTCTCCTTCTGCCTCCAGACATTACATAGTTACATAGTTAGATAGCTGAAAAGAGACTTGCGTCCATCAAGTTCAGCCTTCCTCACACCTGTTTTTTGCTGTTGATCCAAAAGAGAAAAAAAAAAAAAAAAAAAACCCCAGTTTGAAGCACAATTTTGCAACAAGCTAGGACAAAAAATTCCTTATTGACCCCAGAATGGCAGTCAGATTTATCCTTGAATCAAGCAGTTATTACCCTACATTGAAAGATTATATCCTTGAATATTCTGTCTTTGCAAGTATGCATCTAGTAGCTGTTTGAACATCTGTATGGACTCTGATAAAACCACTTCTTCAGGCAGAGAATTCCACATCCTGATTGTTCTTACAGTAAAAAAACATTCTGATAGAAGAAAAAGGTGAGCCAATATTAGTTTTTTGTATTCACTTAGGGGGGACCAAAAAAGTGCCAAATGGACCAGTAATATATTTATATATGGCCTTGCTATATTTTCAGCCCCATCATATCGCTGGAATCCTCTCCTAGGAAGCATAAGGACAAGACAAAGAGATGCTTTAAATTGTAATGGGATTGCTAGGGAGGAAAATAAGCTGTGCAGGTCTTGTTTGTTGGAAGTGGCCAGAGAGGGCAGCATAAAGGATTCGCCTCAGGAAGATCTTAAACAGTGGATCTCTCAGGCTATAGCGGAAGGGTTTAGATCCTCTTCAGGGAAGTTCCAGCAGGTAAAACGCTCCAGACAAGAGTCCGGGTCTCTGTTAACTGTTGTGCTATTTGGTGCCCCATAATTTTTTAATATTAAAAGAAAAACAATATGGATGCTATGGATTCTAGATCTGTGGAGAAGTTGATTTCACTATTAAGAAATACTTTAAGGGGCGTGGTCTGACCGTCGATGAGACTAGACGTGTCTCACTAGAGCTCCGCTCAACCGCGCATAAAAAGCTAACAAAAGCGACCTTTTTTGTCCGCAAAATTCCCCACGGTGATCCCTGCCATGGAGAAGAGACTCTCCAAGAAACAGCCAAGGAGGGGCACCGAATCCGGGGGTACAGTCCTCGATCTAATGTCGATGCAAAGGCTAGGCCGACAAGGGACCCAAGATGACGCCGACCAGTCACCGCAGTCTTCACCTCGTGCAGATAGAGAGGCATCCCCGAGTGGCCAAGACACCATCCTGGCGAATCTAGCGGAGGTGAAGGCCTTTCTGGCGGGTGAGATTGCGAAGTCCACCGCGGTTCTCCAGGCCGAGATTGGGGCCCTAGGAGACCGCACCGCCAGACTCGAAGACCGCATGGAGACAACCACGCGGGCCCACAATGCCGTGATCGAGCGGGTGAACCGGGTAACAGCACACCTGGTTGAGACGGACCTGGCCATTGAGGACATGGCGAACCGCTCTCGGAGAAATAACCTGAGGGCCCAGATGATGATCTGCAAGGGCTTGTTCTCACCATCCTCAAGCCATTACTCCCGAATATGCCAGAGGACCATTGGCACATTGAGAGGGCACACAGAGCCCTGAGAAGCCAAAGGAACGACACCAATACCCCGAGAGACGTCATACTCCGATTCCTTCACTACAGGACTAAAGAGGCCCTAATGAAGAAAAGCCGCGAAGGGCCTATACGACATGCGGGGGGAGTGATATCCCTCTACCATGATCTGGCGCCCTCCACGCTGCAACGGAGGAGAGACTGGCGCCCCATCACTGACGCCCTGAGAGGAGCCGGCATCAAATACGCATGGGGATTTCCTTTCAAATTGATGGTGTTCCGTGGGGACAGGGCGCACATCCTGTCCCCGGGAGGTGACCCGCATCGACTGCTCTGTGTACTGGGCGTCCAGCCGCCACCCGACCTCCCCAACGTAGCGATGTATCCGGAGGGCCTTCTCCAGCTGCAGACGGAGTAGCGCAAGCCAGGACCGAGAGGACACAGCTAATCGCGGAGGGTATCGTATTACAGGGCCGCAGAATGCCCTTCTCACCAAGGGGTCTCACGCCCAGGGGTGTCCGGGGGATGGTTATGTTTTATTGGGAGGGGGGTACGTGGGGGGGGTGATCCTGTTCCAGGCCCGGGTCATAGCCTTTTCACGACCCGCTTTTGCTTAGTAATGCTCCTAGTAAAATCTGGGCACGGGGGCTGCTGGCCATGAAGGCCCGGGAAGAGGCCTCCATTCCTTCTACACATGGGTTGCAGTGGGACTAGGGTCATACACCTCCTTCATACGGAGACTTGCTCAGGCCGCAGTGGCACAGTTGGGGTGGCGACCATTTGGGTTGGGTGGGAGACGGGGGGATACCGCCCAAGCTGCCCGTGGTTTGGTCCGCCCGGACTGGGTACCGACACTCTACCACGAGCTATGGGGCTGCGCTGCATATGGACTGACCCTCCAAGTGGGAATTTAACTTTCTATTGATATTGTTATGCAGTTTTTTTCTTGTCTTTATTTTTCTTGTCCCCGGGTATATATAGCGGCTCCCCCATGGGATGCGGTCCTTATGTCTGCCACGGCCTTTGCGGGCTCCCACCCTTCATCCACCTTGATTGAGAGCTACATAGTTAATAGCGCAGCTGGGTGGATTGGGACCCTCGCATACCCGCAAGTGGATTTGAGCTTTGCTAACATTGTTGGGCGACCCTTAAAACATACACAAAAACGAAACATGAGAAGGAAAAAAAACAAAAACAAAAAAAAACAACAAAAAAAAAACAAAAAACATACGAAAAAACAAAAAAAGCAATTAGCGAAACTCAAAAAACATAAAAAATATAAAAATAAAATAAAAATAAAATCTAGAAAAGATATATAATAATAATAAACATAATATACAGTGCTAATACGAATGTAACCATAGGCACCGCAGACCGTGAAGGGATAAGCAATCCTACTCTACTTCATAAGATGTATATATGAACACAAAATACTAAATTATACTATTGCTTTGTTGTCAGGGGGGGGTTGTCATGGTATCTGTTTCACTGAGTTTATTGGGTTTTGTTTTATTTCCATCTTTGTATTAATGACTGAGAGTATTGATTTGACTGTACTCAAGCCACGCACAAGGTCACTATTACTGTTTTATATGATAATGTACAAGATTAGAACCCTAGCCTGCCTTACTCGCTTTAATGTGCCACCTGCCAAGTGGGAGTCTAGATGTTTCCGTAGCTATGGGGAGAGACAGAGTATAGAAGCGCAGGAGTGGAGGTGGAGTCTGGAGACCCACCTCACCTCCATTTCTCCCTATCTTCCCCCTATGGGGAGTAGGGATTTTGAGCTTTGGTACCCGGGAATTTCCTAAGCAACTACCGCAGTAGAGGGTAGCCACGTCGGAGGGAATGGGGACGAGCTCCTTGACGCCTAGAGGTCAAAATAGTATTGGATGCGCGCGTAGGAGTAGGAGCTTTGGGGATCCTCAGTTTCCTCCTTACGTTGGGCGTGGCGGAGACGTGGGCATGCGCTACCCACTATATTCTGGCGATTAGTGAGTCCAGAATCACCGTTGCATCCGGCTCAGTCCAGATGCCATTATCTTTTTTCTCTTCTCCTCCTTCCCTATCTTTCTCTATCTCTTTTTCTCCTGTATCCTTACTCTTGGGGGTGGCGTACGGGGGGTTGGTACCACGTGAGTGCCCTGGAGCACAGCTGGGGCTTACCAGACATATACAGAGAAGCAGTAGCTTGGTAGTGCTGAACATACTCCATGATGGAGCTCAAGGTCACCACGTTGAATGTTAAGGGCCTGAACGCCCCCAAGAAGCGACGCCTCCTATTTAAGGAGTTAAGGAGGATGAACTCGGAAATAGCTTACTTACAAGAGACACACCTACCTAAACAGGCCGCCTTTAGACTTCGGGACCATACGTTTACGGGTTCATTCGAAGCTAGATCACATCGTAAGCGTAATGGAGTGGCCATTGTTATTAAACGTACTTGCCCCTTCCAGATGTCAACTCAGGACGTCGACCCGGAGGGACGCTATATATTTGTTTCTGGCACTTTGCACTCACACTGCGTCCATCTAATCAATATTTACGCACCGAACCAGCCAGACGCTGCTTTCTGGGATTTGATTAGAGGAAAGGTAGCCGCGCTGCCTCATGGAATGATTCTCATGGGGGGGGATTTTAATGCTACCCTGTGTCCGGCGACAGACAGGAGGCCCGAGGTCACAGGGGAGGGGAGGACAGGACCGGATACTGAAGGAATTTATTGCGGGTACAGGATTAGTGGATGTCTGGCGGGCGCAACACCCAATAGATCGGGATTACATGTTCTACTCGGCCCCCCATGGCACCTACTCCAGGATAGACTTGTTCCTGGTCAATGCAACGGGATTGTCCAGGATAGTTAGATCGGAGGTTGGAAATATATCCTGGTCGGACCACGCGGATGTCTCCATTACACTTGGAAACTTATGTGTGGCGAACCCTTGGACCTGGAGACTTAACGCATCTTTGTTAAGGGACACGGAGATACTGGAACAGATTCGGAAGGACATAACAGAGTACTTTGTCACAAATATCACCCCAGAAGTAAGCATCAGTACTGTATGGGCGGCGCATAAGGCAGTGATACGGGGGAATTTCATTAAATTGGCCACAAGGAAGAAGAAAATGAAGCACCATCAGCTCGAAATTCGACTGAAACAACTGAGGAATCTAGAGCAAGGACGCATACTATCAGATTCCAATTCATCCATCTCATGTAAAGTTTCAGCGTTTTTACATATGGGAGAAGCATTACCAATTCAGGGGACTTCCCTTTGGGCTCAGTCTAGCTCCAAGGACGTTCTCGAAGGTTCTCATTACTCTGATTGCTTTTCTAAGGTTGCAGAGAATAGAGATTTTCCATTACCTCTACGATATTCTTATCATGGGTTCCTCGGCCCAGGGGGTGTTACTTCATACTCAAACTGCAATACACTGTCTACAGACTCACGGATGGATGCTGAATTTAGAGAAGAGCTCTCTGATCCCATCCCAAAAGATTATTTTCCTGGGGGCAAAGATAGATACTGCTGTAGCGACTCTCTCTCTTTCTCCAGAAAGAATGACAAAGATTTGCGAGAAGATTACGTATATACAAGACCGTCAGTCCCTTTCTGCCAGAAACTAAATGAGCCTATTGGGGTCCCTGACATCCACGATAGGACTGGTAAGATGGGCCCATTGGGAAATTCGACCTATCCAGATGGGGTTTCTGCGGCAGTTCAAAAAGCACAGGCCGATCAAGAAATTGTTCTTATGAAGTGTGCAAAAGATCAGCTGAAGTGGTGGAGGAACAAGAAGAATCTGAGTCGGGGTTTTCCATTGGAGGAACCGAACAAGTTAGTGGTTACAACAGACGCAAGCTTACAAGGATGGGGAGCTCATTTGGGATGTCTTTGGAAGCAGGGAAGGTGGTCCAACACAGAGAGAAAAATGCATTCAAACTTAAAGGATTTGAGAGCTATTCTCAAGGCCCTTCAAGGGTTTCTTCCCTTAATACAAGATGCTTGGATTACGATTCAGACAGACAACAGGGCAGTGGCGTCATATGTGAACCACCAAGGTGGTACTCGAGCAAACTTCTGTTGAGGGAACTGACTCCTCTTATGTCTCTGGCACAGAATCATCTTCAGGGATTTTTTAATATGTTGTTACCCTGAATGGATTGATTGTGGATATGTATTTTTATGTGAATGTGATGTATGGTTTTAGAGTTATGAAAGTTGGGTAGAAAGTATGTTTTAACTGTATGTGTAATTGAATTTCCTCTCAGGATAAGGGGAGGGAATATGTGGGATGTAACTGTGATGTGATTGGTTGTTTTATGCCTCCCTGTGGGCGGACCTGTATTTGCAACAACTGTAATAAAAACCAGGCTGGGTGTGCCAGCACCTGAGATTCTGCTTGACCCTCAAACCGATGCGTCGTCTCGTTTTTGGGGGAACTGTATTGTATGCTGACTGCCAGGAGTGTAAGCCGATTGTATGCTTTTCCTGTTCGGCTGATTCCAGAGTTCGTGTGTGTTTCCAGTTCGGGAGTTGGTGAATTCGTACAGTTTGCAGTTCAGGAGATTGGTGATTGCAGTAGCTGCTGGTCTATCTGGAAGGGGATTATCGCCTAAACGATTTTTATCCCCTTGTGAGCGAAACGGTCCGTTACACCGTATATGGGAGTCATCTAAGTCCTGGACTCTTAACAAAGGTCTAGACTTCTTGAACCCTGATCAGAACCAGATTTTGGAGTTCTTACAGGCTGGATTGGATAAGCGTTTAAGCCTAAGTACCTTGAAGGTGCAGTGTTCTGCACTATCGGCCCTCTGTGACTACTCTTGGGCTTCAAATCCCCTGACTGCCATGTTTTTTAAGGCTACCATTCGCATTAGACCTCCTCTGCGCAACTATGCTCCTCCATGGGATTGTCAGGATCCCGCGGGCGGCTGCGAGGGGAGGCTGCACTCCGCTCGCGGTACTCACCCTCCAGCCATCCGCGATCCCCTTCTCCTCCTGGGCTCGGCGAGCGGCATCCTTCCAGCCTCGGATGCCGCCCGCATCTTCCTCCACGTCCCCCAGCGTCAGCATGCATGACGCTGCACGCTGGGAGACCGCCCAATATATTACACGCCGGGGTCAGTCACCTGACCCGGCGCTAAAGGCACAGTGCCTCAATCACACTGGGAGGTTTAGATATCTCCCACGTGTGATTGTTAATTCTGATTGGAAATTATCCAATCAGAATTAACCTTATGGTTTAAATACTTACCTTTCCTGTTCCTCCCTGCCCTGTTGTGGTCTTTGCTTGCTAGTATTGCTACTTAACTTGTGTTTCTGGTTACGTACTCTCTGGCTTGTTAATCTGACTTTGTGACTTTCTCCTACCCTTTGACCTCGGCTTGTTTCTCGTTATTCTGTCTTCTTGTTCCCTTTACTTGGCTTGTCTCCTGACTATTCTGTGTGCTTAGCCCGGCCACTCTAAGGTCCGGTACTGCACCTTTCCTGTGTGTGTGTGTGTGTTAGCGTGTTGGGTTCCCCGAATCGTGACAGGGATCTTCCTCTGGTCTTGGATGCCTTGTCCGAAATTCCTTTTTCTCCTCTAGAGAACTTGAATTTCTCTTCTCTCACATACAAAACTCTGTTTTTATTGGCCGTTACTTCAGCCAAAAAAATCTCGGAGGTGAGAGCTCTCTCCTGTGCAGAGGAATATATTCAGGTTTTCCACGACAGAGTGGTTTTACGTCCGAAAGTTGTCTCTAAATTTCACTTACAACAGGAGATCGTTCTGCCTTCTTTTTTTCCTGAACCTTCCTCGGATCTGGAGGTAAAACTTCATAATCTGGACATTAGGTTACAAGCTTACAAGGATGGGGAGCTCATTTGGGATCTCTTTGGAATCAGGGAAGGTGGTCCAACACAGAGAGAAAAATGCATTCAAACTTAACGGAGTTGAGAGCTATTCTCATGGCCCTTCAAGGGTTTCTTCCCTTAATACAAGATGCTTGGATTACGATTCAGACAGACAACAGGGCAGTGGCGTCATATGTCTGTATCTGGTACCTTTTCGTAAGACGGCTCAATTGTTCATTATTCCAGAAGGCTCCAGTAAAGGTGAAACTGCTTCCGCTTCTACTCTACGTAGATGGATTTCCAACATCATCACTAAAGCTTGCTCTCTGAAAGGTGTTTCTCCTCCAAAATGGATTAAGTCTCATTCGACTAGGTCTTTGGCTACTTCATGGGCTAAATGGGCAGAGGTGTCCCCTGATGACATCTGCAAGGCAGCAACGTGGTCTTTGCCTATGACCTTCATTAAACATTATAGGCTGGATGTAGCCTCTTCTTCTACTAAATTTGGCAGAAACGTGTTGGCTTCTGTTAGTACCGCGTAATAAAATTATGTGTTATAGCAGTTAATGAGTGTGGATAATTTTTTCCCACCCCTTCTAGCTAGTATGCTTGGGTATTACCCATAAGGTATGGAGGGAGGAGGAACCCTTTATGCCTACAGCCTAGTTAATTGTTTAATTGTTTTCTGTCCTGATCCGGCTGAGGGTGGAGCTAACCCATAAGTGATGCTGCCATGAGAAATAGCCAGGAAAATAAATTTACTGGTAAGTATGAAATAAAATTTCGGTATTTGTATTTACCACTCTGTCTTTAGCATTTCCCTCCCCATAAGAGCGGGAAGAGATGCATGTCGAGTAGTAGTGTCTCTGAGAAACAGAAGAAAAGTGATGAAGATTATGAGGGAAAAAGGTAGGGAGTGTGAGGGGAAGGGTGGGAGAGAAATGAATAGAGGTGGGGAGAGAGTGAGAAGAAAAAAGAGAAGAGGGAGGGTTTGGGAAGAGTAGGGAGGAGTGATGGTTTTATACGCAGGTGGCAATAGATATGGGGTTGGGCAAGCAATGGACTCGCGGGGAGTTGTGTTAAGAAAGGTCAGGTTTGTATATCTCCCTTCGTGAGCTATGTCCACTTCTTTTAATTCAAGTTTACCGCATTCACTGTAGTTTCTGCGCTAAACCTTGACCTAGCAGTCATGTAAATAAACCAGGGTTGCTATCACTCAGCGTGTTTGTCACTGTTGTCTTGCAGTGTCACCTGGGCTTTTGTTCGCTGCATGTATATCCTCCCCCCTCCCCCCCCCCCTGCCAACCATTGCTCCATTGTTGGGATCTCAGCTTGTTTCCAGAAGGCATATATCAGAGACTTCACCGTGTTAAGAAGGTGTCTCTGGATGGATTTTCTGTATGTCGAGATCAGTGCTGGAGTGAGGTGTAGTAGTGCTTGTTCCGCTGTAAATTAGTGTGGTTCTCCGAAGACATCCGTCAACAGGGCCGGTGCAATTTTTGCCGCCCTAGGCAAAAGTAAAGTTTGCCGTCCTCCCCCCCCATGTGACAGCACAATGCCCCACCCATATGATCTGACATGTTAACTAACTCCAGTGCTGCAGTACCACAGTGTTTACATTAAAAGGGACAGGCTATAGACACCAGAACCACTACATTAAGCTGCAGTGGTTCTGGGGACTATAGTGTTTCTTTAATGTGAGGTAAATTAGAGATTAGTGCCACGAATAATATACTAGATTGCCTACTTATAACCAGATGAGGATGATGATGGGCTCTCTGGAGGCTGTTTGTAACTGTGGTCACAAAAATCAATGTTCTGGGAGAACGGGAAGCAGCTCCATTTTTTGGGGGCCTTTTACACAGCTCAAGGTCTGGGTCCCAGGGTCCACCTTCATGTTCCACCAATGAGTTTGTTCACAGGGGGTGGAGTGTGTAGGGGATGTCCTGATATGTGTGTAAGGAATGCATTGTGTGAATCTGTGTGTGTAAGGGATGCATTGTGTGTAAGGGTTGCATTGCTTGTGTGTGTGTGTGTCTGTGTGTAATGCATTGTGTGTGTAATGCATTGTGTGTTTTTCTGTGTGCAAGGGGTGCATTGTCTTTGTGTGTAAGGGCTGCAAGGTGTGTTTCTGTGTATGTACGGGATGCAGTGTGTGCGTCTGTAAGGGGTGCATTGAGTGTGTGTAAGGGGTGCATTGAGTGTGTGTAAGGAATGCATTGTGTGTTTCTGTGTGTGTAAGGGATGCATTGTGTGCAAGCGTTGCATTGCTTGTGTGTGTGTAATGCATTGTGTGTTTTTCTGTGTGCAAGGGATGCATTGTCTTTGTGTGTAAGGGGTGCATTGTGTGTGATTGTGTGTGTGTGTGTGTGATGGATGTCAATCTCTCCCCCTTCCCTTGTCACTCTCTTCTCCCCCCTCTCCCTCCCTCTTCTCCCCCCGCCCTTCCTTGTCACTCTCTTCTCCTCCCTTGTCACTCTCTTCTCCCCCATTGTCACTCTCTTCTCCCCCTTGTCACTCTCTTCTCCCCTGTGTCACTCTCTTCTCCCCCCTCCCCACTCTCATTCCCCCTCCCGTCACAATCATTCCCCCTCCCTCCCCTGTCACTCTCACCTCCCCTGTCACTCTCACCCCCTGTCAATTTCTTCTCCCCCCTGTCAATTTCTTCTCCCCCGTCAATTTCTTCTACTCCCCCACTCCCCTACCAATTTCTTCTACTCCCCCCTCCCCTACCAATTTCTTCTTCTCCCCCCTCCCCTGCCAATTTCCTTCTCCCCCCCTACTAATTTCATTCTCCCCCCTCCCCTACTAATTTCCATCTCCCCCCTCCCCTACTAATTTCTTTCTCCCCAGCTCCTCTACTAATTTCCTTCTCCCCAGCTCCTCTACTAATTTCCTTCTCCCCAGCTCCCCTACTAATTTCTTTCTCCCCAGCTCATTTCCTTCTCCCCAGCTCCCCTACTAATTTCTTTCTCCCCAGCTCTCCCACTAATTTCTTTCTCCCCAGCTCGCCTACTAATTTCTTTCTCCCCCCTCCCCTACCTCTATTGTAGCGTGGCCGAGCCCTGTATGGTCCACGGGTACAGGGAGCTTTTGTTTCCTGTACCCGGCCGGACTAAAAGGAAGTGAACACTCAGTGCACACTTCCTGTTAGTCCGGCCGGGTACAGGAGACAGATGCTCCCTGTACCCGCGGACCATCTCGGCCACGCTACAGTGAGGGAGTGACAGGAGGGAGCGCTAAGCGCTTAACTCCTGTTAGCCTCTCTCCTCATGCTGCTCCTGGGCGGTGCGGCCTCATGGACGCACCAGCCCGGGCAAAGCTGCAGCCACCTGAGGCTCTCTACAGAGCGCTCGGGCGGCTGCAGCATGAGGGGGGGCTAGCGCTCCTGGCGGCGCACCTTCCAAAGGGCGCCCTAGGTGGTTGCCTAGTCCGCCTTACAGGTAGCGCCGGCCCTGTCCGTCAATGCCTCCTTGATCATCCCCCAGAATGGTACGATTTTGGGGTAGCTCCACCAAATATGTTCGATCGTCTCCACGTCGTTGTCACATCTCCAAGTTGGGGATGTATTTGGGAATATGCTATGTAAGAGGAAGGGCGAGCGATACCACGTCGATAGCAGTTTGTAGTTTGTTTCCTGATAGCTAAAGCTTATGAAGCTCTTATGGTTTAGGATCAATACTTTCTCCCATTGTGTCTCAGTAAATGTCTTGCCAAGAAAGCTCTCCCATCGTTGTTTGAAAGTCTTTTTTGTGGTTTTGCCCCTATCAGTAAGTGTTGGTAAAGGACCAAGATGGCTTTTTCCAGGGTAACGGTAACAAAAAACAGTATAGAAGTGGCGCTAAAGGATCAAATAGGTGGATGGTGCAGCCAAAACCAAGTATATCACCACTATATATACTTAAAACTCATGTACAACAAAAAAAGAGGTAAAAGCGCGCACACACACACCAGAAAGGAGTGATTACCTGAGATATGGCAATTAGGTATCTCCTCCTTTATACACAATAATTAGATTCACTAATGGAAAATCCCTATACAAAAAATATAAACACAGAGAAGAACATAGTGCAACCTGTATATTATATATGATACAAAGGGAAAATCTGAGATGGAATCACTCACACTTTAATGAGCCATTTAGAAGTAGGCTCAGGACTTATGCAGCTTTCATGTCACTTAAATGGGACATGCACATTTCCTTGGATCCTCAGGCAGGTTCCCCTTAGGTCTCAATGATCATCAAAAAATGGGTAGAGGATCAGCGCTGAGTGATCTAAAGGGAAAGGAACAAATTGAAAGCTGCAACCTATGGGTATGAGGTTCCCTCCAATGTCCCCAAAGAAGAAATAGCAAAAAACACAAAAATAGGTCGCGCTAAACAGAAAAAGTAAATAGTAATCACATATATTAGAAGTATCAATATAGAATAAAAATAAACACAAATATGAACAATATAGTCCTGATATGTAGTAGGCTTCTTGTGGGTTCCAATAGGCTAGTAGAGACTTGAGTATATAATGTATTCAGTGGGAAGCTGGGTCTTCTATGGCTTGGGAAATCTTGACTCAATGATGGATATGCAAATGAAAAAAACAGAGAAACTCCAATAGTGCAAACTGTGTTTGAGTAAACAAAATAGGATAAATATTAGGGAGATATTGCACTCACCTATTCGAGAGCATATACTCGCTCAAGTGTGATAAGCATTCAGTGGCGTTTTCCCCCCACTGGTGGGATATAGGTGTAGATAAATCCTCGGTATGAAAGAAAAATAAAAGCCAAATATAGTGCTCACTGTATAAGTAATAAAAATGAGTCTGTAAAGTAAATAAAGTACTCACATTTGTATGAGCAGGATATACTGCTCAATATGATGGCATGGGTGGTATAATCCCCACCTAGGATTCTTTGAACGGCTGTCGGCTCCAAAGTGACTTGTGACCAGGTAGAAAAATAGATTAAAATAGAGGTATAAAAATAAAAAGTATATGGCAAGTATATAGTGTAAGAGCCAATATTACTTTATTAATTTAGTAAAAATATATAAAAATAGCCAAAACGCGTTTCGCCACACAGGGCTTTATCATTGATCATAGATTATAGATTATAGCTTTAATCATAGATTATTGCCAGTTGATAAAGCAATATTGCACACAACGCGTTTCAACCAACTGTTTGTGGTCTTCCTCAGGTGCTCTTCTAAATTACAATGGATATACCACAACTTATATAGGGGGTAGTATTACAGGCTTAATTGCTGAATTTACAACACTTGTTTAGGTAATTTACCTTAAATGATCCGGACCGGATGTGGTCTGCTACCTCCAATATGGCTCCACATCCAGTTCGGAAAGATACACAGATAAACCCAATAATACATAAATAGCAGAAAACAACGGAAACACAGTATTAATACTATATATCCTCCTCCCATCATAGTCAACATACATGATATGATGAGATCAAGTGTGACTGTGAAGATGGAGGTGTGTAAAGTCCTTTCGGTGTTCCGTTACTTCTGGTGACGCGTACAGCAATGGAGTCCGTCCGTCGCGTCACTTCCGGTGACGCGTATAGCAGCAGGAACTGTCCGTCACATCACTTCCGGTTCCGTTAATGATCGGACAGCGAAAAATCTCTTCCCTCTTCTAAGAATTTAAGGATGTCCGTTTTTAACTTGAGTGCAAGGCGGCCATCTTAAGAGTGGGCAAGCAGTCCCCATGTAACATACTCATGCCGCAGAGCAAATATTGCATACAGATAGGGAAAAACAAAACAAAACAAAATATACATATTAATTACATCACCCAGCATAAATTTAATGACTAAAATAAATATATCTCTTATGTAGCTCACTAATATAAATAATAGGGAAACTACTTTATTTTAAAGTGCATAAACTTAAAGTGATTGATGGACCCGATATAGAGTCACTATACAAAGATAAACAAAAATCTCATATTTATAAAAACAGCTGTCCAGCTGTTTCCTGATCCCAACCGTCAAAACCAGAAAATCAAACCTTCTCCAATAATAAAAGATCCAGTAAATGGATAAAATCTATATAAAAAATATTTTAAAGAGGCTAAAAAGGGCCATAAAAATAGAAATAGAAAAAATATATAAAATGAATAATATTCTCATGTATGGACTATCTCAGATAACATCAATTATAGCAGCTTATTGATCTCAAAATCAATATTTAAACCTTTTGGGGCCAGGGAACGTAATTCAAAAATCCACTTGGATTCTTTTAAACTTAGAGCTTTAGATATGTCCCCACCTCTCCAGTGCCCTGCCACTTTTTCGATAGCGAAAAAGCTTAGAAACTTGGGATCCGAACCATGGTGTTGTAAAAAGTGTCTGGATACACTATGGTTCGGAAACCCTTTCTGAATATTTCTAAGGTGTTCGCTAATCCTTATCTTGAGTTGGCGGGACGTTTTCCCCACATATTGGTATCCGCAGCTACATTGTAAGAGATAAATTACATAGGTAGAATGGCAAGTAATTAGAGTTTTAATATGATACTCTTTTTTAGTAACTGTGGAATGGAATTTCTCTACTTTCTTATTATTCAGTCTTAGGGTGTTGCAGCAGGCTCTGCAAGATCCGCAGTAGAAAAAACCTTTCTGTTCTTGTGTCCAGTCACTTAAAAAATTCCTCGGTGCTTCTGTTTTAATAAAACTGGATGTTACCATTTGTTTAAGGTTTTTTGCACCCCTAAATATAAATTTAGGCTTGTTACCTATATATTGTTTAATATCCTCCTCATGTTGTAAAATGTGCCAATTCTTATTAATAATTTTCTTAATGGCACCAATGTTGCTAGAAAAATTAAAAATAAAGGGGATCTGTTTATTTTGTTCACCTAAATCGTTTTTCCTTTTATATTGCAGCAGGGGAAACCTGTCCATGTCCCCAACTTGATCTATTTTTTCTTGTAAATCATCACTTTCATACCCTTTTTGCATTAATTGGTTTTTGAGGGACATAGCCTGACTGATATAGTCCTCTTTTTTGGTACAGTTCCTACGTATCCGAAGGAACTGTCCTTTGGGTATATTGTCCAACCAGGGACGATGGTGGCAGCTATCCAGCTCGATAAAACTATTAACGTCTACCTTTTTAAAAAAAAGTTTTAGTCATTAAAACCTGGTCCTGAATAAAAACGTTAAGATCTAAGAAGTCGACACTCTTTTTACTCACATTCTGCGTGAGAGCGATTCCCCACTCATTATCATCAAGATAAGTAAAAAACTCTAGAAAGGTATTTTCAGACCCCTTCCAAATAATAAAAATATCGTCAATATACCTCTTGTAGAGGACCAAGTTTGCGCCAAAGTTATGTCCCCCAAAGACAAAAGTACGTTCCCAAAAGGACATAAATAAATTAGCGTAACTTGGCGCAAACTTGGTCCCCATTGCCGTACCCTTAATTTGCATAAAAAACTCCTCCTCAAACCAAAAATAGTTATTTTGCAAAATCATGCGAATTCCCTCTAAAATAAAAGTTTTCTGGGGTTCTCCATATACCTCTATAGCCTCAAGATAAAATTCGACGGCTTTGCATCCTATGTCGTGTTGGATGATTGTATAGAGACTTGATACATCGCATGTTGCAAGTAGATAATCATCTTGCCAACTAAAATCTTTTAAGATGTTAAGTAGACTCATAGAGTCTTGTAGGAAGGCTGGAGTCTTCTTGACTAAAGGTTGTAGGTGGTGATCGATATATTGAGATAATGCAGATAGAACTGAATGAATCCCAGAGACAATGGGGCGTCCTGGGGGGTTGGTTACATCCTTGTGAATTTTGGGCAATATATATATGACAGGAACTCTTGGATATTCAAGGAGTAGGAAGGAAAATTCTTTTTTATCTAAAATATTATCCTCCAGACCCTTCTCCAAGAATATTCTCAAATTATTTTTGATTCCTTCTAGAGGATCTTTCTTGAGTTTCACATATGTAGTTGTGTCCTCTAGTTGTCTATATATTTCCCGTATATACCAACTCTTGTCAAGAATGACTACTCCTCCCCCCTTGTCTGCCGGTTTGACAACTATAGACTATACTTTTTAATTAAATCTATAGCTTTTCTCTCTTGAAAAGAGATATTTTGTTCGAATTTGGTGAGGGGCCTAATATTATGTATGTCTTCAAGGCATGAATTCTCAAAAACCTTAATAGTATCCGTTTTAAGAAAAGTGGGAAAAAAATCAGACTTATTCTTCAAGTCAGTGTGAATAATTCCCGAATTTACACTCACCGAAGCAGAGTTAACCATTGCTTCTGGTGTAATGGAATTTTGTCTATTAAAACATTTTTTTAAACACAATTTTCTAGTGTAGCGGTTGAGGTCAAGAAATACTTCAAATTTATTTGCTGGACAGCTGGGTACAAATTTAAAACTTTTAGATAGAATCCTTTCTTCTGCTTTAGAAAGGACTGTATTAGATAGATTAAAAATCCTTATCTCACATCCCTCTGCCTCCTTTTTCCCGGCATGATCTCTCCCTCCTCTCTTTCCTCTTCTGATTTTCTGGTCCTTTTCCTTGGGGTTTCTTTTGTCGGGGTTTTTCTCCCCATTCTGTTCCCTAAAAAAACATCCTCCCTAGGTTCTGTTCTGAGGGCCTCAAAACGGTTCTTTAGAGGTATATATGGGGAATCCCTTCTAAGTGGACTTCTCCTCCTATTATGGGAGGTCTCCCTTTCCCTGATCCTGTTCCATCTCTGAGGAAGTGGCGCAGGCTCAGGGAAATCGGATCTCAATCTTTCTGATTGTGAGGTCCTCCTAGGTTTCAAGGATGTGTTTTCCCGGAAATAGGGTTTATTTTTATAAACCGTATGATTATCCTCAATTGGAAATTGAGGAACCCCTTTTCTGAGTCTATAATTATCATAGGACCTAGCATACTGCTGGGTATCACCATTTCGGTGTTGAAAGGAGGGTTTCCCCCTAGCTCCTGGGGTCCTTAGTCTCTCTTTTTGTCTCGAATGATTATTCTCTTTTCTAGGTTTGGGTAACACACTAACCTCATTATTAGCATAATCATCAAGATCCCTATTAAATTTCTTTTTTTTATTAAAGATAAGACTTTTCTCGATTTTGCTTATTTTAATACTAATTCTTTCTGAGAGACTTTCAAAATCTTTTGTCCCTACAAAGGGTTCTAGTCTAACTTTGATTCCCTTGATTAATTCGTCAATTTCTCGTAAATTATCCTTTCTTTCTGTGATAATAATATTAATCATAGTAATTGAAAATGATTCCAAAGCAGTAGACCATATCTTAATAAAACTCTCTTTTTCCCTATTGAATGTGGGAAACTTGGTAAACCTCAGCCCCCTAGGGGTGATTTCCCTCTCAAGGTATTTTTCTAAAGTAAAAATCTCCCATTTTATTTTTAACTCACGAATAAGTAGTTTCTCTAATTGAAACATACTCTCGTCCAGGTTGTCACTCAGAGTAATTTTAGGTTCAGTCATCTGAGTGTCTACTCCAAACTTTTCGTGTGCCAATTTGCACCAATTTTGTCTTTGCTCAAATATAGACATTTTCCTAAGCAGCCTTATCTATACAGTGGTAAATAGTGCACAGATAACAAAAAACAGTATAGAAGTGGCGCTAAAGGATCAAATAGGTGGGTGGTGCAGCCAAAACCAAGTATATCACCACTATATATACTTAAAACTCATGTACAACAAAAAAAGAGGTAAAAGCGCGCACACACACACCAGAAAGGAGTGATTACCTGAGATATGGCAATTAGGTATCTCCTCCTTTATACACAATAATTAGATTCACTAATGGAAAATCCCTATACAAAAAATATAAACACAGAGAAGAACATAGTGCAACCTGTATATTATATATGATACAAAGGGAAAATCTGAGATGGAATCACTCACACTTTAATGAGCCATTTAGAAGTAGGCTCAGGACTTATGCAGCTTTCATGTCACTTAAATGGGACATGCAAATTTCCTTGGATCCTCAGGCAGGTTCCCCTTAGGTCTCAATGATCATCAAGTTTGGAGTCAGGAGCCAGGAGCCAGGAGTGTCAGGATAAGTAATTTATTTTAACAAATAGTTAAAAGATAAGCAATAAAAAGCAATATTGCACACAACGCGTTTCAACCAACTGTTTGTGGTCTTCCTCAGGTGCTCTTCTAAATTACAATGGATATACCACAACTTATATAGGGGGTCGTATTACAGGCTACTTTTCCAGGGTAACGCCTCCATCACAGATGCCCTCGAACCATGTCAAGTTCCGGTGTAGCAGTGCTCTATTAGGTATTTGTTGGTAGTAGTGTCGCAGTTGGGTATGTCGGAATCTAGTAAGAAGTGTTGGGGCTTCTTCCCCTTTGATGTCTCGTAGTTCCAATTACCCAATAAATTGCAGATTGGGATGGAATAGTTTCTATCTACGAAGGCCCATACACGGGAAGGCAGAGGACTCGGTTTAGGGGAGATAAGGTTCATGCCTCTAATTGCCTTCCAAGTCCTAAGTGTATGACATACTGGGGATCCTGCAGCTGTACGGTCTAATGTCTCAGACAGTCCAAGCCATACCGCTGCGTGAAGGCGTAAATCAAGTCCCTCCCAATCCAAAGATGGCCACTGCTGGTGTGGGCACGAGTGGTGGCAGTCATGGATACGCTGCAGTGTAGCTGCCTAATGGTATTTCTTGAAGTCTGGCAGGGCCAGTCCCCCCCACTGCCTGGGCGGGCAAAGCAGTTTATGTCGGATGCGGGATTACTCTCCTCTACACACATGGCGGATTACTACTGTCTTTAACAAAGAGAAGAATGCTCTTGGTAATGAGAGTGGCACCATCTGGAAAAGGTAGAGCAACCTTGGCAGAACATTCATCTTGGGGACCGCTATGCATCCAAACCAGGATAGATGCGGGTATGACCACTGCTTAAGATGTTCCGAGGTAAGGGTGTTAAATTGGCGCGGTAGAGATTGGTTGGGTCAGCCGTCACCCAAGTACCTAAATACTTCATCTTTTCCCTGCACCAGCGTAAGGGTAAATTGGGTCTCAAAGTAGTCCTCTGTCTGGATGGTGATATTGAGGACTTCACATTTAGAGAGGTTAAATTTAAGGCCTGAGAGACTGCCATAGATATGGAATTATTTCAACAGACAAGGCAAAGTAATCTGTGGGTTGATAATAAAGAGGAGTATGTCGTTTGCATGAGCTGCCACCTTATGCCCCGAACTCTTGCTACTAAAACCTAGATGTCTTGATTATGGCGAAACACAATGAGGAAGGGTTCGAGGGATATGGCGAATAGCAGGGGTGAGAGTGGACAGCCCTGTCGTGTGCCATTGAAGATCTGGAAACTATTTGTGAGTGCCCGTTGACTTGTACCCTCGCGTTAGGGTGGTTAGATAAGGCAGCGATCCAATTCCTCAATTTGTCACCAAAGCCCATAGCTTTCAGGGTAGCGAACATAAATGTCCAATTTACATGCTCAAACACTTTCTTTGCATCGATGGATAACAGGAGTAGGTGTCTGGCACTGCGTTGCGCGAGTTGTTATAAGGCAAATAGGCTTTCCAATGATAAAGCCTGTTTGGTCAGGGTGAATAAGATCAGGCAGACACGGTTGCATCCTAGTCACTAAGACCTTAGTAAACAGTTTAATGTCCACGTTTAAAAGTGAGGTCGGTCGGTAGCTACCACATGTTTCTGGGTCTTTGTCAGGTTTCAGTAATACAGTGCAGCTAAGGACTCATTGTGGAATTCTTCCCCGTCTCTTAGCTTATTTAGCGCTTTGTTAGCCTAGGTATCAGGAGGTGGGAAAATACTTTATACTAGCCAAGAGAGAAGCCATCTGGTCCTGGTTCTTCTTCTCTTAAAGGTGTTTCTGCCATTTCGGGAGGTATTGCATTTGGTTTGCGCTCATTTAGGTATTTCTGAATATTGGTGAGACGCTCGAACTCCATTGTGCGGGGTTGATTATCAGTGGTTTTGTACAACGCAGAGTAAAAGTCTTGGAACTCACTCGCTATGTCACGCGGGAAAGTAGATACCCTCTAATATCAGTTTGAGCTTGTGGATTTGCATGCATTGTCTTTGTCCCCTAAGCATATGAGCTACGTATTTACTTCCTTTATTAGCATGTGTGTAAAAAATCCTTTAGATCTCTAAACACCCCAGAAATGTTGTTGCATCAGTAGTCCCGTTAGCTGTCGTCAAGCCTCCAGTAATTCCGTATATATGGTCTCCAAGCGTGACCGTTTATGTTGTAATTCAAGGTTGGAGATCTGAGTGCTAAACTCCAATAGGTGTCGGGAGGCATCTTTCTTTTTCTTTGTCGCAAGGCATATCAAACAACCCCGGATGTGCCTCCCACGGCTTGACTGGTGACATGTCATCATCATTGTTCTCGTCAAAGTAGAGGGTCAGGAAGCCCTCTGTGAAGTGTTTTAGTTTAGTTAACGTCCTGTGCAAAAATAATGATTGGCCATGGTTGGGGACGTATATAACCATTGTAACAGAGCTCCCTGTACCCCAGGCTGCGTACCTCTGCCAAGGACCGCTTCCTAGCTGGAACAGGGGACAAACCGAAGCACTTCTGCCCACAGTCGCTGTGGCTGGACTGGGGTCCTGGAACCACTCCCTAAAGCCGAATAGGGGACTAGCTCTGTCCACTCCCACAGACTGGACGACACTCAGTCATGAGAGCTCTAGTCCTTACAAGGACTTTCCCCATTGAATCCTCCACACTGGAACAAGCTGGAAGAGTGATTAACCCTTTCCCCTCCCAGTAACCAGATGACACATAGTTCTGAGAGTACAAGCTGGAATGTTTTAATCTGGCCAGATGGCCTTCTTTTATACAATTTCAGACACAGTTAAGCATGCCCCTGACACTCCCATACAAACAGGATAGTCCCTCTCTGGACCTGAGAGGGGACTAGTTACAAGTTACAAACTGCTCCTCTGTGTCTGAGAGATAATTGAGTCAGGAACTGAACTAACTCAATTATCTCCAGGAACAGAAAAACATAAAATATTGCAAAACCCCCAAAATACCTTTAAAACACATAAAAACCCCACAAACATTACATCTCCTGATAGCCCCGATCTGGGTGACCAACATATCCAAAAATCACCCAGATCGGTGCAGGGGTTCGGAATTTTCCTGAAAATCATAATTCTGACCGACCGTGCACATGGTCCTATGCCCAAAACAGTTCCATGAAAGCAGTGCTAATGGTCGATCAAGTTCGGTAGTTTAAAAACGAACAAACTACCGAACAGAATCCATAGTTCTAACCTGGAGCTCGTTCACCTCGTTTGTGGGAACGTTTCCACTGAACATTGCCCTTCTAAGTCGTATAGAACCGAACGCAGGCGATGATGGAATTCCAGCGGTGTTCGGGAGTTTCTGTGTCCGATTTCAGTTCCATGCCCCCTCATGGTCGTTTATGTGAACAGCGGCCACCCAGACGAACAATTAGAACACTGTGGTAGAAAGTGTTACAAACTGTCAATTAGGCTTAACAAGCTCCCGTGTGGTCCATGGTTTGCGCGCCTCTTCGTCAACAGAATAGAGAAAGGGCGCGCCTGTTCGATTCCCAGACAGAATAGAGAAAGGGCACGAACCAAGCCTGTTAACGTGTCTTTTGCAGGTTTCCCTGCAGGGCCCATAGTCTATGGGCAGGAGGCTGGCAAGCAAGTTCCTCCACGATCACATGGCAAACTCACGTGGGAAGTGGAGTTTGACACAACCACTAGTGTGTACATTTTGTCAGCAACCTTCCCTTTGACGAATAGATACCTGCCCTCTGGATCTCTACAGCTATCCAGCTCTTGGAATTGCAAAGTGGCCACCATCAAAATAGCCACCCCTGCCTTCCTTGCAGAGGAGTTATTGCTAAAGAAGGTGATCAGGTAGAATCTATTCCGTAACGTAGGGGCCGCCCCTACAGGAAATGGGTCCATTGCAGAAAGGCTATGGATATATGTGTTGCATTTGGAGTTCCTGCAGTATGCGTGATCTGCGTTCCGGGGCAATTAGGCCCCCGCAGTTAAGGGAAAGGACTGAGAGTGATGCTGCACGTAAGGCCATGGGGAACGGTGAGTGTGAAATAAGGGAGAGAGTGAGATTGCAGTGAGGAAAGAAAAAGGGGGGATGGTGTGATAGGGAAGATGAAAAAAGTGGGGGAACAAGTAGAAGACGGGGTGATAATAGAAATGTAGAGATAGGTAAAAAAGTGAGAGGGATAGGATGAAGTGTTAAGGAAAGAAGAGGGGGTAAAAATATCCATTCATGGGCTACTAATGCCCCAAATAGTCCCCTCAAGAACTGAGGGACACTCATGTGGCAGTGGAGGCTGTTGACCACTCAAGTAGTCCAGACAAATAGTGAATCAACACAACACTGCCGGGAAATCACACACAAGTGTATCCAGGGTTGGTGACTTGGCTCCTACCCTGATGGTTGGAGATCCTAGTCTAATATATTCAAATAATAGATATGGACAGCTTGCCATCTTTACAATAAGTGAGTAGGCAAGTGTTAGCTATGAACGGATGGAGTGAACTATATTCCCCCCACCCCAGACGGGTACAAGAGAACACAGCATTGATACACCATGGAGACAAATGGGATAATTTGTATAGTGCACTGGAAGTAAGTTGATAAGGTCAGTACAGTGGGTGCAGCACACGGAATATGCTATAGGAATAATATAACACCGTCAGTTGCCAAGTGAGGGTTTGACCAATGACGTTATATATAACAATGATGCTTGAATTATAGGAAATAGCACATGGTTTCCGGGACCCTGCCCCAACAATACATATTTTTTTTAGCATTTCCTTGTTTTCCTTCCATCTCCTAATTACCACCCCTTCATTATTACCTCCCCCCCCTCTTTTACTACCCTCCCCCCACCCTTTTTTTCTATTATACCTTTCTTTTTGCATCACTTTTTAGAGTGAGGAGTAAGTTAAATTGGTGTGGATGACCTGGAGCTGGTTAAGATCAACAGAGGATGATACACACCCCATATCTAAGTTACCATTTGTAGGCCCACAAATACCAAACAGTAGTTTTTAATACCGGTAAAAAGGTGGTTGTAGGCCCTCTGTAGTGGGTAAACAAAGATCACATCCCCCACAATACCTTAGTGTCGGCAAAGAGTTTCTCCAGCTACCGATGGAAAGGAGGCCGGTCATTCCTCATCACGAGCTGCGTCCAAGTCCTGTTGAGGTGAAGGGCCCGCTGGGGAGTCTCCTCTCCTGCGGCGCGGTGCGCTCTGTGGATGGGGCCTCAGATTCAAGGGCCTCAGCACCCAGTTTCCCATGGACTGTGGAGGAATTTGTATTCTGTTTAGGAATCCCGGGACTCCCTCGGGCCATCTGATGGTCTGTATGGAACGTGTCATTCTTGCAATATAGTGGTTACAGGCCGCAGTGCTCTACGGGCTTCCTATGTGAGTGGTGACAGATCATTGAAGAGGGCTACCTGTGCTCCCTGGGAGTCCCAAGTTTGATTGCTTCTGGCAGCTCGCATGATGGTCTCCTTGAGTTTAAAGGAGCCCATGCAGCCGATAACGTGTTGTGGGGCTGCATTTTCCGACCTCTGGCGTAAGGCTCGGTGTGCCCTCACAAATTCTAAGGTGTCTGGAGCATCACTGCGATGGATAGAGCGGAATAAACGGGTAAGTGCCCTCTCTACGTTTTCTTCCCCCTCGGGCTCTGGGATGCCGTGTACATATTACACCTGCGGCTGCGATTGTCCAGGTCTTCCATCTGTTGTCGCATATCAAGCAACGTGGTGCATTGCCTGGTTACTGCATGATCAATGGCCATGGCTCTGAGTCGCAGTCTCCAGGGCCTGTAGCCGGGTCCTCTGCGTGGAGACTTCCGTGCGGATGAGGGACATTTCGGGCCTGAGCGTCTCAGTCAGGGTGGATGTAAGTGTCTGGAGGTCCTGTCTGATGCTGCCAGGGAATGCAGCTCTGTGCATATGCCATCCAGAGTGGCGCGTTCAGATCCCACTGGGGGCGGTGGCGCGAGGTGGCCATTTTGGAGTCAGGTGCCATGTTGTAGGCCCCTGACGGGTTGTGTAGGATTCCATCCATAGGATCCATATGGGATCTGGGTGTCTGGGGATGGTCAGCTTGGCGAGTCCTCCCCATCTTTGGGGATGAACGCGGCTTGGGTGCAGAAAAGAGGCTAAATTAGGGCTATGAGGAGCGGAGCTACTTATGCTACCATCCAGGTCGGAGTCCAAGGCACGCCCCAAGGGCATTTTCTTCATATGTATGCTGGAGCTGGATTACTGGAAGCCTTTGAACATATTACTTGAAACTGGGATGTTTAGTGTGCTAAGTAAGTAGAGGATGATAGGCAAGATAGACATCTTACATAGTTACATAGCTGAAAAGATCAAGTTCAGCCTTCTTCACATATGTTTTTGCTGTTGATCCAAAAGAAGGCAAAAAACCCAGTCTGAAGAGCCTCCAATTTTGCAACAAACTAGGAAAAAATTCTTCTTGACCCCAAAATGGCAGTCATATATCCCCCTGGATCAAGCAGTTATTACCCCACTAATTTTACATTATATCCCTGTATGTTGTGTTTTTTCAAGTATTTATCAAATTGCTCATCACGTCTCTGAGGAAGTGGGGCTGACACCCACGAAACGCGTTAGACCACAAGGAAACAAGCAGGGTACGGACGCAGATCAAAAATCCAGCTGCAGTATTCTTCCATCCAACGTAGAGTGTTCCGAGATCTGGGGGACCCGCCGGCCAACAGCGTGCATCATCCAGAGTGAGGTCTGGGACGCACGCCAACCTCACAAACAGCCGGCAGAGAGAGCAACATACTATCTATATCCATCCTAATCGGTCCTCACTATGAAAACGGAACAACCTACACAGATGTGCTGGTAACAATCTTGCAATACGTCCCTGACTTATATTTATTCATTTTTATGCAGTTTTTATATATTTTTATTTCACCACTTTGAATGCCCTGATATAGGCGCCTTTTTTCTAATAAATTTTGAAGTATTTTTAAACTTTATCTGGAATTCATTGGACTTTATTGAATTGTATCAATTTTATGAAACACAGTCATTTATATTTTTACCTTATAATATATATATATATATCTGTACTCCAAAGTACATCATTTGATATATACTCTATTCATTCAAGGATCATAAATTTAAAGATACAGACACCCTATATATATATTTTTGTGCCACCTCGCATCAGTGTTACACTGATTTCTCACATCATAGGAAACAGTCTCCTACACTTGAAGGTGATTTTAATTTTAATTTTCTGTTTGCTAGAAGTAACAGATTTAAAGGTATACACACCATATATACAAATTTTATGTTTTTTCATCCTGAATTTTAACAAAGCCTTTTTTAAGTGAACTAGCTCCTGGATCCATGACACGGGATTTACAGTGTTAATCACAATATTACACATTTCAGACAGTTTTTGGTGAAATTTCTGCCTATATCCAGTTTTTGAGCTCTTCACTTCAAGTCAGACTCCCTCATTCCTGTGTGTTGCACTAGGCATACCAGACCTATTTGACTTTACTTGCTTAAATTTCACCCACTGAGGTTTTTCGAGAAAGACTATGGCTTTGAGCAGAAATATCGACTCAATTAGAATGGACAGAAAGACGTTCATGGGTACTTGGTCCCTAAATGAGGACAACCAGACCACCACTGAGACTCCCACACCACCCCCTAATCAGAGGACAGATATCAGATCCCTCATCTACAAATTAGGCAAAACAATGGAGAGAGAAGTACAGGTATGGTGGGATGTAGCAACCCTGGACTTTTACGTAAATAATAACATAGTCCCAAGAGGTCTGAGATTATTTAAAAGGTCAACCTATAAACGTCATGATCCAACATCATTGAAAAAATGGGATCAACTTTTGGATAAGGGATCCCTACTATTGATGGTATTCCTGATCAATGAAAAAAAGAAGGACCTAACCCAATTGGATTTGGAGATAACGGAACTGAAAACCTCCATCCGCCCTCTAGTGGAGAATGGAGAGTTTGTGGAACTTTTAGACCAAATTGAAAGAAGAGTCAAGGAAATCGAACTAAACATCAGAGAGAACAAAAGGAAGAAAATAATGAGAGATCAAGCTGACTACAAAACTGAAACACAAAGGAATTGGAAGAAAGACACAAGACAAAGACCCAACCACTTCAAAGAGTACGAAAAGGACCATAGACCACAGCAACGTATGACCTACAAAGAAGCCCTGGTCTCCCAAAGAACCCCAACAAGAAGTTTCAGAACTAATCAGGTATATGAGAGGTCAACTCATAATAGAAGGTACGAGGATACGAACCCCAGACAGTACCAACCCCACCACCAGGAAAGACATACCTACAAGGGGAGATATACACATTATCCAGAACAAAACTCCTATCATTATCAGAAGAGAGATTGGAGACCAAGAGATCGGCTACACCAGCACACTCCGGATGTGAGAACACGGTTACCAGATCATGGAGAGATTCGATCCACCGCAACAACCAATGAGACCACACAATCAGTCCCACAACTACACAAGGGGAGTGATTTTTTAGAGAAACGGGGGAGGATTCCCCCCAAACCATTCAACATGGAGGACTTCAGGTCTCCAGACAAAAGAAAGAAAAGGTCAATAAGAGAAACAGAAGGAGAGCTAGAACCACAAGAAGACCCAATCCAACAGAAGAGGCGGAGATAAATATATTTAATTTATCCACCAGAGTCCTCGACCCAGACGAATTATCACTTCTGAAAAAAGGTTTGAAATTTGCACCTACCTCAAAAAGTTCCAACTTTAATGCCTGCATAGACCTACATAAGTTTATACGGAAGGTTACTATCAAGAAATTCTTCACCGACAAGGATCCAATAACAACTGACACAACACAAGAATACACACATACAGGACTACATCCTACCTCCACCTTTTATCCACAATATATGAAAACCGACTCTATCAAAGTATTCGAGAAAATGGTGGAGAAAGATTTCAGAAAGGAGATTACAAACAAGATCACAAAAGATAACCTAACAAGAAAAGAGAGAAATTCACTCAAACAATTAATGAAGCTGGAGGATATAACTTTCAAGGCTGCAGACAAAGGCGGCGGACTAGTCATCTTGAACACTGGGGACTATGTAGATGAAAACCAAAGACTATTGGCAGATACCTCAACCTACTTAAAACTAGAACAAGACCCTACGTTGCAATTTAAGGAAAGACTTAATGAGATATTGAACCAGGGAAAAGAGAGAGGAATCATCAACATTAGAGAATATCAATATTTATCCATCAAATTTCCGAGGATACCAATTTTTTACCACTTACCCAAAATCCACAAGCGATTGACAAAACCACCAGGCAGACCAATCATCTCTGGAATTGGATCTCTCACAGCCAATCTCTCCGAGTACGTTGACCAGTTCCTACAAAATTTGGTACCTCAGCTCAAGTCCTACCTAAGAGACTCTACGCAGATTTTAAACATTTTAGCTGATTTTAAATGGACAGAGGGTATGTTTTTAGTCACAGCAGATGTTACCTCACTGTACACGGTGATAGAACACCTACAAGGTTGTGAAGCTACGCAATACTCACTAGCAGTGTATTCAGAATTACCGAACGACCAAATTGACTTCCTAATCCAATGCATCGCATTCATCCTCACCCACAATTATTTTTGGTGCAATGACCAATTCTACCTCCAGTTAGAAGGCACTGCCATGGGGACACGATTTGCGCCAAGCTACGCGAACCTCTTCATGGGCAAATGGGAGGAAGAATTTATATGGAACAACTGCCCTTTTGGCGCAAATCTGTCCCTTTGGCGGAGGTATATAGATGACTGTTTTTTTATTTGGAAGGGGGACCTGGATTCTCTGGACTCATTTAAGAACTACCTCAACAACAACCCGTATAATTTGGAATTTACATTTAACCACTCCCAACAACAGATTGAATTTTTAGATCTAAACATCTATATTGAAGAAGAAAGCATACACACCAAAACTTTTAAAAAATCCGTAGACTGTAACAGTTTTATTCCTTTTAACAGTCACCATAAACACACCTGGTTGAAAAATATCCCACATAACCAGTTCAGGAGAATCAGAAAAAACTGTTCCAAACTGGAAATATGTGAAGAACAAATGGAGGAAATGGAACAGAGATTTTTGGTTAAAGGATACCCTACAACATTACTGACAGAGGCCAAAAAGACAGCTTTAACAACTCCAAGAGAAAACACTTTAAGAAACAAGAACAAGACTACAGACACACAACATCTGGCACCTGCCTTTATAACCAAATTCAACCATCAATCTCGTACGATAGAGAAGATTCTAAACAGACATTGGGACATACTGAGGAGTGATCCTACACTCACCGACATCCTTGATCCCAAACCACGAATCATCTTTACAAAGGCACCAAACCTACAACTTATGCTAGCACCCACTTTAAAATCCTCTCATGATGCCCATGACAAAACAGAAACTAGAGGCTTCAAAAGATGCACCAAATGCATAGCATGCAAGAATAATCCCTCCTTAGATTTAGAGATGACCAAATTCAAATCCACCACGAACTTGGAAGAACACAACCTACAAACCAACATGAGCTGTGACACAGTAGGAGTCATCTATCTCATTACATGCCCCTGTCCTAAACAATATGTGGGACGAACAAAAAGATCCCTGAAAACTAGAATATCGGAACATATACGCAATATTAAGAGAGGTCTACAGACACACAACCTCTCCAAACACTTCCAAGAATTCCATAGAGGAGATCCCACAAGCCTAAGATTCTTACCCATTGAAAAAGTAAATGTACACTGGAGGGGTGGGGATATGGAGAGAAATCTCGACCAAACCGAGGCCAAGTGGATATTCAACTTAGAGACCCTAGCACCCAAAGGCTTGAATATAGACTATGAACTGAATGCCTTTCTATAGATATGGGTCTCCCGACACAGAGATGGCGGACTTTTAACCTCAATCCTTTTACTTCCCCCTTTACCTATTTTTTAACTATTTTTTATCATCTACCTCCCCACTTATCTAAAGGATGCAGATGGAACTGCACATTTACACTCATATATATATTCTTAGAAGTACACATCTATCTGTGTATACATATATCTACATTTATATATTTATTTATTTATCTATCTATTTATTTACCCATTTCATTTATTCATCTATTTTGTACTCCAGCTATCTATTTTTACTTAATTATTAATATTTAACTATTGGCACTCACACACAGCACAGTTACCAGTTATACATGTCTCCTTTTTCTTTTCTCAACATTAGACCCTCCAGCATTAGCTGAGCACTTACCAATGCACTATCTCTTTAATTAAGCACGACCTCGATGGGATACCATATTGATATTATATAACATATATATTGTGATTTCACTTTACACCTAACCTATCCTTCATCTATATCTAGATGCATTAAAACAAAATGTATATCACATCTCCAGTTACATATATATATACTGGAGTTTCTCCTATTTTTCATTTCAAGCCCTAACTGTATGTTACAATTAGTAATAGAATGTAACGATTGCGCACTTTCGACACTAACATACAAACCCAATTTGACACAGTCCACTACTAATCCCATAGCTCTGTCTAAACAACTGAATACAGTCATAACTGTGCACTATCACTCTCGATACTAGAACTGTATCAGATTTCATATAGTCCATATACTTACCTAGTGCACTCTGTTTTCACACGAGTATATCCCTTTAGGATATCACAGCAATTATTCATCTATCCGTTTATCTATCTGTTTATCTATCTATTTATGTATCATCTATTATGCATTGTCTATTATTCATTCTATGTGAATTCTATACCACGATTATGTAACCCTTTCTAATTTTGGGGTTCAATTATATACAGTTTATTATTATTATTATTATTCACCATACATGGTCCGTTATTAAGATACTTTCTAAATATATATGCTCTTTTTAGTATTTTTAACAAATCTCCGATGCTTTTTTATATATGCTTTTTTATATATGTATTTTTATTGTATTACATTTTTACCATATTTTCTTCCAATGCACTCCAAATGCACTTTTAATATACTTCCGATGTTTCTGATACCCTTTATGATATTTCCAATGTTTTCCACTATTTGTGTTTATTAGCTGCACATAAAAGTCGAAATAATTGTGTACACCATATACATATGTTTAAAATTCATGTTTAAAATTCACGTTTAAAATTCAGATTTTAACAGTATGTTTAATAAGCATTAGTTGAAATGCAAAGTTATAATTGGTAAAGCAAAATGACAATCAATGTAATTAACACCAATTAGAACTATATAAAAATCATGGTGTACTGAAGAATCCTCATCACGTCTCTGAGGAAGTGGGGCTGACACCCACGAAACGCGTTAGACCACAAGGAAACAAGCAGGGTACGGACGCAGATCAAAAATCCAGCTGCAGTATTCTTCCATCCAACGTAGAGTGTTCCGAGATCTGGGGGACCCGCCGGCCAACAGCGTGCATCATCCAGAGTGAGGTCTGGGACGCACGCCAACCTCACAAACAGCCGGCAGAGAGAGCAACATACTATCTATATCCATCCTAATCGGTCCTCACTATGAAAACGGAACAACCTACACAGATGTGCTGGTAACAATCTTGCAATACGTCCCTGACTTATATTTATTCATTTTTATGCAGTTTTTATATATTTTTATTTCACCACTTTGAATGCCCTGATATAGGCGCCTTTTTTCTAATAAATTTTGAAGTATTTTTAAACTTTATCTGGAATTCATTGGACTTTATTGAATTATATCAATTTTATGAAACACAGTCATTTATATTTTTACCTTATAATATATATATATATATCTGTACTCCAAAGTACATCATTTGATATATACTCTATTCATTCAAGGATCATAAATTTAAAGATACAGACACCCTATATATATATTTTTGTGCCACCTCGCATCAGTGTTACACTGATTTCTCACATCATAGGAAACAGTCTCCTACACTTGAAGGTGATTTTAATTTTAATTTTCTGTTTGCTAGAAGTATTTGGCGTATACCTAATTTTTATCCTGTTCGTAACAGATTTAAAGGTATACACACCATATATACAAATTTTATGTTTTTTCATCCTGAATTTTAACAAAGCCTTTTTTAAGTGAACTAGCTCCTGGATCCATGACACGGGATTTACAGTGTTAATCACAAATTTATCAAATTGCTGTTTAAACATATGTATGGACTCTGATAAAAACCACCTCTTCAGACAGAGAATTCCCTATCCTTATAGTTCTTACTGTAAAAAATACATATTTTTGCTTAGATTAAAAATCTCCTTTCTTCCAGTCTAAATGTGTGGCCGTGTGTCCTATGTATAGCCCTGTTTATGAATAGATTTCCAGATAATGGTTTGTACTGGCCCCGAATATATTTGTATAATGTCATCATATCCCCTCTGAGGCGCCGTTTTTCCAAACTAAAGAGATTTACATTTTTTAACCTTCCATTGTAACTAAAATGCTTAATTCCTTTTATCAATTTCGTAGCTCGTCTTTGCACTTTTTCTAGTGCCATGATATCCTTCTTTAGAACAGGTTCCCAAAATTGCACAGCATATTCAAGGTGTTGTCTTGACAGATATATAAAGAGGCAAAATTATATTTTCATCCTGACAATTTATGCCCCTATTTATGCATGACAAAACCTTACTGGCCTAACAACTGCAGATTGATATTGCTGCCTAATTTGTTGTCTATAACAATTCCCAAGTCATTCTCGTGTGTGGTTACCCCTAATTCACTACCATTTAAGGTGTAAGTTGTTTGTGCATTCTTGACCCCGAAGTGCATAACTTTGCATTTCTCTACATTAAATTCCATTTGCCATTTTAGTGCAAAGTCTTGACATCTTGACATATTTTACCCATTCAAGAGAGTGTGTGCTTCCCTAAGAGTCTAGTGTATTTTTACTCTTCTGCAGTAGGACGCTAAAATGAAAGCAGACCACTGCCTATTTGGATTTAGCCAATTTTACCCCTAAATATAAATGTGTTCTCCAGTCAAATTAGTAGTTGTCTTTCAGCAGTTGTATGATGTGTGTTTGTTATCCCTATGGGAAGTGCCTGCATTTTACACACATTGTTTTGAAGGTATGAAACTTTACTATAGTCCAACAAACAGTGGTGTATTTTGGATTTGTGCTGCCCTAGGCACGACTAAATTCAGGCACCCCCAAAATCTAAAATTGCCCCCACAATTGTGTCATGGCCAGATGTTTGACTGACAGACACATGCCCTCATTGTTACATGCACTGATATACACTCACTGACAGATACACAGTCATTGGCACAAACATACAGTCAGTGGCACATACTGTTTAACCAACACACACTTTCACTGACAGATACACCCACTCACTGACAGGCACACACTCTCAGATACACATAAAATTACATACACACACTGACACTCCCATTCTCACTGAAAGACACACACACACACTTTCACTCACTCACAGACACACACTGACAGCTACACTCAATCACTCACAGTAAGGTGGACAGCCCCAGAACACGAGGCAAACAAGGCATTTGTCTGGGAGCTTGGGGTGGCATTTTTTGTCGCCCCCCTAAAAGTGCCGCCCTAGGCCTTGTTTACCTTGTGGCCCCCATAAAAGTGCCGCCCTAGGCCTTGTTTACCTTGTGGTAAATACATCCTTGCCAACAACCCCAATAGAATAGATGGCAGCAAGATAAGTGGGTTTGCGAGGTATAACAGGATGTCTTCTGCGAACAAGGCCAGCTTGTGTCCTATTAGCACTACTGTCACCTGCTGCGTTTAAAGATTTAATTTGAACTTATATACTAATGGTTCTAAAGCTACTATAATAATAATGTGTAGAGCAAACATTCCAGTCATGTTCTATTAGAAATACTGAAGCTATCAGACAAGGAGCATAAGCTCAAGATGTTAGCTGATCGCAGTGCTTATAGTGCCATGACAGCTCTCAGAAAAAAGGGTGGAACTTGAACTTAAGCATTCAGATATCGCCAATGGTGGAGGTCAAAAGTCTTTTCAGTGTCCAGTGCCATTAAGAGGCTAGCCTGCTGATGGGATTGGTTAACATCCCAGACTGATTTATGCTATGATATTAAGAATGTGTCTGATATTATCTGATGCTTTACTTGCAGGAACAATGTTTAATTATTCAGGGAATATAAAAGTGTATAATGTTGTATTGAGCCTGGTGGCAAGTAATTTCACATTCAATTTTGTGTCAGAGTTTAAAAGGGAGATTGGCCTGAATTTGGCGCTTTTATTCTGGAGTTAACATGGTTTTGGCAAAGGCACTATAGGTAAATATGTTACATAGAGATACCAGAAAGTTGGAGTGCGCTAGCAACTGCACTGGAGTCAGGATCTTCTCTGAGTACGCTGAAAAAATATACAGTATATAGTGAAGACTATCTGTATGTACAGGGTATGCAAGATTAAAAGTATATCTGGGAATCAACTCACATGGACCAGAGCCCTATCACCCCTGGCTCTGGGTTTGAATTGCTCCAATCGAGAGGGATAAACCCACAGTATAGCAAAACAGGATACTCTTCTGAGTCAGATGTAATATCTAGGCAGTATAAACAAATAGAGAGGCAGGAGCCCAAATTGAATAGTATCACACACAGTATTTATTTAAACAAAAGGTTAAAAACTCTTACTTGAAGTAGTGGGTTAGCCAGCAATAAACCCACAACTAGATAAGCAGGAATTTACACACAGAAAATTATACAGCTTAGACACTTCCTGGTTCCGGTCACGTGACCGCTGGAACCGCCTCTCTCTGATGTCACACGTGACGCGTTTCGCCCGCCTCCTGGGCTTCTTCTGACCTTTTTTCAAATATGTTACATAGTTACATAGGCTGCAAAGAGACAAGCATCCGTCAAGATCAGACTTTCTGCCATCTTTTTTTTTGCTGTTGATCCAAATGAAGGCAAAAAACACCAGTTTGAGGTTTCCAATTTTGCAACAAACTAGGGTGGGGAAATCCTTCTTGACTCCATAATCGCAGTCACATTTGGGGAAATCACTTTTGCATTCATTTCAGCTGCTTTTGTTTCATTTGTTTATTGCAAACAGCTGAACATCTGTAAATTTTGACAAATAACTTCATTTTGAATGGGGGTTGAATAATTTTGATTACAACTGTATATGTATAATACTTTAAAATAATACAAAACACATGAATTATGTGAAACAATTTTTTTAATTAAACATTTTCATGCTTTTAAGCACACACTCTCTCACTGATAAATGCATGCACTCTGGCGCACATGCTGTTCAACCAATGCACATATACTCACTGACAAACACATACTTTAAGATACACATAAACTAACATACACTCATTGACAGACAGACACATTTTATTTGAGACACATACACTGACACACACTGGCAGACACAAACAGGCACATGCGCTCACTAATCTGACACACACATGCACATTCTCTCACAAATTAATTTTATTTACAATTTTTATATATTTTGTTCACTTGTATTTAATCCCACCCAGCTTCCCTAACTTTGGGAGAACTGATGTGGAACTTATACGTGGTGTCCAGTATGGGGCTTGTGTAATCCTTGTCATGTTTCAGCACTGATGGGGCCAGAGTGATTTCATATTTTGTCTCCTGGCACCAGTCCAAGGTGGGAAAGGGGGAGAAGTACTGGAAGTGCACAAACATCAGTGCTGCGTCACTACCCTGCTACAGCCCACCATCTCACACTGATACACTACATTTTGTGAGAGTAGACACCTGCTGTAAGAAGATGTCAACTCTGCCTAAGCACATAGCCAGCAACCACTTGGGGAGCTTTGGAGTGGCCATATGGCTAGCTCATGGGCCCCCTTGACACAGGGGGCCCAGTCAAACTTGTGACCTTTGTGACACCTGTAGTTCTGCCGCTAGCTATCGTATTTTCTCTGAGGCACCTTTTCTCTAAAAAAAATTAAATGCAGTTTTTTTAGCCATTCTTCATTACTGATGTTTTCCACCACTTTTATTAATTTTATAGCTGTTTCTGTACTTTTTCTACTTCTTCAATATCCTTCTTTAAAACTGGTGTCTAAAATTGCATCACATAATCAGGGGTCATTTATAAAGTGATAAAATTATCATTTGATCACATGAATTAATACCCTTTTACAATTCGGAGTATTCACAAAACACTGGTTTTAATAAACTTCGGGACTGAATGCATCCAGGAGGATGCACGTTCACAAATTAATTTGCCTCCATGCAAACAAACAATAATTTTAAGTACTATTTACACACTCACAGTGCTTGCTACCCACTGCTAAATAGCTAAATAGCCCTCGGCAATGCAACTGACCACACAATTTCTTTTACATTAAAATAGTTTAATAAATATAAATAAATAAAAAGCCTATGAGGTCAATAATAAAGGTTTAACGTATGGTCCCCCCTGTCATGCAGCAGATGGGGTCATATCTCCTAAACATTTAAAACTAGTGACTGGGCATTCATTGCTACCCATTCACTAGAAATGCTCGATCTCACGGCCCCCATCCATTGGAATCGGGTGGGGGATAGTTGACAAAATAAATGGGGGGCATATAGATCCTGATTTACCCTGTGACCAGTTTCCTTATTGCATCCCCCCATTTCTTTTATTTATATATATTTATATATACACTACTCAAAAAAATAAAGGGAACACTTAAACAACACAATGTAACTCCAAGTCAATTACACTTCTGTGAAATCAAACTGTCCACAGGAAGCAACACTGAGTGACAATCAATTTCACAAGCTGTTGTGCAAATGGGATAGACAACAGGTGGAAATTATATATATTTAGCAAGACGCCACCCAATAAAGGAGTGGTTCTGCAGGTGGTGACCACAGACCACTTCTCAGTTCCTATGCTTCCTGGCTGATTTTTTAGTCACTTTTGAATGCTGGCGGTGCTTTCACTCTAGTGGTAGCATGAGACGGAGTCTACAACCCACATAAGTGGCTCAGGTAGTGCAGCTCATCCAGGATGGCACATCAATGTGAGCTGTTGCAAGAAGGTTTGCTGTGTCTGTCAGTGTAGTGTCCAGAGCATGGAGGTGCTACCAGGAGACAGGCCAGTACATCAGGAGACGTGGAGGAGGCCGTAGGAGGGCAACAACCCAGCAGCAGGACCACTAAATCCGTCTTTGTGCAAGGAGGAACAGGAGTAGCACTGCCAGAGCCCTGCAGCAGGCCACAAATGTGCATGTGTCTGCTATGGACTGGCCCGCCCGTTCCCCAGACCTGAATCCAATTGAGCACATCTTGGACATCATGTCTCGCTCCATCCACCAACGTCACGTTGCACCACAGACTGTCCAGGAGTTGGCAGATACTTTAGTCCTGGTCTCAGGAGACCATCCGCCACCTCATCAGGAGCATGCACAGGCGTTGTAGGGAGGTCATACAGGCACGTGGAGGCGACACACACTACTGAGCCTCATTTTGACTTGTTTTAAGGATATTACATCAAAGTTGGATTAGCCTGTAGTGTGTTTTTCCACTTTAATTTTGAGTGTGACTCCAAATCCAGACCTCCGTGGGTTGAAAAATTTGATTTCCATTTTTTTATTTTTGTGTGATTTTGTTGTCAGCACATTCAACTGTGTAAAGAACAAAGTATTTCTGAAGAATATTTAATTAATTCAGATCTAGGATGTGTTATTTTTGTGTTACCTTTAGTTTTTTGAGCAGTGTGTATGATATGTGTGTGTGTGTGTGTGTGTGTATATATATATTTATAATGTTTATGAGAAGAGATACTGCTTGTGTGGTCTTGTGCTGTATTCAAATTTTAAAAAATTAAACCCATGGTCCAGGGAGGGGGGAATCCTGATCCCTGACGGTCCGGTTTGAGATAATGCTTGTCTGCACCCACGGTTGCTGGAGCTGGACAATGAGGAGAAATGTAAAATCTCCCCAGCGGCTGTGCCGCTCCTTTCCAACTTGGTGCAGAAGGCCATGGCCTCAGTTTCTACATGGCAAACAAGGCCATGGGGACATACTTATGTCCCCCCTACCTCCAACCCATAGTCAGTGGGTGGGGGGCTATTATAATATTCATGGTGGAGGAACTAGTTTCAACCTACAGCCCCCACCAATTTTCGGTGGGTGGGGGCCCTAAATGTCATATACATGTAGGAGGACCCATTGGCGGCGAGTGAGAGCCTATTATCCCCATTGGACGCCCACATAAGTATCGGGTGGCTTCTCTAATTAATTAAACAAGGATAAGCAAACAATAAAGAAAAGGCCGTGTGGACACTGCAGTGCCCAAACAATATATATAGAATTCACCTAGTGCAGCAAAATTATATAAGGCTGCTATCAGGGCTGGTGCAAGCAGTTTTGCCGCCCTAGGCAAAAAATATTGTTCTGGGGGGGCGGGGCCTGACTGCCATGGAGAGAAGACGTGCCTAGCTGTAGCTCCCGACTAAACTACAAAAAAACAGCTACAATGGCACCTTCAAACCACACGAAACGACATATAATGACCCTAAGCGAAGACCTAACATCCAGTCCACACGGTGAACCGGTGATGCGGACCGTACACGGACGACAGACGACAGGCAACAGGCCATGCCCGCGGAGGCATGTGGCCGGGTGCGCAATGGCGGAGAACAACGGCCGAGTTCCCAGACCGGAGTGCCCCGAGAGCTGAATGCCATACGCGGGTACACCGCAACCCCCCCCTATGGACCGGTGGGGGTGATCCCGGTCCACTACTGGGAGTCCTCCCAGCCACAGCAGGCTCACAGAATTCCGCCGGTGGGCCGAGAGACTCACCAAAGATGGCGGCGACCACGCGGCTTGTCGAAAACCAAGACGAACAGGGATATGCGGCCAGGCTGGAGAGCATTTTTCAAGATTTCTGGCGCAAACTACAGGACAAGATGCTCCATCCAGCCCAGACCTACTCGGCTGCCAAACTGCCACGGAGGCGACTGCCGGTCCCACGACTTAAGCACCCGGAGCCCGCGCAGCAACAAGCCCCAGTAGGGCGACAAAGCAACTCACACCTGCACAGACAAGCAGGAATCAGGGACACTAGTCATACTCACCCACGGCCTGCCTCACGACAGCTAGCCACGGCAACAGACATCGTCCACAGGAACCCGACTAGGCCTGGTAACCTGTCTCCGGAATCAAAGCTGCCCCCACAGCGGCAGAAGTGCGGGACCCGTCAGCTGCGACGAAAAACCCAAAGCCTCGATCACCTCATTGGGGCGAACATCGTCGGCCGCCCACAATACCTTCCCAGGCCGAAGACCACATGGAGTATACCTCCTAGGCACCGACCACATCGCCGGAGGAGCGCCCGTCGCGGGCGGCGGCAGGACACCCGAGCTCCCCATGGCGCCCGACAAAGGGATGACCCGGCCTCACCGAGAAACCGAGTCAGTGGTACACAAGTGCAGGCCTTCCCAACGACCTGGGGCTGGAGAGCGACCGACACCCATCCGCACCATGCTGCTCCCATGGGGTTCCTACAGAGAAGCGGTTCCAACACCCAGGCGACCAGGAGCTACCCCGGAGTGGTCAGGGATTTACCGAGCCGAGGTATTGGCTGACCGTGCTACTTACCCTCGAGCAAGGTACCCATGCCCCCCTAAGGACATGCAGTGCAACCCCAACATACCAGTACTTAAATAAACAAAACACTCTATCCTATTGCTGTATGTTATTGTGTTCCCTTCATCACATCGACCTAGCTAAACTATTTGCTTGATAACAATGTTTGTACATAATTCTGTTTCCCACGTAATGCAACTGGTTACACTCCCAACCTCAGACTCCAGGCCATTGCTAGGTTTGTTAGGATGATCGTACAACTCAGCAGGCTTGTTAGTCAAGTCGAGGGTAATGATGACATAAACTCTTAAATGTGGCCAGCTTATGTTATGCAGCCGTCAGACAAGGGTCCTAGAGTGTATTTAGATATCTCCATTAAGTGTCCATGCCATGCTAATGTCGATTTTTAACCGGCCTGATGGTGCTTCTTGTTACGCATACTTGCCTCACGTAAATAATAGCCTATGACTGCCGCTTTTCTGACTAAAACACACTCCCTTAGACGATCCACGAAACACAACACTAAGGCACCAAGAAACTGGAAATGTACTCGACAATGATACTACTTGGTAACCTATGCTGAACTACTCATGCACCTACCACACTTTCTCTTGTACTCTGCATAGTAGCCTTGATAAAAGAAACACATTTGAGCAAGCGTACGTGCCTGGTGACACAAACCTTATACCTTTATGCGCCTCACCGCCTTAGTCACAAAAACTCAACCTACACACCCCCTCAGAGGCGGCTCTAGACTTTATGAGGCCTTAGGCGAAACTCAAACATGAGGCCCCACTAACAAAAAAGTGTCAGTGTATGTGCCTGAGAGTGTCTGACAGAGTATCCTTGTGTGTGAATGTATGTTTTTGTCTGAGACCCTATGTGTATGGGGTAGCTGCTTGAAGTGTGTTGTGTGTATGGGGGGGTGATGGTGAGAAGGAGAGGCGGGTGAGGGTGACAGGGAGGTGATGGTGTGGGGGGTGATGTGAGAGGGGTGATGGTAATGTTAGAAGGGGGGTAATGTGAGAAGGAGGGGGAGTTGATGGTGAGGGGGGTAGATGGTGAGGGGGTAGATGGTGAGGGGGGGTAGATGGTGAGGGGGGGTAGATGGTGAGGGGGGTAGATGGTGAGGGGGGGTAGATGGTGAGGGGGGTACATGGTGAGGGGGGTAGATGGTGAGGGGGGGTAGATGGTGAGGGGGGGTAGATGGTGAGGGGGGGTAGATGGTGAGGGGGTAGATGGTGAGGGGGTAGATGCTGAGGGGGGTAGATGCTGAGGGTGGTGGGGGTGGTGAGGCTGAGGGTGGTGGGGGATGGTGAGGCAGAGGGTGGTGGGGTTGTGAGGATGAGGGTGGTGAGGCTGAGGGTGGTGGGGTGGTGAGGCTGAGGGTGGTGGGGGTGATGCTGGGGGTGGTGGTGAGGCTGAGGATGGTGGGGTGATGCTGGGGGTGGTGCTGAGGGTGGTGGGGGTGGTGCTGAGAGTGGTGGGGGTGATGCTGAGGGTGGTGGGGTGGTGAGGCTGAGGGGGGTGGTGAGGCTGAGGGGGTGGGGGTGATGTTGAGGGTGGGGGGGCGGTGAGGCAGAGGGTGGTGGTGAGGCAGAGGGTGGTGGTGAGGCAGAGGGTGGTGGGGGTGATGTTGAGGGTGGTGGGGGTGATGTTGAGGGTGGTGGGGGTGATGTTGAGGGTGGTGGGGATGATGTTGAGGGTGGTGGTGGGGTGAGGCTAAGGGTGGGGGGTGGTGATGCTGAGGGTGGTGTGGGGGTGGTGAGGCTGAGGGTGGTGTGGGGGGTGGTGATGCTGAGGGTGGTGTGGGGGGTAGTGAGGCTGAGGGTGGTGGGGGGGTAGTGAGGGTGGTGGGGGGGTAGTGAGGCTGAGGGTGGTGGGGGGTATTGAGGCTGAGGGTGGTGAGGCTGAGGGTGGTGGGGTATGGTGAGGCTGAGGGTGGTGAGGCTGAGGGTGGTGGTGAGGGTGAGGGTGGTGAGGCTGATGTTGAGGGTGGTGGGGGGGTGATGTTGAGGGTGATGCTGGGGGTGGTGGTGAGGCTGAGGGTGGTGGGGTGGTGTGGTGGGGGTGAGGATGAGGGTGGTGGGGGTGAGGCTGAGGAGGGTGGTGAGGCTGAGGGTGGTGGGGGTGATGCTGAGGGTGGTGGGGGTGATGCTGGGGGTGGTGCTGAGAGTGGTGGGGGTGATGCTGAGGGGGGTGGGGTGGTGAGGCTGAGGGGGGTGGTGAGGCTGAGGGTGGTTGGGGTAGTGAGGCTGAGGGTGGTGTGGGGGTAGTGAGGCTGAGGGTGGTGTGAGGGGTATTGAGGCTGAGGGTAGTGGGGGGCGTAGTGAGGCTGTGGGGGGTAGTGAGGCTGAGGAAGGTGGGGGTGAGGCTGAGGGTGGTGTGGGGGTAGTGGGGCTGAGGGTGGTGGGGGGTGAGGCTGAGGGAGGTGGGGGGTGAGGCTGAGGGTTGTGTGGGGGGTAGTGGGGCTGAGGGTGGTGGGGGGTGAGGCTGAGGGTGGTGTGGGGGGTAGTGAGGCTGGGGGCAGGGTGATGCTGAACCTACCTTAATTTCCCTGGTGGTCCAGTGGGCTCCCTGGTGGTCCGGTGGCCACTGCTTCCGGTCTGCAGCTCCACTGAGCTGCAGACCATGTAATCTCGCGAGTGAATCAGAGCGTTGCCGTGGTAACCCGCGGCAACGCTCTGATTGGCCGGTTCTCGCGAGACACATGGTCTGCAGCTCTGCTCACTGCGGAGCTGCAGACCAGTGTCTGCGGTGGCTGGCCGGGCAGCCAGGAGGGGCCTCGCACCCGGCGGCATACCGGACAAGCCGCCGGGCCCCCTCCTGGTCTAGACTATTTGTCTTATGGAGGTTTCCTACGCCTGACCTTTGGCTGAATTGGTCTTTCAGCCAAATTTACTAATACTACGTAAATATTACTTAGTATTAGTAAATTCTGCCCCTACTCACTATACCGCGAGTAGGGGCATGTCTACTAAACAGTGAGCAGCCTGTGGCTGCTCACTGTAAAAACAAAAACAACCCTAGTACCAACCTCCCGAGCCCCCACCCATGCTGCGTGGGCTATTAAACGGAAGGGGGAGACCTAGAGCCCCCACCCCTGAGCGGTGGGTGGGGGCCATATATAACAATAAGGGGGGGAACCTATTGTCCTCCCCCTGGCCCCCCACCCCTGAGCAGCGGGTGGGGGCCCTAAAGGTGAATGGGTGGGTGGATCTATTGTCCTCTCCCCCGGCCGCCACCCCTGAGCGGCGGATGAGGGGCCATAAATAACAATGAGGGGGGGGACCTATTGTCCTCCCCCCGGATCCCTACCCCTGAGCGGCAGGTGGGGGCCATACATATTGTCCTCCCCCTGGCCCCCACCCCTGAGCGGCGGGTGGGGGCCCTAAATGAAAATGTACCTTCACCAAGGTGGCTAGGGGACCCCAAGCCCCTAGTCACCCCCCCACCCCCACCCAAAACAGATAATAATCCCCTACCTACCCTCCTCACCCTATAAATAGTGAGGGGGGAACAATAACTAAGTACCTGTAAAAAAAAAAAAAAAAAAACCTTACCATTTGATGTCTTCTTTTTTCTAAAATCTTAATTTTTCAGCCCCAAAAAAGGCCAAATAAAAGCCATAATACCTGTCGAATTTGTAAAAAATAAAATAAAAAACCAAAGCGCCAAAAAAATCTGACAAAAAATAAAAAACCTGATGCTAAAAAAATAATCTATCTTCACCCGGCAAGGGCACGGCATAGACTGAGCTCCGCAGGGTTGGGAAAGGCTTCTTGCCCCACGCTGCATTTAGGCTCAGAGCACTCTGATTGGTTGACTTGGAATCCAACCAGAGTGCTCTGTGTCATTTTACACAGTGTGGGAAAATTCCAAAGAACTTTCCCACGCTGTGTAAAATTACTCATAACACTCTGATTGGCTGGCTTGAAATCCAACCAATCAGAGTGCTCTATGTCATTTTACACAGCGTGGGAAAATTCCAAAGAACTTTCCCACACTGTGTAAAATGACTAGCACTCTGATTGGTGGGGCCGGGGGGAAGACAATAGGCCCCCCTCTTACTGTTATTTATGGCCCCCACCCACTGGCTATGGGGTGGGGGTCAGGGGGGAGGACAATTGTCCCCCCCTTACTGTTATTTATGGCCCCCATCCGCCGCTCAGGGATGGGGGCCAGGGGGAAGGATAATAGGTTCCCCCCCACATTCTCATTTAGGGCCCCCACCCGCCGCTCAGGGGTGGTGGCTCTAGGTCCCCCCTTCAGTTTAATAGCCCCCACTCACGTGGCACAGGTGGGGGCTCGGGAGGGGGGTACTAGGGTTTTTTTTTTTAACAGTGTGCAGCCACAGGCCACAGATTTCAATCTCCCTTATGCTATTATGGGGGTCATATTGACCCCCATAGAGTGAGGGAGGACATAGGGGCCTAAGGTAGTGGTGGCTCCTGACGCTTCTATTTTTACAAGGAGGGAGCTGTGCACCAGTAGCTCCCTCCTTGTAATAAACTGAATGAACAAACAAACACCGATATTGAGTGTTTGTTTGTTCATCTGACATTTCTATTCATTCATTCGTCTATCCGACGAATGAATGAATAGATGAAGTTCCCGTTCGCATGCCCAAGTGTTTAACTGGGCATGTGCGGGAATTTCACAGTGCTATCTAGTGTGGGCAGATAACGTTTCCCACAGGGCCTTCATCTACCCACACAAAGATGGTGGTGCCCAGAACCTAGGTCCAGGCAGAAAATAAAGTTTAAAAACTAGGTAATATGGGGAGCATTTGGGGGTGACTTGGGGGTCAATTAGATATAGTGGAGTTGGGAGGGGGGTTAAAAAAAATGGGATTCGACCATGACAGTGCCGCTTTAAATACAGTAAGCATTAAGGGATCCATGGTGTTCAGATTAGTAGTACCTTAGAAAGAAGGCCCAACACTTCTGCTTGCTGCTCAATTCTGTGCCATTTAGGAGTTAATAATTATACAGCCCTAGCCACACCACCCTGCATGGGTTTTACACCTCTTGTAAAGAGAGGTCTAATATGTAAACTTCCTTTATTGCATAATAAGTTTAATTTAGAATTGTTTCTCTTTTTTAATATTTATCATATTTATTCAAGAAAAAAGTTTCAGAAAATACATAAAATCACCTTTGTTTATAACATATAGACTTCATCATTCCACGCATATCATAAATATGCCATTAGATAATAACATCCCATGTTGATATAAACGTACAATATAAGTGATGATATCTATCGAAACATTCAAAATATTTAGATTATGTATAAACATTAAAAATAGACACACAGACAAACAAAAAACAAATATATATATATATATATATATATATATATATATATGAAGGAAATAAAAGAAAAAAATAATTTTCAACTTATATAACAATCACAAAATATAAATAAAAAATAACTATTAAATTAAGAGATAAAATTAAAATTAAGATTTTTCCCCCTCTTCCCCCTCCCTCCTCCACCCGGGCCGCTGCGAGAGAAAAGGACAGTGCATAGATATATTTAAATCAAATTTGGATATTTGGAAGTCCAGAGGGACCAGATTTTCTCATTTTCCTATGTTGTGAGTTAAAAACATAACTCATCTCCATTTTACGCTGGAATTCAATTTGGGTCATGATTTCTATCCTTTCAGGGGGTACAGGAGATTTCCAGCATCTAGCGATACTGATTTTAACTGCAAAAAAACATGAGTCAAGAGTCTATTTAACTTATTATCCTGTGTAGGGAAACCTATATTGAATAAAAACATTTGTGGGCTGATCTCTTTAATATCTGGGTATAGAGAACTTACTAATTCAAACATTTAAGTTTTTAGATTGTTTAGTTTAGGGCATTCCCACCATATATGATATATTGTACCGTTTTCCAGTCCACATCTCCAGCAAATTTTACTATGGGTGGGATCGATCTTATGCATTCTAGCTGGAACAAAGTACCATCTATAGATTAGTTTAAAATGAGTTTCTAGTAATGATACATTATGAATAGATTGTTTCACTAATTGAGTACCTCCAATCCATTCTACAAGAGATATAGATTTACCAATATCGATTTCCCACTTATTAAAGGAAGGGATTTGAAAGTCCTGGTCCATTAGGTCAAATAGTGTAGAGAATCTAGCGATACTTCCTTTTTTTTGACTATTAACAATTTGGAAGGTTATATAAAGTTCTTTACAAATTGATTTGGACATTAAGAAATTCTTTAGTCTTAGATATTTAAATATATCTCTTGTGGGTATGTTATATTTCAATTGTAGTTGGTTAAATTTAATCAGTTTATTTCCTTCACATAAGTCAGAGATCCTATTTATTCCTAATTGGTGCCAGGGTTTAATATCTAGGTCTATCAATATATAACATAGAACTTCTATTGGAGTGTCATAAAATATTCTATCTTTCAAATTAAGTTTCTTCATAAGTATTTTAGAAGTTATAACCATATCGTTTAGAATATTATTGGGGAAAAAATTATTCTCCAATACAACTAAGTCTAGAAGGCCTAACCACACCAAAATAGGTAGTTTATATTTAGGACTACTTTCTTGTTCTATACTAAACCATGATAAGATGTCTTGATCCATATTCATCCACATTAATAGCTGGGATGCTTTACAGGCTTCATAAATCTTATACACATCCGGAAATGCTATGCCTCCTTTCGGATAGCTTCTACGTAGTATTTCAAAAGCAATCCTAGGAGGATTATTAGCCCATATGAAATTGGAGAAAAGATTTTGAAACCGATTAAGCGTTTCTATCTTAATTCTAAATGGAATTGCCCTAAAAAGGTATAAGAGTTTCGGTATCAGAAATGCTTTAACCATGTTTATTCTACCAATCCAAGATGGTTCTATTCGTTTCCACTTGGCAATTTGATGTTGTAAATTGCCAAATAGATTTTCATAGTTTGTTTGGATTACACTAGGGATGTCAAGAGAGATCTTTATCCCCAAGTATTCAATCTCATCTTTTGCCCAAGCTAAATGAAACTGCTTGGTTATTAATTCTCTCTCAACATCACTTAATATGTAGGATAACATTTGGTTTTTTTTTATGTTGATTTTATAGTTAGAAAAGGAGCTATATATAGCTATATCGCTTAATAAGTGTGTAGTTGACACCTGAGGGTTAACTAAAGTAAGAATAATATCGTCCACAAACAAAGTTATCTTAACTTCGCTTTCTCGCATTACTATTCCTTTTATATTAACGTTTTGCCTGATCAAGGCAGCTAGTGGTTCTATTGACAAAATGTATAATAGTGGGGCCAAAGGGCAACCTTGCCTAGTACCATTATTAATTTCGAAGATATCTGAGTCAAAAAAAGGATTACTGATTTTTGCTGAAGCGTTCTTATATAGTGTCATAGTCTTGCTCCTAAATAAGAATTGTTTATCTCATACTCTGTTAATAGGCTGCTAGACCCTGCAGAAATCTCCTGTGTGTGATTGAAGTTTAATTAACAGAGCAGAAGTTAATTGCTAAAGTGAGTTAAATGTTCCTGTGAGCTTCATCAGTGGCTGAATTGTCACGTATATTTTCTGTCTGCTAGAGTCTGCTAGAATATAAAAATATTTTATTGTGCTTTATTTTACAAACATTTTATTATTATTATTACTATTATTATCGTTTTCCTATCCAGCATCAACAAATTTCATAGAGATACATAAGTAAATGATACACAACTTTGTTTGACACAAACTGACAATGTAGGACTATTTATTGTATGTATTTACAGGACTGTATTTATCTATACATTGTATGTATGTTAGCACTTGCTGTATTTACTTGATGACACATGCCATCACCACACTCAGAAATTACTGTTGAATCTGAAAGTGTATGAATGATTGTCTAATGTTGAGAAGTTGTTTACTATATTCTCTATGGAATATAATGACTTGGATTCTTTAATGGATTTTGTGAATTCCATGTTTTTTCAGAGACTAAAACACTAACAATGGTGCCTGTTAGCAAGTCTATGTCGTTATAGCCCTAACACAATATGAATAAGGAGTATGAGTGATACTTTACAATGAAGTGACAGCATTAATAATACATACACATAATTTCATTCATTTAGAGATGCAGTTTGCCATATGATCCATTGATCTGTTCTCCATTATTCCTAATAGCAATATATCCCTATTACTTTCTGGATCCATGCCAGAAAAGATCCTGCACGAGTGTATACATCTGGGAAGAATGGATTCCCACACCGTATTCCAGAGAAAGATACCACTCCTTGAACTTGGTTTTCACATACAAGCGGCCCTCCAGAATCACCCTGCAGGCAAGAGCACAACATTGTTTAATATTCAGCACAAACAGGATGAATAGAAAAAAATAAAAAAAATATGGTCTGTTTTGGTCACAGTTGATTAACTGGCAAGATGGTTATGCTAAACAACTTGGAGGTCTGTGCCTACTAGGCCTTGCAGTAATATATTGTGAGGGATAAAACTGGGAGATTGGAGATCAATAGCTCCTTTCTGTCTAAAAATCGGTACTAAATGCACAAAAAAGCTGACTGCTGTCTTTATTAGATCCTTAATAGCAATAGTTTACCGAAAAAACAGTCTCCCTTTATAGTAGCTATAGCCTGACCAATAAATCAATGATGTCGGTGGCTAAGGTCTGGTTACCAAAAAGCTAACAAAGAAATCCCCACGTATTGACAAATTCACCTGGGTGAAAGATATCCACCTGTTTGCCCGAAAACTTTTGCTACACAAAAATTATCTCCTTACTGAGGAGAAAAAAGCAAAGACGCTAGGACTAGACCCTAAAGACTACAGAATGACGATGCTATTAGTGGGACTCTTAGAAGAAAATGAAGGTGGAGAATCAGTCTCACCTCCACTAACCAACTTAAAGAAAAAAAGTCGATACTGCCCCAAATTAGCAGATGCTAAGTATATAGAGACATTCGTTGAACTAGTGTGCAATGAGATTGAGAAAATCAAAATATCAGATTTAGATTTCACACCCAATTCAAACCTTACCACTGCAGAAGTAAAAGCATTAGACTCCCTAAAGAATAACAAGGAAATCACAATCAAACCATCCGACAAAGGGGGCAACGTGGTCATTATGGATATGACTAAAACAATATTGACAGATGTAAATACCTACAAAGTTATCCCTCATGACCCCACTAAGAAATTTCAGGAGGAATTTAAAACGATCCTTGAAATAGGACTTAACCAAAATGTAATCTCCAAAAATGAATATGAGATACAGATGCCCCCACATTCGTTATTGTGCAGCTTAGATGTGGAATCTCTGTACAGCTCGATTCCCCACTCCTTGGGTCTAGAACACACAAGCTACTTCCTACGTCAAAGAGGTACCCAATTATATGAACATAGCAATTTCACTACACAACTACTTAAGTTCATACTAACACACAACTTCTTCTTATTTGATGGGGTATACTACCACCAGGTGCAGGGAACAGCTATGGGGACGTCTTGTGGGCCCTCATATGCCAACCTGCACCTGGGATGGTGGGAGGAAAAAATAGTATTTGCTCACCCACAAAGTCAACTAGTCCAATGTATCCACTATTGGAAAAGATACATAGACGACATAGTGATTGTATGGACTGGAACACACGACCAGTTCCTAGAATTTGTACAGTTGCTAAACATCAACGACCTTAACCTCAGATTTACTACCGAAGTAGGAACCCCAAACTTGACATTCTTAGATCTTACTTTGATCCCCAATCCAAATGGGACGATCAAAAGCGATCTATTTAGGAAAAGCACGGCCACAAATAGCCTATTAAACTGGAAGAGTCACCACCCAACACCCCAGAAAAAGGGAATCCCCATTGGACAATATCTACGCCTCAGGCGCAATTGTACAGATATTGAAGACTTTAAAACCAGGGCCAGGGCCTTAAGAATAATGTTCAGGACTAAGGGGTATCCCAACAAATGTCTTAAAAGGGCCTATCACAGAGCCCTCTTAGTAGACAGGGAGAGCCTAATAAGAGAGGACACTGTTCCACGCAAGAAATTGATGGAACAAGACAACAAGCAATTAAGATGTATAGCCACGTACGATGCTGGATGGAACTGTGTAAGATCAATTATGCACAGATTTTGGCCACTGTTAAAACAGGACGAACACCTGAGGGACATCATCCCAGCACAGGTAGCGCTTGTAGCAAGGAGGGGTAAGAACCTTAAAGATTCTTTGGTACACAGCCATTTTCAGAGACCTAAAGCACCAACGCATTGGCTAACAAATAACCTCAAAGGTACGTACAAATGTGGGAGGTGCAAGGCATGCAAATACATTAAAAAAGACTCAAAAACCTTCACCGACAGTACCAAAAATCAGCACTTTGACACACTTTCCTTTTTTAACTGTAGCTCAAAAGGCTTAGTGTACCTAATCACCTGCCAATGCTCAATAGCATATGTGGGGAAAACCTTCCGCCCCTTCAGAAGGAGGATCCTTGAACACATCAATTCCGTTAAAACAACCAGACATATGGAGACTCCTATCTCTAGGCATGTAAAGAATGCACATAGTGGAGACCCTACAGTCTTGAAATTTCAGGGAATTGAATTGATCAAACAGGATCAAAGGAAGGGAAACTGGGACCAACAAATTAGAAAAAGGGAGTGTTACTGGATTTACCGGTTGAAAACCCTGTCCCCCAATGGACTGAATGAAGGGTTCACATACACTCCCTTTATAACATAATCTCTATCCATAACGACTGACAACTTGATGAATATATGGAACATATATTCTTTCCAACACTGTAAATAATTCACTGTAAATAAATTAGTTAACCACTCAGCACATACAGATATTTCCTTTACCTGTGCCCAATCCGTCTCTCTGTGCAGCATCATCCTGGTACATCATTTACATAAATGAACCTCTGATCTATACCTATATAAATATTCTTTGTACTATATCCCCCATAGAGGACGACATCCGTTGAGGATTACCATAATTACTCAGCGTACAAAAATCCTCTAGGGAAATATCGGTTTTCAAACACTTTTGAAGTGGAAGACATCAGAATGTGACACTATAAGTTAACTATAAAACATAGCAATCAACATCCATACGAAGTCTACCACCCTTACTGACAAGTCGAGAATATACAGCAAATGGATCATGGAGGAAATCTTGTGTATTAAATACATCTAGATATGATGACCAAGGAGCATAACCATTGGAAGACTGGCACTATTCCAACAGAAGCCGTCAATCAAAATCGATGCTCGTCACAGGGTCCCTCCCACTGCTTCCACCCAGTGACAGTCACGTGAGGCAGGGCGTCATTATTGACGTTTGCTATTCAGTCAATCTAACTGCCAAACACACTTCGCCCCGCCCACCAATCCGCCCACGGCTAGTCACGTGGGCGGACAGGGAAACATGACGCCCTAGTCACATGATGCAGGGCGTCATAACGTCACAGGACTCCGGTCATGTGACCGGCCCACGAAGGAGGTACGGACGATGGTGATTGGACACAGGGGATTTAAAAGTCCCGGCTTTTCCCAGGTGACAAATCCTTAGCCCCTGACGAAGGTGTCTGAGTACACCGAAACGCGCGTCGGGCGTTAGCCTTATTATTTATTTTTTTCACCTCACCACTTGTTTTGCACACTATGGGTATTTAGACCCTCACTGGTTAATGTAATCTTTTTCTACTTTCACAGTGATGTCCTTGCAGCGATTGTGATGGCACATTAGGCAGCATTTTGCTCTACTTTAGAGTCAGTAACAGATTAGAACACCCTTGAAGGTGTTGGGAGATTATTAGGGACTGGTGTACAGGCTCTCGGTTAGACAAGATACCAGAAGAGTGGGTTACAAGTCGCTACACAAATATTATGGGAACTGGTCTCCAACCTATACCTCCCAAACAGAATTAGGAAGGAAGGAATTACTTTTAGCTGATCACTTTTTGATCATTGCAACATTGTATTTAACCAGTATTGTAACTCCTTATCCTATGATTTTTTATTGCTGCCAATGCACCTTATGGGGATTTCTTTGTTAGCTTTTTGGTAACCAGACCTTAGCCACCGACATCATTGATTTATTGGTCAGGCTATAGCTACTATAAAGGGAGACTGTTTTTTCGGTAAACTATTGCTATTAAGGATCTAATAAAGACAGCAGTCAGCTTTTTTGTGCATTTAGTACCGATTTTTAGACAGAAAGGAGCTATTGATCTCCAATCTCCCAGTTTTATCCCTCACAATATATTACTGCAAGGCCTAGTAGGCACAGACCTCCAAGTTGTTTAGCATAACCATCTTGCCAGTTAATTGATATTTCTCAATCTTTACATTTAATCGGGTACATGCCCTTTGGTGGCACTGGCAACACCTACTGACCATTACCTTTTGCCTGTCAACACCCCAAATCCTCTTCCGTATGGCTTACTGCAGAGGACTGGGGATTACCAGGCAAACTATTTATGTTTAAATTTTCTGTTTTGGTCACAGTTTCATCACAGCACACCTACAGAAAGCATAAAACAGGGTGCAAGAGAACACTGAGAACTGCCAACAGCTCAAAAAGCCTGCCATTCGGTGGGTCCCCGGTCAGCTCTCAAGCTGGCTTTAGCTCATCTTGTGCCATTATAAAAAGAAACAGGCTATTTGCCTGCTCTCAGCTTGCCTAGACCATACTATACAGGGGTTTCATTATGACAAAAGGCATGAGTAGCAGAGTGGATGCATGATCAAAACAGAATATAAAGAACTGATAAAGAAGAAGGAAAACTGGATGTGACTGCAGTTTCACTGAATTCACTTACCTCCTGTGTTGACTATGACCTTGAAGAAACGAAATGTGCCTAGTATGGCTCATAGAAAATCCAGAATAATAAAAATAGGTTATATTTGAAAATGTGTCTCTTTTTAATACTTACAGAACAGAAACCTTTAGCTTTCTGCCCAGGGCTGGCAGCACACAGCATACTTTCATAGATGCCTCCTTCCCAGGAAGAATTGCATGCCGAACGGGTAATTACATCCACATCCACCTCCATTAAAGCCTTTGGTTCAACACCAAAATCAGAGATAAAGCCCCACCCAGCCACTGAGCAGGGAGTGCCAGGGGATACATCTGAGTTGGCACAGGGTACTTTCAATGTATTCACATAGGGACACACAGAAACAGAATCATTTAGCTAGGGGAAAATAAGAGACAATGCAATATTATTTCTGACACAAGAACAAAATCAAAATGTATTAATGCATCTTCCTGTACGCTAGGACTACACAATGACAAGACACTTTTCTTACCTTTAGCAGTTGAATGTCATTCTGAAATGTGTTACGATTGTACTCTGGGTGTTGAACGGATTCCTGTACACTAAACACCTGCACAAATTTGTCTGGAGCACGCAAATTGTGAGCGCCGAGTACCACACGCAATAAATTCACAGGCCTGCCCCGCAAGATAATTACATGATAATATTATTCAATCTGCATGAGTGCTGCCTAATACTAAATAATGTAATGCTACGTAATGTGCAATAAACAATGCAGTATGTAGTGTTGTGTAATGTGCAGTGGATAATGTAATTAGGGGTAGTAGGCAATGACTAATGCATCACTATGTAATATGAAGTTAAATGGACACTATAGACACCAAAACAATTTTAGTTTGATTAAGCAGTTCTGGTGTATAGATCATGCCTCTGCAGTGTCACTGCTCAATTTTATGACATTTAAGAGTTAAATCACTTTGCTTATACAGCTCTAATCACGCCTCCCTGCACGAGACTTGCAGTGTCTTCCTGTAATGGAACCTAGGTATTTTAGGTTTATTATACAGTCTGTTTAATCTAAAATGTATTATCTCCTGCTCCTGATAATAGCATACTAGAGCCTCCTATGTGTGATTATACTTCAATTTACAGAGCAGGAGATAAAAACTTCTAAAGCAAGTTAACCCTGATTGAAAATTAAACAATTCATTTATGCAGGCTGTGTCAGTCATTGTGTCAGTCACAGTCAGGGGAGTTGTGGGAGTTAAAAAAATTATGTTTTAACTCCTAAATTTAGCAGTGGGACTGTAGGGTAATCATCTATACACCAAACTTCTTGTTTTAGGCCTTTAGTGTCCCTTTAATGCAGTGCTGTATAATGTACAATGAATAATGCAGTGCTGGGTAATACACAATTACGTGTGATATGCAATGAATAATGCAGTGCTGTCTAAAATTCAATGCATATATCATTGCTGTGTAATATGCAATACATAATGGCAGTGCTATGTAATGTGCAATGAATAATGCAATGCCATGTGATGTGCAGTCAATAGTGCAGTGCTATGTAATATGCAATGAAAAATGCAGTGATGTGTAGTGAGCAATGAATAATGCAGTATAATGTAATATGAAGTTAATAATATAGTGCAATGTGATATACATTAAATAATGCAGTGCTATGCAATATCAGGTGATAATACAGTACTATTTAACGTGCAGTGAATAATTCAGTAATATGTAAAGTGCAATGTATAATGCATTGTTGTATGATGTGCAATGAATAATGTAGTATTGTGTAATATGTAATGAGGAATACAGTGCAATGTGATAAACGTGAATAATGCAGTATTAGTATGCAGCAAATAATGCAGTGATATTTAAGCTATACTGAATAATGCATTGCTATACAATATGCAGTGAATAATACTGTGTTAAGGGCCCTGTTCTCCAATTTCTTTCAAAAAGGTGTTTTGTGCAAATTGAAAGTGCAGCAAAACGTATCAAGTATTGTGCAATCAAGTGCAAGATTAAAATCAAACTGTGGCAACATTTTACAACATGACAGGAGGCTTCGTATTTTGCATAATCTCTCTTTACTAGCTCCACACAGCAGCAAAGAAACACATAGAAAAAGAACCACAAGAGAGTAGGATGTACATAAGGCATAGTGACCTCATCATTTCCTCTTTCAGAAAGCGACATCAAGCAGTGTTGCTCATTTCCCCATAGGAAAGCATTGTAATGCATTTTCAATGCTTTCCTATGGTGAGTGCTACCGCGCATGCGCATTAGGTCTCCCCGGACGGTGGGCGGGATCAGTCTCGCCCACCGGCCGACGCAATCAGAGGGAGGAGCGGCGCGGAGGAAGAAGCATCGACGTGGGACATCGTTGCTGCCTCTGGTAAGTAACTGAAGGGGTTTTCACCCCTTCAGCAACCGGGGATTGGGGGGTGGGAGGGAGAGGAACCTGCAGTGCCAGGAAAACGTATTCTTTTCCTGGCACTGGAGTTTCCCTTTAAGAAAAGTAAAACACATATAAAAGGGGTGTGTTGGAAATTATTTGTTAAAGGACCACTCTAGGCACCCAGACCACTTCAGCTTAATGAGGTGGTCTGGGTGCCAGGTCCTTCTAGGGTTAACCCATTTTTTCATAAACATAGCAGTTTCAGAGAAACTGCTATGTTTATGAATGGGTTAAGCCTTCCCCCTATGTCCTCTAGTGGCTGTCTCATTGACAGCCGCTAGAGGCGCTTGCGTGATTCTCACTGTGAAAATCACAGTGAGAGCACGCAAGCGTCCATAGGAAAGCATTATAAATGCTTTCCTATGCGACCGGCTGAATGCGCGCGCAGCTCTTGCCGCGCGTGCGCATTCAGCCGACGGGGAGGAGAAGAGGAGGATCGGAGGAGGAGAGCAGGAGGAGATCTCTCAGCCCAGCGCTGGAAAAAGGTAAGATTTAACCCCTTTCCCCTTTCCAGAGCCGGGCGGGACGAGTATGCTTTCCTGGCACTAGAGTGGTCCTTTAAACACAGTGTTGCACTATATGTGTTTAGTTTTTTACAGATTACCAGAATACACTGTTGAATGTTTAAGTATGCAATTGAATTTATTTGCAATATATATGGGTGGTTATTATTTCTGCTAGTTTAATCGGCAGATTATATTAAATCATTTTATGGTCAGTATGCAGTGTAATTTAAAGGGATACTATGGTGCCAGGAATGGCCTCTGCCTTCCCCTCCCTTGCTCCCCCCTGCCCTGGTAAATAAAGGGTTAAAACCTTTATTCACTTACCTTTTTCCAGCTCCAATGTCCCTTGGCGCTGCAATGATGCTTCGCCCCCTCCTACAGTCCATGATGAGCAGGCGCTAATGCGCATGCGCTACAAATGGCATGCACGCTTTAGACCTACCCATAGGAAAGCATTGAATCAATGCTTTCCTATGGGAAAAAAACTGATACTGGAAGTCCTCATGCACTAAAGGCCCGTTTCAATTCAGGGAGCCCTCCAGTTTCTCTGGAACTGCAACGTTTAACATTGCAGCACTAAGTGCCAGGGTCATTGCACCCAGACCACTTCAATTAGCTGAAGTGGTCTGGGTGCCTACAGTATTCCTTTAAAATATCCTCCAAAATAGCTCCCAAGAATCAAATAAATACAAAAAAATCAACATAAAGTTTGGTAAATGAAGACTAACTACTTGCTGAGTCAATAGAGGCAAACAGATTGGCTTTAAGTAGAAATAAACTGATGTGCCGTTAAGCTAAACTGTTTGTTATATCTCATCATTTTGATCTGTGCTTATCGTTACATGCAGAGAAACTGCATGATTTAGGATGGTATAGGTTGCTGGAGCATATGGTGCAATGTATTATGTAATTCATAATGTCTTACATGTCCTCCATGCAGTGTGCTGCAGTTAGCACCCATTTTTTATTGATGAGAGTACCACCACAGAAATGTTTGCTCGCAATCTGCAGAGATGCCATGTAAGGTCTGGAATGTGCTCTGGCTTCACGCCCTCCAACAATCCGAAATCCAACTGTTGATGTAACAATTTCAGTAAGGCACAGTGAAAAGTAGTTATAAGTGTACATGCATTCTATTAGCAGCATCAATATTTACATTTATATCGTGGGTACCTGTAGACAGATAATTGTGTGAATTTTTATGTGTAAGTACATAGGTCTGTGTGTATGTATGTGTCTGTTAGGGATGTGCATGGGCAAAATATTCAGTTTGGTTAGGAAATTCTGGTAAGTAAAAAAATGTGGCACTTCCGCAATTCGGCAATTCGGTTTGGTTCGGCACTTCTGAAATTCGGTAATTCGGAACTTTGGGAATTCGGAACTTTGGTATTCGGTAGGCCTCCCTAACCCTACCCCTAACCGTACCCCTAACCACCACAACAACTTACACATCTGTAGGGCTCCAAGGGCCAGGATTGCCACCACAACCACTTACACATCTAAAGGGCTTCCAGTGCCAGGAACTAGCTTATTGGTCAAGAAAACCGAAGCACCTGGGCACTTCCGAAATTTGTCAATTTGGTTCATTTTGCATTTCTGAAATTTGGACTTTCGCACTTCGGCAATTCGAAGCATCCGAATGTCCTAAATTGCCCGAAATTCGTTTGAATTTACGTTGAATGAAACAAATTGCACATGTCTAATGTCTCTGTCATAATGTGTGTTTGTAACTGTGGGTGTAGGTATTAGTCTGTCTGTGTAATAGTGTGTGTAATAGTGTTGATTTGGGTAACAGCATGTGGTGTAACTTTATTTCTGGTCATCATTGAATGCTTTCTCTTTTCAATGTTATCTACTGATTAGGATATGGGATTATCTATAAAAGTATGTCGTTCACTTTCTAGACAGGTTTTCTATATCTTTTAGCGTTGCTGTTTAATGGGATCTGCCTCACCAATTGTGAAAGATGACAATTTGTGTTTTCCAATATGTAAAAAAATTTGCAATTGCTTTTGTTAATTCTTCACAATTACAAAGTAAGTGAATAAAGGCTAAATGTTACTAAGTGTTAATGATTGCCTGTAAGTATCATTAAAGAATATCTACTTCCCATCTCCCAAAGCAGGTTACTGTCGTATTCATAAAGCTTTACAACTTATGATTTTGTGCTTGAGAATGCAGAAGCATTTGTCTGCTTCCAACACATGTTACGATCTTATGTTACCTTATTTATGGTGAGCATGGATACTATGATATTGCTAGACCAAAATGGACAATATTGCCTTCCAAATTCATTATTTCACAGCTTTCCTAACTTTTTCAGCAATAAAGTGATATATATTTTGTATATGCGTATGTATTTTTAAAATATGATATTTTCTCATTTAATGTGGAACTGTCACTTCTCAGGAATTTACACAATTAAATAAAACATTGAAAATAACTTGTGTTAAACTATTTTTTATGTGATGCTCCATTTTCTTTTAAACATAACAATAAAAATCCTTGGCAGTGTCAATTCCCTTTTAAAGACACTGTTGGTGTCGATAATCTCAATCCTATAGCAGCTGAATAACTCAACCTTTAACGTTGATAAATTAACTGTCCACCAATTAAAAAAAGCATATTGTAAAAGACCACTAAAGGAGTAGAATTCAATGTTCCCTATAAGAAGTATTTAACTGGACGAATATCTCACTCAGGGATGGACTGACAGCCTTCTGGACCCCCGGACAAAATTAGATCCAGGGCCCTTCGAAGACAAAATATTAAAGGAGCACTATAGTGCCAGGAAAACAAACTAGTTTTTCTGGCACTATAGGGTCATTATGCCCCCCCCCCCCCACCCTCAGGGCCCCCCTGCCGCTGGGCTGAAGGGGTTAAAACCCCTTCAGCCACTTACCTTTCTCCTGCGCCGGGCTCTCTCGGCTCTGGGGAATTCTCCTTCCTCTGCCGACGTCAGATTCGAATGCGCATTCGCGGCAAGAGCCGCGCAGCATTCAAACCGCCCATAGGAAAGCATTACTAAATGCTTTCCTATGTGTGTCCAGCTTGTCTTCTCGCTGTGAGAATCGCGGAAGCTCCTCTAGCGGCTGTCAGTGAGACCGCCACTAGAAGCTGGATTAACCCTTAGTGAAACATAGCAGTTTCTCTGAAACTGCTATGTTTTCAGCTGCAGGGTTAAAACTAGAGGGCAAATAGACAAAAGTGGAAACCACCCAGAATACGTATAATAGATAGAATACAAAAGGACAACCTGATATAGGTCAAATTTCCTTAATTGGAATCTGTGTGAAAATTGAAAAAACTTTCATAGCGTAAAAAAGCAAATATAAGTAGTGTTTAAAGTGAGATTAGAAGTGCACTCACAAACAAACGATCATTCAGGCCTTTCACCCTCTCAGGGGTAGTGTGATGAGTAAAGATATCCTCCGACACGATATATGTGAATGTAAAAAAATGCAATATAGTGAAGTATGTCTAGAAATATATAAATTCACATTTATTCATTGCACTTACAAAATAGCAGCATAAAAAGGCATCTCTCCATAAACATATGGAACTCCTGGTGATGACAGTCGAGTATCCACAATCCAGAGTCAGGAAGAAGATACAGCATTCAAATAAATAAAAGTAAATAAAAACAATATAAGTACATATGTACTTATATTGTTTTTATTTACTTTTATTTATTTGAATGCTGTATCTTCTTCCTGACTCTGGGTTGTGGATACTCGACTGTCATCACCAGGAGTTCCATATGTTTATGGAGAGATGCCTTTTTATGCTGCTATTTTGTAAGTGCAATGAATAAATGTGAATTTATATATTTCTAGACATACTTCACTATATTGCATTTTTTTACATTCACATATATCGTGTCGGAGGATATCTTTACTCATCACACTACCCCTGAGAGGGTGAAAGGCCTGAATGATCGTTTGTTTGTGAGTGCACTTCTAATCTCACTTTAAACACTACTTATATTTACTTTTTTACGCTATGAAAGTTTTTTCAATTTTCACACAGATTCCAATTAAGGAAATTTGACCTATATCAGGTTGTCCTTTTGTATTCTATCTATTATACATATTCTGGGTGGTTTCCACTTTTGTCTATTTGCTATATATTTTCACAGGTGGTTGTCAAGTTCACCTGGAGCTATCACAGTATACGTGTATTTTTTAGTGTATATACTTTGTTTCTTTGCTTCATTAAAACTAGAGGGACCTGGCACCCAGACCACTTCATTGAGCTGAAGTGGTCTGGGTGCCTATAGTGGTCCTTTAAGGACTAAGTAAATGTTAAAAAGAATTTTAAAGTAAGTAGTCAAACCGTTTGAGAACAGTTTGACAACTTACCTGGGGTCTGCTGGGACATGAGGCTGTAGTAGGGCATAGGAGCAGTGGTGTGTGTGTGTGTGTGTGAAAGGTTCAGTGTGTGTGTGGGGGGGGGGGGGGGGTGTAGTGAGTGAATGTGTAGGGTGTGTGGGGCAATGTGTGTGTGTGTGTGTTGGCAGTGTATGTGTGTGTGTGGGGCAATGTGTGTATGGGGGCAGTGTGTATGTGTGTGTGGGGCAATGTGTGTATGGGGAGGGCAGTGTATGGGGGCAATGTATGTATGTGTATGGTGTGTGTGTGTATGGGGGGGCAGTGTGTGTGTAAATATGGGTGGGCAGTGTATGCAGTGTGTGTATATATGGGTGGGCAGTGTGTGTGTATCTATGGGTGGGCAGTGTCTGCGTGTGTGTATATTTATGGGTTGAGCAGTGTATGCTGTGTGTGTACATGGGTGGGCAGTGTGTGTGTGTTAGTGTGTATATATATATATGGGTGGGCAGTGTATGCAGTGTGTGTGTGTATATATATATATATATATATATATATATATATATGGTTAGGCAGTATATATATATATATATATATATATATGGTTAGGCAGTGTATGCATTGTGTGTATATATGGTTGGGCAGTGTGTGTGTGTATATATGGGTGGGCAGTGTATGTGTATATATGGGTGGGCAGTGTATGTGTATATATGGGTGGGCAGTGTATGTGTATATATGGGTGGGCAGTGTATGTGTATGTGTGTGTATATATATATATATATATATATATATATATATATATATAGGTGGCCAGTGTATGTATATGGTTGGGCAGTGTGTGTATATGGGTGGGCAGTGTGTGTGTATATGAGTGGGCAGTGTGTGTATATGGGGGGGCAGTGTGTGTATGGGGGGGCAGTGTGTGTATGGGGGGCAGTGTGTGTATGGGGGGCAGTGTATGTATTGAGGAGGGGTTGGGGGGGCAGCGTGTGTATGGGCCTGCTTACCTGTACAATGTGATGGTTTTCTCCCTCCATCTCCTGAAGCAGCACTTGTCAGGCCAGGCTCCTCTTCTCACCCTCCATCCATGCTGTGAGTGCTCCTTGTGAGAGGGAAGCAGGGGGTGATGTCACTTCCTGCCCCCCTCCCATCCTCACACGGAGCTCTGAGTGCTGCAGGGAGAGAGGAGACCTGGCAGTGAGAGGTATGCTGCCAGGTCTCTCACTGAATGATGGGGGGGGGGGAGGTATTTGCAGATTGATGGGTTGCAGGGGCCCTTTGACTCATTATGGGCCCCTGCAACCTTCTTACAGCACTTTCTTTAACTTTCTTCTGCTGTGGAGATCTTTGATCTCCACAGCAGAAGCATGGCTGTGCTGCCGGGCCCCTGACAGACTCGGCCCCTCGGTCAGTAACCAATCTGCCCTACCTGTCAGTCCGCCCCTGATCTCACTTGCTCACATGCCCTTCCTGTCCTCAATGCTGCTCTTTAGGAGCGTTGGGTGTTAAGACCAAGATGCAACTCCTGCCAGATCACATTATGGTAAGTGAAGTCGGTGTCTGCATTGAATAAGTCTCAGTGCTCAATAAAAAGTAAGTTAAAACCTTTTTTTAAACTTAATTTGGGGTCTGAATCGAAACAGTGATGTGACATTATAGCATTAGGAATTCATGTTTGTATTTCTAATGCTATCATGTTCCTTTAACCCCTTAAGGACACATGACATGTGTGACATGTCATGATTCCCTTTTATTCCAGAAGTTTGGTCCTTAAGGGGTTAAAGAGGAACTGTCACTTTCCCAAATATTGTGTGCTTACATGTGCACCAGACATCATTTTTTCTCTTGGAAGTGACAGTTGTTCTCTACATTTACAAGTGCTTCACCAAGAATGCCAGTATTTCACCTGCAAAAGATAATTCTATTATTTCCTATAAAAAATAATGTTACCTGTCATGGGTAGTGCGCAAAGAGCTGCTATCAGCATCACCAGGCATTCCATGGCGAATGGTTTCTTTTCCAATTGTAAAGAAAAGAAGAAGCACAGACACTGCTCATTTTATAGTTATAAGGAGATTTCTGTTAGGGAATTTCATCAGTGTCTGATGTTGTAAGGATAGTTTGCAGAGAGGAAGTGGGATTTAAAAGTTTCTTAACAATTTGTGTAAAGCATGAAAATTACAATATTCTTACTTTGCTAGTAAAGAATATCGTTAGTATGAGACAAAATGGCCAGATTGTAGTAGCCCTTTTGGCATCTAAATTTTTTTAATTATATTAAAAACAGTAGGCGAATATTATGCATAACTACTATATTATTATATGTTATTAATAATATGCTTTACTGCTCAAACAGCAGCAAAAGGTTAATAGACAATATAGGTTTAGGAGAAACATGATGCAACCAAGCATGCTAACAATAGAACATTAGTAGCCAAACAGCGTGGACCATACATAATAAATTGCATGACCCCACAGATACCCTCTCTTTTGAGCTTTAAGTACCTGGAACTGAGAAGAACAACTAGAACACTGTAGAATATGAGTAACAATTACATCTTCCATGATGCTTTGTCATTCTAAAGGCATTCCAAATGCATGAAAAGTATCATGGGGATCTACCCTTTTGGTCACCCCTGTTTATGTTTGAACACAACACTATAAGGAAAGAACTGTCTTGTGTAAGATCAAGTGCTCTAACGCCAGAAACTCTTTTGAAAGACATAAACAGTAAGCTTAAATGCTAAAAAAAAAATGTAGTTCTTTATTTATATGACAGGAAATATCGTATTACAAAATGGCAAAATGCAAAAGTCATGTACAGAAATTCCTGCCATTTTAGATAAGAAAACATTAAAATTAGAAAAAATTAGAAAAAAATCTGAGAAATGAAAACAAAACAAACAAAAAAACATCCAAAAGATCAGTAAATTACATCTTGTAGACAGGCTTTGGCACTATTACAATATGCGTATAAGTAGCTGATAACCTTGACAAAGTATATGCAACAATTATGATTGCTGAACATCGGTAGAGGTGGAGCCAGTCTCATGAGATTTTAAACAAAATATCTATATTGGGAGGTGGATGAGAGAACAGGGGCACTGCTTCTGCCCAACTGTAACCTTTCTCTTGCAACTTGTCCTATAAAAAGGTTCACCAACTCCTCCCACCTAGCCCAGACATTCCGGAGAGTAACTTCAACACCCCTTACCACAGTTGTTAGCTAATCGATTAATTTATTGTGTTCTATCATGGACTTGACTTCTCTAAGCAGTGGCACATCCTACTTAAGCCAGTGCCCGCCTTGCAGCCAAAAATATTTTATCACAAAGCTTTTGCTCATGCCTGGTCAGACCCTCCCATGATCTAAAAAGGAGAGAGGACTAAGGATCAATTTCCAACAGTCTCTGGAACACTTTATCTAATAATTCTTTAATTTGTCACACAGACCTACTACTTTAGGACACTCACGCCAGATATGAACATAGGATCCCCTGTGTTCACATCCCATCCAACACAGATCAATGGGGGTTTTGTCCATTTAAATAGTACACCATCTGTGTAAGATTTCCTGCAAAGATTCCTGTAGAGACACAGCAATAGACAAAGAGACTGTGGATCCTAAGTGGTTTTCCAATCATTCCCCCCTCCAGTGGAAAAGGATGAATGCTAGACAACAAATTATTTTCAATCTTGTTAATAAGTATGTTAATTTCCCACGTAGATTAATACTTAGGAATAGGTGGTCACTTACATCATATGCCTTTCGTTGGAGCAATATGATTTAGGAGAGTGGTGACTGCAGTGTCAAAAATCCCCCAAATATTTCTACCTAGTGCTGCATATATGCAGGGGTCAAGTCCTGGGGAATAAAGTGTGGGAACTCACAATGTTCTCACCCCCCACCCGCCACAAAAAAATAATAATATACACTTGTGTATATATATATATATATATTAACACACACACACACACACACACATATATACACTCACAGACACACAAACATACACTCAGACACACACGCATACACTCACAAACACACACATACACTCACAGACACACACACACATACATACACACATACACTCACAATTTTACATAAGGAAGAAAACTAAGGAAGGAAGAAACATAAGGAAGAAAACTAAGGAAGGATAATTTATATTGATTAATATTACTTAATGGTATACATTAAGAATGCCTTGGATATAAGAGTTCAGAGATCCAAGAGGAATTGAATTTAAGTTTAGTTAAGAGTATAGTACACGATTATATTTGACCTAAGTCTATAAAGGTATGGACTAGGGAGAATAGGTTTCTGGATATGGTGATATCCAATGAATGAATAAGTTATTTGATGATTATCCTGAGTTTGTAAGACACAGACTAGGAATAAGAGTTTATGGGCAGTATGACCCCAAGTTTATTTTATTTTATTTTAATTTAGTCAGTTGAAGTGTACTAAGGAATACGGATTGGTCAGAACAAATGTTTGGGTAACATTAGGAAAATCCTACTTTTATTTTAAGATGTATTACATTAATAAGTCATCACAATGCTAATGAAGAGAGTGATGCTAATGCATTTAAATTATTCTTTCCAAGTTCTTTTAAAGTAAAATATGTTTCTATTGAATGAAAAGTTTGTTACTACAAGGTGGAATTTTAGTGACAATTATAATTATGTAAACAAAAACAAATCTATGATAGAAAGATTTCTGGGTGGAGAATTTCTAGAACAATAAGTATTGTCAACACCATGAATATTATTTGAAGAATTAGTAGAAAACTTCATGGTTGATAACAACACAACCTTTGAAGGTTTGCAAACTATTATGAGTTTTATAAGTAGTGTTGATATATTTCAGGTAGTTAGAGCCTACTGAATATACAAATTAAATACTATGATTGTAAAGTACTGATACAATTATCACTAGGTGGTATTAATGATATAGGATGTAATTCATGAATACAAATGACCTAAAGAGTTTAAGGTTGCTAAAAACCATATGATTCATGGAAATATAATTGGACGGGATATACAAGCAATACATGTATTAGTACTTAAGTAATATCAGGTATTGAGAATGAAAATACTTTGTTATATGTGTCTGTAGGAATATGATAGTGATACACAGTGATTATCTAGAAAGTTATCATCTTCATTTTGTTGTCTACAAAGACATGACTGTAGCTGAGCAGGTTGATCTTTCTGATTGCTTTACATTGTTTATCGGATCAACATTTGTAAATATTTTATTTTATTCATTTATTATTGTTATATATATATGTATATATTATGTTCAAGTAGTTATGATGTAACATGGATACAGATATCAATACATAGCTGAAACAGAGAGAGTTTGAAGTGAAGTAAGCAGTATGAGGGATAGAAACTCGACCTTCTAAGAACTCTCATATAATAGAAAGTTGTGACTACATCTTGTTCTATGGTCAAAGACTGTGATACGAGTGATGTATGAATGGACAGGTTAGTGACATTGTGTTATGGTTTTAAGACAAACCATAAACAGAGGGAATGTAGAATATTGCATATTCTATGTTTCTATTGATTATATATATGGATGTGTGGATTGACATAAGTAACAGATGGTATCAATAAGTCACAAGGTTTCTTTGTCTGAGAGCTCTGGAATGTGGATTTGAGGGTCTTGTCCTTATATGGCAAGAGTTATGCTCTGATGTCAGTATGGGCACTTCTATATAGTAACAAAGAGACACGAGGTCTCTCTCTCTTCTCTCTTGGCTCTGGTTTCTCTCTTGGCTCTTGTCTCTCTCTCTCTGGTTCTCTCACAAAGTCAGATAAACAAGCCAGAGAGTACGTAACCAGAAACACAAGTTCAGTAGCAATACTAGTAAGCAAAGACCACAACAGGGCAGAGAGGAACAGAAAAGGTAAGAATTTAAATCCATAGGTTAATTCTGATTGGATAATTTCCAATCAGAATTAACAATCACACGTGGGAGATATCTATACCTCCCACTGTAATTGAGGCACTGTGCCTTTAACGCCGGGTCAGGTGGCTTAAAATGGGCGGTCTCCCAGCGTGCAGCGTCATGCATGCTGCCTTTGGGGGACGCAGGGGAAGATGCGGGCGGCTTCCGTGGCTGGGAGGATGCCGCCCGCCGAGCGCACGCCAGGAAGTGGACCGCGGACGGCTGGAGAGTGCCGCGAGCGGACTGCAGCCTCCCCTCGCAGCCGCCCGCGGGATCCTGACACTTGCTTCCTGAGAATTTATTATACAACCTACATTTTTTTTATTTTTAACCCAACTTCCTGAGTTGGGTAAAAAATTGATTGTTCTCATTGATGAGGTTAATAAGGACATTGTCCAATGCATATGAGTCTGTATGTATAGATTGAGATCAGTAAAATATCATCTAGATAGACGATTAGTCTCACTCATCTGTTTCTTTATAGATGGAGTTTAGTAAATCACCAAGGGGTGGAGGATAGTCCAAATGGTAGGCAAGTAAATTGTCATTTTTGATTCTTCCAAAAGAATTAAAGGTAAGGTTGACAATGTTCTTGAGTAGGGACCATAAGGTATGCATCTTTGAGATAGTTTGTGATCATTCAGTCGTTTAAATTTAGGAGTTCCTGAAGGAAATGAATTCCTACCATTGTGAAATTTTATTAACTTGTTGAGTTCTCATAAATGTCTTACAGGCCAGTGGTCATCGTCTAAAAATATATTGCTTATAAAATCTGGAAGTGGATCGGAGACTGGAATCGTAGCCTGTTCATGATTAGTTCTGAAATGTTTAAATGGATTAGGTATTGGTCTTTTTTGGAAAAAATATAGGACTGGGAGCTGACATTTGTTATGGAGGTGATGAAAAGATACCAATATATATTCCAATCTCTTTGATGAATGGATCCCCAAAAAGAAAACATTCAGCAGCAGATCCAGGCTTTTTATTTTCAAATTAATACGTTTGGATATAAGCACTGCTCTGCATTGTTTACTTGCTAAAGCTAAATTAGCAGTGCCGAATCAACAAAAGGCTATTTGTACCCACCCCCTCATTAAGTTTGTATCAACTGGAATACCAGTATCATGGGCTTCTTCTAGCATTTTTTAAAAAAAATTCTAGAGGCCCCTAAATGTCAAGAAATTTATACAGGCTTTGAGTGACCTATCGAGGCCTTTTCTAGGGTTCTTCCATGACATAGTTATAGTCACCAAGACAACTTTAGCTTAAAGGAACACTATAGGGTCAGGAACACAAACATGTATTCCTGGCCCTATAGTGTTAAAACCCCTATCTATCCCCCAGCCCCCCTCCCCTTGCCTTCCTTAGTATAGTACAATCTTACTTGTATTCAAGTCTGAAGCTGCTGCCTCTGCCTGTGAACTGCCTCTGACATCATCAGCAGTGGTGGTCTGAGCCAATTATTGTGCTTTCCCATAGGATTAGCTGAGCTTGTCAAGAAGGCATATCAGGGGCAGAGCCAGCACACGTCAAAGACAGCCCTGGCCAATCAGCATCTCCTCATAGAGATTAAGTAAATCAATGCATCTCTATGAGGAAAATGAGGTGTCTGCATGCAGAGGATGGAGACACTGAATGTTGTGATACATCTAGTAGCCATCTGAGGAGTTTCCAGTGAAGTTATCATTAGGATGTAATGTAAACACTGCATTTTCTTTGAAAATACACTGTTTGCTGCAAAAAGTCTGAAGGGAATGATTTTACTCACCAGAACAAATGCAATACGTTGTAGATGTTCTGGTGACTATAGTGTCCCTTCAATGAAGCAGTTTTTGTGCATAGATCATGCCTCTGAAGATTCATTGATCAGTTCACTGCCGTTTAGGAGTTAAATCACTTTTGTTTCTGTTTATGCAGCTCTTGCCACACCTGTTACTGACACAGCCTGCATGAATACAAAATGGTTTCAATTTCAATCAGATGTACAGTTGCAATACAAATGGTTTAACCTACTTTGAAATTCAGGTTTATTGTCAAAGGAACACTGCCAGAAGCTGGCGTCTGGCAATGCATCTCGTTTGCAGCAGGTCATAACAGCAAAAGAGTGCTCTACTAAGTACTAAAGATGCTTGTCATGAACGGTTGAATAAGTTTGAGACTGGAGAAGTAATTGTACGTTGCATTTTCAGTTGAATTTGTGGAAAACACTTGAAGCATTGCGTTGAGCTATTTCAATTGAAGTTGTTTGATTTGTTCATTGCAAACAACTGAAAGTCTGCAAAGTTCAATAAGACTTGAACACTTTTGATTGCAACTGCAACTTATTTTTTTTTTTACATAATTTGAATTTGTATTTGTTTTTTCAGGATCATAAATGAAATTGGGGTACAGAAGGAAGGAAGAGGGGACAATGGGGAACACATGGCGTGAAGGAAACATTCTCATATCATCATGTTACAATATTTTTCAGTGTGTAGCGGTGTTGCAACAGTTCAAAGAGGTTTCGTTATGGTGAGCTAGACCTTCCCTTAGCTGGGTACCATGTGATGAGGTATCTATACATTATTCCTCAATTTTTTTCATGTGTTTTTTGTTGTTGGGGTCTGTCAGCACTCTTAAGTTGTCTGTCACATAAGATTTTAGCTGGCAGTAGAAAAATATGGCTCAATGGGGGACGTCATACTCGCTTTGAATGGTAGTGAAAGGTTTCAGTTGAACCCTATCAATGACCTGGTAGATGTGATGCACTCCCCTCCCTGTCCATGTCTCCCAGGGAAAAGTTGGGATCATCTGCCCTATTGTTTGCATTGGGGTGGCTAAAAGCAGTTGTGGTTTCACCACCACCTTATCCCTCATTTTATCCCACATTCGTAGTAGGGTCTGGGTGTTGGGTAGGAGGCTATCAAGGACATGGCTTGACATCCATATGAGTGATCGGAGATCCCTTCGGGGAGACCAATGTGATTCTATTTCCACCCATTGGGGGGGCCATGGTGGGTTGGCTAATTTGGGCTATGTTGTGTCTGTAGTAGACCGTTCGGTTAGCCCAATCCCCATTTACCCACTGCCTGGTGGAGGGTTCCTTTTGCTATCCTTACCCTTTTCCCCTCCCAGATGAAGGAAGTAAGGGTGTGTTTCATGTTTTTCAGGTATTGTTTTGGTATGGATATTTGCAGTGCTCGGAAGAGATATTGGATTTTAGGTATAAGTGACATTTGCAATGCCGCTATGCTGCCCAGCCAGAAGAGGAAATGTCCCTTCCATGACTGTAGGGTGTCTGTGAATTCTTTGAGTAAGCGTACATAGTTGTCCCTGAATAGGTGGGCCAGGTTTTTGGTGAGTTTAAGGCCCAGAAAGGTTAGGTGGTCGTGTCGCCAGTCCAGTAGGAAAGCCGCCCGCAGCCTGCTTGTTACACCCTCATCTAGGTGCAACCCCAGAGCCTGGGTTTTGGTGACATTTAGTTTATAATAGGAGATGGTTCCGTATGTTTGGATTTGTGCCATCAGGTTCGGTAGGGATAGGTGGGGTTGTATGACCAGTATGTCATCAGCGAAGAGGTTAAGCTTGTATTCCCTGTCGCCTAATGAGATGCCATGTATGGACGGGTCCGCTCCAGCGCCAGTATGTAGAGCAGAGGTGACAGAGGACAACCCTACCTAGACCCGTTAGTAATGGTTATTTGCTTAAATATGAACCCTGAGTTGAGGACCCTAGCCGTGAAGTGTGAGTAGAGTGCTCGGACTGCATTTATGAAGGCTGGTGGGAATTTGTATTTACAGAGCACTGCATCGAGGAAAGACCAGTTAAGGCGGTCAAAAGCCTTTTCAGCATCCAGGGAGAGCAGCATGCCCCCATGTTGATTCCTGATCAAACTATGCATTAAGATAACGACTTTCCTCATGTTGTCTAACCCCTGTTTACCCATGGTGAAGCCCACCTGATCATCATGTGTGACCGAATGCCTTTCGTCACTGAGTTTAATGGTGACCAGCTGCCCTTTACCCCTGGCTGTTGGAGGAGCCTGATTGCCAGCCTCTTACCTGTTGACTATGGTCCCTAGGTTATTTGGCCCTTCAAGTACAATATTTGTGCATGTTGTATTTTATATTGCTGCTGCTGGCCCTTTAAGAATCATCCGTGGACATATTGGGACTTTTGGGAATAATGTCCCTTTAAGACTTTGTAGCATATTGCAGTAATACTGTCTTAAATATTATGTATGTATTTATGTGTTCGGTTAAACTGGGTTATATGTATGCAGCATTCACCCTGATTGTTCGGTAGAATCACTTCATTCATTATATTGAGTGAAACTACTGAACAACCAGACCACCCAGGAATAAGTGTGCCTCCAATTACCGTTTGCAACAATGTTGCAAACGGGTAATTGGCAATTTGTGTAATGTGTGGTTTTGTCCTCTGGGTGGCCGCCATTTGGGAAATGAACACGTGGCGGCGGCCATCTTAAACTCCTGAACATCGGTGTTTTGCCGTTGAGTGTCTGGAACTAAAATCGGACACTCGACTAGGCAAACACTGCTGAGACCTCCAGACTTCCATGAATTTGTGTAGAAACTACCGAATGGCCCAACATTCAGTAGAAAGAACCCCACAAACAAGGGAATTCATTCAAACCAGGATCTATGACCCAGGCAATTCATGTGTTTTCATTCCCTTTTCTGTGACCGAATGCAGGGCCAAAATACATGGAACTATTTTCGGATACTTTTGCCATGCGGTCGGTCAAAACTTTAACCCTCCATAATTCCCGAACCCCTGGTCCGATCTGGGTGATTTTTGGATATGTGTCTCACCCAGATCAGGGCTACCAGGGGATATAAAGGGGTAACCCTATGTTTAGGGGTACATCCAGAAACCCAGGGAATTTGTGTCTGGAATAATGGGATTATGTGTCACACTAAGAGGAGGAGATGTGTGGGAGGTAACTGGTACATTATTGGCTGTGATACTAATTGTTGTGGATCCCTCCCTTGCATGGGAGAATGTCTTAAAAGGAGGCTGTGTGAATAAATCTAGAGTTCCTGTTTTTACCCTCAAAGTGAAGTGTCGTCTCATTATTGGGGGAGGATTTATTGTATGCTGTTCCAGTTTGACTGCTAGGAGTGTAAACCTATTCACATGGTTTTTCCTATTCGGCTGTATACAGCATTCATATGCTAGAGAGGATTCCTATGCTTCTCAGATTCGGTGGTTGTGGTGTCTGCTGCAGTGCTTGGAGTCCTCAGGAAGCGCTAGGAGCATCCGTCAGCGGAAGGTACCCGGTCGGGGTGCCAGCGGTTCCGTTACAGTGGTGGCAGCGGTGGGATGGCATCCTAGTGCGAGATAAAGCAGCTCAGAGACACAGTTCGTTTGGAGTTATAACTGAGGGCAACGTTTGTATTCGTACAGTGGCCCTGTTTACAACAGAATGGAGAGAGTTAGCACCCGGGCAGCGCTCACCTACGAGGAGGCGTTCCTTCGGGAAATGCGATGGCGACTGGCGTGTTTTAGCACGGATGTCCCGGACAGCGTTGTCCGGATACTTGAGGTTCACGTGGCCGAGGATCTGCAATACCAAGCAGAACGAGCCGGGTGGGGGACACCCAAGCCACAGCGGCAGTATGAGTCCCAGAGAGCAGAAGGTGTCGTCCTTCCTCTCCAGCAGCAGTGTGAGTCCCAGGAAGCAGAAGGTGCCGTCCTTCCTCCCCAGCGGCAGTGTGTACCCCAGGGAGCAGAAGGTGTCGTCCTTCCTCCCCAGCGGCAGTGTGTGTCCCAGGGAGCTGAAGGTGCCCTCCTTTCTCCCCAGCGGCAGTGTGTACCCCAGGGAGCAGAAGGAGCCGTCCTTCCTCCCCAGCGGCAGTGTGTAACCCAGGGAGCAGAAGGTGCCGTCCTTTCTCCCCAGCGGCAGTGTGTATCCCAGGGAGCAGAAGGTGTCGTCCTTCCTCCCCAGCGGCAGTGTGTCCCCCAGGGAGCTGAAGGTGCCCTCCTTCCTCACCATCGGCAGTGTGTACCCCAGGGAGCAGAAGGTGCCATCCTTCCTCCCCAGCGGCAGTGTGTACCCCAGGGAGCAGAAGGTGCCGTCCTTCCTCCCAAGCGGCAGTGTGTAACCCAGGGAGCAGAAGGTGCCGTCCTTCCTCCCCAGCGGCAGTGTGTAACCCAGGGAGCAGAAGGTGCCGTCCTTCCTCCCCAGCGGCAGTGTGTATCTCAGGGAGCAGAAGGCGCCGTCCTTCCTCCCCAGCAGCAGTGTGTATCCCAGGGAGCTGAAGGTACCATCCTTCCTCCCCAGCGGCAGTGTGTGTCCCAGAGAGCAGAAGGTGCCGTCCTTCCTCCCCAGCGGCAGTGTGTACCCCAGGGAGCAGAAGGTGCCGTCCTTCCTCCCCAGCAGCAGTGTGTAAACCAGGGAGCAGAAGGTGCCGTCCTTCCTCCCCAGCGGCAGTGTGTAACCCAGGGAGCAGAAGGTGCCGTCCTTCCTCCCCAGCGGCAGTGTGTATCCCAGGGAGCAGAAGGCGCCGTCCTTCCTCCCCAGCAGCAGTGTGTATCCCAGGGAGCTGAAGGTACCGTCCTTCCTCCCAGCGGCAGTGTGTGTCCCAGAGAGCAGAGGGTGCCGTCCCTCCTCCCCAGCGGCAGTGTGAGTTCCAGGGGGAGGAGGCAACCGGTCGTCCTTCCCAGTGGCAACTTACCCCACAAAGGGGAGACCCTAATCCCCCAGAAGGTGCAGATGAGACCGTAGTCTATGCACCCGACATACAGGGATGCTGGACAGTCTATCCAGATCCCCAACTACCCTCAGAAGAACACCGGGCGGAAGAGGTAAGCGATGTCTCTCCTCCCCAACCAAGTTGTGTCCAGGCTACCCCAGCAGAAGCGCTGGCATCGGGGCAGAGCGCAGTTGGCCTCTGCCCCCCAAGTTCCCACAGCGTGTTGCCCAGCAGCACCAGAGGAACCACCAGGTGCAGTAAATGTGTGTTGTGGGTGGGCTACTCATGTACTCGTTCACTGTGGGTGGGTTTATCGACTAACTCAGGCACTGACCGAGAGGTCAGGTACCTGGTTAGTCTCCCCCCCAAAGGGGAGATGTGTGACGAAATGCCTTTCGTCACTGAGTTTATTGGTGACCAGCTGCCCTTTACCCCTGTCTGTTGGAGGAGCCTGATTGCCAGCCTCTTACCTGTTGACTATGGTCCCTAGGTTATTTGGCCCTTCAAGTACAATATTTGTGCATGTTGTATTTTATATTGCTGCTGCTGGCCCTTTAAGAATCATCCGTGGACATATTGGGACTTTTGGGAATAATGTCCTTTTAAGACTTTGTAGCATATTGCAGTAATACTGTCTTAAGTATTATGTATGTATTTATGTGTTCGGTTAAACTGGGTTATATGTATGCAGCATTCACCTGATTGTTCGGTAGAATCACTCCATTCATTATATTGAGTGAAACTACTGAACAACCAGACCACCCAGGAATAAGTGTGCCTCCAATTACCGTTTGCAACAATGTTGCAAACGGGTAATTGGCAATGTGTGTAATGTGTGGTTTTGTCCTCTGGGTGGCCGCCATTTGGGAAACGAACACGTGGCGGCGGCCATCTTAAACTCCCGAACAGCGGTGTTTTGCCGTCGAGTGTCTGGAACTAAAATCAGACACTCGACTAGGCAAACACTGCTGAGACCTCCAGACTTCCATGAATTTGTGTAGAAACTACCGAATGGCCCAACATTCAGTAGAAAGAACCCCACAAACAAGGGAATTCATTCAAACCAGGATCTATGACCCAGGCAATTCATGTGTTTTCATTCCCTTTTCTGTGACCGAATGCAGGGCCAAAATACATGGAACTATTTTCGGATACTTTTGCCATGCGGTCGGTCAAAACTTTAACCCTCCATAATTCCCGAACCCCTGGTCCGATCTGGGTGATTTTTGGATATGTGTCTCACCCAGATCAGGGCTATCAGGGGATATAAAGGGGTAACCCTATGTTTAGGGGTACATCCAGAAACGCAGGGAATTTGTGTCTGGAATAATGGGATTATGTGTCACACTAAGAGGAGGAGATGTGTGGGAGGTAACTGGTACATTATTGGCTGTGATACTAATTGTTGTGGATCCCTCCCTTGCATGGGAGAATGTCTTAAAAGGAGGCTGTGTGAATAAATCTAGAGTTCCTGTTTTTACCCTCAAAGTGAAGTGTCGTCTCATTATTGGGGGAGGATTTATTGTATGCTGTTCCAGTTTGACTGCTAGGAGTGTAAACCTATTCGCATGGTTTTTCCTATTCGGCTGTATACAGCATTCATATGCTAGAGAGGGTTCCTATGCTTCTCAGATTCGGTAGTTGTGGTGTCTGCTGCAGTGCTTGGAGTCCTCTGGAAGCGCTAGGAGCATCCGTCAGCGGAAGGTACCTGGTCGGGGTGCCAGCGGTTCCGTTACATCATGTATCAGTGATGGGGCGTTTTTGTTCATTCTGGTGGCTTGTACTTTCGTGTATAGTTTGGTATCGGTATTTAGAAGTGATATTGGCCGAAGGTTTTGGCTGCATGTGGGTGGTTTCCCTAGTTTGGGTAGTGTAATGATGTGGGCTTCTAGCATTTCTGTGGGTGCTTCTGCCATAAGGATGGCAGCGTTGAATAATGTAGTTAGCTAGGCAGCTTATGTTTCCACAAGGTGTTCCAGGGGATTTCCCATTTGGAAGGTATGAGACGGCCTGGAGCACCTCCTCGTCTGAGATTGGTGCTTGTAGGACTTCTAGTTGTTCCCCAGAGAGGGATGGCAAGGGTGTCCCTTCCAGATATCTCTCTATGTGTGCAGGGGTCGGCTGGGTAGTGATAGTGTAATTCTCTAGGTTGTACAAGGCGTAGTAATCCGCAAAGACATCACTGATGTCCCTGGGGGTCACCCTCTTCTCACCTTCTTGGTTCAGAATGTACAGGATCTTGGTGTTAGTGCACCTGTGCGATAGTCTCCTGGCGAGTAATTAGCTTGCCCTATTCCCTTGGGTGTAATCGGTTGTTCTAAGTTTCCATAAGCTAAACCCCATTTTGGTCAGGTAGTGTTCCTTGATCTTGCTGAGCAGTACCCTAATTTGCGTTTTTAAGGCCGGATTCGGGGTTTTGTTTAATTAAGAGGTATAAGGCCTTCAGCCAACCTTTAATTTTGGCTTATGATTTTTTGTTTCAATGCACTGGCCTTCCCTTTGAAGAGCCCTCTCAGTACTGGTTTATGTGCAGCCAAAGGGTTTTTGGTGTGACTCCTGGGGTCTGATTTGTGGCAAAGTAGTTTTTAATGTCAGTGGCTAGGTCCTGGCAAAATTGTGTGTCATTTAGGAGGGTTTCATTCAGCCTCCTTGGGCTGTGGTGCCTATAGTCATAGGCATCTTGCAGTTGTAAGGTTATTGGGGCATGGTCAGACCACGCTTTGGTGCTTATGGAGCAGGATGACAATTGGTTGAGATATGTGCCCTGAAGAACCCATCAATGCGTGAGTAGGTGTTATGTACCTGGGAGAAGAAGGTGAAGTGCCTCTCCTTAGGGTGGACAACTCTCCACACATCGTATAAATCGTGCTCGCTTAGCAGGCGTATTAGTGGTTTATATTCTCGTGTAAGGGTGGCAAATCTTGACATGTTGGGGCGTGCTGTGGAGTCACCATTTTGGATCCAGTATATGATTGAGGTCTCTGCAGATGACCACGACGCCCCTCTGGACTGGCAAGAGTTGGGTTATAATTTTGTGTAGGAAGTTTCTCTGGTTAGCGGTATTGTGTTCCAGATTGTTGATTTTGCAGACTAAAATAATGTATCGCCCTTGTTTGTCTATGGACTCTTAAAGTAGCTTAACCCCTTAAGGACCAAACGTCTGGAATAAAAGGGAATCATGACATGTCACACATGTCATGTGTCCTTAAGGGGTTGAAGGATACATTCTTGCTTATCAGGATGGAGACTACTTTAGTTTTGGAGTGAGAAGTGCTGTGGTATTGTACGGGATATTGTGTTTATTCTATTGTGGAAACCTTTTTGAAATGTGTTTCTTTCAAACACACGACATCGGGTTGGGTCTTGCAAAGGTCTCTAACTAGGCAGTATGGTTTAACCCCTTAAGACCGCAGGGCGTTCTATGCTGTCCTTATTTAAATGGCTCTAAACGCCACAGGGCGGCATAGAACACCCTGCGATCTATTGTACTTACCCGGTCGATATCGATATTGTCAGTGACAGTGACATTTTTTGCATTTTTCACACACAAATGGCACTTACACTGACGATATAATTATTGTGATACGTTTTACTGATTTAAAACACTAATATTTGTGTTCAGCGAAGTCTCCCGAGTATAACAGTACCCCTAATGTACAGGTTTTATGGTGTTTTCAAAAGTTACAGAGTCAAATATAAGGCTTGCGTTTCAGTTTTTTCACATTAAAATTCGCCAGGTTGCCTTTGAGACCATATGGTAGCCCAGGAATGAAAATTACCCCCATGATAGCATACCATTTGCAATAGTAGACAACCCAGGGTATTGCAAATGGGGTATGTTCAGTCTTTTTTAGTAGCCACTTAGTCACAAACACTGGCCAAAATTGGCGTTCAAATTAGTTTTTTGCATTTTCAAATATTAACACTAACTTTGGCCAGTATCTGTGACCAAGTGGCTACTAAAAAAGACTCCATTTGCAATACCTTGGGTTGTCTACTTTTGCAAATGGTATGCCATCATGGGGGTAATTCTCATTCCTGGGCTACCATATGGTCTCAAAGGCAACGTAACCAATCTGGCGAATTTCAATGTGAAAAAACTGAAATATGTAACACGCTATATTTGACCCTGTAACTTCCCAAAACACCATAAAACCTGTGCATAGGGGGTACTGTTTTACACGTGAGGCATCACTGAATACAAATATGTGTATGTTACTGCAGGAAAAGCAAACAGTATTTTGACATTTACAGTTAAAATGTCACGTAGAACTAAAAAAAATTAAAGCATTCCTATTTTCTCCCATTTTGTAAATATTTTTTTCATATTAAATTATGTTCCATACCTAAATATTTGATGTTACACGAAAGCCCTGTTTCCCCTGAATAACATGATATATAATAAGTGTGGGTGCATTTAATATGAAAGAGGTGAATTACGGTTGGACAGACATACAGCGCAAATGCCAGGTTTTGTTTCTGTTTTGTTTGGATCACAACTTGTACATTTGGCTGCGGTCTTAAGGGGTTAAGGACTGAGCCAAATGTACACGTTGTGATCAAAACAAAATGTAAACAAAACCTTGAATTTGACTATATGTCTGTTCAGGCATAACTCACCTCATATTATGTGCACCCACACTTATTATATATATCATTTTATTCAGGGGAAAAGGGCTTTCATTTAACATCAAATATTTAAGTATGAAACATAATTTAATATGAATAAAATATTTGAAAAATGGGAGAAAAAATGAATTCTACATTTTTTTTTAGTTCTACGTGACATTTTAACCCCTTAAGACCGGCGGACGTATATTTACGTCCTTTTAAAAGCGGCTCTAAATGCCGCAGGACGCAAATATACGCCCGCCGTTTTTTTTTAACTTACCCGGTCGCCGGTGGTCCCACGCCGGCGATCGCGGTTGGGGGGACTCCCAGTGAGCCCCCCGTGGCAGATCTTCCTCCTCCGGTCCCTCCCGGTCATGTGAGAGTGAGGTGCCGGTATAGCTGGCTCAGGCATTGCCAGCAGGGGGACCAACTGTAATGACAGTTGGTCCCCCTGCTGGCTGAAAATCAAATTAAAATTAATTAAATAAGTGTAAAAAAAATATATATATATATACTTAGATCATATATATATATATTATATATATATGATCTAAGTATATATATACACATATACACACACACACATACACCGTCTAGGTGTATTTTAATATTAATATATATATAATTATATATATATATTAATATCAAATTACACGTAGACTGATACTGATTAAATATATATATAATTATTGTTATATATATATTTATAAATAATATAAAAAAAAATATGTAAATACGTAAAAAAAATTAAATAAAAAAAATAATTAAAAATAAAATATTAAAAAATATATAGATGTGTTTTATTTCGTTCTAACTGTATTGTGATATTAATATATATATATTTATATCAAAATACACGTAGAACGAAATAATATATATATATCTATATACATAAATATATACGTATATATCACTATATATATACCTATATATAAATAAAAATATTAAAAACATATATATATATATATATATATATATACGTATATATACACATATGTATATATACATATATTAATTCTACACATATATTTATGTAATAATTTTACATAATTAGGTATCCTAATTAATTACACTTAGCGGGACCTGCCTGACAACCCATGGCGAAAGTATAAGGAATTTAATTTGCTAGCACTATATTTAACCCTATAACTTTCCAAGACACCATAAAACCTGTACATGGGGGGTACTGTTTTACTCGGGAGACTTCGCTGAACACAAATATTAGTGTTTCAAAACAGTAAAATGTATTACAACGATGATATCGCCAGTAAAAGTGATGTTTTTTGCATTTTTCAAGCACAAACAGCACTTACACGGACGATATTACTGCTGCAATACTTTTTACTGTTTTGAAACACAAATATTTGTGTTCAGCGAAGTCTCCCGAGTACAACAGTACCCCTCATGTACAGGTTTTATGGTGTTTTAAAAAATTACAGAGTCAAATATAAGGCTTGTGTTTCATTTTTTTCACATTAAAATTCGCCAGATTGCTTACGTTGCCTTTATGACCCTATGGTAGCCCAAGAATGAAAATTACCCCTATGATGGCATACTATTTGCAATAGTAGACAACCCAAGGTATTGCAAATGGGGTATGTCCAGTCTTTTTTAGTAGCCACTTAGTCACAAACACTGGCCAAAATTGGCGTTTTTTGCATTTTTCACACACAAACAAATACTAACGCTAACTTTGGCCAGTGTTTGTGACCAAATGGCTACTAAAAAAGACTGGACATACCCCATTTGCAATACCTTGGGTCGTTTACTATTGCAAATGGTAGGCCATTATGTGGGTGCTTAAATTGGGTGCTGCTGGGGGCCATATTATACAATAAACAATACACAAGATCCAGCGCACTCTCCTATCTACTAAACAGCAACGTCAATGTTGACAGATTTTATTAGTTTGTAAAAGGTTTTTTTTAAAAACACCTAATCTAGGCAAAAACATAATGGGGATTTAGTTACATTATATGATCATACATTGCATAAGCCTGCCACAACGTCAATGTACCCCATCTTTGGCAGGTCCTACTCTCACAGTCTAATGTCTGCTCTTATGAGATTAACCACTTACTTGGGAAAAAATTCCATCTGAGGCTCTCTGCAGTACAAGGCTAAATAGGGACCTGAGATGAGGCACCTGTAACAGGGCGGGGTGCAAAACCAAGGAGTTGGCTAGACTCCCAAATATATATAGGAAACATGGGGGGATGGTTGCACTCACCTAAACATGCTTAAATTGGGTGCTGCTGGGGGCCATATTATACAATAAACAATACACAAGATCCAGCGCACTCTCCTATCTACTAAACAGCAACGTCAATGTTGACAGATTTTATTCGTTTGTAAAAGGTTTTTTTAAAAACACCTAATCTTGGCAAAAAAATAATGGGGATTTAGTTACATTATATGATCATACATTGCATAAGCCTGCCACAACGTCAATGTACCCCATCTTTGGCAGGTCCTACTCTCACAGTCTAATGTCTGCTCTTATGAGATTAACCACTTACTTGGGAAAAAATTCCATCTGAGGCTCTCTGCAGTACAAGGCTAAATAGGGACCTGAGATTGACGTTGTGGCAGGCTTATGCAATGTATGATCATATAATGTAACTAAATCCCCATTATTTTTTTGCCTAGATTAGGTGTTTTTAAAAAAACCTTTTACAAACTAATAAAATCTGTCAACATTGACGTTGCTGTTTAGTAGATAGGAGAGTGCGCTGGATCTTGTGTATTGTTTATTGTATAATATGGCCCCCAGCAGCACCCAATTTAAGCATGTTTAGGTGAGTGCAACCATCCCCCCATGTTTCCTATATATATTTGGGAGTCTAGCCAACTCCTTGGTTTTGCACCCCGCCCTGTTACAGGTGCCTCATCTCAGGTCCCTATTTAGCCTTGTACAGCAGAGATCCTCAGATGGAATTTTTTCCCAAGTAAGTGGTTAATCTCATAAGAGCAGACATTAGACTGTGAGAGTAGGACCTGCCAAAGATGGGGTACATTGACGTTGTGGCAGGCTTATGCAATGTATGATCATATAATGTAACTAAATCCCCATTATTTTTTTGCCTAGATTAGGTGTTTTTAAAAAAACCTTTTACAAACTAATAAAATCTGTCAACATTGACGTTGCTGTTTAGTAGATAGGAGAGTGCGCTGGATCTTGTGTATTGTTTATTATATATATATATATATATATATATTTAAATTCTTTAGTTTTGTTGTGCATTGATACATTTTGGATATTGCACATGTACAAGATGTGTAATTGATGTAGATTAATTTAGAAATAAACAAATGTTTAAATATCTATCTGTTCCTGTCCAAATCTGAGATGATTAAATTGCGTATACGCAGAAGTAAATTCACACTGACACACGGAGTTCAGGTTAAAATAACTTCGGGAAAATTTATTAGCATCTGAAGAAAAGCGGGCTCGCAGACCCTTATAAGAGCGAAATTACATCATCATTGATTATTGAGATATCAGTAAATAAACATCATTAATTGGATTAAATGTTAAGTGGCTATGTCAATGTCCACCCATCAATATTATTAATTGGCTCTAGAACTAAGTGGTTAACTAGGTGTCCTCCCACCGGGAGGTGGTATTGTTCTGGACACGGGTGTGGACAGATGGCTCAAGCGCCATCTTACCCAGCACGAGGCTTACTCGGTGGGAAGGGGGGCTTGAGCGTCATTTTGGGTAGTTAGTGATGTCAGACTCGTGGTCAGGTGCAGGGTTCTTTTATGAATAGAACATTTCATTAGGCCAGCTTCTCATGGCCTTGGCTATGGCCTTGGTTATACTTTGTTGCATGTTACAGGAGATTCAATAATTCCGGAGTTAGTCATGTCTTTATAGAAAATACAGTCTCTATTCATTACACTAAATGCTGTTAGGAAATTCTGTCATGTAATGTAGTTTAAAATGGAGGATCTGTCAGGTAATGTGGGTTAAAATGGAGGATCTGTCAGGTAATGTGGGTTAAAATGGAGTTAGTGCAAAAATTCAACACAGGTTCAATACAGGTTTTTAATAATTCTACATCAGTATGAGAGAGATAATAATATCCAAGAAAATAATCTATAAACTGCACACATTTTTAAATAAAAAAAAAACAGGAGTAACCTAATGCAATCTGATTATAACCGCAGGTCATTTTTCTGTTAAAGGAAAGAATACTAACAGGTTAACCACTATGTAAGATGAGTAGCAAGGTATGAGTATGTCACTGTAATTTTATTACATGACAGGAGGCTTCCTATTTTGCATAACTTTCTTTACTTATGCCTCCAGCAGCACAAGTCAATCAATCAAAAACGTTTAACCAATCCTAGGCCAACGTAGCCTGTATATAAGTCTTTGGTGGGTGTGTCTATTCCTCTTTCCCCTACTGCACATCTTAAAGGCACAGTTCATGCAGGCTCATCCCCTGCTGTACAGCTTAAAGGCACAGTACAGACAGGCTCATCCCCTACTGTACTTCTCAGTCACAGTACAAGCAGGCTCATCCCCTGCTTTACATCTAGAGTCACTAGTGCAAGCAGGCTCATCCCCTGCTATACACAGACGAGTCACAATACTAGCAGACTCATCCTCTGCTATAATATAAGTGCCAGTGCCAGCAGGCTCATCCCCTGCTATAAATCAAAGTGACACAGTGCCAGCAGGCTCATCCCCTGCTATATATATATGTGACTAAGTGCAAGCAGGCTCACTCCCTGCTATATGTATGCAAGTGACACAGTGCAAGCAGGCTTATCCCCTGCTATAAATTAAAGTGACACAGTGCAAACAGGCTTACCCCTGCTATTAAATCTAAGTGACTTAGTACTAGCAGGCTCATCCCCTGCTATATCATTAAGAGTGGCAGTTCAGCAGGCTCATCCCCTGCTATACCATCATATGTATATGTGACTCTGTACATGATACCCACAATAGTAGGTGGAAGCCGTATCATACGGCAATTTACGTATTTCAGTAGAAAAGTATGTGCGCTCAAAAGTAGATACTTTAGAAAATATATGATATATTTATTGAAATAAAACTCATATACAATAAATATAAATAAGATAAATCAAAACAAACACTAAATAAATAAAAATAAAAACATGAACCCGCTGTTGTCAATGACGCACAAATGAACTCTATATTATAGATACATAGTGTAAAATAGAATATCAAAACAGCTGCCTAAAAAGTAACACAATATATGTGAAAAAGAAACAACATAAAATATATACAAATAAAAGAGAAATAATAGTACCTGCCTTGGTGTGGGCCCCCCACCGAGGTATATATGAATGGAAGTCGGTACTTGAAGAAAAAAATCAAGTAGGAAATAAAAAAAGGAGAGTGGGAGTTCTGAGCAGCAAGCTTCCGACCCACTCCAAAGGGAATCCGTCAGATGCCGATGATATGTACCACGGTCGGGATCTTCAAAAAAGACCGCGGTGTAGTTGTAGCAGACCACCCACAGATACAGCTGATGGATAACAAACGAGCTGGAAACATATACCGTGGTCGGTATCTTCACAAAAGACCGCGGTATAGTTGGATGAAGCAGCCGTTGGTATAACAGAAAGTCCTCAGTGCCAGGGGTCAGGAGTGTGTAGACACTAAGAACCTCACTCAAAAAAAGGAAATCAATAACATAAATAAAAATAAAATCATAATCGGCAGCCGAAAAAAACAGTGGGTCCAGCAATGAAGTGCAGCCATGTCTACGCGTTTCGTCCCGCCCACGGGACTTTATCAAGACTTGATAGCTGCACCAAAGACCTGATTTAAATACCTCCAAGGTAATGAAGTAATTAAACATATAAAGGGGAAACACCCTAAACTGTGGAAGCTAATCAAATATACTTAACAGAATAGCAAGAAATTATATACATGTGTAAATGAAAAGTAAAAAATACACTTTCAAAAAAACAAAATACCTCAAGGAGGTAGAATGGCTAGAACACTACTGTTGGCTAACGATTGATGTGGCAGCGCTCTATTCCAATATTGACCACACTTTGGGTCTAAAAGCCATTTCATCGTACTTAAGATCAGACCCTTTACTCCCAGTCAAACAGTCTGAATACATCATCAGATTTACCGAGTTTATGTTAACACATAATTATTTCGAGTTTAACGACAAGTTCTTTGTGCAAACAAGAGGTACCGCGATGGGGGCGAGTTTTGCTCCATCCTATGCCAACTTGTTCATGGGTCACTGGGAACAGTTGATGATACTCAATGAACCATATTTGATGGAGCGACTCACCCTTTATCGTAGGTTTATGATGATATCCTCATTGTTTGGAAGGGTGATTGGAATGAGGTGGAAGATTTTATGTCCTATATCAATAGTAACCGTTGGGGTCTTTCTTTTACATATAAGAAACATAAGTCTACTATTGACTTTTTGGATTTATCCCTTACAAGTTCTGAAGGGCGCATTACCACCAAAACATACCTAAAGAGTGTAGATGTGAATGGTTACCTACATGCCAACAGTGGCCATCACCCTACATGGATTCAGAATATTCCCTTAGGGCAGTTTACCAGAATCAAACAAAATTGTACGTTTATGTCAGATTATGAGAGAGAGTCCCTTATGCTTTGTCAGCGTTTTATAGAAAAATCTTATCCACCCAAAAAGATCTTAAAGGCCTATATGAAAGGGCACAGTTCAAATCATACACTTTGGCCTAAGACTCAAGTCCTGAGCCCTTCTAATTTGACCCTGACAACGTCATTGACTCCTGAACATGTATCCCATACAAATGAGCATTATACAATCCTTGAATTATTGGGAAAACCTCATGTTTCCACTTTGAAAAGAGCCAAGTACAATATTAGCACCAAAGAGGTGGGAAAAGGTTCTACACCTATATTTTCTACCACGTTCAATAAGGGTTTTGACGATATCATCAATATCTTCTATATATACTGGCCTATTTTAACCAAGGACCCATTGCTATCGTTTTGTATCTCAGAAGTTCCGAATGTCACATTTAGAAAGGCCCCAAGTTTAAAGAATATCTTAGCCCCCTCCAAGTTACATCATTCCAGTGAGAAAAACAAAGTGGTTCATAAAGATGGGCAACCCAATAAATGTTGTGGTCATACTAAATGTCTTACATGCAACTTTATTTGTCATCAGAGTTCTACGTTTAGCCCCTATAATAATTCTGACATAATTTTTTCAATTCAATCTGAAATCACTTGTAACACGTCTTTTGTGGTATATCTGCTAACTTGCCCATGTGGGCGTCTATATGTAGGCCAAACTACAAGACCTCTAAAATGTAGATTTCGTGAGCATAGAACAGCCATCCTTCGTAATGACATCAGGTCGTCAGTAGCCCGTCATTTTGCCATTTTCCATGAGAAAAATCCATCTGGTATTCTACTTATGGGGATAGCCTATATTCCCCCCCCTCCCCCTCCCCCACCAAGATGGGGCTATAAGGAAAAGAGAATTTATTAAGTCTGAGTCAGTTTGGATTTTCAGGCTCAATACCATGACACCCAATGGTTTGAATGAGGAGTTGGAGCTGTTCTGAGTACTCACGTTCACTCTACTTCTTTGTTTCATGGGTAATACGTACCTAAGTCCACTCTGGGTTCCCTCCACACTTATGTCTAGTGGGGATATTTGTTCCTGTATTTATATTATTTTATTAGATGCATATGTATTTATTGTCATTGGTATCTATCAAGGGTTTCTAATTATATTTTGTAAAAATGAAGTCTGTCCCTTTAATTTGTGATTTGATTGATTTGTTATGCATATGCATATAATTTTTTAATTTTTGATCATTATTTTGTTCAGTTATTTAGATTGTGTTGCCTAACTATTATATAACATATATTTTGTTTTTTTGAAAGTGTATTTTTTACTTTTCATTTACACTTGTATATCATTTCTTGCTATTCTGTCAAGTATATTTGATTAGCTTCCACAGTTTAGGGTGTTTCCCCTTTATATGTTTAATTACTTCATTACCTTGGAGGTATTTAAATCAGGTCTCTGGTGCAAGTCTTGATAAAGTCCCGTGGGCGGGACGAAACGCGTAGACGTGGCTGCACTTCATTGCTGGACCCACTGTTTTTTTCGGCTGCCGATTATGATTTTATTTTTATTTTTATTTATGTTATTGATTTCCTTTTTTTGAGTGAGGTTCTTAGTGTCTACACACTCCTGACCCCTGGCACTGAGGACTTTCTGTTATACCAACGGCTGCTTCATCCAACTATACCGCTGTCTTTTGTGAAGATACCGACCGCGGTATATGTTTCCAGCTCGTTTGTTATCCATCAGCTGTATCTGTGGGTGGTCTGCTACAACTACACCGCGGTCTTTTTTGAAGATCCCGACCGCGGTACATATCATCGGCATCTGACGGATTCCCTTTGGAGTGGGTCGGAAGCTTACTGCTCAGAACTATTATTATTATTTCTCTTTTATTTGTATATATTTTATGTTGTTTCTTTTTCACATATATTGTGTTACTTTTTTAGGCAGCTGTTTTGATATTCTATTTTACACTATGTATCTATAATATAGAGTTCATTTGTGCATCATTGACAACAGTGGGTTCATGTTTTTATTTTTATTTATTTAGTGTTTGTTTTGATTTATATTATTTATATTTATTGTATATGAGTTTTATTTCAATAAATATATTATATATTTTCTAAAGTATCTACTTTTGAGCGCACATACTTTTCTACGTTTGAGCTATCACTCATTTCCAGACGCTTGTGAACGTATGTAGCTGCCAGTTCTAGTATTCGCTATTTATTACACCTTGTATTTATCTTTTTATTACGTATTTCAGTACCTAACACTCTCCTGTCTTCCACAGACAGACCCAACACACAACACAAGATGAGTGACTCACCACAGTTACCACCGTGAGATTGGCAGACACTTATTAACTCGGCGGTAGCCGCCTCCGTGGAGAAAGCTATCGGCAGACTGCTTATGCAGAACCCAAAGCCGGATACGGTTACAGAACAGTCAACGGAACTAACGGATGATGCCCTCCCCGGAGACTTCCACGCCATAAAACGGCAACGGAATGGCACCGGGTCGGACACCCAGAGACTAAGAGGCAAAGCACCGTTGAAGAGGAGCCGCCAGGCAGTGAGAAGAAAAGCTTCCCCTCCATACTCTCCGTCCTCGGAGGACGATGATCGCGACCCCCCACCCTTGCTTGACATCATAGACGAGTGGAAGGCAGGGGGCTTCACACTCGGAAGATGAGGAATGGCTAGACATCCAGGGGGACGACAGGGAGTACGATCAAGACACATACCTTGAACAGGAGTTCCCTCACCACTCACGGGATAAACATGAAGAGGGCACCTTCATAGACCCCCAAGGGACGGCCATGTTCGACCCCCGCACGATCCGACATCCAAGATCGACAGAATGGGGATTACTGGAACACCTGGCTCAGTTCATCCACTTCTGGCTGAGAAAGACAATGGACAAAGAAGTGAGGGCGAGGCTACGGGCAGAATGCCCAAGACCCATGCTACCAGATAAAATCGCACTGACCCCGGAATTTGATACTACCGTTTCCCTGTTCATGTCCCGAGCGGGCCGGGACCCGCGAAAAGGGATAGAGAAGGGCCTAAGGGAATCCCAAGACAAGCTCCTAGACATCCTGGGCCCTCTAGCAAAAATGCTATACCTGGCCGACCTAGCCTTCTCCCAGGGCACCGCACTGGATGCCCACACTATACGTGAATGGGCACAACAGGCCATCTGTATGCTGGGCAACACCAACGCGGCAATGTGTGCAAAACGCCGCAGAACTGCATTACTGAAGATGGACCCAAAATTGATGGAGCTGGGTAAGAAAGAAATGGGACGAACGGTCAACTATTCGGTGACTCATTCATAACTGAACTCAAAAAACATGTGAGCATCTTTACCACTCTGAATAAGGCTCAGACCTCCATCAAGCAAGTATTTCGTAACACCACACCACGCCGGGGAGTTTTTGGCAGGGCTGGTCACCAAAGGGACCGAGTCACCAGCCGATTCTGGCCTACAGGTCCCAGACACCAGTCATCTCAAGCCTTCTTCCCAACCTCCAGAACCAACTTCCAGTGAGGATCTTGCCGTTCCAGAGGCACCCGCGGACGGTTCAATGCAGGTGAGCATCCCCAACACGCCCTATCTATATTCGCACATGACTGCAGGCAGACTGTCTTTTTTTTCACAGGAATGGGAAAATATATCTTCGGACAACTGGATCCTCAATACGGTAGCCGGCTACGAGATCGAGTTCTCAGACACCCCGGTGCAGGACCGACGCCCACCACCAATAAGAGCGTCGGCAATACACACCGGAATCATAGACAAGGAGATCCAAACCCTGTTCGACAAGGGGGCGGTGGAGGCCGCCCCGGATGATACGGGTTTCTTCAGCAACATCTTCGTAGTCCAAAAGAAAACAGGAGACTACAGACCGGTCATCAACCTACGACAACTGAACGGGTTCGTCACCTACAGGCATTTAAAAATGGAAGGGATCCACCTCCTAAGAGACCTACAGTTGCAACACGACTGGTTCACTCGACTAGACTTAAAGGACGCCTACCTATCAGTACCGATAGCCCGCGTCAGCCGTCCTTTCCTCCGCTTCACATGGAAACATCTCACCTGCCAATTCACCTGTCTCCCATTCGGCCTCAGCTCAGCACCATGGTGCTTTACGAAACTCATGAAGCCGGTAATGGCTTACCTAAGGGAGAGGCATCCGCTGCCTAATATACCTGGACGATATTCTGATATTGTCAGGATCGGGACAGGGATCCAACACGCAGAGTACAAACAGGTGGTAGGTACGTATACCGGACCTTAGAATGGCCGGACTTAACGTAAGGAGTAAGTAGAGAATGGTCTAAGAACAAGCCGAGGTCGAGGGAACGAGAGGACAGGTAAGCGAGAGACAAGCCGAGTCAAAGGGTAACAGAGGTAAGCAGGGTAGTACAAACAAGCCGGGTCAGAACCAAAGAGACAACTAGAATACAAGAGCACTGAGTGACTAGACAGGCTAGAACCACGACAGGGCAATGAGCAGATGCCGAAAGCCTTACTTTATACCTTGATTCTAAAGGGTAATCACGCCCCCGACGAGTCCTGATTAGTGCTCGGGACTTGACTGACAGGTCGACCCGGGTTGGCGTCATGACGTCGACTACTGGGCGTCGCGTCATATAAGGAAGTGGATCCCTCGCGGTTGGCTTGTAAATGGCCGAGAGAACCGCGAGGAACGGAAGAAACAACCCCTCTGGGAGGATAAACGTCTAAGTCTCTCACCTCCTCTGAGGTAGAGACTACAGGTACCCTGACAGATATTCTGCGAGTCATTGCCCAGACTTCGATCTCAAACGAGATTCATAGTGCGCTTGCTAGAATCATTGGGCTTTATTATAAACAGAGAAAAATCTTCACTCCAACCGGCCAGGGTGGTTCAATTTCTGGGATTCGAAATAGATTCGAGATCGTGTACCCTCCGGTTACCCACTGCAAAGATTGCAACAATACGGAAAGAAATATGCCGGGTACTTTGAAAAGACTCAATACGGCTCCGCCTCCTGGCCAGAATGGTAGGCCTTTTATAATCCTCCATACAAGCGATCTTCCCGGGGCCGCTACACTACCGGGCCATGCAACGGGCGAAGGCCCACTTCGTCCTGGAGTCAGACGCCAGCCTATGGGGCTGGGGAGCCCACTGCGCACAGGCGTCCACCGGAGGACCATGGTCGGAGGAAGAGAAACTCCTACAAATCAACTGCCTGGAGTTGATAGCGGGCTCCATCGCGATCCGGAGTTTGGCCAAGCACAACATTTTGGCAGTCCAGTACATAAACCACCTGGGCAGAGCCAGATCACGGGCCTTAACAGAAGCAACGAGGGGCATCTATCGATTCTGCCTACCCCGCAACATCACGATCAAGGCAGAATACCTACCGGGAGTCAACAACCTCACAGTGGACTCGTTCTCTCGACATTGGAGAGACAGCAGCGATTGGCGCCTGGACACCACCATCTTTCACAGGATAAGGCAGGTAAGAGGTCCACTACACATAGACCTTTTCTCATCACGGACGAACACTCAGCTACCGAGATATTACAGTTGGCTCTCGGATCCTCAAAGCAAAGCAGTGGATGCGTTCCTGCAACAATGGCCACAAACAGGAGCTTACGCGTTCCCACCATTCTCGATGCTGGCGAGAGTCCTCCACCACCTACGCAGAGCGGGGGCATCTCTGATTCTGATCACACCATTGTGGAAGAGCCAAGCATGGTTCCCGGACCTACTAGCTCTGTCACAAGACCATCCGCTAATCCTACCAGTGTTCCCATTCAACCTAGTGAACCCGGACGGGGAACCTCACCCGTTGATTACACAAGATCGGCTGGAACTGGTGGCCTGGAGTCTCAGGCCTATCGCAGACGACTAGAGACCTACTATGGGACTCCTGAGCACCTGGCACTAGGCGCTGCTACCTATCAGCATGGAATAGCTGGTGCATGGAAAGGGACCTCGATCCCTTTACGGCACCTATTCCCTGCATTCTAAATTTCCTGTCAAACCTGTTTTCGGAAGGAAGAGCATACCGCTCAATTAATATCACCAGATCCGCCATCTCGGCGGCCCACACCCCGATAGACTGTACACCAGTGGGTCAGAACACCCTAATATGCCGTCTACTTCGGGGCATCAAACTAGCCAGACCTCCGGCCCCGAAGTATAACACTCTTTGGGATGTAGATTTGGTTATCCGATTCCTGAGGAACTGGCCAGACAACGAGACCTTGTCTCTGAGACAACTATCAGCCAAACTGAATCTCCTTCTATGTTTAGTTTCGTTTCGTAGGGTCGCGGACATTAGGGCTTTTGACATAAACGGTTTCACTGTAACACCAGAAGGGGTTACCTTCACGGTGTCTCGCAGGACTAAGACGGACTCTACATCCGTATATTACTCCGGCTATGCGTCGTGAACACCTTGCTTCGATACGTAGAGGTAACCGAACCACTCCGTTTTTACCGATCAGGTCAACTGCTGGAATCTTACACTAAACCATACAAACCCGTAACTACCACTACGATGGCCAGATGGGTACGATGGCTTTTATCCCTGGCAGGGGTAGAACCAAATTTTGGGGCCCACTCGGTACGCGGGGCGGCGGCTTCGCGTGCATATTCGGCGGAAGCATCAATAACGGGCATCATGCGCTCGGCAGACTGGACTAGAGAAAACACCTTCAGAGTTTTCTACTTTCGACAGACATCTCACGCATCTTTTTCGTTGTTACCGCAGCGTTAACAATGCAAAATAGGAAGCCTCCTGTCATGTAATAAAATTTTACATTATGTTAACGTAGTGTACGTATAATTTTAATAATGACAGGAGGCGAGTATTTCCGCCCCCCCCCCCCATAGATCTTGGGATTGTTCCCCCACTAGATGCTCGCCGATTCAAGCATTTCATTGACAGTTATGACAACCTTACAGTTACCTTTGTACTGTATAAATCTCACGTAAACAGTATAGATATAGCTATAGCTAACAACTTAATAGAACTGTCAATGTGATAACCTATACTTTAGATATATTAAGTAACTGAACCAGGGCTATAGGTTGCATGCGGACAATAGTTAATTTCCACATCTTTCACCTATTTCCGTTTTTTTCCAGCATAAGATGATTCGGGAGCCGGGCAACAAAGACCCCTCAAGCTTCAACCCAAGCTACGTTCGTTCAAAATTACAGAGTTCCATTTAAAAGATTCACCACAATCTGACGTTACAGGATTTCACACATCAAAGAAAGAGGAATAGACACGCCCACCAAAGACTTATATACAGGCTACGTTGGCCTAGGATTGGTTAAAAGTTTTTGATTGATTGATTTGTGCTGCTGGAGGCATAAGTAAAGAAAGTTATGCAAAATACTCGCCTCCTGTCATTATTAAAATTAAGATTATACGTACACTACGTTAACATAATCTACAATTGTACTGCCAAGCTTGGAATATAATATTGGAGAAAAACAAGCTTAAATTAGGCATTATAACTTTAGGTGATTAATATAAAATGAGGCATAGTTGTTAAAAGACTAGTTATGGCGTATATTTAAATGTTTGGTAGATGGAAAATATCATTTGAATAATAAATATGTTTCTGGGTGGCTTTCCCAGATTTTTTAAAAGTTATTTTTTCCAATTGTTTGGTTAAATCTTTGACTGACAAAAGAAAGTTCCGAGAGGATGGAAGGACCTTGATTTAAATTTCTTGAGCAGAGTGAGAAATAGTGACGGCAACAGACTTTTACAAAGTCTTTTGCATTAAGGACATGGCCGACATGATGGCTTTGGATGCCGTTTATTAGCAGATTCAACCAAAATATTTTGAAATGTTTTTCTTAACCTAAAATAAAATAATGAATTCACAGACATACATAAATGTATAAGACACATTAAATACAACAATCACATGCATAAATATTTACTCACATAACTGATAAAGACATGTATAGATTAATTTACCACATAACTTTGTTGGTCAGAATAAACCATCTGTTTCCTTTGTACAACTATTGCATTCTCTTTTGTAGTTCCTATTTACTTAAATTTCATTACCTTGGTCACCACAAGTATTTCATCAGAAATGTGACTTTCTTTCCAGTTTTACTTAAATAAATCAACAGGTTCACATGCACTTTTCCAATGGATTAACTCTACTTGTTGAAAAACAAGGGAAATACAAGGGAAGCAAGATCACAAGAAGGGAAAATGGATATGGGCAGAGGGGTACAAGTGGGAGAAAAAGGTTATGGACAAAGGGATGCAAGTGATGAAATGGTGTCACAGGCAGAGAGACACCAGTGGGAAAAGCAGGAGTATAGGCAGAGACTCTAACAGTAAGGTTCGCATCTGGTTCCCCAGTAGTAACTTACGGGTTAACTTATTTACGTGATTGCTTGCTATCTATACTTTGGTTGCTTATCTTGCTGCTACAACCATATCTAACTCTTCCTTGGTATTTCTCTTAATATAGCTAATATTCCTTCAGATGTGTCTTACCTTTACTTAATAGGGCTTCTAATTTTATCTCTGATATCATACTTATGCCATTAATATAGCGCAGTTCTTAGGAGAACAGCCCACAGATGTGTTAGCTACCTATAGTTTACTCCATACACGCTATCACTTAGCAAGTTATAGTGGACAGAATACTCTCGGATTTATACGTGTTGTGTACATTGTACATTTATATGTGTTGTGTACATTGATGACTAGTTATAATTAGACTTTTTCCTCTATTCTGTCAATCCACTATATACTTGCAATTACTGCGCCTTTTGGTTGTGTACATGAGCACTTGGAGCACCTCTTATGCACCAGCATTTTTTTTTTTTTTATTATTTTGGTACTGAGTCTAGGAATGGTACAAATGGCATTTGTGACTCATTATAGATATTGTACATAGTTTCCCAGTTCCCCCTGAGGTACACTGCTCTTTGTTTCATATAGGCAGAGACACATTGGAAATATTTGGGGTATGAAGAGATAGATACAAGTAGAAGAGTTAAAAAAAATTTGCGTGGAATGGAGAAATATACAAATGGGTAGATGTAGAGATGTGTACTTGTAAGGTGAGGGTAATACACAGCGGTTCCAAAACTGTGTGCCCACCTAGGGGCACCAGCGAGATATTTTCCCGGTGCTATGATCATAGCAACGAGAACTGTGCCTCCCTCTCCTCTGCCGTCTCTGCAGGACCGGAGGGGCGATCAGAGATCTAGCAGTGTAATGCTGCAGCTGGCAGGAGAGGGAGGGAGAGAGGACCCGGGGAGCTCTAACCTGCAGCTCCACCAGGTTCTCCTCTCCAAATCTTGCGAGAGTGAACTCTACCAGCTCTACCAGCTCCTGAGGCTGTTAGAGTTCACCCTCACGACCTGACCACTAGGGCTTCTCCACCGGACCACAACAGATTAGTAATGTCCCCCCTCCCAGGCAAAGGTAAGAAGGGAGGGGGGATAATAAAAAATAAAATTTTATAAAAAATAATATATATTTATTAATCTACCCTCCAACGCCACAGACCCACAAAAATTATCCCCTATACACACACACTGCACCCCATACACACACACACTGCCCCTATACACACACACTAACTCACATACACACACACACACTGACCCCAATGCACACACACTGCCCCCCATACACACACTGCCTCCCACACACACACACTGACCCCTCATACACACACTGCCCCCTCATACACACACACTGTACCCATACACACATACTGTACCTCTCACACACACTGCCCCCTCACACACTGCCCCCTCAAACACTCTCTGCATCCCCACACACACTGTATCCCTCAATACACACACACTGCCCAATCACACACACACTATACCCCACACTGTATCACGCACACGCTGAATCCTTCAAACACACAGACACAATGCACCTATCACACACACACACTACATCCTGCACAATGCACCCCTGTACACACACTGCACCCCTCACACACATACAGACATTGCGCCATACACACATACACACACACCAATGCCTATCCCCCTACCCTGGCAGACCACTGGTATGTGAATAGATTTCCACGCAATGGTTTGTATTGGCCCCGAATATATTTGTATAATGTTATCATATCCCCTCTCAGGCGACGTTTTTCTAAACTAAATAGGTTTAAATTTGTTAACCTTTCTTCATAGCTGATATGTTCCATTCCTTTTATTAATTTTGTAGCCCGCCTCTGCACTTTTTCTAGTGCCATAATATCCTTCTTTAGAACAGGTGCCCAAAATTGCACAGCATATTCAATATGTGGTCTTGATACCGGAGAAACTGACGGAAGCCAAGCACAGAGAGATGGACACAGGTTTCTTCAGGAAGGAAGAGATTCTTTATTGGATCACCGATCGGGACTCAGAGGGACTAGCGTCACCAAAATACAACAAAGTCTGAGTACTGAATACATAGAGTACATTCCTTATATAGCACTGTAGCTCCTCCCACAATTAACTACACCCACACATACCCTTAACCTATTTAATGAATAGAGTCTAAACTCATCCATCCGGTCTAACCACGTGGCTCATCTGATACAAAGGAGAGGGACGCGTAATTCCAGTTCTTACATTCCTGCACCTGGTCAGTACAGTGATGACAGTATCTTAGCTACGTGTAATTAACTAACTGATACTACAAACACATATACATACATATGCCTTGTGGCAATCTTAGCCTGCTAAACTTGTATTTTACTGGAATTACATCACATTCCCCCCTTTGATGCCTCTGATATTTCACAATTACTTGAGGCATCACTTAACCTTGGTTTGCATATACCTCAGGTTACCATGAACCAGACCAGACTTATCTTATGATGTGAATCTTCAACATTCATCTTCTTGCATTGGTTCTCCCTGATCTAGAGCCTTATACTTATATATCGCCATTATCTGTGCAGCAGCCTTCCTCTCTGCTATACTTCCTATCAGGCTTTGCACAGACCTAACTACTAAGGGTATAAGACACGGTAGGAGTAGACACAACAGTAAAATCAGTAGGACTCCACCTACCACTGCCTTAAGCCCTCCAAACCACTCATACCAGCTACCAAACCAACTACTTGGATTGTACCCTTTCCATACCTGAGTAGGCACATGCGCTAGTTTAACCATATGGCTAGTAAGCTCAGCTATTGCTTGCCCTTCGTCATCTATTTGAAGACAGCAATTACTTAGGTTAAACTTCCCACATACACCTCCCTCTACTGCCAAAAGGTAATCCAAGGCTAATCTATTTTGGTAGACTGCTGTCCTCATCCTGGTGTTATGCTTCGCTAGAAGATTGAGCGCTTGTGATGTCTCATTTGTGATAATCTCAACCACCGCCTGTAATCTTATAATACGGTTGAGCATATAAATAGGGGTTCTATAACCAAAGGTACCATCCTCAGCCCACGTGGCTGGCCCATAGTAATCTATAATACGCTGGGGAGGCCATTCATCATCTTCCCAGGCGCCTATCTCTATGGGTCCCCTTTTCTTCCTATGATTCACATCATACACTTTAACACCTAAAGTCTCACCTGTTTCAATCGGTAACAAGAAGAAGGATGGTTTGAGCATACCCAACACACATGCCCCTTCCCAGTCCTGTGGCAGCTCCGAATAGGCTTTCTTACCACAGATCCAGTACAAATTTGCTGGGGCTCTCCAAGTAGATGTGATGGATAGATCAAACCACACATCCTTTAAATTGGCATATCTAGCAAACGGGTTAGATGGTTCTGAGACATTTGAAGCCGACCACCAAGTTGTATTCTTTGTATCATCATCATAAGCTTTTTGCCCTAGACAAGTTAATTCTCCTACAGAAGTATTATACATTATTCCTTTCCTTGCTATGCAAACATAACCTATGATGGAGGTCTTTAATCTCCACTCAGATTTACCTCTAACACTCATATGATAATCGGCTTGTGTAGATATTAATTGGTCAACTGCCTCAGAACCGGACATTACCTCCTTTGCTTCCCAAGGCCATTGGTCTCCCATGTTAGTACCTCCACACACATAGCAGTTGGTAACATTAAGACTACCAGCAATACTCTCAGCTAAATCTATGAACAGGTTTTTAGCGTTATGGGGGATCTTATTATCTATACTCATCTCTTCGTAAAAGGAATGGTATACTTGATGAGTCTGGGAGGATACCGTATCAGTCTCTATTCCTATAAACAATAATGTCCCAGGATCTAAACCCGTCCCGTATATTTGAAACCCAAATAAATTTCCATACTTATCTAAGAACTTGTCGGGGTTATTAATGAGTATATGGACTGGGTTGCATTCCATAGACTTACAATAAGGGCTAGTCGGCAACTTAGTCACTATCATGTCTTTATCTACTGTCTGTCCCCAAGTCGCCCACCCCACACAAGACCAATATGGGCAAAAGTTATAGTCTTTATTTGGGCATCTAGGACTTACATATTTATTTTTACTACTGGGACAAATATATTTATCATTAGACCCATACGTCCTCTCCCATCTAAGATCCCCACATACATTCCACGGCTTTCTACCACTCGATATCGCTTTACACGCATCAAATAGCAGAACACCCGAAGAATGTACGGATTCTAACACCGTTTTATTAATTAGGGTCCCCTGAGGATCTCCATTCCTGAGAGTCAACCAAATTGTACGAGGCTGATACTCCGGACTGAAGCACTTAGGTTCTCCTACTCCTAAATGGCACACACTATAATCTATATTTAAGTATCTACATCTCGATACATCTCCTTTACATTCGTATTGTGAATGCCAAATTAGGGTTTGGGAAATATGGTTACCTGTTCTCGTAGTCTTAATGCATACCTCACAGCTAGGAGTGTCGGTACCTCTACCTTCCTGAATATAAAAACACATATAAATAAACACTATCAAAAGCACATCTTTCGCCGTCATCCTCAGTCTTCGTCCGTGCGATGGCGCCTCAGCTTCCAGGATGTGAGGGGCTGCAGGGAATGGAGTTCTGCTCATCTTCACAGGTGTCCCTTCGAGACTTTCCTGGCTTATACACTATGTGATGGTAAGCGGACAGGCTTTATTATGGCCTTCTCACTCACACCTGTAACAATAAAATTTGTAATCCACAATAATTCCTCGTTACTCCGACTGAGTAGTGCGTTTTAACCGGATCTTGCAGGGATTCTCTGGATCTGCTGTAACTTGCCAAGAATCGACTGCTGCTGGTTTAACCCTGGAGTGATGTATCCACGGAGTCACTTCGGCTACTTTTATCGCTGTAGGGGTAGACAAAAGAACAACATAAGGACCTCTCCACTTGGGCCCTAACGGTACATTATTCCACTCTTTAATCCACACTTGATCTCCTGGATGATAACTATGAACAGGGGGATAAATATTCACAGGTAATCTATCTTGTACCCATTTCTGTACCTCCTCCATAGTCTTACCCAACTCTACAACCTGCTGCCGGGTAATTCCTTCTCCCAACTGACTCAAGTCCCCCCTTAAGTTACCAAGTACGGGAGGTGGTCGCCCATACATGATTTCAAAAGGAGAGAGGCCCATCCTTCTGGTAGGGGTACTGCGGATTCGCAATAAAGCTATGGGTAAGAGAACGTTCCACTTAAGTTGGGTTTCCTGACACATTTTAGCCAACTGGTTCTTTATAGTTCTATTCATTCTCTCTACCTTACCAGAACTCTGGGGTCTATATGCAGTATGAAGCCTCCACTTTATACCAAGCATATGAGTCAGTTGTTGTAGGCACTGGTGAACAAAAGCTGGACCATTGTCCGATCCTATAGAACAGGGTAGTCCATATCGGGGTATTATTTCTCGTAGCAGGAATCTCACAACTTCTCCTGCTTTCTCTGTACGAGTAGGACATGCTTCTACCCAGCCTGAATAGGTGCACACAATTACCAGCAGGTAACGATGTCCACCCGATTTAGGCATCACTGTAAAGTCTATTTGTAGATCGGACATGGGGAGTCCCCCCATAAACTGAACTCCTGGTGGCTTTACTGGTCCTTGTCTTGCATTATTCTTAGCACACGTTACACATCTGCGTACAATGGCCTGAGTCAAGTTGGACAATCTTGGTATGTAGAAATGTTTTCTAAGAGATTCTTCAGTACTGTCTCTCCCAGAATGTGTCCCGTTATGATAGTTTTGGACAATTTCTACTGCTAGTGATGCTGGTATAACTATTCTTCCATCTTCTAGCTGATACCACTTGTTCTCCAAATACTTTCCCGGTTCAGTCTTTAACCACTCCTCTTCTTGAGCTGTATAAACTGGAGTCCATTGGGACAGTGGAGTTGGTATAAGAGCAGCTATATGCCCTACATACTCCTGTCTTCCTGATTCAGCAGCACGCTTAGCTGCACTATCTGCCATCCGATTTCCCTTGGTTACATCACCATCTCCTCTCAGATGCGCTCGACAATGTATGATACCGACTTCTTTCGGCTCCCACACTGCTTCCAATAGTTGTAGGATTTCAGCTGCATACTTGATTTCTTTGCCTTCTGAATTCAGTAGTCCTCTTTCTTTATACAAAGCTCCGTGGGCATGAGTGGTTAAAAACGCATACTTAGAGTCCGTATAGATATTCACTCTTAAACCTTCAGCCAATTGTAACGCTCGTGTTAGTGCTATTAATTCTGCCTTTTGTGCTGATGTTCCTTTCGCCAGTGGCCGAGCTTCTATCACCTTGTCTATTGTTGTTACTGCATATCCTGCATAGCGGATCCCTTCTTTCACATAACTACTGCCGTCGGTGTAGTATTGAACATCGGGGTTCTGGATGGGAAAATCACGAAGATCTGGTCTACTTGAGAATACTTCATCCATTACTTCCAAACAATCATGTTGACTTTCAGTAGGTTGTGGCAAAAGGGTAGCTGGATTTAAGGTGTTTACAGTCTCTAAATGCACTCTTGGGTTTTCACACAACATTGCTTGATACTTGGTCATACGGCTATTACTAAACCAATGATTTCCTTTGTAATCCAACAACGTCTGTACTGCATGTGGGACTCGTACATAAAGTTCTTGACCCAGAGTGAGTTTATCGGCTTCAGCTACTAGCAGGGCGGCTGCAGCTACGGCTCTTAGACAAGGTGGAAGTCCGCTGGCCACTGCATCCAGTTGCTTAGACATGTAGGCAACAGGTCTTTGCCATGATCCCAAGTACTGTGTCAATACTCCCACAGCCATTCTTCTTTGCTCGTGTACATATAAGTAGAATGGTCGTGTGTGATCAGGTAGACCTAATGCTGGGGCACTCATCAAAGCCTTCTTCACATCTTCAAATGCCGTTTGCTGTTCTTGGGTCCATAAGAAGGGGTCGTGCTCTGTACCTTTGATAGCTGCGTACAGAGGTTTTGCTAGTATCGCATAACTGGGAATCCATATCCTACAGAAGCCTGCTGCCCCCAAGAATTCTCGCACTTGTCTTCTATTCTTGGGTATTGGTATTTGGCAGACAGCTTCTTTTCTCTCTGGCCCCATAATTCTTTGACCTTCAGAGATATGGAATCCTAGATACTTGACAGTTGGCAAACACAACTGAGCCTTCTTTCTAGACACCTTGTATCCTGCCTTCCAGAGAATGTGTAGTAGATCGTGCGTTGCTTGCTGACAGATTTCTTTTGTAACTGCTGCTATCAACAAGTCATCTACATATTGTAACAATACACACTCTCCTGGGATGGACTCGAAATCCAATAGATCTTGACTTAGGGCTGAACCAAATAGGGTAGGTGAATTTTTAAACCCTTGGGGCAGTCTTGTCCAAGTCATTTGGCGTTTTGAGCCCGTTACAGCGTTCTCCCACTGGAAAGCGAAAATACATTGACTTTCTGCGGCAATTCGGAGGCAAAAGAAGGCATCTTTGAGGTCTAAAACTGTGAAGTAAGTAGCCCCGCCCGGAATTAAAGCAAGCAGGTTATATGGATTGGGCACAACTGGATGTATACTAACAACCGCATCATTGACTGCTCTTAAGTCCTGCACAGGTCGATACTCATCTGTGCCGGGCTTTTGAACAGGCAGCAATGGGGTGTTCCAGGGGGAAGTACAGAATTTTAGGATACCATACCGTATGAACTTATCCAGATAGGATTGGATGTTCTTCTTAGCCTTCTGCGGGATGTGGTATTGTCTCAGGCTCACTGGATAAACCCCATGTTTAAGTTCAATTTTTATTGGTGGAATATTGCGGGCCAGTCCTGGTGGGTTGTTCTCTGCCCAAACTCCTGGTATGTTAAACAATGTCTCATCACTCCTAGGGTTTTGGCTAGTCAACACTGTATAAAGTCGCCACTCTTCTTCCTTTGGTACGGATAAAGTCATAATACCTGAAGGTCCATTAAACTTTAAAGATGTTGTTCCATCTGGTAGGAACGTAATCTGCGCTTGTAATTTGGATAGCATATCACGTCCCAGCAATTGGACTGGACATTCAGGCATATAAAGGAATTGGTGTTTTACTACGTGGCCTCCCAATGTACAGAGTCGACTTTTAAGAACCGGTCTTTCAGCACTTCTTCCAGTTGCTCCTATCACAGTAATAGTCCTTCCAGATGGAGGAGCAACTAGATTAGTCACCACTGAATGTTCAGCACCAGTGTCGATCATGAACGCACTCCTTTTCCCCCCTATTGATACATCGACCATAGGCTCCGCTCGACCAAGGGGGATGGAGCCCGGTCGGTATCAATAGTCCTCCATGACCGTGTCAGCCAATCCTACGAAGTCCCTACCTTCTCTATCGCGGGACCTTTGCGCTGCTGGAATATACCTATCTTCCCTAACACTTCCTCTGTTCCCATTACTCCCTCTATAACCATTACTCCCTCCGGGGCCTCCTCTACCTCTCGCTCTGCCTCTAAAGTTTCCGTAGCCTGCCCTGGGTTGGTCTCTCTCGTACTGCTCTCTTTGCGGACATTCGTTCCTCCAATGCCCTTCTTCCTTGCAATACGCGCACTGATCCCTACTCAAAGGCTCCCTACTCCATCTATTATTGCCTCTATCTGGGCCCCGTCTATCTACGCCTGCGATAGCTACCGCTAGCATATCAGCCTTTTTACGCATCTTGCGCTCTTCCTCTTTCTTACTTTCTGTATCCCTGTTCATATAAACCTTATTAGCTACCTCCATTAGTTGGGTGATGGACATACCTGCAAACCCTTCTAACTTTTGTAGCTTGCGCTTAATATCTCCGTATGCTTGGCTGACAAAGGCGGAGTTAACCATTCGGGAATTGTCTGCGTCTTCCGGATTAAAGGGGGTGTACAAGCGGTACGCCTCCAATAATCGGTCATAAAAGACACTGGGCGCTTCATCGCTTTTCTGAATCACCTCAACTGTCTTCGACATGTTAATAGCTTTCTTTCCTCCTGCTTTCATGCCAGCAATTATAGCGTCTCTATAGGCTCTGAGTTGAACCATATCAGCACCATTTACGTTCCAATCGGGATCAGTGTTGGGATAGTGTGTTGCGGCCCATGCTGCTGGATTAGCTTGGTTCAAAGCACGGGCTCTATCTTCTAATGCTTTAATGGCTGCTTGATTTATTCTTGTCCTTTCCTCATTGTTAAATAAAGTCATTAGTAACTGCTGGCAATCAGCCCATGTCGGATTATGCGTCTGTACTATTGAGGTGAACAGATCAGTCATGGCTTGTGGTTTCTCAGTATACGAGGAATTATGGGTCTTCCAGTTTAAAAGGTCGGTAGTGGTAAATGGGACATATACGAAGACTGGGTCAGCGTGTGCCATTTGACCTGCGGCATCGATATAAGCTGACCCGGGATTTAAGCGAAGAGGCATCTGATAGTGCTTTAAGTGTTGGGCACCAGTCAACTGTCGGGTTTGGATGGGGCTACGTAGGGAAGCGTCAGTCATGGGTTCCGGTCGGGGAGATATAGGGTATGGGGATGTGGGAGGTTGGTTTTGGGAAAAGGTAGTGAATAGAACACTTCGGGCCGAGCTAGATGAAGCTTGACCGGAAGTCTGAAGTGGCGCCAAATCAGGATATTCGTTTCTAATGGGGGTGGGTTCTGGTTCCGGAAGGGGAGATTTAGTACGAGGGGGGGTGGATCCTGTACTGGAGGAGGAAGCGGAAGTGGATGAGGGTAATGAGGGGAGGGGTGCAGGACTTCCTGCGTTTGCGTCACTTCTTCTTAACGGAAAGTAAGGGGGCGGCAAAGGGATCTCGGACTCAGGGGGCGTGTCCAAAATGGGCCTAACACCAGCCCTAGTGGACGAACAAGTCCTAGCTACCATGAGGCGACACTGTTCCTCGTGGCATGTCCGGAGCCATTTTGGCGAGTCATTTACGGCCTGTCTCCAACAATCAATATAAGGAAACTGGCCGTAAAGTTCAGGCCTACCTGATACAGCCACGTGTAAGCGCTGTACCAGAGTTGGATCCAAACTGCCACGTGGCGGCCATGCCGCAACCAAAGTAGGCCACTCCCTAGTACACAAAGTGACCAAACGTACAGGAGACATCTTTACCCCAAAATCACAAACTTTGAATCCCTTTTTAAAATTCTTAACCATACATCCTAAGGGATCCGGAATCGTTGACTGCGACGCACCCATATTTAACAATGGAACGTCGTCGACAACGAATACTATGCACGCGTACTATTCAATAGTCACACCCGTTTCCTCTGGCAACAGCACCACGTGGTACGGTTACCAAGTGAAACGTACACAATAACAATAAACACTCAGGGAATTCCCGTACACACACAGCTGCTACACCAGTCACTATATAATCAATATTATGCCCTTTGGCGTAACTATACAGTCACCCACGCTATAATTCTCTATATACGAATTACCCGTCTATAACACACCCCAGTAACATCGTCTTTTACAAATAGCGGTTACAGTACGGTTAGCATAAGTCAAAGCACAAGTTAAGGTCACAATACAATTATTAGTGGTTATGGTGTTAAACATGCAATGGACGACAATGATTAGTACTTATTACACAATGTCAGTAAATATACAGGGTTATGGTACCGTGCACTATAATACAGCAACACACTATTAACACTCTCGCTAGACGGCTGAGCTCGCGCTATCTAACAAGATATACACTTTACTAAAACAATCGTTAACACATTTACAATTCCCAACTAAACTATTGGCCAGTACCTTGAATGGACTACCTAAAACTATATACACCCGTTTTGGTTAGCCACACTGCCCAATCACCACATATATAGCGAGCTAGAGAACCGAATTTACACAGGCGCCTCTTAGTCGCACTATCAAAAGTCTAGTGGGTTCCAGATTTACACGCCTTCCCACTTAGCCCAGATAGGATGAGAACTAGCGAACCGAATTTACACAGGCGCCGCTTAGTCTCCCGGTCCCTCCGACCTAGCGAACGTAATATACACCCTAGAACGCTAGTCTAGACAAGACACCGGTGTCCGGCTAGGGCTATCTTACACCAGGACCCCGCCTGACTAACCAAATCAAACGGTCTGACTAAAGAGCGTTCGATCGAGCGGTGCGCCTTCGCTCCTTCCCTCCGACAGAGGGGGCAGATACAGATTCAAAAACCCCTTTGGGCCTACCGCACAATCGGTATACCCCTAGCGGGTCCTGCCGTCTAAAACAGCAGTTATCTTACCTCCTCGTTCCTGAACCTGAGTTCACACTCATCGACGGGGACACCCCAGCACTTCTTACGTAGAGGCCGATGATCTCCTGGACAACAGACCAGTGGCGCCGAGACGAAGGGAGGTCCACGCAGAAGTTCAGGGGTGCAGCCGTAGAGAACGTGGGCAAAGATAGACCGTCTCACGCCTCTGCCTCTCAGCTACCGTTGAACGATGAGCTTCCCGGCCAATGCACCAAATGATACCGGAGAAACTGACGGAAGCCAAGCACAGAGAGATGGACACAGGTTTCTTCAGGAAGGAAGAGATTCTTTATTGGATCACCGATCGGGACTCAGAGGGACTAGCGTCACCAAAATACAACAAAGTCTGAGTACTGAATACATAGAGTACATTCCTTATATAGCACTGTAGCTCCTCCCACAATTAACTACACCCACACATACCCTTAACCTATTTAATGAATAGAGTCTAAACTCATCCATCCGGTCTAACCACGTGGCTCATCTGATACAAAGGAGAGGGACGCGTAATTCCAGTTCTTACATTCCTGCACCTGGTCAGTACAGTGATGACAGTATCTTAGCTACGTGTAATTAACTAACTGATACTACAAACACATATACATACATATGCCTTGTGGCAATCTTAGCCTGCTAAACTTGTATTTTACTGGAATTACATCACAGTCTTACCAGTGATTTATAAAGAGGCACAATTATATTCTCGTCTCGAGAATGAATGCCCTTTTTTATGCATGACAATACCTTACTGGCCTTGGCCACTGCTGATTGACATTGCACATTATTGCATAGTTTGTTGTCTATAACAACCCCCAAGTCTTTTTTGTGTGTTGTTATCCCTAATTCGCTTCCATTGTGTATTCTGTATATAGGCACTCCTAAGATGATATATAGACATATAAAGAGAGTAAATATGTAGGGCTAATGAAATAAATAATATTTTTTTAATACGTATGCTACTGGATACACCATATATCTACACCCTGTTCCAAATGATTATGCAAATTCTATTTAAGTGAAAACAATCTCGGACACCTGTGATAATTAGATTGCCAGGTGAGCCCAATTTAAGGAAAAACTACTAAAGGAGGGTGTTCCACATTATTAAGCAGAGCACCATTTTCATGTAATATGGGGAAGAAAAAGGATCTCTCTGAGTGAAATAGTTCAATGCCTTGGACGAGGTATGAAAATATTAGGTATTTCACAAAAACTTAAAGGGAAACTCCAGTGTCAGGAAAACTATCCATTTTCCTGGCACTGGAGGGTCCCTCTCCCTCCCACCCCCCAATCCCCAGTTACTGAAGGGGTGAAAACCCCTTCAGTCACTTACCTGAGGCAGCGGCGATGTCCCTCGCCGCTGTCTCCTCCTCCGTGCCGCTCCTCCTCTGTATTGCGTCGGCCGGTGGGCGAGACTGATACCGCCCACCGGCCGAGGAGACCTAATGAGCATGCGCGGCAATGCCGCGCATGCGCATTACGTCTCCCCATAGGAAAGCATTGAAAAATAATTTCAATGCTTTCCTATGGGGAAATGAGCGACGCTGGAGGTCCTCACACAGGTTTCCTGTGCTATGAAGGAGGAAGTTCCCTCTAGTGGCTGTGGAGTTAACCCTGCAAGGTAATTTTTGCAGTTTATAGAAAACTGCAATAATTACACTTGCAGGGTTAGGAGTAGTGGGAGTTGGCACCCAGACCACTCCAATGGGCAGAAGTGGTCTGGGTGCCTGGAGTGTCCCTTTAAGCGTGATCATCGCACTATTAAGAGATTTGTGGCTGATTCAGAGCACAGACGGGTTCGTGCAGATAAAGGCACATTGAGAAAGATTTCTGCCAGATCCATGCATCGGATCAAGAGAGCAGCTGCTAAAATACCATTACATAGCAGCAAACAGATATTTGTAGCTGATGGGGCCTCTGGAGTCCCACGGACATCAAGGTGTAGAGTCCTCCAGAGTCTTGCAAGTGTGCATAAACCTTTTATTCGGCCACCACTAACCAATGCCCAATGCAGAAACGGCTGCATTGGGCAGAAAAATACATGAAGACTAATCTTCAAACAGTCCTGTTCACTGATGAGTGCCGTGCAACCCTGGATGGTCCAGATGGATGGAGTAGTGGATGGTTGGTGGACGGCCACCCTGTTCCAACAAGGCTGCGACATCAGCAAGGCGGTAGTGGAGTCATGTTTTTGGCCAGAATCATGGGAAGAGAGCTGGCCGGCCCCTTTAGGGTCCCCTAAGGTGCAAAGTATGTGGAGTTTCTGACTGACCACTTTCTTCCCTGGTACAGAAGGAAGAACTATGTTTTTCATAATATCCTCAAGCAAAAGATCTATGATGGTGGGAGGCAGTTTACATCCAAACAGCAGCCCTGGGAGGCTATTCTGATATCTTGCAAACAAATTCAAGCAGAAACTGTCCAAAAACTCAAAAGGTCAATGGATGCAAGACTTGTGAAGCTGCTATCAAATAAGGGATCCTATGTTAAAATGTAACGTGACCTGTTACAACCTATAAAGTGTTTTGAAACTTACTGTGGATAATAATTTGGAACAGTGCATTGCAAGTTTAAAAAAAATACTGTTATCATTAGGAGGTTTGTTCAATAAAATTGTAATTGTACTCTTAATAGTTGATAACATGAGAATTATGCTGACTGTTATTTATTTACATCAATTATTTAAGTAAATGAGAAAAATATAATTTGCATAATAATTTGGAACAGGGTGTATAGTGCCACCAGTGATCATACACTTACCACCAACACCCACTAATAAAGCAAAACACACCAAAGAAAAAGTGATGTGAGTGATGCGAGAAAATAAATCAATTTATTAAAAAACACCCAGTGCTATTAATTGATCGCACATATATAACGCCTGAGCTTAGTTCTGTACCCTAATACAGAGTGCATGCCATGGTGCATTCCACTATGAGTATCTGGTGATGCCATTCGGGTTGTGCAACGTTCCAGCAGTTTTCCAAGATTTTATTAATGACGTACTCAGGGATTACATTTACTCGTTTGTCTTAGTCTATCTGGATGACATCCTTATTTATTTCCCTGACCTCCAAACTCACCACGGTCATGTTAGGCAAGTTTTGCAAATCTTATTGAAAAATCACCTTTATTGTAAATTGGAGAAATGCATCTTTGATCAGTCAGAAGTACTGTTTTGGGGATATAATATTTCTGCCTTGGGGTTTCAGATGGATTCTAAAAAACTGGAATCGGTTCTACAGTGGCCTTTACCCACTGGGTTAAAAGCCATTCAAAGGCTCATTGGTTTTGCCAATTATTACAGAAGGTTTATAAAGGGTTTTTCTTCCGTAATAGCCCCCATATGACGCCTCTAAGGAGGCTATAGAAGCTTTTGAAATTCTCAAACAAAGGTTTGCCTCTGCAGACATATTAATACATCCAGACACCAGTAAACCTTTCATACTGGAGGTTGATGCATAAGAGACGGGGGTAGGGGCTGTTCTCTCCCAAAGGGAGAGCCAGGATACTCCTTTGCATCCTTGTGGTTACTTCTCTAGAAAGTTTTCCCCTGCTGAGAGCAATTATGATATTAGAAATAGAAAATTGTTGGCCATTATTCTAGCTCTCAAGCAGTGGCAACATCTGTTGGAGGGTTCCAATGACCCCCTTTTGATCATTACTGACCACAAAAACCTGGCTTACATCAGTGATGCTAAGCGGTTGTTTTCTAGACAGGCTAGGTGGCCACTATTCCTTTCTCACTTTAATTTTCTTATAACTTATAGACCTGGTTCTAAAAATGTCAAGGCCGACTCCTTCTCCAGACAGTTTAATACTGAGTCTATACAAGAACAAGAAACATCCCATATCATCCACCCGGAATGTATCATTGCTTCCACTATCCTTTCATTGTCCTCTCTGCTGCTTGGCTCCATCATGGAGGCTCAGTCTCAGGCGCCCTGCGGTAAACCTGAAGACAAATTGTTCGTTCCATTGGGTGAAAGGGTTAATATCATGAAGGTGTTTCATGACAACGTGACTGCTGGTCACCCAGGTATTAATAAATCAACTTTTGCGATCATGAGATCATTTTGGTGGGATTCCCTCAGGAGGGATGTTAAGGAGTGTGTGCAGGCTTGTTCTGTTTGTGCGGTTTCTAAAGTTCCCCATAAACTCCCTTGTGGCTTGTTGCAACCTCTTCCCGTTCCTGAGGTCTGATGGTCTCACTTGTCCATGGTTTCATTGACGAACTTCCTAGTTCTAATGGTTATACCACTATACTGATGGTTGTGGACCGTTTTTCTAAAATGGATCATTTTATCCCACTCAAGAAATTGTTATCATCACAAGACCTGGTGCTGATCTTTATATGTGAGATTGTCCGTCTTCGTGGCATTCCTCACAATATTGTATCTGATAGAGGTTATCAGTTTGTATCCCGGTTCTGGAGGGCTTTTAATAAGCAATTGTAGATTATGCTAGCTTTAGTGTACCGATAATCTTAATTTTATTAATGACAGGAGGCGAGTATTTGCTTAAGTCTCTCTTTACTAGAACTCCACAGCAGCACAGAAAACAACCAATCAGAAAAAAGTTAGGTACTAACTTTTCTCATCATTTCCTCTTTCAAGCTGCAACAAAACAGATCACAAGCAGAAAACATAACGGGGAAGAAATGAAGTCCTAGAAAAAAGTTAGGTACTAACTTTTCTCATCATTTCCTCTTTCAAGCTGTGACAAAACAGATCACAAGCAGAAAACATAATGGGGAAGAAATGAAGTCCTAGAAAAAGTTAGGTACTAACTTTTCTCATCATTTCCTCTTTCAAGCTGCGACAAAACAGATCACAAGCAGAAAACATAATGGGGAAGAAATGAAGTCCTAGATACGATGAATACAACAATGTCCACCATCCGAAAAGAGCTGCCGAACCAGATAGTGTTGATGGACTGTAAACTGAAACGAGAGAAAAACAGAATCGAACAGGTTGATTATCCAATGAAATGTACTCTGAATAAACATGTAGATACCCAATGTAGCAACCAAAAATACCAAAGCCTGCATAGATCCCAACCCTACTTATGAAAAAATAGACAAGTGACAGGTAGCAGAAACAACAAGCAGAGTTGCATACGTACCTGATGAACCCAAACTATAAAATTAAATAAGGGAGGGATAAGAAAGGGTGGGAAATACTCGCCTCCTGTCATTAATAAAATTAAGATTATAGGTACACTAAAGCTAGCATAATCTACAATTTTATAACATGACAGGAGGCTTCGTATTTGCTGTTTTAACGCTCAGCCAACGAATCCAACGCTGATTGTTTCGCTGGTACCTAATCCGGAGGTTACTAGAGCCATCGTAAACGGACCTTCCAACTGTGAGGAGTGACAGAAGACGGATTGATGAAGATGCCAGCTGTCGAGGCACCTCAAATGCGAGAAAACACTATCCGCTGTTAGACCCATTGTGTCAGGGTACCTGTTGTCTCTACCTCAGAGGAGGTGAGACACTTAGAATTCCGCCCTCTCAGAAGGCCTGACTCACTCGTTCCTCGCAGTCCTCTCGGCCGTTTACACGCCGGACGCCTCTGATCCGCCTCCTTTTATGACGCGGCTCTAGTAGCCGACGTCATGACGACTATCCGTTCCGACCTGTCAATCAGTCCTGAGCACGAATCAGGACTCGTCGGGGGCGTGATCATCTATTTAGAACCAGGGTATAAAATAAGGTTTTGTGTATTGGTTCATTGCCCTGTCGTGGTTCTAGCTAGTCTAGTCACTCAGCGCTCTTATTTCTATTTGTCTCTTTGATTCTGACCCGGCTTGTATTATTTCTACCCTGCTTACCTCTATTACCTTTTTGACCCGGCTTGTCTCTCGTTTACCTGCTCTCTCGTTCCCTCGACCTCGGCTTGTCTCTAGACCATTCTTTGCTTACTCCTTACGTTAGTCCGGCCATTCTAAGGTCCGGTATACGTAACTTCTCCTGTTTGTACTCTGCATGTTGGATCCCTGTCCCGATCCTGACATTAATACAGGGCCAATGGATCCTGCAGGTACAAACACTCAGGTCGGTTCTCCTGACTCTAGATTTGAGGCCATGGATCATAGAATGGACCAGATGGCTCTAGCGTTGCAAGCCTTACTATCTCGTTCTAGTAACCAATCAGAAGAGATGCGTACTGCATCCATCTCTCCTGTAAGTTCAGGCCTAGAGGTAGCCACAGTAGGTGCTTCATCCCGTATAACTCCCCCTGTACGTTATGGTGGCTCTCCGGATACGTGTCGAGGTTTTTTAAACCAGATAGGTATTCATTTCGAATTACAACCCCGCTCCTACCCTACAGATAGGGCGAAGGTTGGATTCATAATCACACTACTCATTGATAAAGCTTTGAGATGGGCTAATCCTTTGTGGGAGAATTATAATCCATTAGTCTATAATTATAATGCCTTTGTCACTGCTTTTAGAAGGACTTTTGATCCTCCAGGTAGAAAGGTTAATGCTGCTAGACTACTGTTACGTCTTAGACAACATAACCGAACCCTTGTTGATTATGCCTTAGAGTTCAGATCCTTGGCAGCAGAAGTCAAGTGGAATGAACAGGCTTATATGGACGTATTTCTAAACGGACTATCAGACGAAATTCTAGATGAGGTTGCCACAAGAGAGCTTCCTGAAAGTTTGGAGGATTTAATTTCTTTTATTTCTCGAATTGATGAACGTTTAAGACAGAACACTCGAGATAGAACCCGTAGACCTTCCTTTAGACTAGCTCCCTCATTCCAAAGTCCTGAATCTACAACTTTAGCGCTTCCAGAACCTATGCAGATAGGCAATACTCGTCTCTCAGAAGAGGAGAGACAGTACAGGAGAAGGGAGGGGTTGTGCATGTATTGTGGAGCAAGAGGTCACCTACGCCTAAACTGTCCTAACCGCCCGGGAAACGCTCGCACCTAAGTTCCTCTAGAGGACAGGTCTTGGGTGTTTCTATCTTGTCCTCTATACATGACTATAAAGATCATAGGCTTCTACTACCTTTTTCTTTAGCTTGGGAGAAGGGAGTATTAAATACTATGGCGTTGATAGATTCCGGAGCTGCTGAAAGCTTTATTGACCAAGTCTTCATCACTAAACACTCTATCCCATCCCAGCTAAGGGATACACCCTTGGCCGTTGAGGCCATAGATGGTAGACCATTATCTGACAAATAAAGAAGTAGGGATGCAAAACCAGAGATACACTTCTAAGGTGCAGATATAAAAATATATATACATACAACCTTTCAATAACGAAGTAGGCGATATCTATAAAAACAAATCGCACATAGTGTATTACAGAATAAACATAGAGGACACGCAGGATGATAATGTGGAACTCACAAGATTGCAGTGATAATCAAGCCCATCATCCTCAGTCAGAAAGTATCTTCAGAATATATGAGACAAAATCTTCTATTTTTCCTTGTAGGGTAAAAGAGACCAAATAATAGTGCAGGTGTAAATAAAATTTGACAGAATTTATTATACAATGCACTTACAACAGGGTCCAAATAAAAACGCATAAAATCCACTCCGCAAGGTGGTAGTGACAGCATACAAAGTGAGTCCCCCAAACAGTATAATCCGACGCGTTTCGTCTAGATGACTTCCTCAGGGATTCTGTTTCTCTGTTCTTAGATCGCCGTTTAAATATGCCGCCAGAATACCGGAATGTGTTTCATCTGTGTAGATTCTCCGTCGCGTGCGTTTCAGTTTGGAACGCACTACATCCGTCCGGCGTCACTTCCGGTTCCGGTTTGGCGATGTAACACTTCCGTGCGTTCCATGTTGGAACGCACAGGCGAAAAAACGGAACATAAAAGAAAAACCTATTTACATAGTTACAATAAGAATGTCCCATCATGAAAAGATATCCGGCTATTATTAGTATGGAAAATATCTAACTAAAAAATGGATAGCTCAAAAAATGAATGGATAAAAATGAATGAATAACATAAAATAAAATAAAATAAAAATGTAATGTATCTAATAATCATGGGACACCTTTTGACATCCATATCGAATAAATGTGTATCACAATACTGTTTTTCCAAAAAAACATATGTATCTATTATAAATATAAACCCAATATGTATATATATATGGGCACTCCAATACAAATATTTATTAGTTGCTATTGATGCTCCAGTAAAGAGAATGAAAAAATAAATATAAATATAAAATTGTTGCTCCAAAAGACATCTCTGAAACTTAAAAGACAAGAATTAGAACCAAAACCAAAAATACATAATTATAAATAGAATAGTATCTTGTATCTAAAAAGAGAAAAAGACAGAAAGAAAGTAGGAAAAAATTTAAATTCTGTAAGATCTATATCCATATTTAGGCCTTGTTTAAGGGTGCCCAAATTATAGATCCACTGTGCTTCCTTTTTATTTAGTAGTATCGATCTGTTACCTCCTCTCCAATTTTTTTCCGCTCTATCAATCCCAAAGGCCAAAAAATTCTCCCATGCAAAAGACGGACAAGTGTTGCAGTGTTTGGGAACACTATGTTCCGTTTTATTGGTACGGATATTATAAAAATGTTCCGCCAGTCTAGTATGTAGTTTGCGTGTTGTTCGTCCTATATATTGTGCACCACAACCGCATTGTAAAAGGTAAATAACAAACGTGGTGGAACATTGAATAAATTTTTTTATATCATACTTTTTGTTAGTATACGTACCAGTAAAATCATGTGTGGATCTTTTTTGAAATTTACAAGTGGAGCATTTCCCACAACTAAAAAAACCTTTTAAATCAAATAAACGGGTGTTGACTTTTTTTGTGCGCAATAAACTAGGTGCCAAATGGTTTTTTAGATTTTCTGCCTTTTTGTATATCACCATTGGTTTTTCTGGAATCACTTTTCCTAATATGTCGTCCTTCTTTAGTATGTGCCAATGTCTTTTTAGAATTGTTTCCATTTTTTTGGCCTGAGGATTAAATCTGGTGATGAAAGCCTATTCAAATCTGTTGTTAGTTTTCTTTTCTTGAAAACCATCTCGGTTTCTCAATAAAGATTGTCTTTCCAAACTTTTTATTTGTTCCTCATCCTGATTCATTTTATTTAGGTCATAACCCTTTTCATAGTATCTTTTTTTAATTATCTGATTTTGTTCCTCAAATGTTGATATATCTGTACAATTGCGTCTTAGACGCATCATTTGGCCCCTAGGGACATTCGTAAGCCACGGACCGTAATGTGAGCTGGACTTGTTAATTGCTGTATTGCAGTCTGTGCTTTTGAAGAAGGTTTTGCTCTTTAATTGTTCTTCTTCAACATAAAGGGTGACGTCTAAAAAATCAATGGAAGTAGGGTGTATTGCTGATGTAAAGTGTAAATTGTAATCGTTATTATTGATATTATTAATGAAAGATATCAGTTCCTCTGTCTGACCTTCCCATATGATTAGAACATCATCTATGTAGCGTCGCCATAGGACAAGACCGCCCCCGGCCGCTTCATCCATCGTGATAGCCCTGGACTCCCAATGGGACACGTAAAGATTAGCAAAGCTCGGGGCGAATCTTGTCCCCATGGCGACGCCACATAGCTGCAGAAAGAAAGTGGAATCGAACCAGAAATAGTTCTTGGTTAGTACAAAATTAATACAGTCAATCAGAAAATCAATTTGGTGTATATTTAGTAACTGTTTGGAAACCAAGATCTCTTTTATGGCTCTTAACCCCTTACAATGAGGGATGCTTGTGTATAAGGAGGATACATCTACTGTAGCCATAATATAAGTGGATTTCCACTTATCCAAAAAAAAAAATTGGAGAGGAGGTAACAGATCGATACTACTAAATAAAAAGGAAGCACAGTGGATCTATAATTTGGGCACCCTTAAACAAGGCCTAAATATGGATATAGATCTTACAGGATTAATTTACATTTTTTCCTACTTTCTTTCTGTCTTTTTCTCTTTTTTCTCTTTTTAGATACAAGATACTATTCTATTTATAATTATGTATTTTTGGTTTTGGTTCTAATTCTTGTCTTTTAAGTTTCAGAGATGTCTTTTGGAGCAACAATTTTATATTTATATTTATTTTTTCATTCTCTTTACTGGAGCATCAATAGCAACTAATAAATATTTGTATTGGAGTGCCCATATATATATACATATTGGGTTTATATTTATAATAGATACATATGTTTTTTTGGAAAAACAGTATTGTGATACACATTTATTCGATATGGATGTCAAAAGGTGTCCCATGATTATTAGATACATTACATTTTTATTTTATTTTATTTTATGTTATTCATTCATTTTTATCCATTCATTTTTTGAGCTATCCATTTTTTAGTTAGATATTTTCCATACTAATAATAGCCGGATATCTTTTCATGATGGGACATTCTTATTGTAACTATGTAAATAGGTTTTTCTTTTATGTTCCGTTTTTTCGCCTGTGCGTTCCAACATGGAACGCACGGAAGTGTTACATCGCCAAACCGGAACCGGAAGTGACGCCGGACGGATGTAGTGCGTTCCAAACTGAAACGCACGCGACGAAGAATCTATACAGATGAAACACATTCCGGTATTCTGGCGGCATATTTAAACGGCGATCTAAGAACAGAGAAACAGAATCCCTGAGGAAGTCATCTAGACGAAACGCGTCGGATTATACTGTTTGGGGGACCCACTTTGTATGCTGTCACTACCACCTTGCGGAGTGGATTTTATGCGTTTTTATTTGGACCCTGTTGTAAGTGCATTGTATAATAAATTCTGTCAAATTTTATTTACACCTGCACTATTATTTGGTCTCTTTTACCCTACAAGGAAAAATAGAAGATTTTGTCTCATATATTCTGAAGATACTTTCTGACTGAGGATGATGGGCTTGATTATCACTGCAATCTTGTGAGTTCCACATTATCATCCTGCGTGTCCTCTATGTTTATTCTGTAATACACTATGTGCGATTTGTTTTTATAGATATCGCCTACTTCGTTATTGAAAGGTTGTATGTATATATATTTTTATATCTGCACCTTAGAAGTGTATCTCTGGTTTTGCATCCCTACTTCTTTATTTGTTACATTATTGTTTTTTGGTGTTGTAAGAGGGCACACTTTTTGGTAGGTTTGCTGTCTTTGTTTTTTAGTGGTTGGGGTATCTCTATTGCCTAGACCATTATCTGAACCTGTTATTTTTCATGAGACCATACCTGTTAACTTAACTGTTGGTATCTTACACGAGGAAGGTATATCTTTTATGCTTATTTCATCTCCTTCTGTTCCAATAGTCTTGGGGTATCCTTGGCTTAAGAAACATAACCCCATTATCGATTGGGAATTGGGTGAAATAGTCTCTTGGGGCCAAGGTTGCCATAGCAGGTGCTTACAGAAAGTCTCACCGGTTTGCGTAGCTGACACACTGGTTAATTCTACCCAATCTACAGACTTACAAATACCACCCCTATACCTGGATTTAAAGGCAGTCTTTGACAAGAAGAATGCTGACACTTTACCTTCACACAGGCCCTTTGACTGCAAGATCAGACTCTTGCCCGGTACCATGCCTCCGAGGGGCACGGTATATCCTTTATCTACTAAGGAGAACCTAGTCTTAGAGGAGTATATTCGTGAGAACCTGGACAAGGGATTCATTAGGAGATCCTCCTCCCCTGCCGGGCCGGGTTCTTTTTTGTGAATAAGAAAGATGGTACATTAAGGCCTTGTATTGATTATCGGGGATTGAATAAAATAACTATTAGAAATGCCTACCCGATTCCTTTGATTACTGAACTCTTTGATCGTTTAAAAGGCTCCAAAATTTTCACCAAGTTAGATCTCAGAGGGGCGTATAACTTGGTGAGAATTCAACAGGGAGACGAATGGAAAACAGCTTTCAATACCCGTTACGGGCACTATGAGTACACGGTAATGCCTTTTGGTCTCTGTAATGCACCAGCAGTATTTCAGGACCTGATTAATGAAGTTCTTAGGGAATTTCAACATGATTGCATTATTGTATATCTGGATGATATACGTATACACTCTAGTGAGATTGAGACTCACCACAGACAAGTCAGAAGGTTATTGCGCAAACTTCTACAACATGGATTGTACTGCAAATTGGAGAAATGTAGTTTTGACCAGTCTCAGATAAACTTTCTTGGGTACGTTATTTCTGGGGACGGGTTTAAGATGGATCCGGTTAAACTCCAATCTATTTTAGATTGGCCATTGCCCAGGGGACTCAAGGCCATTCAGAGGTTTATTGGATTCTCCAATTATTATAGGCGCTTCATTAAAGGATACTCGTCTATTATTGCGCCTATTACCAATATGACTAGACAGGGGGTTGACACTAAGACTTGGTCTACTGAAGCTCTCGTTGCTTTCAAAACACTCAAGGATCTTTTTGCTTCAGCACCGATTTTAGTTCATCCTGATACGTCTTTGCCTTTTCTACTCGAGGTAGACGCCTCGGAGACAGGTATAGGTGCTATCTTGTCTCAAAGATTAGGTGTGGATAAACCGTTACATCCATGTGGTTTTTTTTCCAAGAAATTGTCTGGGCCTGAAAGCAGATATGACATTGGTGACAGGGAACTATTAGCGGTTATTATGGCTTTAAAGGAGTGGAGACATTTATTGGAAGGGACCTTGCACCCTGTTACTATTTTGACAGATCACAAGAACTTGTCCTATATTGGGGAAGCCAAGCGCTTGTCCGCCAGGCAAGCTCGTTGGTCCTTATTCCTCACTCATTTCAATTATGTGCTCACTTATAGACCTGGTTCTAAGAACTCTAAGGCCGATGCTTTGTCTCGCCAACATGAACCCTCTACTATATCTGATGCGGTTTTGTCCTCTGTAGTTCCCAAGTGCAATATTATCGCCAACACGAATCTCAGGATACACTCCCCGTTGCTTGCCGAGATCATGAAGGTACAGCATCTGGCTCCCAGACAGGCTCCCGGGGCACGGCACTTCGTTCCTCCTGAACTCCAACTGGAACTGTTGCAGTGCTTTCACAACAGCAAGGTGGCTGGGCATCCTGGCATACGCAAGACGTGTTCCTTGATTTCTAAAGATTTCTGGTGGCCTTCATTACGTAAGGATATTAAGGATTTCGTCGGGGCATGTGAGGTCTGTATGAAGACTAAGCAACCTCATACGCTTCCTTGTGGGCTCTTGCACCCCTTGGAAATTCCCGAGAGACCATGGTCCTGTTTGGCTATGGATTTCATTATCGATTTGCCTATTTCTAAAAGACAGACTGTTATTCTCACGGTGGTTGACAGGTTTACTAAGATGGCTCATTTCGTGCCCTTACATAAACTTCCGTCTTCTCCCGAATTGGCTGAGATATTCGCGAGAGAGATTTTTCGTTTACATGGTATACCCTCCAAAATTGTCTCTGATAGAGGTTCCCAATTTGTTTCCCGTTTTTGGAAATCCTTTTGTTCTCAATTGGGCATCAAATTGAATTTCTCTTCTGCATATCATCCCCAGTCTAACGGAGCTGCTGAACGCACCAACCAAAAGATTGAACAATATTTGCGTTGTTTTGTTTCCGAACACCAGGACGATTGGGTCGGTCTGATTCCTTGGGCGGAGTTTGCACACAACAATCTCGTTTGCGATTCGACTCGTTCTAGCCCCTTTTTCATGAATTATGGCTTTCATCCTCCTATTCTTCCCTCGGTTTCCCCTTCCCAAGGTGTACCGTCGGTTGATGTCCATGTTGCCAATTTGAGGAAGTTGTGGGATCAGACTCGACAAATTCTCCTTCATAATTCCACGTTGTTCAAACAACACGCAGACAAGCGTAGAAGGGCGGCTCCAGTTTTTGTTCCAGGGGATAGGGTATGGTTGAGTACCAGAAACATTCGCTTGAAGGTTCCCTCTATGAAATTTGCGCCTCGTTACATTGGTCCTTACAAGGTTCTGACTCGAATTAATCCTGTTGCGTATCGACTTGCCCTTCCACCTGGCTTGCGCATTCCTAACTCCTTTCATGTTTCCTTGTTGAAGCCTCTAGTTTGTAACAGGTTTTCCTCCGCTGCACTCCCCCCTCGCTCTGTTCAGGTTGAGGGCCAGGAGGAGTATGAGATCAACTCCATCCTCGATTCTCGAATTTCTCGGGGGAGGCTACAATATCTTGTGGACTGGAAAGGATATGGTCCTGAGGAGAGGTCTTGGGTGGTCCAGGAGGAGGTGCATGCTCCTCGCCTCCGCAGGGCTTTTCATTCCCGGTTTCCGACTCGTCCCGGTTCCTTCCGCCCGGTGGGCGTTTCTGAGAGGGGGGGTACTGTCAGGGTACCTGTTGTCTCTACCTCAGAGGAGGTGAGACACTTAGAATTCCGCCCTCTCAGAAGGGCTGACTCACTCGTTCCTCGCAGTCCTCTCGGCCGTTTACACGCCGGACGCCTCTGATCCGCCTCCTTTTATGACGCGGCTCTAGTAGCCGACGTCATGACGACTATCCGTTCCGAACTGTCAATCAGTCCTGAGCACGAATCAGGACTCGTCGGGGGCGTGATCATCTATTTAGAACCAGGGTATAAAATAAGGTTTTGTGTATTGGTTCATTGCCCTGTCGTGGTTCTAGCTAGTCTAGTCACTCAGCGCTCTTATTTCTATTTGTCTCTTTGGTTCTGACCCGGCTTGTATTATTTCTACCCTGCTTACCTCTATTACCTTTTTGACCCGGCTTGTCTCTCGTTTACCTGCTCTCTCGTTCCCTCGACCTCGGCTTGTCTCTAGACCATTCTTTGCTTACTCCTTACGTTAGTCCGGCCATTCTAAGGTCCGGTATACGTAACTTCTCCTGTTTGTACCCTGCGTGTTGGATCCCTGTCCCGATCCTGACACATTGTACGTGGGGTTGCGACCTGTTTCCTAGCAGCCGGTCTGCTATTTTCCTGTAGGTGTAAACTGTCGAAGGTCATTTGCAGACTTAGGGCCGTGAGAAGAAACTGCCACCCGGTCTCGACTTTTGATGTGGACGGTGGCTCCTCAGATCGTGCCAGGGTTACCAGGCAATGTGGCTTTGCAGGTAAACTCCAACTTCAAGTAATGCGTCTAAGCCTACCACCAATAAGCCTACCCGGTGGGTATTCTCATCCGAGAATACATTTATAAAGCAGGCAAGAGAGCGTCAAACTAGCCATATCCTAAGTGAATCCAGTATTCCAAATGGACTGTGCAACCCGCAACTGCAGTAGAGAAGGAACTCCACAAGGGACGTCCAATCAGGGTCCCAACTGAACTTGCTTGGTGGAACGGTGGTCGACTTTTCTGGGGATAGTGAATCCCGGAAATATTCAGAGGATGGGAAACGTAAACCTGAGTTGAGATTTCCATCCAGATATGTCGTCGTCTAAGAGTGATATGATGTACGGAACCCAATGTTGATTGGGATCTGCATAACAGCGAAGAGTCGTCACGTGCTGTAGTGAGAGATTGAAATAATCCGCTTACCCATAGTACGATCCTGTTCCATGCCCGACCTGTCACAATTCATGTAGGGGTTCCTGGTCTACATGCCACCTACAAGATAGGGTATAACATAGTGATACCCCTAGGTCCCTGCACTCCTGACTGTCCGGGCGCGTATCTCCCAGAGTAGGCCCCATGTCAAGGGACCCAGGAATGTGAGTTCGATAACCAAAGTCAAGGTCTCCCTATAGAGAGATACCTCCCTTCTGAGCTTAGAGTCCCGCAAACACATAGTGTCCTCCAATACGCAGGCAAGGCGTAAAGTTCCTTAGCTCACAACAGTTGACTCCAGAGAGCAGATATAACGAAAAAAACAAGGGTCTAGCTTCAACCGTCCGAATCATGTGATGTCTCGATTGAGAATGTCGGCAGCCCTATTTGAGTCTGCTACACATCCTGAGTATGTGCTGGGCACCATGTTCGGCCTGCAGGATTTTGTAGAAGGTCGATAACTGTTTAGTTTTGACGTTACGGGTCAGGCAATGTGTCTCAAAATCGGATAGGGTGCGGGGGCCTTTGAGTAAGGTTGCATTGGCCATTAGAAAATGGGTCAGCTGGGCATAACAAAACACTTGTAGTGTGTGCGGAGCCTCAGGGCCCACCAGACTAGCCAGTGTCCATATGGAGTCACTCTCGACCACCGAGCCTAGCGTCAGGTAGGGAGCGTCAAGTGTTTTATTGTATCGTTGGTACGTCCCTGGATGCATTCCTGGAGGGAAGAGTGGGTTGTACGTGATGGGGAAAAGGGGGGATGGGTGGGGAGAAATATTCCTAGTCTCTCGCATGTTTGTCCATGTCTTGAGTGTAGGGAAGATGGTGGGGTGGGCGGAGCAGCATGAGAGCAATTTTGAGGGGATGCTTCTCTGCCATGGGAGTGTATAGAGAGGTACTAGGCTTACCGCGCTTTTGAGGGCTACCCATTGACGCTTGGGTGGGTGTACGGACTAGTCGTAGATTCTGGAAAGAATGACTGCCTTGTAGTATCGTTCCATGTGTGGGAGGCACAATCCTCCGCAGGATCTGTCTCTGGTGAGAAGGGCCGCCACCAGAAATTTTGGGGCCCCTAACTCAGCTCAGGGTCTGGGCCCCCTGGGGCCCGCCTCCAAATACCGCCCACTGGGTCCGCCTCCAAATACCACCCACAGGAATACACACACAGACACAAACACACACACTGATACAAAAGACACAGATACATACTAACAGACAACATACTGAAACAGACAAACACGCATACAGGCATACATACTGACACACACATACTGAGACATACACACCGGCATACATAGTGACAGACAGACACATGCTAACATACATACAGACATACATGCATGAGGACATAAAGACACATACATACATACAGACACAGACATACATACATACACACATACATTCATACATACAGACATACTGGCAGACATACAGACACTGACATCCATACACACATTCATTCATAATGGCATACAGACATACACAGACATACATTCATAATGGCATACAGACATACATACATACATACAGACTGACATCCATGCATATATACAGACATACTGACAGACATACATGCATACAGACATCCATACACACAGACATACGTTCATAATGATATGCAGACATACATTCATACTGATATACATATATACATATATAATGACATACAGACATAGATATATACATACATAGACATACATACAGACAGACATACATGCATACAGACATACATACAGACATACATACATACATACAGACATACAGACAGCCATACATACATAGACATACATGCATGCAGTTAGACAGACAGACAGACATAGACATACACACAGACATGCATGCATCCAGACATACATACATACAGAGACATACAGATAGACATTCATACATAGACATACATGCATGCAGTCAGACAGACAGACATACACAGACATACATAGACATACACACAGGCATGCATGCATCCAGACAGACATACATAGACATACATGCATACAGACATACATGCATACAGACATACATATACATACATAGACATACATGCATGCATGCATACAGACAGACACACATAGACAGACAGACAGACTGTTACAAACTGCTATTTGTAACTGGCCCTTTAAACGATAAATTGCCCTGCTTCCCTGGATTGGGGAGAAGCCTATTTGCCAGCCTCCTTCTGCATGACTATGGCCCTGGGAGATTGGGCCCTTTAAAAACAGTATGGACTTTTACTGGGTGTGTATGGCCCTTTAAGAACCGTCTGGGGACATATTGTGACTTTGTTGAACAATGCCCCTTTAAGACGGTGTCCCCAAACCTTTAATACATTGTGTTCCTGGCTTTCTCCCACTTGGTTCAGTAAATGGGGCTTACTGAACCAAGTACCACACAGGCGGACCACCCAGAAATGGAAGTGTGCAGGCAATTCACCTCCCAAGCTGTGAGGTTACTGCAGGTTAATTGCTGAGCGCTGGGTGGCTGCACGTGGTGGGGGCCATCTTTGTTCATTCGAACGAGGTCAGCGGTGTGTGTAGCCAAATTCATGGAACTAAAATCCACTACACATTTTTCGCGAACACCGCTGACCCTTACCTTCTCCCATACTGAACTTTCAGCTGCAGAGACTAAGTCCCGTTCGAAGATTCGAATGGGACTTAGTTGTTTTTCTGCATGAAATTGACCGACCGCACAGCCCAAATCTATGGAACTGTTTTGGGCAGGAAAATGTGCTTGCGGTCGGTCATAAAGGACTTCCACCTAACTTTTTATCCACTGGAGGGATTTGTATGATTTTTGAGAGTGTTTATGTTTAAAGTATGCCGAGTTCAAATTTGTATTTTTTGTGGAGATTGGATGTATGGTTTTAACCCCTTCAGGACGGGTGACGGACGAGGTCCGTCATCCTGGGGATACCCTTAACGACGGGTGACGGACCTTGTCCGTCACGCGGTAAAATTAACCCCAGATCGCCGCAATCGCGGCGATCTGGGCGATCTGTATTAGAGGCAGACCGGGAGCACCCGATAGTGCTGCCCCAGCACATGTGCCCGCTCTGACAGCATGTCAGAGCGAGCACATGTGCTCTGTATACTTACCTTCCGCCTCCCTGCACTTCCGGGTTCACTGTGAAGTGCAGGGAGACGGATCAGTGCTGATCCTGCCCCCTAGTGTAAAAAAAATAAATTAAAATTAAAATCCCACCCCCCTTTACCCATTTTAATAAAAAAATTAACCCCTTCTCTGCCAATTGATCACTGACTACAGTGATCAATTGGCAGGGATTACATTTTAATATGATCTGATTTTTTTTTTAACCCCTGAGGGTTAATTCTTTTTTTTTTTTAACCCTCAGGGGTTACATTTATTTTATTAATTAATTTAAATATTTTAAAATTATAAATTTAGCTAGCTGGGGAGGGTGGAAGTTAGTGGGGAATTGGGGGATTTAGTGTTAGGCTAACTAGGGGTTAACGTTAAAAAAAGTTTTAAAATAAGCTTTAAAAAGTTACAAAATTAAGTTAAAAAAGTTTTAATAACGTTTAAGTAAAAAATAAAAAAATAAAAAAACCTTTACCCAGTCCAAATAAAAATGAACCCCTTCCCTGCCAGTCGATCACTGCCTACAGTAATCAAAATACAGATCACAGTATTATACTGTGATCTAATTTTTTTTAACCCCTGACGATGAACTTTTATTTATTTTTTAACCCTCAGGGGTTAAATTTATTTAATTAACTAATTTAAATATTGTATAATTAAATATTTTGCTAGCTGGGGTGGGTGGGAGTTATGAGAAAATGGGGAATTTACTGTTAGTGCTGCTTACTGCTAGTTAGGGGTTAACGGTAAAAAAAAAGCTTAGAAAAATGTTAAATCTGTAAAAAAAAGTTTTACGAAAGTTTAGGAAACTTTAAAAAAATTAATAAGCAAAACAAAAGTTTAAAAAATAGTTTTAAAAAGTAAAAAAAGTTTTAAAAAGTTAAAAAATACATTTAATAACGCTCATTACCACTACACCTGGTACAAGCTAGCGGAAAAATGATCCTACGCTAAGGTTCAAAATATGCCTTTTGAAATACCCTGGGATGTCTTCTTTAAGAAATGGTATGGCTTTATGGGGTATTTGGATTATATAGCCTGGTAAAATACTCTAAAATGGGACATGGGCACAGCATAAAAATTAAAAGTTTGAAAAAAAATGGAATGACTATGTCCCAAATGTGCCCCTCCGATGTCCACATATACCTGGCAAAGGTACATACGTGGGTATTTTTGTACTCAGCTGACATAGCTGAGCAACATATGAAGTATTATACAGTCGTAGCACACATAAGGTTTGCAAAATATACTGTGCAAACTCACTTTGTGAGTCAAAAAGGCAGAAAAAACGCTTATTACCACTACACCTGGTACAAGCTAGCGGAAACATTATCCCACGCTAAGGTTCAAAATATGTCTTTTGAAATACCCTGGGGTGTCTACTTTAAGAAATGGTAGGCCTTTGTGGGGTAGTTTGAATTTAAAACCTGCGAAGATGCTTGGAAATTGCACATAGGCCCAGCGTCAAAATTCAAAGTTCTGTAAAAACTGATATGGCTTGGTCTCCAATATGGCACTGTAGCTTCAGAAAATAGCACCAAAGACATTCATTTGGGATGTCTTTTTACTCAGAAGACTTAGCTGAGCATAATTTGGAGGTTTTGAACTTAGTGGCACATATGAAATATACAAAATGCCCAGCAAAAATGCAATCCGTAAATGCCCCAAATTATTCTTTACCACATACTTTGGCATATATTGGTGAAAAAATGGGGGCATGCTAAGGCACAATATGCACCTTATGATATACCCTGGAGTGTCTACTTTTACAAATGGTAGGCCTTTGTGGGGTTTTTTGAACAGTCAAACTGTTATAATACCCCAAATGGAAGCATAGGCTCATTAAATCCGTCTCTCAAAATTCTACTGTGAATACTGAAAAGGACAGGTCTCCTGTATGGCACTGTAGCTTCACGAAATAGTGCCATAGACATACAATGGGGGTGTCCTTTTACTCAGAAGACTTAGCTGAGCATAATTTGGGGGGTTTGAACTTAGTGGCACATATGAAATATACAAAATGCCCAGCAAAAATGCAATCCGTATGTAAAAAATGCACACAATTATTTTTTACCACATACTTTGGCATGTAATGGTAAAAAAAATGGGGGCATGTTAAGGCACAATATGCACCTTATGAGATACCCTGGAGTGTCTACTTTTACAAATGGTAGGCCTTTGTGGGTTTTTTTTGAACAGTCAAACTGTTATAATACCCCAAATGGAAGCATAGGCTCATTAAATCCGTCTCTCAAAATTATACTGTGAATACTGAAAAGGACAGGTCTCCTGTATGGCACTGTAGCTTCACGAAATAGTGCCATAGACATACAATGGGTGTGTCCTTTTACTCAGAAGATTTAGCTGAGCCTAATTTGGGGGGTTTGAACTTAGTGGCACATATGAAATATACAAAATGCCCAGCAAAAATGCAATCCGTATGTAAAAAATGCACACAATTATTTTTTACCACATACTTTGGCATGTAATGGTAAAAAAATGGGGGCATGTTAAGGCACAATATGCACCTTATGAGATACCCTGGAGTGTCTACTTTTACAAATGGTAGGCCTTTGTTGTTTTTTTTTTGAACAGTCAAACTGTTATAATACCCCAAATGGAAGCATAGGCTCATTAAATCCGTCTCTCAAAATTCTACTGTGAATACTGAAAAGGACAGGTCTCCTATATGGCACTGTAGCTTCACAAAATAGTGCCTAAGACATACAATGGGGGTACCGTTGTACTCAGCAGAAGTAACTGAACACATAATAAAACTTTGTACAGGAATAGCACACACCAACTTTACAAAATACACATGAGAAGTTCTTTGTTATAAGTTTGCGTGCGAAAACCAAAAAACTAAATTTTACTCCAATATTTAGCAGAGGTTGGCGGTAAAATGGCTACGTAGAAAGTGTCAAAACAACCTTAGGTAAATAGCCTGTGGTGTCTACTTTATATACATATATACTTTTGTGAGGAAATTTTGTTTTCTTTTATGGCTATTAAGCTTAAAAGACAAACATACCAAATTCTAAAATCGCTCCACATTAAAAGTTTATTTTACTCCTTGTGCTTTGTGACCTGTAACTACCAAAAAAAAACTTAAAATCCCAGACACAGTATATATTCTGTAAATCAGAACAACTAAATGAATTTATTTTTAATTACTTTCCTTAACCTGCACTAATTGTGCACACATTATTATTGCAAAAACTGTAAAAAAAAAATTCATTTTTTTTGCATTTTTCTGTATTTTTTAATAATAAATAAGCATTTATGTAAATATATTTTACATCAAATTAAAGCCCTTTCTGTCCTTTAAAAAAACGGTATATAATATGCGTCGGTGCAATAAATTAGTAAAATGCAAATTGCAGTTGAACGCAAACAGCAAAAAATGCAAAAAATGCTTCTGTCCTTAAGTGAAAGACAAGCTTCTGAAGCTGTGTCCTTAAGGGGTTAAAGTTACAGGGTATGTGTAAAAACTGTATTTTTACTGTCTGTGATAATTATGTTAATCCCTTGTGTAACATAATTATATCACAGGAGGATTTTGTGTGTAATTGCTGGGAGTGTTTTCGGTAATGTATGTGCATGATTGGTTGTTTTGTAACACCCTGTGGGTGGTCCTATCTAAGGGGATCCTGCATAAAAGAAGGTTATTTTGGTGCCAATAAACAGAATGACTTGTCCCTCTAACTTGCAGCCTCGACTCATGTTTGTAGGGAACAGCTATAATCACTTCAGGGAGTGCTATGCTCTTTATGCTCCCTTTGCTACTGAGCTCTTGTTCCTGATCCTGCTTCGCTCTGCAGAAGGAAGAGAGATCACCCACTGGACCCTGGAGCCTGGTCATAGGTCCAGGGTGGATAGCAGACAGCGAGATACCAGCCCAGCAGTGGTGGTTCGTGGATTCTGCAGTACTTATGGTGGCTACGCAGTAGTTATGGTGTCTACGGTGCTGATGGTCCTTTGGTGAGCGCTAGGAGCATCCTTTTCTATGGTCCAACTTCCAGCCAGCCTGGAGGCAATCATAACACAGACATACGTACATACACAGACAGACATACATACAGACATACATACACATACATGCATACATACAGACAGACACACAGACATACATACATACACAGACATACATACACATACATGCATATAGACAGACATACATACATACATACAGACATACATACAGACATGCATGCATCCAGACAGACATAGACATACATACATACATACAGGCATACATCCATACAGACATACATACAGACAGACATACATACATACACATACATACAGACAGACATACAGACAGACATACATAGACAGACATGCATACATACATACATACATACAAACAGACATACATACACAGACAGACATACATACACATACATGCATACAGACACACACACACAGCTCATTTTCCAGCCACCCTCCTGTCTCTTACCTTTTCTTTGCAGGAGGGTGGCTGGGGATGATGGGAGTTGGCGCTTCACTGGCGCGCGCGCTCCTCCCGCGCGGAGTGAGCTGGGAGGAAGTGACCACAGCCATAGCGCTGACCAGGCCCCTGAAGGAGGGGGCCCATTGGGTGGCCCTAAGTGTGTGGGCCACCCGATGGGCCCCACACGTAGGGCCCGGGAGGCCGGGTCCCCCAGGGCTGCCAGGCCGTGAAAACCGTTATGGTTGTCACCCCCTGTTGGCGGCCCTGCTGGTGAGAACCTCATATGGAATTCTAGGTTGTTTCTGTGCCCAGATAAAGGTGGTGAAAAGTTGCCTGAGCTTAGTGAAGAAGGACTTGGGTATAGCTATGGGCAAGGTTTGGAAGAGGTAGAGTATCTTAGTAAGAGGGTTCATTTTAAGTATGTTGATTCTACAGAGCCAAGAGAACTGCGGTTTATGCCAGGCTTGTAGGTCTGTTTCCATTGGAATGATTTTTGTGGGATTGTGGGTACGTGCATAGCTAGAGATAGGGGTGCCTGGTCCGACCATGTGATCGAGCCATAGTTGGTGGATTGTACTAAGTGGAGGAATCTATGTGTAAGGAAGAGCATGTCCAGTCTAGAGTATGTGTGTGTGGTGGATGAGTAGAACGAGAAGTCATTGGTCTTTGGGTGTGTGGTGCGCCAACAGTTGTAGAGTTGTGCACTCTCTAGGAGTTTTGCCATCCGTGTGCGCGCAGAGTTTTGGTATTCTGTGGTGTGGGACGTTGTGTCCATTTTTGAGACCAGTGAAAGGTTAAGGTCTCCACCAAGGATTAGAATACCCTCGGTGAATCTATGGCTTTGTGCTGGGTTTTGAACACTTTGCATTGGCGTCTATTTGGGAGATATGTGTTTACCAGTGTGACTGTAGTCTGGCCGATTTGGCCTTTGACCATGAGCAGTCTCCGGGCATCATCTGATTTATTGGAGGAGTACGTAAAGAGCACATGTGCCGAGAGCAGGATCGCTAGCCTTCTCGCCTTAGTGTCAGTGAGGTTGCTAAAGTAGCCGGTTGGGAACCTTCTGTTTCTGAGGGTGGGAGCTGCCCCCTTTTGAAGTGTGTTTCTTGCAGGAAGGCTATGTCCGCCTTAAGTGTGTGTAGTTCATTTAGAGCCATGGGGCGCTTTTCGGGGGCGTTTAGGCCTCTGACGTTGAGTGTAACAATGCGTATGTTGGCCATTGGGGTGTGCGACTGTGGCATTTTTCCCGCTTCGGTCTGTCTGTCAAGGGTTGATGTAGCAGTTGGAATTTATGGGGAATAAAGAAAAGATGATGTAATGGACTGATCCCGGAGGGGAGAAAGGTGGGGGTGGTATTTATAAACCTAAACTATGTACAAAGAGGAGTGCTGTCCTCCGTTGCCGTGCACGTGTAGTAGAATGCGGCAAGATGTGTAGACAGCAGGGGGTATCCTATGGTGGCGTACCTAAAGTGGTTAATTCTGACCACTGGGGTACCTGGTGCTCACCGTGGATAGGTCACTCAGACCTATGTTAGGAGCCGATTGGTCTGCTTACCCGTCGTGCTGTTGACGAGCAGGGGTAGGAACCGTCAAGTTCCCCGTATAGGTGTGGAACGTGTGCGAGTCTGTATGCGTTCTTCACCTGGAGCTAATCCAATAAAACTAAATTCGGATGTAATGGTGTGGGGCGTCGCCTTTGAGTGGGATTTTGTGGGTAGGGTCTATGTCCCGCCACGGACAGATGTGGGGCGCTAGGGTACATGATCATGTCGGTTTTTGGGAGGTGTGCCCCCAGGTGGGGTGTGCAGTAGGTCGTTGGGTGACTCCCCAGTTAGGGTTGCAGGAGGAGTGGATGTCGAGCTCGTGTAGCTGTGCGTATGTCTGAGATTTCCGAGATGGGGATGTTCAGTTTAGTGGTGCTACATCAGTCATTGCCTCCATTCTGTACCCGGTAGCAAGGTGCGGTATCTAGTAAGATCCCCAGTGTGTAGTGGCACAGTGGCGGTGATATCTTTTAGATCGTTTGCTCAGTGTTGTGTGTCAGGTGTGGGTGGGGGGGGGGGGGGGATTGCAGGTGTTTGGCTGTAGGAGATGGATAAGGTGAGTGGGGGAGTATGTCAGTCAGTGGTGCATCCGCTTTTCATCAGTGGATGAGCATGAGTGGGTGTAAACAGTAAAGTGGAATGTATGTCCATCCGGTGCTGATATGGGCTCCAGCCTCATATACTTTGCCATAGGCGGCGTAGTACAGTTACCATCTAAAGGCGCTGCTGTGACTTGGGGTTATCTGGGCCATTTAATGAAGGTCAGGCAGGTCAGTGTGGTTGCCCCATCAGCCACAACCTAGGGGTTTCTGAGTGGGCTATTATGGGCTACTTGGGGCTAGGCGAGGAAACGGGAAAGAGTGGTATGGGCTTTGGTGCAGTCTATTGTAGAGTACTGAAAGTGGATGTCTCATTGAAAACAGATTTGGTCCAGTGCGCACTATAGGGTGAGACATCTGGGAGTATCGTTTTTTTTTTGGGGGGGGGGGGGAGATTTGCTCCGCGTTGCAGGGTCTAGCGTGCACAATTATATAGAGATATTTATACCTATGCTGTTTTTTTTTGTTTGTTTGTTTGTTTGTTAAGGAATGCCTTGTGTCCCAGGCAGAACATTTGGGGTGGGGTGGGGAGGGGGGGGGGGGAGGAGGGTGAGTGACGGAAAGGAGTGGGAAGGACACCCTACAAGAGGCCCATGCAGCACTGCTAACCTTCTGTTACAAACTGCCATTTGTAACTGGCCCTTTAAATGATAAATTACCCTGCTTCCCTGGGTTGTGGAGAAGCCTATTTGCCAGCCTCCTTCCTCATGACTATGGCCCCTGGGAGATTGTGCCCCTGAAAACTTATGGACTTTTATTGGGTGTGTATGGCCCTTTAAGAACCATCTGGGGACATATTGTGACTTTGGTGAACAATGCTCCTTTAAGACTATGTCCCCAGACCTGTAAAATAACTTGTTCCTGGTGTTGTCCCACTTGGTTCAGTAAATGGGGCTTACTGAACCAAGTACCACACAGGCGGACCACCCAGAAGTGGAAGTGTGCAGGCAATTGCCAAGCGATGGGTGGCCGCTGTTCGTGCAAATGAAACACGTGGCGGCGGCCATCTTTGTTCATTCGATTGAGGTCAGCGGTATGTGTAGCCAAATCCATGGAACTAAAATCAGCTACACATTTCCGCGAACACCGCTGACCCTTACATTCTCCTACACTGAAGTTTCAGCTGCAGAGACTAAGTCCCGTTCGTAGATCCGAAAGCATGGTCGAATGGGACTTAGTCGTTTTTCTGCATGAAATTGACCGACCGCACAGCCCAAATCTATGGAACCGTTTTGGGCAGGAAAATGTGCTTGCGGTCGGTCATAAAGGACTTCCATCTAACTTTTGATTTACTGGAAGGATTTATATGATATTTGGTTATGTTTATATTTAAAGGTTGCTGATTCTAAATATGTCGTTTTTAGGGATATTGAATGTATGGTTTTAAAGTTACAGTGTATGTGTAAAAACTGTATTTTTCCTGCCTGTGATAATTGTGTTAACCCATTGTGTACCATAATTATATCACAGGCAGAGGGGGAGGATTTTGTGTGTAATTGCTGGGAGTGTTTTGGGTAATGTACGTGTATGATTGGTTGTTTTGTAAAACCCTGTGGGTCGTCCTATCTAAGGGAAACCTGCATAAAAGAAGGTTCTTTTGGTGCCAGTAAACAGAATGACTTGACCCTCTAACTTGCAGCCTTGACTCATGTTTGTAGGGGACAGCTATAATCACTACAGGGATTGCTATGCTCTTCATACTCCCTTAGCTACAGAGCTCTTGTAAGAGCTCTTGTTCCTGCTCCTGCTTCGCTCTACAGTAGGAAGAGGTTCACCTACTGGAACCTGGAGCCCGGTCGTAGGTCCAGGGTGGATAGCAGACGGCGAGATCCTAGCTCAGCAGCGGCGGTTCGTGGAGTCTGCAGTACTTATGGTGTCTATGCAGTAGTTATGGTGTCTACGGTGCTGATGGTCCTTTGGTGAGCGCTAGGAGCATCCTTTTCTACGGTCCAACTTTCAGCCAGCCTGGAGGCAACCGTAACACCTTCCGTATGGAGGTATTAGGGACCCCTCGTTTAGGGTTAGATTTACAGCGCTGCTTGGGGTCTAGAGTATAGTATTTTTTCATAGTCATTACCCGTGTCACTGATCATGGGAAAAAAAAAAACAAAGAAGGAGGGCGGAGGGGGGTGGAAGAACCGGGAGTATGTCTCTGAAAATGTTGAAACATCATACTTCACAGTGCAGTTTGACATAACTGGTTGACATAAGCATATTTTATCTCAGGGAACAGTGCCTGCAGGATCGGTACCTGTATCACATACTGGTCAGTATCTTGTCGGGTCAAGGTATATCATCCCATAACCAATATGTAGTCAGTCGCAGAGTCGTACATGTGTAAATACACTTGGTTGCGAGTTCACACGTCTATTAAGTGGTACTAGGCCCAGGGAGGTGATCGTCTTTATTCGCGTGTTATTCGGTCCTGGTGCGGCAGTGAATTTGACGTGTGTCGGGCCCAAGGACTCAAGTGATTGTAGCAGTGACGTTGTTTGGGCCAGGTACCTGAGCACCCGCACACCACCGTGATGTGCGGGCCTGCCAGGTATGTGGGAGGGAAGGGGACGGGGGGGGGCAGGATTGGGAATATGGCCCCACATAAAGCACATATAACATAACCTACATTGCATTTTGATAACATTGGGAGCAGCGCCCCCGGGACAAAATTGCATTCCATTCCGGGGGGCGACGCCCACATGGCAGGCACATATATCAGATGCTGAGTAGGCTCATATCGAGCTATGGTAAGCCAGGCAAGGAGAGAGGTAGGAAAGGCGGGGAAGAAGGGGGTAAGGTAAGTATAGGGGGGGGACAAATAGACAGTCATAGAGGCATACATTGGTATAAACACTGTGGCAACAGCAGCCACTTTTAAACTGTGTTTATTTGAATATGTATGTACCACTTTAAGAACCAAGTGTATGCATGCATAATGTGTGGTTCAGGTCTATGGCGTTCGTATGCTTGCGGCATAAAAACCCGTCAGCATTCATGCAATCGTTTCACGAACAGTGAATTTCATCTCTGTTCGTGAAACGGACAAACTACCGAAGGGAGACCACACACAGGAGGTCGTGTGGCTCCCATTAAGGATTGCAACATTGTTGCAATCGGTAAATTAAGAGGATTCAGGGTGGCCGTCGTTCGACTACCGACCACGTGGCGGTCGGCCATCTTGTATCCTTTGCTAGCCCAGCGGTATTTGGTCGTCGAGTGCCTGGAACTAAAATCGGCTACTCGGCGGCACGAATACCGCTGGACTTCCAAGCCGTTCGGGAGCCCCGGTCCTTCGGTAAAGTGGTCCCCTACAGTTGATCGGTGGTTTGAATGTAACTTGAATGTAATGTTGGTTTCATGCGGCGTTCGGTTATTTATGCTGGGATCTGAGCGGTACTTTCACGAAATGTACACTCAGACTCCAGCTATCTACCGAACGTCCATTCGTTTGAATCAGACGAATATTATAAGAGTTATGCATTTTAATGTAAATTGTATGTTCTGCTGCACCGAGGGATAATCCACTTAACTGTGTATTCTAGTGGGAGTATCCCTCGCGTGCAGCAGGGGCTGCTGGGAGAGATATCCACATTGTTCAGTTTCCCATGTAGTCCTCCACTGTATAACCCCTGAAATGTCTGTAGGGAAACCCCTTGCATGGGAAATCCCATAAATACTGGAAGTGTGTGATTAAAGCCTCAGTTGACCTCCAAGCTATGTGTCGACTAGTTCTTGGAGGGAAGGGATTGTAACTACGCTACCTGTCTTATACCTGTCTTGGATTACCTTTCCTGTCTACCGGCGGAGATACCTTGGATAATGCCTCTACTCCGCTACAAACACATTGAGTTTGGAGCACCATGTCCATTGAGTGGGACTTAGTGGGTAGTGGGCTTAGGAGCCAATGTGGCCGTAGCCACTACGCCCCTCGGATCGGGTCTTGGATCACCTGCACATTTCCGTGCTAAGAGGGTAGTTTAGCTAGGGTGGGGGGGGGGGGGGGGTCATGTGCAGGGGTAGGCCCTGGGGCAAGTTCAATGTCCCTAGTAATAGCACTACTTGCGTGACCAGCTGGTGTGGGGTCTCCTCGCCAAGGGCTGTCGCGCTGCCTTAGTGGTCTCTTCTGGAGCTTCTATCCGAGCTGAGGCAGCATATTCGGTAGACTTTTGTACTCAGCACAGGTAAGTATTTTACACTGAAGGCGTCATCTGCAAGCAAGTTAGGGTTAGGGGGGTGGTGGGAGTGGGTGGCAGTCCAGAAGTTTCTTTATGTCTTAGTTGTAATTTACGAGCAATTAGTAATGGGTTGAGGTAGGTGCTGGTCCATCTGATGGTGCCGCTGACCTGTCTGTTCTCTGTTTCTTGGGCGTTTGTTGCCAGTGGTTCCTTTGCGGTAGCCGTGTTGTGTTAGGCGACTAAACAATGCCGTACCAATCTGAGAGCTGGAGGTCAGGTAAGTCCATCTCCCTTAGGAACACCGGGACGTCGTGGATCGATGAGATGGTATGTGAGGCCCCGTTATAGGTGGCTGTGAGCAAGAGTGGGAAGCCCCAGCGATACCACAGATTCCTAGCCCGGAGCTGGTCTGTTATGGGCTTCAGTACTCTGCGGGCCTGTAAGGTCATTCGTGACAGATTGGGATACAGGGCTGTCATCAGAAATTTTGGGGCCCCTGACAAAGCACAAGGTCTGGGCCACTCCCCCCCTCCCTCCCGGGCCCGCCCACGCCCTACCTAATCCGCTGACAATGATGCAGGACTGAATGTGGTGTGTATAGTGGAAGTGAATTAGAATGTGTGTAATGGATGTAGTGTTTGTGTGTATTAGATACGGTTTGTGCAGTGAATGCAGAGTGTGTGTTTGTGTAGCAGATGCAGTGTTTGTATGCACTAGATGCAATGTGTTTAGTGGTGTTGTGGTCGTGACTTAAATATGAGTATTCATCTCTTAATGCATAATAATTGTAGATTATGTTAACGTAGTGTACGTATAATCTTAATTTTAATAATGACAAGTCAAGGCTAAATAGGGTCCTGGATTGAAGCACCTGTGACAGGGAGGGGTGCAAAACCAAAACCAAATACCCATTCGCGTATAGTGTGGGCGTCCAGTGTGGTGCCCTGGGAAAGGGCTAGGTCGGCCAGGTATAGCATTTTTGCTAGAGGACCCAGGATGTCTAGGAGCTTGTCTTGGGATTCCCTAAGGCCTTTCTCTATCCCTTTCCGCGGGTCTCGGCCCGCACGGGACATGAACAGGGATACGGTATTATCAAATTCTGGGGTCACTGCAATTTTGTCTGGTAGAGTGGGTCTTGGGCATTCTGCCCTAAGCCTTTCCCTGACTTCTTTGTCCATTGGCTTTCTCAGCCAGAAATGGATAAACTGAGCCAGGTGATCCGGTAACCCCCATTCTGTCGATCTTGGGTGTCGGATCGTGCGGGGGTCGAACATGGCCGTCCCCTGGGGGTCTATAAAGGTGCCCTCTTCATGTTTATCCCGTGAGTGGTGAGGGGGTTCTTGATCAAGGTATGTGTCTTGATCGTATTCCTTGTCGTCTCCTTGGACAGTTAGTTTTCTGCAAGGGTCTGTGTGTCAGGCCCACAGCATGTACTCTGCCAACCTTTGCCAGTTCAAAGTGCCACTCATATCTGGTGTCACAATAGCTTGCATTTAAAAAAAATAAAAAAATGTTTTCACTGTAATAGATTGAATAGCAGTTAGTTTTTTGCAAGCGTCTGTGTGTCAGGCCTACAGCGTGTACTCTGCCAACCTTTGCCAGTTCAAAGTGCCACTCTTATCTGGTGTCACAATAGCGTGCATTTAAAAACCCAAAAACTTTTTTATACTGTTATAGATTGAATAGCAGTTAGTTGTCTGCAAGCGTCTGTGTGTCAGGCCTGCTCATCTGCCCACAGTCAGGTGTCTGTCAAGGACATGTTTGAGAGTAAGAAGCCAATGTCAGAAAGTCACCCCCTTGCCCGGCGTCTGACAGCTGGCTTGTGTGTACTATTAGCCCGCCAGCTTTTACCATACAAGCTGCTGAAGTCTGAGGCGTTCAAAAAATTTGTAGCTATTGGGACACCGCAGTGGAAGGTACCCGGACAAAATTTATTTTCACAAAAGGCAATCCCCAACCTGTACTCGATTGTGCAAAAGGAAGTAATGGCATGTCTGGCACACAGTGTTGGGGCAAGGGTCCATCTGACCACTGATACCTGGTCTGCAAAGCATGGTCAGTGCAGGTATATCACCTACACTGCGCATTGGGTAAACCTGCTGACGGCTGCCAAGCATGGAATGCATGGCTCTGCAGAGGAGTTGGTGACACCGCCACGACTTGCAGGCAGGCCTGCTGCCACCTCCTCTACTCCTTCTACTCCATCCTCTTCCATAACCTCCTCGGCTGAGTCCTCTTTTGCTGCGTCTTGCTCCACATCAACGGCACCCCATCAGCTCCCCAGGTACTATTCCACATCCCAGATATGGCAGTGTCACGCCGTCTTGGGTTTGACTTGCTTGAAAGCAGAGAGTCACTCCGGACAAGCACTCCTGTCCGCCCTGAACGCACAGGTGGAAAAGTGGCTCACTCCGCAGCAACTGGAGATCGGCAAAGTGGTTTGTGACAACGGAACAAATTTGTTGGTGGCATTGAAGTTGGGCAAGTTGACACATGTGCCGTGCATGGTACATGTGTGTAATCTGATCGTACAACGCTTTGTGCAAAAGTACACAGGCTTACAGGACGTCCTACTTGTCTCTGTACTTAACTGCCAACAGCTCCTCTTGGCGCAGATCTGAGGTCTCCCCCCTTCGTAGCCAGGTGCATGCATGTTGTCCTGGGAAACCTGTGCTGTTCTTTTTAATTGTGCCACAAGCTTCTGTATCAAAACAGTACAGTAGCTTGAACAAAGGGACACTTGTATAAAAATTGTCAGTATACAAGTGGTACCCTTTGTTCATCAGGGGGAATATCAGGTCCCAGACAATCTTGCCACTGGTTCCAATATGTTCTGGGCAACCTGAAGGGTCAAGGTGGCTATCCTTTCCCTCGTACACCCGGAAGGCCTGAGTATACCCAGTCTCGCTATCACAGAGCTTATACATCTTTACACCATACCTAGAGCGCTTGGAAGGGACATACTGCTTGAATCCCAGCCTTCCCTTATACTTCATCAGGGATCCATCCACGCATATATTCCTTCCAGGTGTATAAGCCTCTGCAAACCTGGCAGCAAAGTGGGTAATCAGGGGGCGGATTTTATACAGCCTGTCAAACTGGGGATGCTCCCTAGGGGAACACAGGCTGTTGTCGCTGAAGTGCATGAAATGCAGAATCATTTCATACCTCTTCCTTGACATACATTGGGAGTAAATGGGGGTAGAGCAGATGGGGCTACTGCTCCAGTAGGAGCGGATGGAGGGCTTCTTTATGATGCCCATCAGCATAGTCAATGCCCAGAATCTTTTAAATTCTGGCACATCGATGGGGGCCCATTGCTGCTTTGCCAAAAAAGAGGATTTGTAGCTCGGAATTTTATAGCATGACAGGAGGCTTCATATTTGCTTAAGTCTCTCTTTACTAGAACTCCACAGCAGCACATTAACATAGAGAGATAAACACCAAAGACAAAAACATAAGGTTATAAGGCTCCTCCTAAGCCACCATTTCCTCTGCTCTGCATCAGTACAAGTCAGAGTACCACTGCCTCCTGCTTCTAGTGGGTGGCTTTGGGATTTAGTGTGATTTATTTATGATTGTTATGAACTATGCTTGGTTGTGAGATTTATGTGCCTTTCTGTCTCTTTTATTTTCTTTGGGGAATGTTTCCTTTACAATACTGATTACTGATAGTTTGCCATGTGTTTATTTATACAGATTACTGGTAGTTTACCATGTGTTTATTTATACAGATTACTGATAGTTTGCCAGGTGTTTATTTATACAGATTACTGATAGATTACCATGTGTTTATTTATACAGATTACTGGTAGTTTACCATGTGTTTATTTATACAGATTACTGATAGTTTACCATGTGTTTATTTATACAGATTACTGGTAGTTTACCATGTGTTTATTTCTTTTGTGCCTGTTTTTTCCTTGGGAGTTTTGTTTTACCCTGTTGGCTTTATTGTTTATTCTGTTTCCTCTGGCTTATTGGCCGTGGTGGTCCCCGAGAAGCGGTCTTCCGACCGCTCCCCGTGCCGACCGCCGGGACCGCAGAGAAAGACTCCTGCCGTCCCTCGTTTGTTGCCTTTGATTCCCGCCCGCCGGCTTCGTCCGCCGAGCGGGAATCCCCGTTTTGTTCTTTACCCTGCCCGCGTCCCCGCTCACTCGCTAACACTGTTATCAGAGTGGGGACGGAGCAGGGATCTACTCATTTGCCGCGGGAGCCTCCGCTCCCGGTCACCCTCCCTGCGACCGCGTGGTCGGGCAGCGGGTGCGCGGCTCTCCACTGTTTGCCGAGCGCGTCACTGCCTTATTAAAGGTACAGTGACTAGTTGGTCCAGTGTGTTTCCCCATCTCCTGGGCGGTTTGGGGGTGCGTCTTTTTTGGTGACAGCTTTCTTTTCTGTCCATGTGAGGCAGCTCTGTGAGCCCTTGCATCATAAATTATGCCCCATATATGAGGGTCGCAGATTCAATCCCCCTCACCTCCCCAAGTAACTAAGCAATAGACTTTAGTTTTCGATTCTTTGCATGTGTGCTTGCCCTGCATGTTTTTCTATGGACATGGTTTTACGGTTTACTGGTTTTCCTGACTTCCACATGGCACTGCGTGCCTCCTGCAGGTGTCCCTGCCTGGTGTCCTTACCCACTTATTGAACTAGGACTGCTCTAATCAAGCCTCAGTTGCCTGATGGAGGTCGCACTGGCATCCAAAGCCAGGGATTGTGGGTTCAGGCCCCATCTGGGTGCTTGAGCATGGCACTCGTATTTTGTGGCCTAATGGATTAGGCACAACCATATAAAAACTAAAGTGTTTCGCTATCTTGAAGAACCTTGTCTATAAGGACCCAGCTTCGTCTCTACCCTGCACCCTAATAGTCAAGATTCTACTACATGTCTAAAAGGATCTAGGTTTCCGCCTGCATTTTATGAATTTTATAACATGACAGGAGGCTTCGTATTTGCTTAAGTCTCTCTTTACTAGAACTCTACAGCAGCACAGAAAACAACCAATCAGAAAAAAGTTAGGTACTATAAAACTCCCCTCCCCATGCATCATTTCCTCTTTCTTTGCTGCTCCGCACCAGTACAGGTCAGAGTACCTCTGCCTCCTGCTATATTAGCGGTGGCTGTATGATTTTTATTATATTTTCAGTGTTTCACTTGTTTATGTGTTTTCACTGTATTCTCCTCTGCATATTGCTCTGGGGCTTGTGGGGAGTTTGTTTATTTTGGCTTCATTTTCATCTCCCTGGGGATTCTTTCCCTCTCTGTCCCCTTTAATTTTCCCTTCTCTGTTCCCCTGGACCTCACTCCTCCGGTCAGCGGGGTTCTGTGTTATTGCTCACACCCGCCGGCCGGAGGCTTTCACGTGGCCGCCTGCTGCCTGCGTTGTCTGCGGACCGCATGGCCGCAGGGGGAAGAGGGGACATTGTCCTGCCCCACCTGTAGTTTTCTTCTTCTCCGGTCGCGGTGTTGTGGTACCGCCGACCGGAGGCTTTGCATGTGGCCGCCTGCTTGCAGGTCCGCAGGGGGAAGAGGGGGCATTCGCTGCCCCACCTGTGGTTTTTTTCTCCTCCTCCGGTCGCGGTGTTATGTACCGCCGACCGGAGGCTTTACACGTGGCCGCCGGTTTGCAGGTCCGGTCGCGGTGTTATGATACCGCCGACCGGAGTCTCGGCATGTGGTTGCCTGCCCTGGCCGGCTCAATACGCGGCCGCATGTGTCCGCCGGGGGAGGAGAGAGCAATTACAACCCGCTCGCCCCCCCCCGACCCCTCTCCTCACGATCATACCAGTTTCTCGTCTAACCTGATTGTTAGCTCTCCTTTCTATGTATATCTCACAGATTACTGTGTTTATGTTTCATGGGCCTTAGTGGCATTTTCTATCTGAGATTGATGTGTGTTTTGTTTGGCACACATACTCAGACGCTGTGAATTTTGCTGCCAGGTGTATGGCACAGATTACTGTGGGTTTTTTGCCCACAGTGTAATTCACAGATCGCTGTATGTTTTACTGACAGTGTATTTCAAGATTTAGTTTTTCTACCGTGTGTATGCAGTTTGCTGTGTGTCTGATTGACGCTGTATATCTCAGATTTCGTTTTACTGACAGTGTATACGACAGATGCTTTGAGTTTTTGCTGACAGTGCATTTCTCAGACCGCTGTGTTTACTGACAGTGTATTTCAGGATTTGTTTTTTTTCTGACTGTGTATGTCGCCGTTGCTGCGCGTTTGACTGACAGTGTATTTCTAGATTTCGTTTCTGACAGTGTATGTCTCAGTTGCTGTGTGTTTGCTGTCAGTGTGAATCGCAGATCGCTGTGAGTTTGCTGGCAGTGTATTTCTCAGATCGCTGAGAATTTTGGAAAATGCATGTCGCCTATTCTGCGCGTATCACAGATTTCTGCGAGTTACAGGTGTGTATGTACTCAGCTTGTACAGGCTCTGTACATGCGTAGACAGTGCCAGTTAGCTCTCGGATTCATTTGCTTCTCAGTATATATTTTTTCTGGTCCAGCTGTGAGGTCTCAGATGGGACTGCTCGGGTATGTATTATCTGTCCGTGGCATGTATAGTATGGCTATCAGTCCTGGCTCTGTCTCATACTGGTATGGGAGACCAGTCTACGCTGATGCGATACAATTTTATCAGGCTCTCGAGGGAATTCATTAATCCGGCTATGGTTTAGCCCTTCTCCTCGCAGTGTCTGTGATTTCACAACCCCTGCAGGTGGTATGATGATGGTAATCTATAATACGCTAGAATTCCTACAGATCTGTGAGAGCATATGCTTACCTATTCACAGTTCAAGGACAGTTTCGCTCAGTGTACCTTCCATTCACGGGCATGATGGTCGCTGGACTACCTCCGTTTTACCCAATACAGCTGGAATACCACTTTTCCCTGCTGGGCACTTGGGGGACCGCCAGTCCCGGTTCAAGTTATTCACAAGGCATTACGCTGTCTAAAAGGGTTGGTGTCTAGGGGTCCTACGTCACAGGATGCTTTGAGGATCTACTAATTTTAGGGGCCTCTATCCAAACTCAGAGGTTCCCACTCTCACTCAGTACCCCTCGTAGGCGCTACGGAATTGGAGGGCGCTATATAAATAACGTGTTATAATGATATAACTATAATACACGACCCAGGATTGGCCTGCTATGTCCGTGCCCCATTGATTGGCCTGCTATGTCTGTGCCCCATTGATTGGCCTGCTCTGTCTGTGCCCCATAAGAATGGCCTGCTCTGTCTGTGCCCCATAAGAATGGCCTGCCATGTCTGTGCCCATAAGAATGGCCTGCTATGTCTGTGCCCATAAGAATGGCCTGCTATGTCTGTGCCCATAAGAATGGCCTGCTATGTCTGTGCCCGTAAGAATGGCCTGCTATGTCTGTGCCCGTAAGAATGGCCTGCTATGTCTGTGCCCATAAGAATGGCCTGCTATGTCTGTGCCCATAAGAATGGCCTGCTATGTCTGTGCCCATGAGAATGGCCTGCTATGTCTGTGCCCATAAGAACGGCCTGCTATGTCTGTGCCCATAAGAACGACATGCTATGTCTGTGCCCATAAGAACGGCCTGCTATGTCTGTGCCCATAAGAACGACCTGCTATGTCGGTGCCCCTTTTATTGGCCTCCTATGTCGGTGCCTATTTGAATGGCCTACTATGTCGGTGCCTATTTGCTTGGCCAACTATTCTGTGTCCATTAGTTTGGCCTGCTGGGCCTGCTCTATTGGTGCCGAACCCCTTTTGGCCGCAGGCCTGGGGGAATATTACTGAGGAGAAGCCAGTGCCCACCAGTGACATGGAAATAGGCAGGTGTCCGGACAAGCACCATTGCCATACTATCCAAGAGGACACCAATATACGGTCATCTGGATATGGTAGGTAGGGTGAAGGCCCTAAACCTCAGACCTGAAGGGCAAGTTTTCCTATGAAGACCCCGGAAACACATCCGCGGTTTGCGCCAGACCGGCGGCGGCACATCTCCAAGGAGAACTTTGCACAGGCAAGGACCGGTACTCAGACACCTACAGGAGAACGCAGTGTTCTCCTTGTCTTTATCAACTAACTCTGTATCTGCCTCCCGGTATCCATATAGCTATCGGTAGTTATTCCTGCGTAAGGTTAGCTCCTGGCCCTGTTCAGTGGGGCTTACTTGTCTTGCCTTCCGGCCTGCTTTTTGCCTTCTAGCTGAGATAGAATTTGCGTTTTTACTCGTATCTACGTTATTGTTGTCTTTTTCGTTTTCGTGACTTCCTTTTCCTTTCGCTCGGGTCGTCGAGAGGCCTGACTTGACCTCCTCTGACCTCCCGGGTGCTCGTGGATTGCGGAGAACGTCTCCAGCTTTCCTCAGACTACCAACGGTCCGCCTGGACCCCGCGCGCGCGCACGGGATCCGGACGGTCAGTTGATAGTTTTCCATCGTTTTCCCGTAGATTACCCTCAGCCTTATGCTGATACTCGTATTTGGTGTACCCTATAGTTGGTCACCCTGAGTCTCTAGGGACTCTAGCTTGGATCACAGGAGGGTGCGGCCCTCCATCACTTCGATCCGAGAATATTTTATCTTCTGGAACAGAGAGCGAACCCCTCTCAGATACGGAACCGGACACTGATTTGTTATTAGAGGGCGCAGCCCTCCCTCAACCTCACCCAGAGACTGAGCTGGATACAGGGGTCAGGTTTGGAGGAAGCATTCTCATAGGGAGGAACGGTCACGGATGCAGACTCTACTGTTTTGTTTATTTACGGGTGCGGCCCGCTCAGGCTATCAGCCGGACGTTAGCACGATATTTGATCACATTAGTAGAGAGCGCGGCTCTCTCATACACTCGACGCTCTTCGGTGCCATCCATTTGTTCATCACTGTCAGGGTACCTGTGGTCTCTACCTCCGAAAGAGGTAGAGACTTAGCTGTTCCTCCATCCAGACGGCCTGATGGCTCCCTTCCCCACGGTCTATCCGGTCATGCAAGGCCGGCCGCGAGGGAGTGACTGCCTTTTACAGCATCTAGGCAGGAAGTTGTCATCAGGACACTCCTCCGGAACGACCTGTCACTCAATTGCTGCAGGACCAATCAGGACGCCTCGGAGGCGTGGTTACTGCTCTGAACAGGGTATTTAACAGAGCTTCTTTCATTAGCTCATTGCCCTGTCGTGGTTCTAGCTTGTTCTAGTCACTCAGTGCTTGTGTATTCTATTATCCCTTTTGGTTTTGACCCGGCTTGTTTACCTTACTCTGCTTATCTCTGTTACCCTTGATTCGGCTTGTCTCTCGCTTACCTGTCTTCTGTTACCCTCGACCTCGGCTTGTCTTTGACCATTCTATACTGTACTACTTACGTTAGTCCGGCCATTCTAAGGTCCGGTATACGTATCTGGCTACTGTTTGTACTCTACGTGTTGGATCCCTGTCCCGATCCTGACATTACGACAGGGCCAATGGATCCTGCAAGTACAAACAGTCAGCTGGCTTCTCCTGATCCTAGGTTTGAAGCCATGGATCACAGAATGGATCAGATGGCGCTTGCGCTACAGGCTCTATTATCTCGTGCCAATAACCCACCAGAGGAGATACGTAATACCCCTGTTTCTCCTGTCGGTTCAGGTCTAGAGGTAGCCACAGTGGGTGCTTCTTCTCGCATTACCCCCCCAGTACGCTATGGTGGGGCTCCTGAGAGGTGTCGTGGTTTCTTAAACCAAATTAGTATCCACTTTGAATTGCAACCTCGCTCTTATCCTACAGATAGGGCAAAGGTAGGATTTATTATCACCCTACTTATTGAGAAAGCTCTGAGATGGGCCAACCCATTATGGGAGAACGATAACCCATTAGTTTATAACTATAACGCCTTTGTAGCTGCTTTTAGAAGAACATTTGACCCTCCAGGTAGAAAGGTTAATGCAGCCAGATTACTGTTGCGTCTGAAACAGGAGAACCGAACACTGGTGGATTATGCACTAGAGTTCAGGTCTCTGGCGTCAGAAGTCAAGTGGAATGAGCAGGCGTATATGGATGTATTTTTGAATGGCTTATCTGAAGTAATCCTTGATGAGGTTGCTATCAGAGAACTCCCTGAGAATTTAGAGGATTTAATTTCGTTCATCTCTCGTATAGATGAACGTTTAAGAGAGAGACAGAACACTCGAGAGAGGAACCGGAGACCTTCTTTTAGGTTAGCCCCCGCTTTTCCAAGTCCTGACTCCACGGTATCTTTGCTTCCTGAACCTATGCAGATAGGGTATACCCGCCTCTCTGAGGAGGAAAGACAGTACAGGAGAAGAGAGGGTTTGTGTATGTATTGTGGAGCTAAGGGTCATTTACTCTCGAACTGTTCTAACCGCCCGGGAAACGCTCGCACCTAAGTCTCTCTAGAGGACAGGCCTTGGGTGTTTCTATTTTGTCCTCTACTCCTAATTATAAAGATCACAGGCTTCTGCTACCAGTTTCCTTAACTTGCGGGAGGGAAGTAGTAAGGGCTATGGCTTTGATAGATTCCGGTGCTGCTGAGAATTTTATCGACCAAGCCTTTGCTAGTAAAAACAATTTCCCATCCCAGCTAAGGGAGACACCCTTAGCCGTTGAGGCCATAGATGGTAGACCACTACTAGACCCTGTTATCTTTCGTGAGACCATACCCATTGATTTAAATGTTGGTATCCTACACGTGGAGAATTTATCTCTTCTGCTCATTTCGTCTCCTTCCGTTCCCATAGTTCTGGGGTACCCATGGTTGAAAGAACATAACCCTATTATCGATTGGGAGTTAGGGGAGATACTCTCGTGGGGCCAGGGCTGCCAGGATCGGTGTTTGTGCAAGGTTTCTCCATTAGCTAATATTAACATACAGGAGAATCCTACTCAGTCCACAGAAAGACAAATACCAGACCTTTACCTAGACTTAAGGGCAGTGTTTGACAAGAGGAATGCATATTCTTTGCCGCCACACAGGTCATTTGACTGTAAAATTAAGCTTCTACCCGGGACTATGCCTCCGAGGGGCCATGTATATCCTTTGTCTGTTCAGGAAAACTCGGTTCTAGAGGAGTATATTCAGGAGAATTTAGAAAAGGGATTCATCAGGAGGTCTTCTTCTCCGGCCGGGGCGGGGTTCTTTTTCATTAAGAAGAAGGATGGCACGCTGAGACCGTGTATCGATTACCGAGGCTTGAATAAAATAACTGTCAGAAATGCCTATCCTATCCCACTGATTACCGAGTTATTTGATCGTCTTAAGGGCTCCAAAATCTTCACCAAGTTAGATCTCAGAGGGGCTTACAATTTGGTGAGAATCCAGCAAGGTCAAGATTTGATTAATGAGGTACTTAGGGAGTTTCAGCATGATTGTGTTATTGTTTACCTGGACGACATACTAATACACTCTAAGGAGATTGAGACTCACCATAGACAGGTCAGAAAGGTGTTACACAAACTTCTGCAACATGGTCTATACTGCAAATTGGAGAAGTGCAGTTTTGATCAGTCTCAGGTAGACTTTCTTGGGTACGTGATTTCTGGGGAAGGTTTTAAAATGGATCCTGGTAAACTCCAATCTATTTTAGACTGGCCTTTGCCCAAAGGACTCAAGGCTATCCAAAGGTTTATTGGTTTTTCCAACTACTATAGGCGCTTCATTAAGGGTTACTCCTCTATCATTGCGCCTATTACCAATATGACCAAACAAGGGGCTGATACTAAGTTCTGGTCTGAGGAAGCTCTTGGTGCTTTTAAGACTCTCAAGGAACTTTTTGCCTCAGCTCCCATTCTAGTTCATCCTGATACGACTCTGCCTTTCTTGCTCGAGGTCGATGCTTCTGAGATAGGAGTTGGGGCTGTTCTGTGTCAAAGGTTAGGGGTGGATAAACCCTTGTGGTTTCTTCTCTAAAAAAATTTCTGGGCCTGAGAGCAGATATGACATCGGGGAGAGGGAACTGTTAGCGGTCATTAAGGCTTTAAAGGAGTGGAGACATTTACTGGAAGGGACACTACACCCTGTTACTATTCTAACGGATCATAAGAACTTGTCTTATATTGGGGAGGCTAAGCGCTTGTCCGCCTGGCAGGCTCGCTGGGCCTTGTTCCTCACTCACTTTAATTATGTACTTACGTATAGACCTGGTTCTAAGAACTCTAAAGCCGATGCTTTGTCTCGTCAATATGAACCATCCACTATAACTGAACCACTTCTGTCCTCCATAGTTCCTAAGGGGAATATCATCGCGAACACGAATCTCAGGATTCACTCTCCATTGCTTTCTGAGATCATGAAGTTTCAGCATTTGGCACCCAAACAGACTCCTGGGGATCGACACTTCGTTCCTGCCGCTCTCCAACTGGAGGTGCTACGCTGTCTCCATAACAGCAAGGTGGCTGGGCATCCTGGCATCCGCAAGACTTATGCGCTGGTCTCTAAAGATTTTTGGTGGCCTGACTTACGCAAGGATATTAAAGAATTCATCGGGGCATGTGAAGTTTGTACCAAGACCAAGCTACCCCATTCGCTTCCATGCGGATTTCTGCACCCTTTAGAGGTTCCTGAAAAGCCTTGGTCCTGCCTGGCAATGGACTTCATTGTTGATTTGCCTATCTCTAAAAAGCAGACTGTCATCCTCACTGTGGTAGACAGATTTACTAAAATGGCTCACTTCATTCCCTTACCTAAACTCCCATCTTCGCCCGAATTAGCGGAGATATTCGCCAGGGAGATTTTCCGTTTGCATGGGATACCTTCCCAAATTGTCTATGACAGAGGCTCCCCATTTGTTTCCCGTTTTTGGAGATCATTCTGCTCCCAACTAGGCATCAAATTGAATTTCTCCTCTGCCTATCATCCTCAGTCCAATGGAGCTGCTGAACGCACTAACCAAAAAGTTGAACAATATTTACGTTGTTTCGTTTCAGAACACCTGGACGATTGGGTCGGTTTGATTCCTTGGGCGGAGTTTGCACATAACAATCTCATTTGTGATTCTACGCATTCTAGCCCTTTTTTCTTGAATTATGGCTTTCATCCTTCCATCCTTCCTTCGGAGTCTTCTTCTCAAGGGATACCGTCGGTGGATGTTCATGTTGCCAATTTAAGAAAGTTGTGGGATCAAACTCGACAAATCCTTCTGCACAATTCTACGCTGGTTAAAAAACACGCTGACAAACGTAGAAGGGCAGCACCGGTGTTTGTTCCAGGCGATAGAGTATGGTTAAGTACTAGAAACATTCGGTTAAAAGTGCCGTCCATGAAGTTTGCTCCTCGATATATTGGACCTTACAGGGTACTGTCTCAAATTAACCCAGTTGCGTATCGTTTAGCGTTGCCTAATGCCTTACGCATTCCTAATTCATTTCATGTTTCCTTGCTAAAACCATTAATATGTAACAGGTTCTCCTCCACGATCGCCCCTCCCCGCTCAGTTCAGGTGGAGGGTCAGGAGGAGTATGAGGTCAATTCCATAGTTGATTCTCGAATCTCCCGGGGGAAACTGCAATATCTGGTCGATTGGAAGGGTTATGGTCCTGAGGAGAGAAGTTGGGTACCTCAGGAGGAGGTGCATGCTCCCCGTCTCCGCAGGGCGTTTCACTCTCGATTCCCTTCTCGCCCTGGTGTATTCCGCCCGGTGGGCGTATCTGAGAGGGGGGGTACTGTCAGGGTACCTGTGGTCTCTACCTCCAAAAGAGGTAGAGACTTAGCTGTTCCTCCATCCAGACGGCCTGATGGCTCCCTTCCCCACGGTCTATCCGGTCATGCAAGGCCGGCCGCGAGGGAGTGACTGCCTTTTACAGCATCTAGGCAGGAAGTTGTCATCAGGACACTCCTCCGGAACGACCTGTCACTCAATTGCTGCAGGACCAATCAGGACGCCTCGGAGGCGTGGTTACTGCTCTGAACAGGGTATTTAACAGAGCTTCTTTCATTAGCTCATTGCCCTGTCGTGGTTCTAGCTTGTTCTAGTCACTCAGTGCTTGTGTATTCTATTATCCCTTTTGGTTTTGACCCGGCTTGTTTACCTTACTCTGCTTATCTCTGTTACCCTTGATTCGGCTTGTCTCTCGCTTACCTGTCTTCTGTTACCCTCGACCTCGGCTTGTCTTTGACCATTCTATACTGTACTACTTACGTTAGTCCGGCCATTCTAAGGTCCGGTATACGTATCTGGCTACTGTTTGTACTCTGCGTGTTGGATCCCTGTCCCGATCCTGACAATCAGACAGACTTGTACCTGTGCAAGACATCGATGACTACATGGAGGGGCGTCCCTCCTGCATTCAAGTAGATCTGACGTCCGTGCTACTGATTTCGATATAGAGGACTGCCTGGTCATGCAAGATATCCATATTTAGACTGGATCCCTCTAGTCTATCTCCTGTAATGGAGGGATATTCTCACAGAGGTATAACGAGGGGTGACTCCCACTTATTTATACACATTCCTGGAGATGGTACGGCTATCGGATGGAACTCAGGTATTATGTGAGTGCAGGTTTGGGTATATTCTGCACCATAAAAAGCAGAGGATTGCTTTCTGTTTTTGGATATCCAGACCATTGTGAACAACTGCTCAGACAGTTTCTCCCATATTTAGGTGGCAGGAGATACGGGGACCTTCATGGAGCAAACGGGCTCTGCCTTGCTCGGGTAACAGGATTAAGGAGGGCCTATTACCCGCTCTGAAGGTAAAAACCGTACGTATGGTTCACATGGTAAGACCGGAAACCCCGGTTTGTCTTGACCTCCCCGGTCATCAGATCTTGGGATAAGATGGCAGGACTGCCCCGTCTCCTCGAAACGCATACCTGGTGATCAGGGTTCGGAGATGGAGGACCCTCCATCTATACTCTAGTTATTCCTCACGGGAGCCGTTTCGTTGGATTCGCGCTACCCTACTTTTCAACTATCGTCGAGGAGACCTACGAGGCCTTATGGTGGTACCTGGTATACCCCGACTCCTACACAGACATCTTTCACTCTTGGACGAGGGCATTTCTGGATGGAAATCTGCGTTCCTGTTTGCACTTCCCATTCCTTTGAAGATTTCTGGGATTCCCTATTCCCAGAATAGTCGACCACCGTTCCTCCACTCAAGTTCAGTTCGGAACCCTGAATGGAGGTCTTTTGGAGCCCTTTCTCTACGGCGTCCGAAGTTTACACAGTCCGTTTGGAATATTGGAATCACTTAGTATACGGCTGGTTTGGACACACTCTCATTGTGTGCATTATGAATTTGTGCTCGGATGAGACATCCCACCGGGTAGGACAGGAAGGTACGAAAGATCCTCCTCGGTTTCTATTGCGATTTTGGTGGTGGTCTTCGGTGCATTCCTTGAGATTGGAGATCCCCCTGCAAGGCCGCATCGCCGAATGGCCCTGGCACGATCGGAGGAGCCGCCTTACGGGTCATGAGTTGAGACTTGGTGTCAGTTTTCTTCTCGCGACCCTAAGTCCTAGATCGGATTTCGAAGTTATACAACTACAGGAATGTGGCTAATAGGTCAGCTTGCCAGCTCATGGACCAACTTCTAGGAAACAGGTTGTTACACCACGTACAATGGATTTACCGACGGAGGGTGCTTTTTTCCGTATTTGAGATACTTCGTCGGTTGGCATCTTCTTTGACCCGTCGGCTGTCATTTATCGTATTTGGAATGTCCAATTAGGATTACTCTTATATTTCCTGGAATAAATACCAGCAACACAAACAGCGTTGGATTGGTGAACTGAGCGTTGAAACAGCAAATACGAAACCTCCTGTCATGTTATAAAATTGTAGATTATGCTAGCTTTAGTGTACCTATAATCTTAATTTTATTAATGACAGGAGGCGAGTATTTCCCACCCATTCTTGTCCCTCCCTTGTTTAATGTTATAGTTTAGATTATCAGGTAAGTATGCAACTCTGTTTGTTGTCTCTGCTACCTGTCGCTTGTTCCTTATGTCTGTGTTTTTTTCCATAAATAGGGTTGGGATATTTACATATTAGGTTAATTTGGTTGCTACATTGGGTACCTACATGTTTATTCAGAGTACATTTCATTGGATAATCAACCTGTTCGATTCTGTTTTTCTCTCGTTTCAGTTTACAGTCCATCTACACTATCTAGTTTGACGGTTACACTTGGATGGTGGACATCGTTATATTCATCGTATCTAGGACTTTATTTCTTCCCCATGATGTTCTCTGCCTTTTATTCTGTTTTGTCGCAGCTTGAAAGAGGAAATGATGCATGGGGAGGGGAGTTTTATAGTACCTAACTTTTTTCTGATTGGTTGTTTTCTGTGCTGCTGTGGAGTTCTAGTAAATAGAGACTTAAGCAAATACTCGCCTCCTGTCATTAATAAAATTAAGATTATAGGTACACTAAAGCTAGCATAATCTACAATTTGTGACAATGGTTTATCCATAGTCGATTATATGGATTTGAAACCACCATCTCTAAAATAGTGGGTGCATTCTTCTGCCAAATTATACCAGGTCTCTAAACAACATTCCCAATTCGACTAGTATCACTGCTTTCTTACTAATTGAGAATGGCTTTATGGTCATAAAATGTTGGGGCTATATTTAATCCTGTTCTTTTTGAGGACCTCATTTAAGCAATTGTTATGCTCTATGAATGGACACAATGGTGTTCAATCGTAATCTAGACAGCCTGACTTGATAATCAGGTCAGACTGTCTTGGTTAAGTTACAGTAAGCCATGATCTAATCATAGTCATGTAAGCTTTTTGTTTCACCACACGAGTTGAAAACAGTGTTAGCCATTCCCCCAGAAGGGTTGAAACAGTGTTAGTCACTCCCCCTGAATCGAGGTGATCCTTCCTTGCTACCCACGTGGGCTCTGGCCGGCCGCTTTTGATTTAACCACGCCCCTCGACCAATCGGAAGAAGGGGGCGCTCGGACCAATCCGACAACGCGGCAGAACCACGTGGTGCATCTGCACCGGCTAACGATTAACAGGGTGATTGCTACACAGTATATAAACGGATACTGGGTCGCCTGGTAAGTTCATTACTCCTGACGACGGCGTGATAGAACGCTGAAACGCGCGTCGAGTTAGAATCCTTTTCTTTATTTTCTTCTATTATTTTTTGTCACTTTAGGTAGCACTATGGATTGATTTTTTAATATAAGTTAATAGTTTTTGCTACTTAGGCAGGAAGGGTATAAGGTTATAGGTAGGCACTTACTTTACAGTGCTGAGGTATACAGGGAAGTCTTGGCGCTTTCTTTAGGTGGGGAGTTCGTGGCAATTGGGGGAAGCTACTGGGCATCTTGATTACTTTATTTAGGAGCTTTTGCTTTGTTTTATTTAGCTGTCCCCCTTCCCTTACCCCTCCCCCCCCCTTCCTCCCATTACCTATTTACCTTTTTACATATTGAATCAAGGTTATAATGCTTTAGCTTGATTCTATCCCTGTTTAACCCTCTCCTGCTTTTTTAACTTTTCTCCTTAGGATTATTAAAGGTAGGGACTCCCCCCCCTTTTCCTGTATAACTCTCCCACCAGGGACTCTGGTCCCCTTTTCTTTGCTATTTTATGTTAATGTTTCTGTTATTTATGCTATGTTACACTGTTATATGGATGTATTATGTAAATATGTTTGAGGTCATTGTCTGGGTATTTAGTTATGTTAATTGGGGGATGTCTTTTCAAGCATTGTGGACAATGACCTTTTAAATTTATATTTTATTTTATATATAATTAATAAAGCCGTGGAATATTTTGCCAACTAATTCATGTGTCTGTGATTATTGAAGGTTATAATTGGTTTATAACAGGAATAGGCAAAAAGACGACAATGCGCATGTCATGCTCTGCCACCTCCACTATCAGCTGGTAGCATGGACTGACGTCAGAATGGCATCTTTGATTTACTTCAAGTGGTCATCTGACACTGTCATAAAATCAGTGGCCTCAAAACGGCTTGAGCAATGGACGTATTTTTCTCAAGCTGTTTTTACAAATGGGGAATCACTGACTGTCTGAGAATGGTAACTGACCATTCAAAGTCACTCAGCAGCATTGTCTTTGCCGAGGCTGTCCTAGGCTTTAGTTTTGAAGCTTTTCAGCTAGATATTGGATGTGGCAGAGTGATCCGGGACTGGACAGGAGATTTTGGGATTAAGCCATTTGTTGTGGTGCCTGTACTGTCAGTTGTAGGGTTAATCTTAGGGTAAGGGTTAATTCTATGTGGTAGGGTTTAGGTCAGGGGTAAGGTTAGAATAGATTTGAGGTTAGAGTTAGTATAAGCATTGGAGTAGGATTAGAATAGGGTGCGGGGAGGGTTGGTATTGGATTAGTGTCAACTACCAAAAATGTATTCAGATCCTAGACCTATGAGGCATTTAACAATCAGGACTTTTTCTTAGTTGCACTTGATGTGTAAACAATATAATAATAAAAAATATGAATACATTTTTTTCTCCATTTTTAAAATTTTGCTTATTCTTAATAGTGTGTTAGGAATGCCATAACATATTAAAAGAAAGTCCTTTTTGTCCTCTAAAAAAACAATATATTTTATTATTATTATTACTATTGTTGTTGTTAAAGAAAAATTCTTAAATTATGGAGGAAGAAATACATAGCATAAATTTTGGATTAGAACTTGGACAGTTGCCTCTGTCCGTTAGAGAATAATGACCCAGTGCCTAACTGAAGTGATCTAGATGAGCACTCTCTTTAACCCCTTAAGACCGCAGGACGTTCTATGCCGTCCTTATTTTGGTGGCTCTAAACGCCGCAGGAACGCATAGAACACCCTGCGATCTTTTCTACTTACCCGGTCGCCGGCGATCCCACGCCGGCGATCGCGGTATGGGGGACTTACCTGGGAGCCCAGGGAGTCCCACTCCGTCCTCTTCCGCCCCCAAGGGCCATGTGATCGCGAGGTCCTTGCGAGGACCCCGCGATCACATGGACGGCATAGCCGTCCAAGGCATTGCCAGCAGGGGGAGTGCCTGTAATGACAGGTACTCCCCCTGCTGTCTGAAATTTTTTTTTTTTTTAAACAGTGTAAAAATAAGATTATATATACTTAGATCATATATATATTTATTATATATATGATCTAAGTACATAGATACACATATACACATACACATCAATATACATATACTGTCTACGTGTATTTGAATATTAATATATACATAATTATATATATATATTATCAAAATACACGTACAATGATATTGATTAAATATATATATAATTTTCATTATATATATATTTATATATAATAAAAAATAAATAAATATATAAATACGTTAAAAAATAAAATAAAAAAATAATAAAAAAATCAATAGATAAAAAATATATAAACATGCGTAATTTCGTTCTTACTGTATTTTAAAATTAATATATATATTGATATCAAAATACATGTAGAACGAAATAATATATCTATCTATATACATAAGTATATACATATATATCACTATATATATACCTATATATAAATAAAAATAATAAAAAAAAAATATACATATATATATATAATAATTCTACGTATATATTTATGTAATAATTTTACATAATTAGGTCATTTTATGAATTACAATTTGCAGGACCTGCCTGACAACCCAGGCCGAAAGTTCAGGGAATTAAATTTTCTAGCACTATATGTAACCCTGTAACTTTCCAAGACACGATAAAACCTGTACATGGGGGGTACTGTTTTACTCGGAAGACTTCGCTGAACACAAATATTAGTGTTTCAAAACAGTAAAATGTATTACAACGATGATATCGCCAGTAAAAGTGACATTTTTTGAATTTTTCACACACAAATGGCACTTACACTGACGATATAATTGTTGTGATACGTTTTACTGTTTTGAAACACTAATATTTGTGTTAAGCGAAGTCTCCTGAGTATAACAGTACCCCTCATGTACAGGTTTTATGGTGTTTTCAAATGTTACAGAGTCAAATATAAGGTTTGCGTTTCATTTTTTTCACATTAAAATTCGCCAAGTTGCCTTTGAGACCGTATGGTAGCCCAGGAATGAAAAGTATCCCCATGATGGCATACCATTTGCAATAGTAGACAACCCAGGGTATTGCAAATAGGGTATGTTCAGTTTTTTTAGTAGCCACTTAGTCACAAACACTGGCCAAAATTTGCGTTCAAATTAGTTTTTTGCATTTTCAAATATTAACACTAACTTTGGCCAGTGTTTGTGACCAAGTGACTACTAAAAAAGACTGGACATACTCCATTTGCAATATCTTGGGTGTCTACCTTTGCAAATGGTATGCCATCATGGGGGTAATTCTTATTTCTGGGCTACCATATGGTCTCAAAGGCAACGTAACCAATCTGGCGAATTTCAATGTGAAAAAACTGAAATATGTAACATGCTATATTTGACCCTGTAACTTCCCAAAACACCATAAAACCTGTACATAGGGGCTACTGTTTTACACGTGAGACATTGCTGAATACAAATATGTGTATTTTATTGCAGTAAGAGCAAACAGTATTTTGACATTCACAGTTAAAATGTCACGTAGAACTAATTTTTTTTTTTAAATTATTTTCTCCCATTTTTTAATATATTTTTCATATTAAATTATGTTCCATACCTAAATATTTGATGTTAAACGAAAGCCCTGTTTCCCCTGAATAAAATGATATATAATAAGTGTAGGTGCATTTAATATGAAAGAGGTGAATTACGGTTGGACAGACATATAGCGCGAATGCCAGGTTTTGTTATACTGGCCTGCCTTGTCTGTGCCCCTTGATTGGCCTGCTTTGTCTGTGCCCCTTGATTGGCCTGCTTTGTCTGTGCCCCTTGATTGGCCTGCTTTGTCTGTGCCCCATGATTGGCCTGCTTTGTCTGTGCCCCTTGATTGGCCTGCTTTGTCTGTGCCCCATGATTGGCCTGCTTTGTCTGTGCCATACTATGCATGCTATTGGACTGGTGGCTCCATACCCTGGATAACGGTTTGTTGAGCCTGCATGCATTATTACTTGCCTCTGCCAACACTAGGGGTGCTGCCCCTTTTGCCTGCTAATGATACCTGTTTTCTAGCTTCATAGGTATCAAGTATCATAGACTCAGACTTTATGGATGCCTCTGCACAGGAGCAGAATTTGCAGGCTTTACTTAATGCGGCTGTGACCGCATCTGTTGAAAAAGCCCTGGCTAGGGCCCTCCCTCAACCACATACGGACAGGGGTGTGTGTGGAACCCCTCATTTGGCAGAAGACTCGGATGAGTCAGACTCTCAGGTGCGAGAGCAGGCAAGTGCGCGAACGCGCTATTGAAAGGGTGAAGACCCTGAACCACGCTCCCGGACGTGGTTTGAGGTTGACAACCTCGCCGGCCAGGCGCCACCGCCTATCGGGCGCAGGGGAGGAGGCCTCCTTACCCCCCCCACCTTGGCCGCGCTGGATGTGTGGCGGGCAGACCAGCCTCCCTCAGATGGAGAAGATGTTTGGGTTGAGGACCTTGGTGAGGGTCCCGGTGGACGCTGGGAAGAGGAAGACGCGCCACCGACTAGGGCCCCCACGACAATGTTGGGGGACGATACCCTTTTGGGCACTACTGGAGAACCTCTGTTAGAGCCTCAATCTATCCGACGCCCCAGGTCTTCAGACTAGTCACTGCCCGACCACTTGGCACAATTCGTGCGCTACTGGGTCCGTAGACCCCTTGGAAGTGAGGCCTGCAAGAAGCTGCGGGCGGAATGCCCCAGACCGGTACTGCCGGACAGGGTGGCGGTTACCCCTGATGTTGGCCCTAACAGACGAGGACTTCACAGAAGGTAGGGCTCTGGACCCAGCCACTATGAGGGACTGGGCACTTCGTTCCATTTGCCTGCTGGGCAATGCCACTGTGGCCCTTTGCACGGAACCCAGGAAGACGGCACTCTTCCATATGGATAACAAGCTGTCGGATTTGGGAGCCGAAGATGTGGGTCCCCTGGCTAAAGGTCTGCTGTTCAGGGAGCCTTTCATTGAGGAACTGCAGAAACAAGTTATTCTGTTTACCTCCCGGGATAAAGCGAAGTCTTCGATCGGGAAGGTCTTCCGCCCACGGTTACCTTCAGACGTATGGGTCCTTGGGACAGTGCGGAGTTATGTCACAGACTTCCACTCTTCCCCTACACAGGTTGGACGCCCGAGGATCCCCGTCATCACAAGAGGCCAACAGCCCTTGTTGGAGGTGGAAGTTCGAGCTCCGCTAGCCAAAGGCGCGGTCCTACAGGCCCCGGACTTGGGGGGTTTCGTCAGCTCGATTTTCTCCTGGTAAGGGAGAAGTCTGTAGAATTCCGTCCAGTGATCAATTTAGGAGAAATGAACGCCTTCGTGGTATACAACCACTTCGAGATGGAGGGCATTCACCTTCTTCGATGCCTTCTCTGGCCAGTAGACTGGGTCACGAGACTGGACCTAGAAGACGCTTACCTCTCCGTCCCGGTGGACGGGGCCTGTCGCAGTCCCCTCTGATTCGTATGGAGAGACTCTCCGTACCAATTCCCATGCCTCCCCTTCGGCCTCAGCTCGGCCCCTTGGTGCTTCACCAAGCTCCTGAAACCGGTGGTCACCCAATTCAGATCAGAGGCCGTACGGTGCATCATCTATCTGGATGACTTGCTTATCTTTGCAAGGACCCCGCTGGGCTCAGATTTCGGACGCGCTCTGCGTTTTCCTCGTTGGAATGCCTGGGGTTCGTGGTCATTCTGAAGAAATCGGCCTTGGAGCCTGCGCAGACGGTGGAATTCTTGGGTTTCGTAGTCGTTGCGCAAGACGGTATTCTCCGCCTGCCTGTGGCGAAGATAACGGCCATTCGGAAGGAGATCAGACGTGTTTTTTGACAAGACTGGACTCCCCTCCGGAGGTTGGCTCGCGTGGTGGGTCTCCTCTTGGCCTCGATACAGGCGTTCTACCCGGGCCCACTACATTACAGGGCCATGCAGCGGCTGAAGGCGCACTCTCTACGCAAGAGACCCTCTTAGGACCAGATGATCTCCCTGGCCTCGGACGTGCAGGCCGGATTGAGCTGGTGCCTCCTGCATATATCCGCCTGGAACAGCAAGGCGATATTCGGGATGACCCTGGACTCTTTCAGGGGTGCCTGGAATGTCGAGGCGTTATCGCAGTCGGCTAGTGGCCTTCTCTGGGATTCCTGGGCCTCTGGGATGAGGAGGTGTTATCTCTCAACATGGAGCTCCTGGTGTCGCTGGTGCTTGGAACGGGATACCGATCCCTTTACGGGTCCTGTATCTAGCGTGCTGAATTTCTTGTCTCATCTCTTTGACCTGGGTCGGTCATATCGCTCGGTTATCGTGGTTAGATCAGCTATCTCGACGGCACATGTCCCGCTTCGAGTTTTTCCCCATCGGCCAGGATCCGCTAGTCTGCAGGCTCCTGCGTGGAATGAGACAGGTGCACCCTCCGGCGCCCAAGTATTCTTCCCTCTGGGACGTGCGGTTGGTTTTGGCGTTCTTTCGGAATTGGCCTGATAACCAGGACCTTTTTCTTCGCCAGCTTTCAGCGAAATTTGCCCTCTTGTTGTGTCTGGTCTCGTTCAGACGTGTTTCGGATGTCCGGGCCTTCAATGTCGGCGCTTTCTCGTTTTTCTCCAGAGGGGATCTCCGTCAAGGTGCTTAGACGTACCAAGTCGGAATCGACGGTTGTATCATGCCCTTACTTCTAGGACTCGCCTAAGCTTCGTGTAGCGAAGGCACTGGCGCGATGGATAAAATGTCTTTTGGCTCTGGCGGGCGTGGATGCGACCTTCGGAGCGCTTTTGGTTAGGGGCGGCGCAGCTTCCGGAGCTTTTTTGGCGAGCGCTTCCCTTCAGGACATTTTGCGTTCGGCGGACGGGTCCCGTGTAGAGTTTTTTCGCCTATTTTACTTTAGACCGTCAGAACATGATTCTTTTGCTTTGCTGTCGGAGCGTTAAAACAGCAAATATGAAGCCCCCTGTCATGCTATAAAATTGTAGATTATACTAGCTTTAGTGTAACTATAATCTTAATTTTATTAATGACAGGAGGCGAATATTTCCCACCCAATTTGATTTCTTCCCCCCTTGTTTTGGATGGATTGCATTGATTGTATTTCTGTTGATTTGTCTGATTATCTGGGCTAGGTTGGTTAGTCTGGGGTGATGTTGTGGGAAGTGCATGTTATACTGTATTGACGGTCATTAGTATGGATTTCGTGTCTTTATTCTATCAGTACTGGATCGTGGGATTTATGTTTTATCAGTACATTTCGTTCACTAATCAGTGTTTTCGATTCTGTTTATTTCGTTTCAGTTTAATGGTTCGACTTCAGTTCATAGGATCGGCCGTTTGGCGGGTTAAAGATCAAGTTCATCCACTATCCGAAGTTTTTCCAGATGACATTCATCGTTATGTTGTGAATTTTTCTTTATTTAGTTATTGTCATTGTTGTGTACGTTACGTTGTCGCAGCGTGAAAGAGGAAATGGTGGCTTAGGAGGAGCCTTATATAGATACCTTATGTTTTTGTCTTTGGTGTTTATATCTCTATGTTAATGTGCTGCTGTGGAGTTCTAGTAAAGAGAGACTTAAGCAAATATTCGCCTCCTGTCATTAATAAAATTAAGATTATAGTTACACTAAAGCTAGTATAATCTACAATTGATGGGCATATAAATTAGTTTAGGCGACAATGTTCCCCAATACATCATCGCCCAGAAACACCTCCATAAACTGCTCAGGGCTAAATCCTGTGACATCCAAATTAATGCCAGGATTTGCAGTCAAGGATGGGATGTCTGGCCTCTGGCGATGAGGCACTACCCACTTCTCAGCAGTTCTGCCAGCTGGAGCAGCACGTCTCCTTCTGGCAGGGGGACTAGCAGGCACAGATACAACATCACCAGATACATCACTAGCAGTAGACACTGTATCTAGTGATGATGTATCTGAGCACCTGGCAGGGTCAAAATCAGGGTCAGAGTCTGACATAGACGCGTCAGACTCTAGCGCAAGGGTGGCATATGACTGCTCAGTGCTGGTTGACTTCCGTGACCCATGTGACATGATCACAATCACTTTACTTAGTGACCTGTCAAAAAAAAAAAAAATCAACCCCTGAAAAAATGAAGCAAAATAAGCAAAATAAGTGCTGCTGTGCAAGAGCCTGTGATCTGTATAGTGATCACTGGCAGGACAGGGGTTAATCATTCTTAAAACAGCTTTTGGGTCTCAAAAAAGAAAAAAAGATCACAAAAAATTAACCCCTAAAAAAAGGCACAAACAGCAGAAGTGTGCTGCTGTGCAAGAGCCAGTGATTATAGTGATCACTGGCAAGACAGGGGTTAATGGCTCTGAAAAGAGCCTTTAGGTCTCAAGATTTTACAAATCCCTACCTATAAATACCTAAATCTCTCTAGCTAAACCACAGATCTCTCTCCCTCTCTCACTAAAACACAAGTGAAGAGAGGGAGGCAGATCCACACTAATCGGAGAAATGGGGAACACACTTGGGATGAAATTGCTAATGGGGCAAGCTGTGATTGGATGACCCCAGCCTGCCCCTTATGATGCGGCATGCTACGGACGCCCACAGAAGCCCCATGATTCAGTGCCTTTAGAAAAAGGGGGGGGGGGAGTTAATATTGATAATTTTATTTATTTTATATTTATTTTTTTATATATATTATTATATATGCACTGAGTGCCAGGACCCCTCAAGGCACTCAGCACATGCAGAGTATCACTGCTATACTATCAGAGCTTCCAGAGCTCAAAATAGGTGCAGACGTACCAGGTACGTCCAAGGTCATTATGGACCATTTTCAGCCAGACGTACCTGATACGTCCGCGGTCGGGAAGGGGTTAAGGAGATTAGGGCTAGTTTAGAGGATTCTTCTTAGACCTCTCTGAGTCTTTATAGCCCTTCTACCTATCCAGCATTTCTGGAAACTAGCTAAGAGAAAGGGGGGCTGTGTGTCTGTGATACATTTAACTTTATATCACCTTATTGACACTTTTTATGACAGCATCACTCCGGTCTCCATACTCTCTGCCTATACCCATCTATTTAGAGGGACTTTCCTTGCCCCTGGCAATATTATATAATAGGTAATAGTATTACCATTATTACACAATTAGCCACTATAGGGGAATGAGTATAGTATCCCTTTGTTATTTATAAATGATACAATAAAGACTTTTGTCCATTACTCAATTTACTTTAACAAAGGGTACTAACCACGGTATTAGGAAGCATTACTCTGCTTTCCCTTTCTCCCTCTATTATACACCTATGCTCACTAGGATTTGTAGGTATCACTTTATTATAGTTGTCTAACCTTTTCCTATGCCAGTTTTAGATCTCCTTCTTGGGAGATTTTTTCTTTTTTCAGTTTATTAGCATACCTGGGTACAAGCCCTCGGTGGGACTGGCACCACCACCTGACCACATTTCCTTGTTTCTTCCACTCATACCGCTTTTCCCATCTTTCAAGGGGTTTGGCAAAACAAGGAGTTGGAGTTGTACGTGGCTGGGTGAAGGAAGAGACCTTCAATGACATCAGTGAGGACAAGGAACGGGACATGGCTAGCTTGGTATCCAACCTTGTGCAAATGGGGAGTTTGCGGTTGTGCAAATGGACTGTTTGCGGTTGTTTGCGGTGCGTTAAACGGGGAGTTTGGTCTGTCACTGTGAAGCGGGCGTAACCCTTACATTACCTGATCGATACAACATCATACAGTAGGTCCCCCCCTCATTATTTTTATGGCACCCACCGCTCATGGGTGGGGGCGGGCGGGAGGACAGTAGGTCCCCCCATTGTGATTTATGGCCCCCACCCACCGCGCAGGGGTGGGGGCCGGGGGGGGAGGACAGTAGGTCCCCACCCCCTTATCCTTATTTACTGAATATTCTCCTGTATAACAATGTTTGGCATTTAGTGAATATTCCCTATTCTGCTCTGTGTCAGTGTGTATCAGGGTCTCTGAGGAAAGGTGTCAATACATATCTGCCAAGTGACCCTATGTAGGGGGAACAGTCAATATTCTGCTCTGTGTCAGTGTACATCAGAGTCTCTGAGGACAGGTGTCAATCCATATTTGCCAAGTACCCTATGTAGGGGGAACAGTCCCTATTCTGCTCTGTGTCAATGTGTATCCGGGATCCTTAGGATAGGTGTCAATCCATATCTGCCAAGTGACCCTATGTAGGGGGAACAGTTCCTATTCTGCTCTGTGTCAGTGTGTATCAGGGTCTCTGAGGACGGGTGTCAATCCATATCTGCCAAGTGACCCTATGTAGGGGGAACAGTCCCTATTCTGCTCTGTGTCAATGTGTATCAGGGATCCTTAGGATAGGTGTCAATCCATATCAGCCAAGTGACCCTATGTAGGGGGAACAGTCCCTATTCTGCTCTGTGTCAGTGTGTATACGGGATCCTTAGGATAGGTGTCAATCCATATCTTCCAAGTGACCTTATTTAGGGGGAACAGTCCCTATTCTGATCTGTGTCAGTGTGTATCAGGGTCTCTGAGGACAGGTGTCAATCCATATGTCAAGGTGTCAATATGTCATATGTCAGGTGTCAATCCATATCTGCCAAGTGACCCTATGTAGGGAGAACAGTCCCTATTCTGCTCTGTGTCAATATGTATCAGGGATCCTTAGGATAGGTGTCAATCCATATCTGCCAAGTGACCCTATGTAGGGGGAACAGTCCCTTTTCTGCTCTGTCAGTGTGTATCAGGGTCTCTGAGGACATGTGTCAATCCATATCTGCCAAGTGACCATATGTAGGGGGAACAGTCCCTATTCTGCTCTGTGTCAGTGTGTACCAGGGTCTCTGAGGACAGTTGTCAATCCATATCTGCCAAGTGACCCTATGTAGGGGGAACAGTCCCTATTCGGCTCTGTGTCAGTGTGTATCAGGGTCTCTGAGGACAGGTGTCAATATGTCATATGTCAGGTGTCAATCCATATCCATTGTGATTTAGGAATGTGATTTATGCCCTTTATGGATTAAAACCAGACTCTGCATCAACTGTGTAATTTTCCATGGGAGTTTTGCCTCTGGTATGCCACAGTCCAGTTGTTAGTCCCCTTGAAAAAACTTTTCCATCACTATTGTGGCCAGAAAGAGTCCCTGTGTGTTTTAAAATTCGCCTGCCCATTGAAGTCTATGGCGCTTCGCCCGGTAGCCGGTTCGCGAACATTTGCGGAAGTTCGTGTTCGCCGTTCGCGAACCGAAAATTTTGTGTTCACGACATCACTACAGAAGACCATGGGGCGAACATTGAAACACACAAATGCGAATTAGAAACAGTAAATGTACCGAAATTACAAAAGAATGAATGTAAACAAATTAGCCAGCAAGTGGAAATTGGTGAAGTAATGTAAAGTGCCAAATGGGCACAAACGAATGCATACTGTCTGAGATATTGTGGAAATAAAATTAAAAATGTATAGTGTAAATATGTGACTCCATCTTGTAACATAAGGTAAAAGATGCACAGACATATTTTTTTTTTTCTTACTCCATTCACTGCATGACCAAACTGATTGGAATGTGGCTAATACAAACAGTGATTATAGATAAGGCATATCTGACACTTAGAACTAAGTTTTGGAAACCAAAGTATTTGGAACAAGGGGGGTTGAGAGCCCAGCCAAGAGATACATATCTATATATACTAACCATATAATTATGTTTAATTATATACAAATAGTAGCTGCAATAATAATTTTAATACATTCGTAGAGAGAACCTAATGAATACATTTAATTATTAGTAAAACTAATATTAGCTGAATGTGTGCAAAAGACATGTATATATTATGCGTTGTCACATATTAATAGTACAGACATACTTAGCTCATACAATAAGACAGTGTGAGAAAACCAGACCAATTAGACCAATTAGACCAATTAGAGTCAAGAAGAGATACTCCCTACCAGTAATTCATTTTACATTTCAAATTCAATGGGACTTCTATAAGACCCCATTGCAAGAGTGAGTTGAACCAAAGTCAAGATGCTTTAAAAATAAACTTTATGGCACAAAAAAGAGACTGGTGGTCTACCAAAAAGGACCACTATTCCCTTGAAGTATGACATTCATTAATGATGGATTGCCCATAAAGATAAGACATTTTTGACATAATTTGCATCATGAAATACAATTAACCCTTTAGATAAAGTGGTAGTTGGAATATGTAATGACAATGTGTTGTGATGCAACAACGCCATCTACTGATGAATGTCTATAGGACTATCATTAGAAGAAGGTACACCCACCTATTCCCATTGGTCACTTTAAATTGCTGACGTTAAGAAATTCAAGATAAGGAATTCTTTAAAGAAATTGGGGTTTCAGGAGATCATCAAAGCATCATTAGATCAGACCAGCCCAAGGGATACCACTCTAACACTCTGTCTTTTCAACTAATTTCTGGGACTTAGTTAAACTTTTTGCGAACCAGAACTATTCTATATTTCTACTCAATTTCTCTACTCAAAACACTTTTACTTGCATGCACCATTCATGGGATTATATTTTCAAAATATATCCAAATACATCCATTGATAAGGGCACCTTTTTACACATATGGTGGTACTGCCAAACAATACTTATTGGAAAGATATAATTACATTAATTGATTATATGACAGGAAATAAATTAACAATGGTGTAACGGTATCTTCCGCTGACGGATGCTCCTAGTGCTTTCGAGGACTCCAAGCACTCTGCCTGACACCATAACCACTGCAGACCCCACGAACCGCCGCAGCTTGGTTGGGGTCTCGCCGTCTCCACCCACTCTGGACCCAAGACCAGGGTCCAGCTTCCAGTAGGTGGACCTCTCCGAATTCCAGAGAGCAGGAACATGAACAAGCTCTTAGCAGAGCTTAGTGATTATACCATGGGGAGTATAGTGATTATAGCAATCCCCAGAGTGTAGTGCTTCAATCCCCCAAACATGAGCCGAAACTTCATGAAGGTACAAGATGATCTGCACTTTTAATGACCACACACTGGCTTTTATGCAAGTCCCCATGCAAGGGGACATCCCACAGGGTGGGACACAGTACAACCAATCCTTTACAGGCAAACCGTAAAACACACCCAGCACCAACATACAATCCCTCCCCTTTGCCTATTATATAATTACTGAACACAATGGGTTAATGTAATTTATCACAGGCAGGAAAAATACACTTTTTATACATACACTGTAACTTTAGAAATATGCATCATATTCACATAAAACATACATATTCAGAATCAGCATACTTTAAATTTAAACATAACCAAAAATCATACAAATCCCCCCAGTACATAAAAAGTTAGACGGAAGTCCTTTATGACCGACCGCAAGCACATCTTCCTGCCCAAAACAGTTCCATAGATTTTGGCTGTGCGGTCGGTCAATTTTATGCAGAAAAACTACTAAGTCCCATTCGAACGTGCGTTCGAATCTTCGAACGGGACTTAGTCTCTGCAGCTGAAAGTTCAGTGTAGGAGAAGGTAAGGCTCAGCGGTGTTCGCGGAAATGTGTAACCGATTTTAGTTCCATGGATTTGGCTACACATACCGCAGACCTCGTTCAAATGAACAAAGATGGCCGCCGCCACGTGTTCGTTTGCACGAACTGTGGCAACCCAGCGGTCGGCAATTAACCTGCAGTAACCTCACAGCCTGGGAGGTAAATTGCCTGCACACTTCCACTTCTGGGTGGTCCACCTGTGTGGTACTTGGTTCAGTAAGACCCATTTTCTCAACCGAGTGGGAGAAAGCTAGAAACAAAATATTTTAACTAAGTCTGGGGGCACTGGGGACACCGTCTTAAAGGGGCATTGTCACACAAAGTCTCAATATGTCCCCAGATGATTCGTAAAGGGCCAGCATGGTCCAATACAAGTCCATAAGCCACAATGCAGTTCTTAAAGGACCAGCAGCAGCACAATATAAATCCATTAGCCCAAATAATGTTTTTAAAGGGCCAAATCTCCCAGGGGCCAGTCATGCAGAAGGAGGCTGGCAATCAGACTCCTCCAACAGCCAGGGGGAAAGGGCATCTTGTTACCTAAAAATCCAGTGACAAAAGGTGTTTCGTCACAAATGGATCCTGGACTAATTTTATTAAATTTAATTGAGTCAAAAATGAAGATAAAGGATTCAATGTTAATTTTACACATCATTACAGCAGCCAAATGAGTGATAGCACAGAATTGGAAAAATATACAAATCCCATCCACCCGAGAAGTGATAGCACAAGTAATATGGCAAGCAAAAATGGAAAGAGGCATCTTAGTGAGCTTAGAAAATCAGGTAAGGTATCTATCTGAAAGACAGTTAAAAAAAAAGTGATGCCGGAATCCGGTCTGACGTCATATTCCAGCTCCTGGCATCACTAAGCGGCAGTAAGAGCTCAGGCTACAGCACTCCCTCAACCCGCAATAGAAGCTGCCGCCCGCCTCATGGGGGGCCCAAAGATGGCCAGCCGGTGCCCACAGAGAGGGCTCGGCGTGCCATAGGTTCTAGCCAATAAAAGTACTTGCTGCTGTTTAACTCAATCAAACAAACCTGGACATCCTCACCCTTAACGCTATATGCCTAACACTGTTAGAGGCAGAGGAACACTATAGCATTCCTAATACTATTATGTACCTTTAACTATTGCTAGGATAATTGGAGTAGACAGGGTTAGGTAGATAGTTCTTTGTTCTTAAAATTAATGCTTCAATATAATCTACATATTGTTTTTTTTTTGTTTTGTTTTTTATACAATCTAACTGTATTAACTTTAGTACATAACTCTGTTACCTTAAAGGGACTCTTCACTACCCAAATTCAAAAAGAATGAAACATAATTAAATAAAATCCCCATTTAGTAGATATACTACCAATGAAAACATCCATGGATTTATGCATTTTTTTTTTCATTTGGGGTATATATATAAAATATCATACAAATGCTGCAGATCTCTGTGACCAGACCAGACTTTCTGTGGCTGTCCAAACACAACCTTCCCAATGCAGCTCAATGAGAAGGCAGGTACAATAAGCAAGGCAGGTACTTTGGGCAGTTTTCTAGATGTTTGGAGTCAGGGCCGGTGCAAGGATTTTTGGGTACATAGGCGAAGATGTATTTTTCCGCACACCCCCCCCCCCGCCAAAATAACATCTTCACCTATGTGCCTCTTAACCAGCCCCTCTCCTCGTCCATTATTGGTCCCCTCCCTTCCCTGTCCCTTAGTGTTCTTCAAACCTCTCCCCTCTTTTCCCTGTCCCTTGGTGTTTCTCTCCCCTCCCCTCCCTGTCCCTTGGTGCACCCCACACCCCCTTCGTGGTCTCACTCCCCTTCCTGGTGTGCCTCCTACCTCTCTTGTAGCATTGCCGAGTGGAGGATATCCCCTACAGAAGCTTCAATTTTCTTTACCTGGCCGGACTGACAGGGACTGCTCTCTCAGTGAGCACCTCCGGTCAGAGTGGACGGGTACAGGAAACAGAAGCTCCTGTACTGCGCTCCTCCACGCTACACTCAGGGGTGTATACACACTGACAGTCCCACACCCTAATTGAGAAACACACAGACTCACTGATCTGACACACTCATTCATTGACACACACACACTGACACTCATTGACAGACACACTGATAGTCACACACAGACTCAATGACAAAGATACTCTCACTGATTTGACAGACACTCACAAACACACACTCATACACCCACATGCAACACTCATACAATCACTCACAGACATACACACATACACTCACTCACAGACAGTCACTCAAAGACACACATACACTCACTCACGCACACACACACACTCACTCACAGACACACAGACAGTCACTCAGACACACTGACAGTCCCACACCCTAATTGAGAAACACACAGACTCACTGATCTGACACACTCATTCATTGACACACACACACTGACACTCATTGACAGACACACTGATAGTCACACACAGACTCAATGACAAAGATACTCTCACTGATTTGACAGACACTCACAAACACACACTCATACACCCACATGCAACACTCATACAATCACTCACAGACATACACACATACACTCACTCACAGACAGTCACTCAAAGACACACATACACTCACTCACGCACACACACACACTCACTCACAGACACACAGACAGTCACTCAGACACACAGACAGTCACTCACAGACTCACAGACTCACAGACACACAGACACACAGTCACTCACAGACACACAGACACACATACACTCACACACAGTCACTCACAGACACACAGACAGTAACTCACACACTGACACACAGACACACAGACACTCACACACACACTGACACACATACACTCACACATAGTCACTCACAGACACACAGACAGTCACTCACAGACACAGACACACTCACACACACAGACACATACACTCACACAGTCACTCACAGACACACAGACAGTCACTCACACACACACACAGACACTCACACACATATGATGTCATATTCCAGCTTCCGCGGTATCAGCAGAAAGCGCGCGAGGGAGCAGAGCGGTGAGATTAGAGCTCCCTCACCACGTCTGATCTCAGCACTGCCGCACGCCGCGCCGGGGGTCCAGAAGGTGGCCTGGCAGGAGGGAGAGCTTCCCTCCTGCCGGTCACTGAAATCTTGCTCCCCCAGAGCCGGTGCACCCTAAGGCGGCCGGCCCTGTTTGGGGTGTTATTTAAATTATTGTTTTGGTTTACCTATACATTGTGTAACACCAATGTTACATTTCTGCATGGATTTTTTTTTACATCCACTCATTTTTTACTTACCTGATTCCAGCTCCGATGTCCCTTGGCCCTGAGTTGAGGCTCTGCTTTCTCCAACATCACTTGGCAGGTGTATAGTCGCCATTTGGGCAGTCGGAATCCAGGACAACCAAACCCATATCCTAACCCAATAACACGCAGACACTAAGGAATATGGGAAAATTTGTCCACAGCTTTATTAACCAATAATAATAATAATAATAATAATAATAATAATAATAATGATAATAACGATAATAATAAATTAACAGGTAAACATGGGTCATTGCCCCCCATACTCTGCCCTCGCATCCTGTTCCTTCTGATAACATATAAAAGGCAATGACCCCCATATAAATAACATATATATATATATATATATATATAACATACACCAACATTATTCCAATACACCAATTTTAAAAGTGCCAACCATCCATTAACCACGGCAGGGGTATATCCGGATACCCCTTCCCCACCAGGTTCTGAGCCACCGACAGGACTCGAAACCTATCAACCACCGATGACCACAACTTGTTTGTTTCCCATCACGTTCATCCTGGGGAGCCTATTTCCTCTCCTTCAGCTCCCCGTCCCGCCACAAGCTCAGACCTTGACCCCTTAAGCTGTCTGAGCTCCGCCACCTCGAAGAAATAGCGCCATCTGAATACCATCCTGCCAACCCAAGTTGAGCAGATCCAGACCCACATCCGAGAGATGAACACCATCCGAGCGGTAGTACCCCGGCAACCCCTCCTCCAACTCGCGGTGCCTCACTACCACTCCCCCCACCTTCCTGACAAAGCTTGCCATCAAGCTGTTCACCTTTTTCCTGCACTTATCGACAGCCACCGGATCCCGTGCATGCCGCCACCGGCGCCGCGGGACGATTTCCGACCAAACTAACATAACTCCAGGAAGCAGATCCCTCAACTTGTTGATGTCCTGCTTCATCCACTTCACCAGCCCGCGTTGCGGCATAAGACCCAAGTCATTACCCCCCGCATGGATGACCAGCAGGTCTGGCGTTTGCCCACCTGCAACCATCCTAAACAGCGCCCCGCAAACATCCCCCCAGCAAAACCCCCGATACCCAAACCATCGGACCGCCAACTGGTCCCTCGGAAAGCCCAGCTGCTGGCCCTGTGCTCGAGCTGCGGCTCTCCTCACGGCCCAGAAGACGAAGGAATGGCCCACAATCCATGCAACTCGCCCTGGGAGGAGAAAAACAAATGGTGAGGGAAGTACGAGAGAGACCCCCCACCCCGGCCTCAAAACATTACTGTGGGGGCGTGGCCTGACACCGCATGGAAGCAGTCGCATAGACCGCGAGCTCCGTGCTACCGTGCGGAACGCAGGGGAAGAGATGGCCACAAAATCAGGCAAGAAACTAAAACAAAAAACATTACATCCCCATCTGAAAATGGTGCACAGTAGCGACCAAGATGGCGACGGAGGCCCACACTCCCCCTTATCAGACCTCAATGCCAGAGACACCCCTGATAACCCAGACACCCCCAACTCACAACCAGCCACGGACGCTTCGGTGAGCCACATGCTGCGCACACTACAAACCAGCCTGCGAAGTGACTTCTCCAAAATGGCGTCCGACATCAGGGCAGATATACAAGCCCTAGGAGACAGAACCGCTCACCTAGAAGAGAAGACTGACGGGCTATTGGGGGCACACAACGAACTGGCTGACACACATACAGCGCTCAAACAAAAGGTAATTTACCTAGAGGGGAATATTGCTGACAACGAGGACAGAGAAAGGAGGAATAACATAAGGCTAAGGGGAGTGCCAGAAGACATAGGCCCCCAAGACCTAACTAAATTTGTGCAAGAAGTATTCAAAGCCCTGATCCCGAGCCTTGAAACCTCAGAACTCCGCCTAGATCGTACACACCGCCTGCCGAAACCTAAGCATTTACCGCCTTCTACCCCAAGAGATCTGATCACGAGGGTTCATTATTTTACCGTTAAAGACCAGCTGATGCAGGCCTCCCGAACCGCCACAACACTGCCTGCCCCATTTACGGATATAAAGCTGTTCATCGACCTGTCCGCCAACACGATGTCCAGGAGAAGGGCCTTTGCGCCCATTACCGCAGCGCTCTGTGCCGCCGCCATCCCATACAAGTGGGGATTTCCTGCAAAGATCTTGTTGAGGAGAAATGGCACAGACCGCATCATCTTAACGCCACAAGACGGCTTTCGCTTGCTTAAAGACTGGGACATACAGTTACAGAAGACATCTGACCCAAGATCGCCCACGACATCGCCACCCAGGAAACTCACAAAGAACTTACACATGATCCCTTGGCATGACTCTCATGCAAAAGCGCAAGACGTGCCGATTGCCTACTCGCCTAATCGCACCCTGGCAGACCGCCACTGAGGACTCACAAATATCCATTCATATGTAATGTATAAATCTTGTTTGCCTAATACCCCCCTGCGCAACCCGAGCGGCTGCATTAATCTAATCATTGTTTCTAAACCACTTGTCCACGTTAGCCGGACATTGCTTAGATAGTGTTTAATTTACTGTGTTACTACCCTGAACAGGGCATTGTTATAACGATCCATTAGATAAGAGTGACTAAGCTGCTGGTCGCGCTTAAATACTGGATAATCTCAGCTAACGGACAGATACTGATCCGAACACTACTTAGTAGTAATTAACGACCTATTCGCCAAGACCCCCCATACGGCTTACTCTCCAAGCCATACCATACCCGTTTGCAGACCCCTGCGCAGTGCCACTAGGCTGACGGGTTTTGTATATAGTTCTTGTTACCCTGCCCCATTGCCCCCTACCTCCCAACACCCCGGAGCGACCCCACGCAATCTGACCAATAGACAAAATGCAGATCAAAATCATCTCGTTAAACACGAAAGGATTAAATTCACCTAATAAGAGGCGTCTGGCGCTTCTAGAGGCCAAAAACCAGAAAGCGCAAGTGGCCTTCTTCCAGGAGACGCATTTCAAATGGGGCTCCAGACCCAAGTTCTACTCACCCGGGTTCCCAATAGACTACCACTCATGCGTCTCTAAAAAAAAAAGAGGAGTTTCTATCCTAGTGAATAAATCAGTTTCATTCGAACTAGTTAGGAAAATCAGTGATAGCAAGGGCAGATATCTCATTCTCCAATGTTATCTCAATAACAGCCCCTATACGTTAATGAATGTTTATGGACCCAATGACAACCAAGAATCATTTATGTCTCGAATGCTAGCATTGTTGAAATTGTATAGCTTTGGGGAGGCAATATTTGGAGGTGACACTAATTTTCTCCTAGACAGTTCCAAAGACTCCTCTGCTTCAAACACGGTCATACCTGCCACGTCCAAGAGACGACTCAAACAGTCCCAACACATCTGCACTACCCTGATGGCCCACGACTACGTTGACCCTTGGAGAATACTACACCCTACTGACACCGACTACACATGTCATACCCCCGCACACAACAGCTACTCAAGAATTGATAGGTTCTTGATCAAGACGACGTCCTTGCCAAAAGTACTCCACACAGACATTGGCGTGATATCGTGGTCAGACCGCGCTCCCATATCACTGACCCTAGAAGATAAGTTCCCTGCCAGTGACAAACCCACCTGGAGACTTAACAAAGCCTTACTTAACAACCCGCACGTAGTCGAACAGATCACGTTGGATCTCGAGAACTACTTTAAGGACAATGCTGGACAGGACATAGACCCTGAAACCACCTGGCTGGCACACAAAGCAGTCATAAGAGGCAGCTTTATCAAACATGCTTGTCAAATCCACTGGTCACGCAAAACACAATATATAACCCTCATTGACGAAATAAAACTTCTGACGCACACGAACAAGCACTCCCCTACTGACACAACACACCGCAAACTGCTACACCTTCAGACTAAACAAAGAGATATGGAACTGGCAAAAATTACTTATTACCTACAAAAATCAAAACATAAATTTTTCATGGCAGGAAACAAAGCTGGAGCCACATTGGCAGCACAGCTTAAACAAAAAATGCACGCCTCCAGAATTGCCTACCTCAAAGGGAGCGAAGGTCAGAAAATCATTGACCCTCGGAAAATTGTTAACATGTTTGCAAAATATTACCACCTATCGTACAACCTTAAAGAGGACCAAACTACCTACGTTCCTGACACTGGTGACATAGATGGATTCCTCTCCGACATTCATCTGCCCTCCTTGTCGCAGACCGCAATACACTCCCTAGAACAACCCATTACGCTGGACGAAATCACACAAGCGATAACAAATCTTCCCCCCAATAAAGCCCCAGGACCGGACGTTTTTTCCAACAGGTATTACAAGACGTTCACGCAAATCCTTTCTCCCCACTTACTCGCCCTATACCGCCAATGTGCAACTAAGGGGGCCCTACCAAACGAAGTACTTCTAGCACACATCTCCACACTACCCAAACCCGGGAAACCGCCCACAGTATGTAAAAATTTCAGGCCAATATCGTTACTAAATGGAGATGCCAAGCTATACGCTAAGATACTGAGCAATAGGCTGGCTCCGCTTCTTAGCCAACTAGTACATAATGATCAGTCAGGATTTGTCCGGGGACGCCAGGGCTCGGATAACATCCGCAAGATCCTCACAATTCTGTCTGCCATGGAGGGACAGGCGACCGAGGGTCTTTTCCTAGCACTGGATGCGGAGAAGGCCTTCGACCGCCTCAACTGGTCGTACATGTCACAGGTGTTGGCGAAATACGGCTTCCCGGCTGAAACAATCAAGGGAATAAGTGCCCTTTACAGTAGCCCAGCGGCCAAAGTATCGAATGGAGGGTTCACCTCAGAAAAATTCATGATCAAAAACGGGACCCGCCAGGGGTGCCCCTTATCCCCCCTGCTGTATATTCTATCACTGGAACCGTTAGCATTGAAAATACGCACAAATCCGCAGATTAAGGCCATCACAATCCATGACAAGGAATACAAGTTGTCACTATTTGCGGACGACGTTCTTGTTTCATTAAGTAGTCCAGAACACTCCCTCCCACATCTTATGCAAACTTTTGATGACTTTGGCCGGGTTTCTCACTATAGACTCAACAAAGACAAAACCCAAGCCCTGCCAATACGCACACCATGGGAGGCGCTACAACGCATGAAAACCCAGTACCAATTCGACTGGAGATCCAACTCCCTCACGTATCTGGGGGTGAAAATCGGGGCGTCTATTGACGCTATAATAAAATACAATTACCTAACATTACCGCAACAATGTAAATCAGAACTATCAAAATGGTCACATACCCACCTGTCCTGGCTAGGGAAAATTAATGCGTATAAAATGTCAATCCTGCCCAAATTACTGTACATCTTCCGAATGTTACCACTTAAAATCTCAATCTCCATACTAAAAACGCTTCAAAAACATGCAATGCGTTCATCTGGGGCAACAAGAAACCCAGGGTCCCCAGCTCGACACTATACGCACACATCACTAAAGGTGGTACAGGCCTCCCGAATCTTACCCAATATTACAAAGCTACAGCATTAGCGACGGGCATACACTTGCACTCCCCGACGGGGGAATTACAATGGGTAGACATGGAAAGGACACAAATATCGGAGCATAACTTAATTGATATAATGTGGACGCCCAAACACCTTAGACCCTCTAATCTTCGTCTGCTCCCAACCACGACATATACGATAACTGCGTGGGATAAATTCATGGACACCCTAAATTGCAAAACCTTTTTCCATGCCCACGCCCTCCTGGCGGCCCTGAAGGCCACGACCTCAGATCTACCACTGGGAAATTGGATCTCGGCAGGGGTCACACATGTCCACCAACTCATAGACGATAAAAAAGTCATACCATACTCAGACTTGCAAACCAAGTGGCAATTACCACACAGGGAAATCTACACCTACCTCAGACTGAAAGGAATAACAATGTCACACGTACAATTACAACATACTGGGCCCTCAGACACACTTATCCCAGGGTCCGCCATTATACACAGATGTTTAACTACACCGAGTAAACCGAAATCTATCTCCCTATGCTACAGTATGTGGGCCAATACACAAAAACACCAAACCCAACTATGCAAAACGAGATGGGAAGAAGACTGCTCCGTCAGACTTTCGGATGATGACTGGCTACAGGCCCTTAATGTCCAAACTAACAAAATGTTACACACATATAGAGGCACATAGAAAACTAGCCTATAGATGGTACATGCTATAAAAACTATAAAAACTAGCCTATAGATGGTGCTCAAAAGAAATGGGGACATTGGTACACATCTGGTGGTCCTGCCCAAAGATCCAACCTTTATGGACAGAGGTCCGAAACACACTCCGTAAATTAACCGTAGCGAGCTTACCAAATAACCCACAAACATATCTATTACTCTTGCTCCCTACAAAACTCACCAGAGCGCACAAACAAGTGAGCGCCCTGGTCATTATGGCCGCCAGGAACTTGTTGGCACTAACTGGAAATCACAAAATTTCCCCTCCAAAACCCAACTCTGGGACAAAATACAACAATACTATATTTATGAAAGCATGACTATGACAGATAGCGCAGACGCACAACGTTTCCGAGAAACATGGAAACCATGGGTAGACCTACAAAGTAAACAGAGATTGTTTGAAACAACCACGTCATTGTAGCGTTACTCACCTTTCCCAGGGGCCGGCCGCGGTCCTCTCTTCAAGCCGCGCGCGGTCCTGCGGCTGCACGAGCCGCGCGCGGCTCATCCGACGCTTCTGGCAGGAAGGCGGGCAGTGACCGCGAGATGCGGTCACGTGTCCCGCCTGAATCTAAGAGTGCGCCGCGAGTCTCGGGCGCGCTCTTAAAGAGACAGTGGGAGCCTAAATTGGCAAAAGGCTCCCATTGGCCCCTGTCATGCCACACACCCCATACACTTACCTTTTGGGGGTGTGGAAGTGACAGGAGCCAATCACATTAGTTTTGAAGCTACTTATACTTACCCTTTTCCCTTAGTTCCTTGCCCTATCGTGGTTTCTGTTTCAGTTCCCTTTAGCGCTTGTTGTGTTCAGTTGTGTTCCTCCGTATTTGACCTTGGCTTTGTATTCTGACTTCGTTTTCGCTTTATCCTTGTCTGTTCTGTTTGCCGGCTTGCTGTTTCCTGTGTACCAGACCCCGGCTAGTCCTCGTTTACGCTGTCTCTTTGTGCCCTTGACCTCGGATCGTTCCTGACTCTGTACTTCTCCTATATACGTCGAGTCCGGCCATTCTAAGGTCCGGTAGACGTATCTCTCCTCTGTGCTGTCTTCTGTTTAGCTGGATCCTGCGTGTAGGGGTATATTCACGTTACATTACGATAGGGACATGGACCCCGCAGATTTAGCTCAACAGATGGCGTCCCATGAGGCTAGATTTATAGAGCAGGATCACCGTATGGATCAGATAGCTCAGGCTCTCCAGACGCTCTTAGCTAGAACCATTCCAACAACCACACCTAACCCTCCTACACGCCTTGTTCCTGGAGTATCTACTTTGCCTAATACTTCGGCCCATTTGACAGCTCCTCCTAGGTATGGAGGGGATTCTAAGACATGCAGAGGGTTCATTAACCAAATAGAATTTCACTTTGAGCTGTATCTACGTTCATTTCCCACAGAGAGGTTTAAAGTTGGGTTCTTTATGCACCAACTTACCGATAAAGCACTTGAGTAGGCAAATCCTATTTGGGAAGCTAATGGACCTATGGTGCATGATTTTCACAGTTTTCTTACAGCTTTTCGCAGAACTTTTGACACTATGAAAAGGTCTAAGAATGCCGCAAGAGCATTAATGAGAGTTAAACAGGGTTCTAGGTCTGTGACTGATTTCGCTATTCAGTTTCGTACCCTTGCCTCACAGGTAGATTGGACCAACAATGGGTTAACTACTGCCTTCATGGAAGGTTTATCAGACTCTATATTGGATGAGGTAGCAGCTAAGGAGCTTCCTATTGCCTTAGAGGACCTTATTGACTACCTCATTGATATAGATAATAGAATTCGTTACAGGCTCTATACCAAGAACAGTAATAGACGTTTTGTTACACCTATTCACCCCAGAGTTAATATACCGGAGAGTGTTAAAGTATCTGAAGAGGAACCTATGCAATTAGGGGTTGCCAAACTCTCCGATAATGAAAAATTACATAGGAGAAGGGAGGGACTCTGCCTATATTGTGGTAGGAGAGACCATATGGTAAAGGAATGTCCTTTGCTCCTGGAAAACTCTCGCACCTAAGACCTTATAGGGGACTGGCCTTGGGTGTGATTTCTAAGTCTCCTACATTGACTCCTAACCGACTGCTTCTCCCTGTTTCTTTACATATGGGAGAGAGTTGTAAAGTTGAAAATATTTACGCTCTGGTTGACTCTGGGGCAGCTGAGAATTTTATAGACTCTGGTTTTGTAAAGAAAAACAACATTCCCATCAGAGAGAAGGAGATACCCTTGGCCGTTGAGGCCATAGATGGTAGACCATTGATATCTCCAGTTGTTACTCATGAGACTGCACCGTTACACATGTACACAGGGGTTTACACTATGAAACCATTCGGTTCCAGGTCATCACCTCTCCCTCTTCACAATTAGTGTTAGGGTATCCATGGTTACGTGCCCACAATCCCATTTTTGACTGGGAGACAGGGCAGATAAAATCATGGAGTGAAGCCTGCCACGAGTCATGTACTATTGAAGTAACGCCTGTGAATTCTATTAATGTTCCTACCATTCCTCCTTTGTCTACGGCTATACCCTCTCAGTACTTATCTCTTAAGACTGTCTTTGATAAAAGGGAAGCTGACAAATTACCGCCTCACAGACCCTACGATTGTGCTATTGACTTGTTGCCTGGCACTATACCTCCAAAGGGCAGGGTGTACCCTTTATCGGTTCAAGAAAACCGTGTCATGGAGGAATACATTAAGGAATCATTAGACAAGGGATTTATTAGGAGATCCTCTTCTCCGACAGGAGAGGGGTTCTTCTTTGTATCGAAGAAAGAAGGTGATTTAAGACCTTGTATTGATTATAGAGGTCTAAATAAAATCACCATCAAAAATGCTTACCCTATACCATTAATAACAGAATTATTTGACAGGCTCAAACATGCTACGGTATTCACCAAACTAGATCTTAGAGGAGCATACAATTTGATACGTATAAAAAAGGACCACGAATGGAAGACAGCATTCAACACTAGGTCAGGTCATTATGAGTATACCGTCATGCCATTTGGGCTTTGCAATGCCCCAGCAGTATTCCAAGAATTTATTAATGATGTCTTAAGAGACTTTATTCACTCATTTGTTATTGTGTACTTGGACGACATTTTAATATATTCTACAGATCTACACACTCATCACAGACATGTTACGACAGTTCTGAAGACCCTTCTTGCTAATGGTCTTTATTGTAAACTAGAAAAATGTCTATTCGACCAATCCGAAGTCCAGTTTTTGGGGTATTTGATTTCCGCTAAGGGTTTTTGTATGGATCCCCGGAAGCTCGCTGCTGTCATAGAATGGCCTCTGCCGCAAGGTCTGAAAGCCATCCAGCGTTTTCTGGGTTTCTCTAATTATTATAGATGTTTTATCAAAGGTTTTTCATCTATTGTAGCACCTATTACCCGTATGACAAAAAAGGATGGCAATACTCGTGTCTGGTCCGCTGAGGCACTTCAGGCTTTTGACTTTCTTAAGACTACGTTCGCCTCTGCACCTATTTTACAGCATCCTGTCCCCTCATTGCCCTATATACTTGAAGTTGATGCTTCCGATATCGGGGTAGGTGCTGTCTTATCTCAAAGAGAGTCTCCTGAAAAGCCATTGCATCCTTGTGGCTTCTTTTCTAAACAAATGTCCAAAGCAGAAAAGAATTATGATGTGGGTAATCGTGAACTCCTTGCTATCATTTTAGCACTCAAAGAATGGAGACATTTGTAAGAAGGAACTAAGGATCCCGTCCTCATATTTACGGATCATAAGAACCTATCCTACCTTAACGAAGCTAAAAGATTGTCTTCCAGGCAGGCTAGGTGGTCACTGTTCTTGTCTCATTTCAATTATATAATCACCTATAGGCCAGGTGATCGGAACACTAAAGCGGACGCTCTGTCCAGACAGTTTGAAACTATTGACAAACAGGAGATTGATGTTACTCCTGTCATCCCCCCAGACAGGATAATAGCAACTACTATATTGTCTATTTCCTCGTCCCTCTTGCAGGCCATACAAGCGAAACAAAGCATGGCACCTAGCGAGAGGCCTAATGATAAATTGTTCATTGACGTTCCCGAGAGACGTGATATTCTGTCACTATATCATGATACGAAGACTGCTGGACATCCTGGTATTTCCAAAACGGTGTCAGCTGTTTCTCTGTATTTTTGGTGGGATTCCTTACGAAAGGATGTCACTGACTATATAAGTGCTTGTACTACTTATGCCTGTATGAAATCCTCTCGTAGAGTTCCTTGTGGGCTGTTGCATCCGTTACCCGTTCTCGAGAGGCCTTGGTCCAACCTATCAATGGATTTTATTGTTGAATTACCCCCTTTCGAATGGCAACACAGTCATCCTGATGATAGTTGATCGGTTTTCCAAAATGGCTCACTTTGTGTCTCTTCGCAAGTTGCCCACATCCAAGGAACTGGCTCTTATCTTCGCTAAAGAAGTATTTCGGTTACATGGCATTCCCTTATCTATTGTGTCCGATAGGGGTAGCCAATTTATTTCCAGGTTCTGGAAAGCCTTTTGTTCAGAAATGGGTATTTCTCTCTCGTTTTCTTCCGCTTACCATCCCCAGTCTAATGGAGCTGCTGAACGTGCCAACCAGTCTCTGGAGCAGTACCTCCGTTGTTTTGTGTCTCACCATCAGGACAATTGGTCTGACCTGCTTCCTTGGGCTGAATTTGCTCGGAATAACGCCACTCATGATTCTTCCGGCAAAAGCCCTTTTTACGTCGTCTATGGCCAGCATCCCGTTGTTCTTCCGGCTGCATTCTCCTCACAGGGCATGCCAGTTCTGGATGAGCATTTGGCTGGATTGCGTAATACTTGGGAGCAGGTTCAGCGTTCTTTGGTTGACTCTGCTGCTCGCCAGAAGGCTCAGGCTGACAAGCATCGCAGAGCGGCTCCTTCCTATGCTGTGGAGGGTCATGAGGAATTCGAAGTGTCTGCTGTTCTTGACTCTCGTTTCCTTAGGGGTCGATTTCAGTACTTGGTACATTGGAAGGGTTATGGGCCTGAGGAGCGCAGTTGGATTTCTGCTGATGCTGTTCATGCTCCCCGCCTTGTGCGTTCTTTCCATTTGCGTTTTCCTGCCAGGCCTGGTCCTGCCCGCCCGGAGGGCGTGTCCTCAGGGGGGGTACTGTAGCATTACTCACCTTTCCCAGGGGCCGGCCGCGGTCCTCTCTTCAAGCCGCGCGTGGTCCTGCGGCTGCACGAGCCGCGCGCGGCTCATCCGACGCTTCTGGCAGGAAGGCGGGCAGTGACCGCGAGATGCGTTCACGTGTCCCGCCTGAATCTAAGAGCGCGCCACGAGTCTCGGGCGCGCTCTTAAAGAGACAGTGGGAGCCTAAATTGGCAAAAAGCTCCCATTGGCCCCTGTCATGCCACACACCCCATACACTTACCTTTTGGGGGTGTGGAAGGGACAGGAGCCAATCACATTAGTTTTGAAGCTACTTATACCTACCCTTTTCCCTTAGTTCCTTGCCCTATCGTGGTTTCTGTTTCAGTTCCCTTTAGTGCTTGTTGTGTTCAGTTGTGTTCTTCCGTATTTGACCTTGGCTTTGTATTCTGACTTCGTTTTCACTTTATCCTTGTCTGTTCTGTTTGCCTGCTTGCTGTTTCCTGTGTACCAGACCCCGGCTAGTCCTCGTTTACGCTGTCTCTTTGTGCCCTTGACCTCGGATCGTTCCTGACTCTGTACTTCTCCTATATACATCGAGTCCGGCCATTCTAAGGATTGGATGGGTCCTAATACTTAAATCACAACACCTACGATGTGGCTGCCATGCTTATTGTATCACTCAATGCCGGGGGCTTAAATACCCATGAAAAATGCTCTATTTCACAGACTAAAGGGAGAGCTAATCTTTATTCAGGAAACACAAAATTTAACAAGGATAATGCACCAGCTTTAAAAAATATATAAAATACCCATTCGTCTACCTTAGTAACTACTCAGAGTCTAAATCTCGTGGTATAGTTATCCTTTTTGAAGCCACCCTCCCTTTCACTTACATAGCCCACTTTACATATGACTATAGTTGAGCGGACACCTGGATGTTCAGGTTCGCCGAGTTGGGCCGAACTTCGTCAAAAAGTTTGAGTTCGGGCTCGAACTTGACCCGAACTTGACCCCGAACCTGAACCCCAACCCCATTGAAGTCAATAACCCGAACTTTTGGGCACTAAAATGCCTCTAAAAAAGTTCTGGAAAGGGCTAGAGGGCTGCAAAAGGAAGTAACATGGGGACACGAGTAGGAGAAGTGCCCTGCAAACAAATGTGGATAGTGAAATCACTTAAAATAACATAAACTAAGCAGCCTTAGTAGATAACTCCCTAATTCCCACGGTATTAGGGAGCTATCTACCAAAAGGCTAAAATACCTAAATTGGTCTTTCAGCCACATTTACTAATACTAAGTGTAAAGAATTTCCATATACTTACCTGTGTGCCTTCGGTTATATCCTCTCCCTGCTGTTTAAATGCTTTTAATCAGTTCGTTTTTACTATGTGTTTGAGAAATGTATTCGTTCTACCGAACGGAGACCACCCTGGGTAGCAATCAGAATTTGGAACGTTGAGAAAACCGCAACTTTATTGAGTGTTCCTAGTTGGCCGCCATTCGGCATACGAACATGTGGCGAGAACAAAGGATGGCGGCCATCTTAAATCTCCCGAATACGGTCAGCGGGACTTACGCATTAATTGCCTGGAACTGTTTTCGGCATGGCAACCACGTGAACGTCCGGTCATTATGGAAGTCCCGGCTGACTACTTTACATTCAACAAATCAAACCGGCATTCAGGAGTTTGAATCTACCGAACAAGAGGAGCGTTTTCATATAACAAGCTGCATCATTCGTATGGTAGTTTTCGTGTAATTAGGCGCGAATGGAGACCGACTCTTGCTACTGATTTGATGGAACTCTAATTCGGATACCACCACATGGCGAGCCGGTCAAACTTCCACACAATGCGACACGGAAACTACCGAACGGATTTTTGTGAGATTTGAATATGTGACTCCCAGTATCCTCAGCTACCCAGGGATGTAATTATTATATTTGTATGTTATGCAGAAAGTACTTTTCTAAAAATGTTAAAACTTGTAATATTTCTGGCCAGCAGATAATTGAGTTTAGTATGTTGCTGAAACTCAATTATCTAGCCTGGCCCAGAGGAGGAGTCTGCTATTGTATAAATTGAATGCCTGTTACTTCCAGTAAATCGGTCTTGTTCCAGCATTAAGCTTTGGCTCATGTGTGGATTATTTGGTGATACCAGCGATATTTATTCCTGTGGATTATTGGGAATGTTCTACTATTGGGAAAAAGGGAATATTGGACGGTGAAACAGATTACTACCATCACAACTGGTTGGCAGCGGCGGGATTTTCCTTTTTTTTTTCCTGTACCAAGATTCCAAGCAGACACTGAGGACAGTGGATGGAAGACTGGTACACCCTATTTAAACGAAACACGTTAAAAGAACTGTTGGAAGTTCGTGGAAGGATTGTTAGCAACAAAACCAAGCGGGTCATTATTGCTGAGTTAATGGAGCTAGACCAAGAGAACTTGGTTGCAGCAACACCAACCATTCAAGAGATGGAGACACCGGCGATTCGGGAGAATGAATCGCCAGCCAACAGGGAGATTCGGGAGAGATTAGCATGGTTCGGTCCGAACCCAATGGCTGGCATTGTTCTACAGGTAATAAACATTGTAGCGGAAGAGGTGAAACAAAAGAGGTAAATAGACCTGCAAATGAAGCTGGCTGAAACCCAGCGGGCAGCAGCAAACTCCCCAAGCAGCGAGCACAGCACAGCAGACACAAGGAAAATTCATTTCAGTGCCTTTAAAGCCTTTAATGAGAAGGACTGCGAGATTCATAGTTATCTAGCGATTTAGAGCGACAGTGTAACCTGCACAGAGTAGCTACGGACGAATGGGTTTTGATATTGGCTGGTAAGTTGTCAGGCAAAGCCGCCGATGCTTTCCGGGACGTACCAGAACAGGAGATCCACAGCTACGTAAGGGTTAAAGAGGCGATCCTGGCTCGTTATGCGGTGAGCCTGGAGTCATACCATCAAAATTTCAGAGACTCACACAAAACGGACAAGGATTCCTATGCAGAATGGGCCTGCCAGTTACACCTGTCTGCATCTAATTGGGCCAAGCTACCACCACGGATGACATCATACAATTAATACTCCTGGAACAGTTCTACAACCACATCCAGGCAGATATTAAAGACTGGGTGAGAGAACGCAGACCCCTTTCCTTACCGGAGGCTGCCAAGTTAGCGGATGTGTATGCGAATACTCGCAAGACCACACGGGTCACACCACGGGTCCAACCTCTTCGACCAGCGGTACCGTCAAACCCACCAGTGACCAGGTACCAACCACGCAGCCGACTGGTAGCTTACAACCCTCGCTACCCACAACAGACTGACAACGAACTAAACGAACTACGTCGTTTTCGATGTAAACAAGTGGGTCACATCCGGAACAATTGTCCAATGGACGCCCCCAGCCTGGCTTTCATCAACCCCCGGCAGCAGCCCATTGTGTGGATTATCTGGTACCATCTGCCTGGGATGCCAAGGAGTTGAGTCGGGAAGAACCCTTGGGCACCCTATATGAAGCACTCCTAGTCCAATCCACCATAACTGACAACCGAAAACACCATTGTCAGCTGGTAATGGTCAACAGAAAGACAGCACGGGGCCTAAGAGACAGTGGCGCTACCATCACCCTAGTGCAACGACATCTCATCGATAATTCCTACCGCGCAATTGCATCTGGACTGGGGTGCTGGAGCTGGCAATATTCCAGTGGGTGCGATGAAAGAGTTACCCTCCGAAGTCCTGTTGGGCAATGATATTGGTCCTCTAACTTCTGCTTTTGCATCAACACCCCCTCACGAGGCTCAAGCACCAGAGCACCTGGGTCTACAGAGACCCAGGTAAGCCAACCTGACCTACTCCTTCCCTGGGATACCCTAGAGGCGGAGAACCCTCGAGCAGAAATTACAGCGAAAAAGCTAGGAGGGGAAGGGGGGGATGGGGGGCATGGGGGGCAGTTCATCTGGAAAAAGGGCCGTTTATACAGGCTCCCCGAGACACGGGTCAACGCACCCAGGCCCCGGCAAAAACGCCAGCTAGTAGTTCCACAGAAATACCGTCAGGAGTTATTGAGGATTGGGCAAAATGTCCCTTTAGCAGGACACATGGGAATACGCAGGACATTATATCGGGCAACCCAGAACTTCTTCTGGCCTGGGGTATAGTGATGTCGCGAACACGAAATTTTCGGTTCGCGAACGGCGAACGGGAACTTCCGCAAACGTTTGCGAACCGGCGAACCGCCATTGACTTCAATGGGCAGGCGGATTTTAAAATCCACAGGGACTCTTTCTGGCCACAAAAGTGATGGAAAAGTTGTTTCAAGGGGACGAACACCTGGACTGTGGCATGCCGGAGGGGGATCTATGGCAAAACTCCCATGGAAAATTACATAGTTGATGCAGAGTCTGGTTTTAATCCATAAAAGGCAGAAATCACCTAACATTCCTAAATTGTTTGGAATAACGTGCTTTAAAACATCAGGTATGATGTTGTATTGATCAGGTAGTGTAAGGGTTACGCCCGCTTCACAGTGACAGACCAAACTCCCCGTTTAACGCACCGCAAGCAACCGCAAACAGTCCATTTGCACAACCGCAAACTCCCCATTTGCACATGTTTTAGTGCAAACTAGTCTAACTACTAATATAGTTGAAACATGCTACTTTTATTCATGCGAGACAACCATGCAGGCCAGACTAACAAACATGCCAGGACCAATCATAGTTAACCATGGCTCCCCTCTATATACAGAGTGACATGGCTCCCTCTATATACAGAGTAACATGGCTTCCCTCTATATACCGTGTAAACATGGCTCCCTCTATATACAGAATAACATGGCTCCCTCTATATACAGAGTAACATGGCTTCCCTCTATATACCATGTAAACATGGCTCCCTCTATATACAGTGTAAACATGGCTCCCTCTATATACAGAATAACATGGCTCCCTCTATATACAGAGTAACATGGCTTCCCTCTATATACCGTGTAAACATAGCTCCCTCTATATACAGAGTAACATGGCTTCCCTCTATATACCGTGTAAACATGGCTCCCTCTATATACAGAATAAAATGGCTCCCTCTATATACAGAGTAACATGGCTTCCCTCTATATACCGTGTAAACATGGCTCCCTCTATCTACAGAGTAACATGGCTCCCTCTATATACAGAATAACATGGCTCCCTCTATATACAGAGTAACATGGCTTCCCTCTATATACCATGTAAACATGGATCCCTCTATATACAGTGTAAACATGGCTCCTCTCTATTTACAGAGTAACATGGCTCCCTCTATATACCGTGTAAACATGGCTGCCTCTATATACAGAATAACATGGCTCCCTCTATATACAGAGTAACATGGCTCCCTCTATATACAGAGTAACATGGCTCCCTCTATATACAGAGTAACATGGCTTCCCTCTATATACCATGTAAACATGGCTCCCTCTATATACAGTGTAAACATGGCTCCTCTCTATATACAGAGTAACATGGCTTCCCTCTATATACCGTGTAAACATGGCTCCCTCTATATACAGAATAACATGGCTCCCTCTATATACAGAGTAACATTGCTCCTCTCTATATACAGAGTAACATGGCTCCTCTCTATATACAGAGTAACATGGCTCCTCTCTATATACAGAGTAACATGGCTCCCCTCTATACAGGGGCGTACCTGGAGCATTTGGCACCCGGGGCGGATTATTTATTTGGCACCCCCCTCCCCAACTTTGAAATGTAAAAACAACTGCAATTTTTTGTAAATGTATGTGTATGCAGTATGTGTATAGTGTGTACAGTGTGTGTGTATAGTGTGTACAGTGTGTGTATAGTGTGTATGCAGTATGTGTATAGTGTGTGCAGTGTGCATAGTGTGTATATAGTGTGTGTATAGGGTGTATGCAGTGTGTGTATAGTGTGTGCAGTGTGTGTATAGTTAGTGTAGAGTGTGTATAGTGTGTGCAGTGTGTGTAGAGTGTGTATAGTTAGTGCAGTGTGTGTAGAGTGTGTATAGTGTGTGCATAGTGTATGCAGTGTGTGTATAGTGTGTATTGCATGTAGTGTGTGCAGTGTGTATGCAGTGTGTGTATAGGGTGTATGCAGTGTGTGTATAGTTAGTGCAGTGTGTATAGTGAGTGCAGTGTGTATAGTGTATGCAGTGTGTATAGTGTGTGTAGTGTGTGCAGTGTGTGTATAGAGTGTGCAGTGTGTGTGTGTGTGTGTGGTGTGTATATTGTGTGCAGTGTGTGTAGTGTGTGTGTATAGTGTGTGCATATTGTATGCAGTGTGCATATTGTATGCAGTGTGTGCATAGTGTGTACAGTGTGTATAGCGTGTATGCAGTGTGTGTATAGTGCATGCAGTGTGTATAGTGTGTATGCAGTGTGTGTATAGGGAGTATGCAGTGTGTGCAGTGTGTGTGTGTGTGTGTATAGTGTGTATGCAGTGTATGTAGTGTGTGTATAATGTATGCAGTGTGTGTAGTGCATGTAGTGTGTATGCAGTGTGTGTAGTGTGTGTACATTGTGTGCATAGTGTGTATGCAGTGTGTATAGTGTGTATGCAGTATGTGTATAGTGTGTATGCAGTGTGTGTATAGGGAGTATGCAGTGTGTGTATAGGGAGTATGCAGTGTGTGTATAGTGTGTGCAGTGTGTGTATAGTGTATATAGTGTGCATGTAGTGTGTGTAGTGCATGTAGTGTGTGCAGTGTGTGCATAGTGTATGCAGTGTGTATGTAGTGTGTGTAGGGCGTGTGCAGTGTGTATAGTGTGTGTATGTAGTGTGTGTATAGTGTGTGCAGTGTGTAGTGTGTGTATATTGTGTGCAGTGTGTACAGTGTGTGTAGAGTGTGTGCAGTGTGTGTGCAGTGTTTGCAGTGTGTGTAGAGTGTATACAGTGTCTGTAGAGTGTGTATAGTGTGTGTTGAGTGTGTATAGTGTGTGTAGAGCGGCGGGTGGGGGCCCTAAATGAAAATCCCCCCTCCCCCATCAAAGGTGACTAGGGGTCCCCAAGCCCCTAGTCACACACCCAAATAAAAAAGCCCCTACCTACCCCCCTCACCCTAAAAAATAGTGAGGGGGGAATAAAATTACTACCCTGTAAAGTAAAATTCAACTTACTATTCAACGTCTTCTTTTTTCTAAAATCTAAAAAATTTTCAGCCCCCAAAAAGGGCAAATAAAAAACCATCATACCCGTCGAACTTAAAAATAAAATAAAAAACCCGAGCGCAAAAAAAAATTAATCCATCTTCACCCATGGAGGGCTCCGCGCAGACTAGGGTATTAACATATACCCTATTGTTACAATTGTTACTTGAAAAGCATGAGGAATGCCGTTGGGGTACCACATGCTCATTTGTTATACCTCCATGCACTACAAAAATAAAGAATTTTAAAAAATAATAAAAATAAATAAATAAATAAAAAAAAAATATTAATAAAAAAAAATGTATGCAGCTTCCAAATGAATCTAAAATGGATGCTGTCCAGGAGGTGGGAGGGTCTGCTAGGGAGGGTATGCTGCTGATTGTCTGGAATGTGTCTGCTGACCGTGAGGCACAGGGTCAAAGTTTACTCAATGATGACGAATAGGGGGCGGATCGAACCGCGCATGTGTTCGCCCACCGTGGCGAACGCGAACATGCTATGTTCGCCAGAAACTCTTCGCCAGCGAACCGTTCGGTACATAACTACTGGGGTATTGCCAGACGTGCGAGCTATGTCAAATGATAGGTAAAAAGGGAGACCACCCGAAAGCCAAACTGGTTTCTATGCCAATAATAGAAGAACCTTTCACGAGAGAAGCCGTAGCTCAGATCACATTATTACTGAATGGCACTCAGATCACACGCATACAGTTCAATTGCCATGGAGCCAAAGTCTTTCCTATAGTCTTTCATTATAAGAATGGTCTCCATGGCATAGCTATCTGGGGTATTACCGCTCAAACTGGGCAAGCACCGAATGACCCGGCTTTCGTGTCTGTGCAGGGGAAAATCAAGCGTTTCAACATAGGGCCATAGTCTAAAGGCAGCAGGCGGGCAACCAGGCTCCTCCAATGCACAGTGGCGAGATTGGTCTCATCACATCACATTTGTGTGGGAGTGTCTGAGTGTATTGTACTTGTTTATTGGTTGTTTTCCAAAACCCTGTGGGTGGTACTAATGTGTATATAAGAACAATAAACCCACAGCTCTGGCTGTTCACTGCTTGACCATCAAAATGGAGCCTTGTCTCATTCTTGGGGGGATTTATTGTATGCTGTTCCAGTTCGACTGCTAGGAGTGTAAACCTATTCGTATGTTTTTTCCTATTCGGCTGTTTACAGCATTCTTATGGTTCCGGTTCGGCTTTTTACAGCATTCATATGATTGTCCGGTTCGGTGGCTTGGTGTCTACAGTAGCTGTGACTGTGTCTCTGGAAGGGAAGATCTATTAAACGGCCTTTAACCCATTTTTATGCCTGGGGGTGCCGTTACAATTGGTGGCAGCGGTGGGATGGCCCTAGTGCGAGGAGAAGCAGCTCGGAGACACTGGTATCATATGAGAGGTTATTGAGGGCAACGCTAGCCACTGCGCAGCGTCCCTACCTACAGCAGCATGGAGCGAGCATGGATAGAACCCTGCAAAGAGCACCTCAACATGATACGTCGCTACGAGGACGACACTTACATTGAGGAGGTAAAGAGGCTGTTGGTCTGCTATGGCCCAGACCCTTCAAACGAGGTGGTCTCCCAAGTAATGCGCCAGTTGAGTGCTGAGAACAGTGCAGCAATGGTCTTTGAACAAAAACTGTGGGGCTTGAGGATATGGACACCCAATCTCCAGTGGCAGTTGGCGCCCCAGGGAGCGGAAGGTGGCGTGTTTCCTCCCCAGCGGCAGTGAGAATTACAGGGAGCCGAAGGTGCCGTCCTTCCTCCCCAGCGGCAGTGTGTAGTACAGGGAGCCAAAGGTGTTGTCTTTCACCCCCAGCAGCAGTGTGTCCTACAGGGAGCAGAGACAGTTGGTCTCTCTCTCCAGCAGCAGGACAACGTTATGGGAGTGGAGACAGGTGGTCTCCCTCTCCAGCGGCAGCCTGTGTTTCAGGGAGAGGAGCACAGCACCCTCTCTCCCCAGCGGCAGCTTACCCTAACAAGGGGAGACACCAATCTCCCAGACGGCGCAGATGGGACCGTGGTCTCTGTGCCTGACCTACAGGGATGCTGGACAGCCTGTCCAGATCCCCAACTACCCTCACAGGGACAACAGGAGGAGGGGGTAAGTACGAATTCCCCTCCCCAGCTAACTCCTAACTTGGTCCCAGGGTTAACAGAGGAGATGTTAACCCTCACTGACTCCCATGTCCCCCTGGCTACTGAGCCGGACTATGTTCCCAGGCCTCTGCCCTACCTTTGTCCCTTGTCCAGAGCCTGACGTCCTGCAGGCTATCCCAGCAGAAGAGCTGGCATCAGGGCACAGCGCCACTGGCCTCTGCCCTACCGACCCCCTTGTTACAGGACTGGCCTGCACTGCCTTCACCCCAGCAGAAGCGCTGGCATCAGGGCACAGTGCCGCTGGCCTCTGCCCCTCAAGTCCCCACAGCGTGTTGCCCCGTCACCACAGCGAAATACCCAGGAGCAGTAACTGTTTGTTGTGGGTGGGCTGCTCTTGCACTTTGTTGTTGTGGGGGGGCTGCTCTGGCACTGGTTTATTGTGGGTTGGTGGACTAACATAGGCACTGACCGACAGAATGTCAGGTGCCTGGTTAGTCTTCCCCCCAAAGGGGAGATATGTGACAAACTGCCATTTGCCACTGGGCATTGGAGAGGACTGATCGCTAACTCTTTAACCCCTGGATGGAATTGGCTGAATTTTGGACATGTTTGTAAGTAAAGTATGCTGATTATTAATATGTGGTTTTCAAAGATTGAATGCATAGTTTTAAAGTTATAAAAATTTATAAAAAGTATGATTTTTCAGTTTGGAGATAATTGAGTAGATACAGTAAGAAACTCATTTATCTCCCAAGCAGAGGGGAGGGAATCTGTGGGATGTAACAGTTATCTGATTGGTTAATGTATAATTGCCTGTGGGCATCTCCCTTGCATGGGAGCACTGCATAAAAGCAGAGTACCTACCATTAAACATCAGTTCTTCTTCACCCTCAATCTAGAGTCCTGTCTCTTATTGGGGGAATTGCTATATCACTTCAAGGGATTGCTCCCTTGGATAATCACTTCTAAGCTCTTGTAAGGGCTTGTTCCTGCTTCACTCTCTTGGAGGAGAGGATCACCCACTGGAACCTGGAACCTTGTCGTAGGTCCAGGGTGGGTAGGAGACGGCGAGACCCCAACCAAGCTGCAGCGGTTCGTGGGGTCTACGGTGGTTGTGGTGTCTGGCGGAGCGCTTGGAGCCCTCTGTAAGTGCTAGGAGCATCCTTCAATGGAGGTACCCAGTCGGGGTGCCAGGTGATCCGTTACAGGTGGATTATGCTACTCGTTACCTCCAAGCTGTAGCCCTTTCTAATATCCAGGCTGAGACGGTGGCTGATGCCCTGGTCAAGATATTCTCTCGAGTGGGATTTCCCAAAGAGGTCTTATCCGACCAGGGTATGCAGTTCACAGCCAAGGTGACTCAGCAGATATGGAAAGTCTGCGGAGTTAAATCCCTGACTAGTTCCCCATACCACCCCCAGACCAATGGCCTGTGTGAACGCTTTATTGGGACACTGAAGCAAATGCTGAAGTCGTTCACGGGAGCCTATAAAGATTGGGAGCGATTCCTGCCACACCTCCTCTTTGCATACCGGGAGGTGCCTCAGGAATCAACCGGGTTCTCACCCTTCGAACTGCTGTATGGGAGGCGGGTGAGAGGGCCACTAGATCTCATAAAAAAACACTGGGAAGGGCAGACCGAGATAGAGGGGACCCCAATTGTGCCATATGTGCTGGAGCTGTGGGACCGCATGGAAGAATTGGCACAGACTGTGCAGGAAAATCTCCAGGCGGCCCAGCAGCACCAGAAAGTGTGGTACGACCGACGGGCTAGGTACCGGAGCTTTCAGATCAGACAAAAAGTCATGGTGCTAAGACCAGTCCGAACTGACAAGCTCCAGGCTGCCTGGCAGGGCCCCTATAAGGTTATAGGACAGGTGTGCGATACCACCTACACCATAGCCAGCTGCGAGGATGAAGATGTGAAACAAACATTTCACATCAACATGCTTAAAGCATATAACGAGAGGGCTGAGGAGGTGACCGTCAGGTGACCGTCATCTGTGCTCCACCCGCTCTGCCCTTACCCGACTTATTGGGAAATAACGAAGAGACAAGGCAGATAGAAAAAGTTCAGTTAGGAGAACAGCTTGAGCCCCAAGAGAGGGCACAGGCTATACGCTTGCTAGAAGCCAAACAGGCCACGTTCTCTCAGGAGCCCGGGTATAACCCACTAGCCATCCACAAAGTAGAGGCCCCAGGGAAGGCGCCCCTAAGGCAACCCCCCTACCATATTCCCGAAGCTGTCCGAGACGGGATGCGGAAAGAAATTGACGAAATGCTTCAGCTAGGGGTAATAGAACATTCAGACAGCCCTTGGGCCTCACCGGTAGTCTTAGTGCCAAAAAAGGACGGGATGACCCGCTTTTGTGTAAATTACCGGCGGCTCAATGACAAGACAGTCACAGACGCCTATCCGATGCCACGGATGGACGAACTGCTTGACCGCATCTCTGCAGGGAAGTATCTGACCACAATAGACCTATGTAAGGGATATCGGCAGATCCCCCTAGCAGAAGATGCAGTACCCAAGTCAGCTTTCATCACCCCGTTCGGCCTATACCAATTTCGGGTTATGCCGTTCGGGATGAAGAACGCCCCGGCCACCTTCCAATGGATGGTAGACCACTTGTTTGAAGGTCTCCAGGATTACATGTGTGCCTACCTAGACGGTATCGCTGTGGCGAAAGTGACCTCGCCACTGGTTTTTGGAGGGGCCTGTTTGCCAGCCTCCTGCCCTGCGACTATGGCCCTGGGATGTATTGCCCTTCTAGGAACTAATTTGGGCATATTGTATTTTATTATGCTGCTGCTGGCCCTTTAAGAACCATCTGGGGACATACTGTGGAGTTACTGGGTGGCCACCATGTCATGTATCAGAGGCACATGGTGAGAACAATGGATGAAGCACATGGTGAGAACAATGGATGGCGGCCATTTTAACTCACAGACACTGTTTGGACTTTTCTACACGGTGCCTTCTCGACGGTATTTGGTGCACAAAGACATCGTGCAGTAGTTTTAAACAATACAACCCATTATACAGTAATTATTTTTAATATATCTGCGGAATCTGCATTAAACTGTATCTTCCAAACTACTTGACTTTCATCCTTCTGCAATTTTCTGGGGAGGATGGACGACACCATCAGCTCCCTGGGGTACACACTGCCGCTGGGGGGGAAGGACTGCACCTTCTGCTCCCTGGGACACACACTGCCGTTGGGGAGGACGGACGACACCATCAGCTCCCTGGGTTACACACTGCCGCTGGGGAGGAAGGACGGTACCTTCTGCTCCCTGGGACACACACTGCCGCTGGGGAGGACGGATGACACCATCAGCTCCCTGGGGTACACACTGCCGCTGGGGAGGAAGGACTGCACCTTCTGCTCCCTGGGACACACCTTTGAGTCCCCGAAACGCACTCTGCCGCCGGATAGGGCGACCGATACCCTTGGCTGGATCTGCCATGAATCGCAGGTACTCGTCTGCCTGGCTCCTTACGAACTGTACGTATTTCTCCTCTGGGTTGGGTCCAAAGTACGCCAGCCGCATGGCAACCTCTCTGTCAAACTCCTCCTGAGTGTAGCTGGGTGCCATGCTTGCTCTGCTGCAGTTGATTCCTTGTAGATAGGGGCGCTGTACAGGTACTGGCGTTGCCCTCACTTTGTAATCCAGGAATGGTGTTGTCTGTAGCTGTCCCTCTGGTTGTAGGAACGATCCCGCCGCTTGCCACCAATTGTAACGGACCGTTTCGCTCAGAAGGGGATAAAACCCAGTTTAGGCGATAATCCCCTTTAGATAGACCAGCAGCTACTATAAGCACCAATTCCCCGAACTCCAAACTGCACGTATTCACCAACTCTCGAACAGCAGACACACGAACCCTGGAAGCAGCCGAACAGGAAAAGCAATACGAACCGCTTACACTCCTGGCAGTCGGCATACAGTCAAATTCCCCCCAAGAATGAGACAACACTTCAGCTTCAGGGTTAAGCAGGAACTCATTTACTCAGGGCTACCTGCCCAGTATTTATGCAGGTCTCCCACCTGGTGGACACTCCCCTAGGGGACCAAATGGAAGACTGTAACAAAGGACAGACACAAACCAATTACAGACACACAGCAGTAAACATTCCCACAATGCATCCTGGTTTCCTCCCTTCTGCCCTGGAGATAATTGGAGAAGTAATCCAATTATCTCCCAAGCCAGAGACCAAACTCCATTACACATGTGGGAACCTAAATACAGTATTATGTTTTAAAATATATAAAGTCACTTGTATTACACCCAACACAGACATGTTACATATCCCCAGATAGCTCAGGTCTGGGTGCACATTATTAGGTGAATGGCACCCAGACTACATGAATACAGTTTAATCGCCATGGAGCCAAAGTCCTTAATCACACAAATAGGCTCCATGGCATAGCTATCTGGGTTTCTACAATTCACATGAAACATAAAATACAGAGTGAACGGCTGTTCGGCTACATCCCCACGAATAGGAACCAGGAGACGGACGGCTCAGCGGTGTTCGTGCAAATAAGTGTCCATTTATAGTTCCATAGAATCCTCGCCGAACACCGCTGGTCTTTCGCACGATTAAAATGGCCGCTGCCTCGTGGTCGGCAAACGAACAAAGGCCACCCAGCGTTCATCAATTAAGCTGCGGTTAACCACAGCTTCTGGGCGGTTAATTGACGGCACACTCCATCTCCTAGGTGGTCCCTCGTACGGTAGTTTGTTCGGTAGATGAAATCTACCGAACACCCCGGCAGAAAAGGCACGAATAAGCCTTTCTGCAGGGAAAATAAGCTTTTTAAATTCTGGTCCATAGTCCAAAGGAAGCAGGCGAGCAACCAGGCTTCTCCAGTTCACAGTGGCGAAGTTGGTTTCGCCACAATCATATTCCAGATAGACCCAATGTTATATTTAAAGGGGCCCCCAACTTTAGAACAATCCTGACTAAAAATTACACTAAAAACAGTGTACAACAAATAAAAAATTTCTTATCTAGGCCTAAAGGCTTCTTTAAGTGCAATAAATGTATTGTGTGTAGAACCACAAAAGGCACCACAAATTCCAAAACTACTCATTTCTTCTCTAACATTACCAAAATTCTTACCCCATTAAATACTTCATTGGGTGTAACACTAAATGTGTTATATACCTATTGGAATGCCCATGTGGACTTCAGTACGTGGGCATGACTAAAAGATGTCTTAAAGTAAGATTGGCAGAACACTGCCGCAACATCAAAAGAGGCTATGATAATCACTCAGTCTCTAAACACTTTTTAACACACAATAAAGACCCGACACTCTTGAAAGCCACTGGGATAGAACAGGTTACCCTTCCATGGAGAGGTGGAGACATTACAAATATCTTAGGCAAAAGGGAGATGTATTGGGTCTTTCAACTTAAAACTCTCTCCCCAGAAGGACTCAATGCTGAATTTGATCTTTTTAATTTTTTATAATAATAATTTTTTATAATAATAGTTTTTATAACTATTTTTGTTAAGTTTTTTTAATTCTCATATTTTTAATTCCCTTTTTTTATACTTTATTTATTTTTTATTTATATTTCTTCTTATTACTTTTACCATTATTATCATTATTATTTATCCTTACTTTGTTTTTTATTTTTTGTATTTATTTATATTTTTTTGTATTTAATTTTTTTTATTTCATATTATTACCCTCATTCATTTTTTCCCTTTCTTCTTCTCCTTAATTTACTTATTTTATTTTGTTCTATATCTTTATCTATTTCCATTCTCCCCCTTTTTTTATCTACATACTCATTTTGAAAAACTTACATATTCATATATAATTTTTTTATCATGTCATTCATATACTATATTTCACTCATATCTGTTTTAATTATCACACTCTTTCATCCATTTTTTCACTTTGAGAGGAGACTCTCTCTACATAGTTCCTGAGTTACTTTTACATTATTCTAACCAGAGACATGCCACTGTCAGGGTACCTGCTGTCTCTACCTCTGTGGAGGTGAGATACTTGGACGTTCTTCCTCGCAAAAGGGTTGAATCACTCGTTCCTCGCGGTTCCCTCGGTCGTTTACACGCCGGCCGCGAGGGATCCACTTCCTTTTATGACGCGGCGTTCAGTAGCCGACGTCATGATGACAACCCAACCCGATCTGTCAATCAAGCCCCAAGCACGAATGAGGATTCGTCGGGGGCGTGATTACCTGTTTAGAATCAGGGTATAAAATAGGGCTTTCTACGTTTGTTCATTGCCCTGTCGTGGTTCTAGCTTGTCTAGTCCCTCAGTGCTCTTGTATTCTGTTAGTTTGGACCCGGCTTGTCTGTTCTACCTCGTTTACCTCTATTACCCTTTGACTCGGCTTGTCTCTCGCTTACCTGCTCTCTCGTTCCCTCGACCTCGGCTTGTCTCTAGACCATTCTTTACTTACTACTTACGTTAGCCCGGCCATTCTAAGGTCCGGTATACGTACCCTGTACCTGTTTGTACTCTGCGTGTTGGATCCCTGTCCCGATCCTGACATTACGACAGGGCCATGGATCCTGCAGGTACAAACACTCAGGTTGGTCCTTCCGATTCTAGATTTGATGCCATGGATCACAGAATGGACCAGATGGCTCTAGCGCTGCAAGCTTTATTATCTCGATCTAGTAATCCACCGGAAGAGATGCGAGCTACGTCCATCTCCCCTGTAAGTTCAGGTCTAGAAGTAGCCACTGTAGGTGCTTCTTCCCGTATTACACCTCCTGTACGTTATGGTGGTTCTCCGGGGGAAGTGCCGTGGGTTCTTAAACCAAATTGGTATTCATTTTGAATTACAACCTCGCTCTTACCCTACAGATAGGGCAAAGGTTGGATTCATTATCACACTCCTCATTGATAAGGCTCTGAGATGGGCCAATCCTCTGTGGGAGAATGAGAACCCGTTAGTCTATAATTATAATGCCTTTGTCGCTGCTTTTAGAAGAACTTTTGACCCTCCAGGTAGAAAGGTCAATGCAGCTAGATTACTATTGCGCCTTAGACAAGATAACCAAACCCTTGTGGATTATGCACTAGAGTTCAGGTCTTTGGCGGCAGAAGTTAAGTGGAATGAACAGGCCTATATAGACGTATTTGTAAACGGATTATCTGATGTAATCCTAGACGAGGTGGCTACTAGAGAGCTCCCTGAAAATTTGGAGGATTTAATTTCTTTTATTTCTCGTATTGACGAACGTTTAACCCCTTAAGGACCAAACTTCTGGAATAAAAGGGAATCATGACATGTCACACATGTCATGTGTCCTTAAGGGGTTAAGAGAGAGACAGAACACTCGTGATAATATTCGTAGACCTTCCTTTAGACTAGCTCCTTTATGTCAAAGTCCTCAAACCACTATCCCAGTTTTTTCTGAACCTATGCAAATAGGCAATACTCGCCTCTCAGAAGAGGAGAGACAGTACAGAAGAAAGGAGGGATTGTGTATGTATTGTGGAGTAAGAGGGCACCTTCGCCTAAATTGTCCTAATCGTCCGGGAAACGCTCGCACCTAAGTTTCTCTAGAGGACAGGCCTTGGGTGTTTCTATTTTGTCCTCTACACACAATTATAAAGATCACAGGCTTCTACTACCGGTTTCTTTAGCATGGGAGAAGGGAGTAATAAAGACTATGGCATTGATAGACTCCGGAGCTGCTGAGAGCTTTATCGACCAAGTTTTTGTTTCTAAACACTCTATCCCATCTCAGCTAAGAGATACCCCCTTGGCCGTTGAGGCCATAGATGGCAGACCATTATCTGAACCTGTGATTTCTCATGAGACTATACCTGTTATTTTGACTGTTGGTATCTTACACGAGGAGGGTATATCCCTTATGCTTATCTCTTCCCCTTCTGTTCCTATAGTTCTGGGGTATCCATGGTTAAAGAAACATAACCCTATTATTGATTGGGAGCTAGGGGAGATAACTTCATGGGGTCAGGGTTGCCAGGACAGGTGTTTACAGAAAGTCTCACCACTTTGCGTAGGTAATACACCGGTTAACTCCACCCAGTCTACAGACTTACAAATACCGTCTCGGTACATAGATTTAAAGGCAGTCTTTGACAAGAAGAATGCTGATACTTTACCTCCACACAGGTCCTTTGATTGCAAGATTAATCTCCTACCTGGTACTATGCCTCCGAGGGGCAATGTATATCCTTTATCCACTAAGGAGAACTTAGTCTTAGAGGAGTATATCCGTGAGAATCTAGACAAGGGATTCATTAGGAGATCATCCTCGCCTGCCGGGGCCGTTTTTTTTTTTGTGAATAAAAAGGATGGCACGTTAAGGCCTTGCATTGATTACCGAGGTTTGAATAAAATAACTATCAGAAATGCATACCCAATCCCCTTGATTACTGAGCTCTTTGATCGTTTAAAGGGTTCCAAGATTTTCACCAAGTTAGATCTCAGAGGGGCGTATAACTTGGTGAGAATTCAGCAGGGAGACGAGTGGAAAACAGCATTCAATACTCGATATGGGCACTATGAGTACACGGTAATGCCTTTTGGGCTCTGTAATGCACCGGCAGTATTTCAGGATCTGATCAATGAAGTTCTTAGGGAATTTCAACAGGATTGTGTTATTGTATATTTGGATGATATACTAATACACTCTAGAGAAATTGAGACCCACCACAGACAAGTCAGAAGGGTATTGCGCAAACTCCTACAACATGGGTTGTACTGCAAATTGGAGAAATGTAATTTTGATCAATCTCAGATAAACTTTCTTGGTTACGTGATTTCTGGGGAAGGCTTTAAAATGGATCCGGATGAACTCCGGTCTATTTTAGATTGGCCATTACCCAGGGGTCTCAAGGCCATTCAGAGGTTTATTGGATTCTCCAATTATTATAGGCGCTTCATTAAAGGATACTCTTCCATTATTGCTCCTATTACCAATTGTGGCGAAACCAACCTCGCCACTGGGCCCTGGAGAAGCCTGTTTGCTAGCCTCCTACCTGCTGACTATGGCCCCTGGGTTATTTGGGGCATATTGTACTGTATATTGCTGCTACTGGCCCTTTTAACAGCATCTATGGACATATTGGGACTTTTGGGACTACTGTCCCTTTAAGACTGTGATACATACTCTAGTGTACTGCCTGTAATATTATATGTGTATTAAGTTTAACCTGGGATATGTATGCAGCATTCATCTGATTGTTCGGTAGAATCACTCCATTTATTATATTGAGTGAAACTACCGAACAACCAGACCACCCAGGAATAAGTGTGCCTCCAATTACAGTTTGCAACAATGTTGCAAACGGGTAATTGGCAATCAGTGTAATGTATTCTTTGTCCTCTGGGTGGCCGCCATTCGGGAAACAAACACGTGGCGGCGGCCATCTTAAACTACCGAACAGCGGTGTTTTGCCGTCGAGTGTCTGGAACTAAAATCGGACACTTGACTAGGCAAACACCGCTGAGACCTCCATACTTCCAGAAATTCGTATAGAAACTACCGAATGACCCGCCGTTCGGTAGAAAGAACCCCATAAACAAGGGAATTCATTCAAACCCTCTCCAGGCTCTATAACACAGGCAATTCGCCTGTTTTCATTCCCTTGTTTGTGACCGACCGCAGGGCCAAAATGCATGGAACTGTTTTCGGATACTTTACCCATGCGGTCGGTCAAATCTTTAGAACCCCATATCTCACGAACCATTCATCCGAATTACTTGAATTTTGGATATGTTGTCCCCCTGAATAAGGGCTATCCAGCGATGCTGGATTTAAAGGTGTACCCCCGGGTTTTGGGGTACATCCAGAACTTGGCTGAAAAAGTGTACTGGATAATTGAGTTTAATGTTATCTGAGGGGAGGGGATGTGTGGGCTGAACCATGTATGTGATTGGTTATTTTATGCCTCCCCCTGGGTGTGGCCTGTATGTGGATTAGTGTAATAAAAGCCAGGCTGGATGAGCCAGTCCAGAGTTCCTGTTTTAACCTCAAAGTGATGTGTCGTCTCATTATTGGGGGAAGGATTTATTGTATGCTGTTCCAGTTGACTGCTAGGGGTACAAGCCTATTCGTATGGTTCCTATTCAATGGTCTACAGCATTCATACGCTTGGGAGAATTTAAAGGTTTCTCGGATTCGGTGGTTATGGTGTCTGCCAGAGTGCTTGGAGTCCTCAGGAAGCACTAGGAGCATCCATTGACGGAGGTACCAAGTCGGGGTGCCAGGTGATCCGTTACACCAATATGACCAGACAGGGGGCTGACACTAAGACTTGGTCTACTGAAGCTCTCGTTGCCTTCAAGACACTTAAGGAACTTTTTGCTTCTGCACCAATTTTAGTTCACCCCGATACAACTTTACCTTTCCTACTCGAGGTAGACGCCTCAGAGACAGGTATAGGTGCCATCTTGTCTCAAAGGTTAGGCGTGGATAAACCATTACATCCATGTGTTTTTTTTTCCAAGAAACTATCTGGGACTGAAAGCAGATATGATATTGGTGACAGGGAACTACTAGCTGTTATCATGGCCTTAAAGGAGTGGAGACATTTATTGGAGGGGACCTTGCATCCTGTTACTATTCTGACGGATCACAAGAACTTGTCTTATATTGGGGAGGCCAAGCGCTTATCCGCCAGACAAGCTCGTTGGTCCTTGTTCCTCACCCATTTCAATTACGTGCTCACTTATAGACCTGGTTCTAAGAACTCTAAGGCCGATGCTTTGTCTCGCCAACATGAACCTTCTACTATATCTGAGACGGTTTTCTCTTCTATAGTTCCCAAGTGCAATATTATCGCCAACACTAGCCTCAGGATTCATTCTCCGTTGCTTGCCGAGATTATGAAGCTACAACATCTGGCTCCTAGACAGAGTCCTGAGTCACGGCATTTTGTTCCTGCTGAACTCCAACTAGAACTGCTACAATGCTTTCACAATAGTAAGGTGGCTGGGCATCCTGGCATTCGTAAGACATGTTCCTTAATAGCCAAAGATTTCTGGTGGCCCACCTTACGTAAAGATATTAGGGATTTCGTCGAAGCATGTGAGGTCTGTATGAAGACTAAACGACCTCAGACGCTTCCATGTGGGCTTTTGCATCCCTTGGAAATTCCCGAGAAACTATGGACCTGTTTGGCTATGGACTTCATTGTCGATTTACCTGTTTCTAAAAAACAGACTGTGATTCTCACGGTGGTTGACAGGTTTACTAAGATGGCTCATTTCGTGCCCTTACCTAAACTTCCATCTTCTCCTGAATTGGCTGAGATATTCGCTAAAGAGATATTTCGTTTACATGGGATACCTTCCGAAATTGTTTCTGATAGAGGTTCCCAATTTGTTTCCCGTTTTTGGAAGTCATTCTGCTCTCAAATGGGTATCAAATTGAATTTCTCTTCTGCCTATCATCCCTAGTCTAACGGAGCTGCTGAACGCACTAATCAAAAGATCGAACAATATTTGCGTTGTTTCGTTTCCGAACACCAGGACGATTGGGTTGGTCTGATTCCTTGGGCAGAGTTCGCACACAACAATCTCGTTTGTGATTCTACTCGTTCTAGCCCCTTTTTCATGAATTATGGCTTTCATCCCTCCATTCTTCCCTCGGTTTCTCCTTCCCAAGGAGTACCGTCGGTTGATGTTCATGTTGCCAATCTGAGGAAGTTGTGGGATCAGACTCGACAAATTCTTCTGCATAATTCCATGTTGTTCAAGAAACACGCTGATAAACATAGAAGGGCGCTCCAGTCTTTGTTCCAGGGGACAGGGTATGGTTGAGTACCAAAAACATTCGCTTGAAGGTTCCTTCTATGAAATTCGCTCCTCGTTACATTGGACCTTACAGGGTCCTGACTCGAATTAACCCAGTTGCGTATCGTCTGGCTCTTCCATCTGCCTTACGCATTCCTAACTCCTTTCATGTTTCCTTGTTAAAACCCCTAATATGTAACAAGTTTTCCTCCACTGCATCCTCTCCTCGCTCTGTTCAGGTTGAGGGACAAGAGGAGTATGAAATCAATTCCATCATCGATTCTCGTATCTCCCGGGGGAGGTTACAATATTTGGTTGATTGGAAGGGATATGGTCCTGAGGAGAGGTCTTGGATACCTCAGGAGGATGTGCATGCGCCTCGCCTCCGCAGGGCTTTTCACTCCCGTTTTCCATCTCGTCCCGGTTCCTTCCGCCCGGTGGGCGTTTCTGAGGGGGGGGTACTGTCAGGGTACCTGCTGTCTCTACCTCTGTGGAGGTGAGATACTTGGACGTTCTTCCTCGCAAAAGGGTTGAATCACTCGTTCCTTGCGGTTCCCTCGGTCGTTTACACGCCGGCCGCGAGGGATCCACTTCCTTTTATGACGCGGCGTTCAGTAGCCGACGTCATGACGACAACCCAACCCGATCTGTCAATCAAGCCCCAAGCACGAATGAGGATTCGTCGGGGGCGTGATTACCTGTTTAGAATCAGGGTATAAAATAGGGCTTTCTACGTTTGTTCATTGCCCTGTCGTGGTTCTAGCTTGTCTAGTCCCTCAGTGCTCTTGTATTCTGTTAGTTTCTTTGGTTTGGACCCGGCTTGTCTGTTCTACCTCGTTTACCTCTATTACCCTTTGACTCGGCTTGTCTCTCACCTGCTCTCTCGTTCCCTCGACCTCGGCTTGTTTCTAGACCATTCTTTACTTACTACTTACGTTAGCCCGGCCATTCTAAGGTCCGGTATACGTACCCTGTACCTGTTTGTACTCTGCGTGTTGGATCCCTGTCCCGATCCTGACAGCCACTTATATTCTATCTAGATATGGCACTATGCCTTATTAGAAATTAATTTGTGTGGCGTAGAGACCGTATCTACTACGTCCATCTGCTCACATCAGACGGAGGCGTGCCTTCTGAGGCCGGCCTCCGCCCAGGCACTACATTGCCCAACGAGCATTGCGCCGTTGCGTCACTTGATCGCGGACAATCGCGATCACTTGCTCACCATTCCCCTCTTTCTTTCTGGTCTCCCCATAGTAGTCACGTCACACTACATTTCCCAATAGATATTGGTACACACCATGTGATCGCGGCAGCTCCCGATCACATGACTATCTATCCCTTTTCCATTTTTAATATTGGCATTCGTTTTTAAGTTACAAATAAAGGTTTTAATTATATTTTCAGTTACTAGTATTATGCCCTTCTTATATTTAAGATTTGTTATATCTCTGTATTTCACACACTGTATTGATGACATCATTTTGGCGCCAAAATTTGAATAATCATGTATTTTCTAAGTTTATATAAGTATCTATGTACCAGGCTGATTTTTACAATTGCCAGTTGACAAAGCCCTGTGTGGCGAAACTCGTTTTGGCTATTTTCATATTTTAATTATATTAATAAAGGAATGTTGTCTCTTTTACTATATTTTTGCCATATACCTTTATTTTATATTTTTATTTTCTTTCTACCTTGGTCATACATCACTTTGAAGTCGACATCCGTCCAAGAATCCCAGGTGGGGATAATACCACCCACGCGATTATACTGAGCAGTACACCCTGCTCATTCAAATGTGAGTACTTTTATTCCTACTTTTTAAACTTATTTTTATCATACAAACAGTGAGCACTATATTTGGCTCTTATTTCTCTTTCATACCGAGGAATTATCAACACCTATATCCCACCAGTGGGGGGAAAACGCCACTGAACACTTATCATACTTGAGCGAGTTCATGCTCTCAAATAGGTGAGTGAATTACCTCCCTAGTATTTATCCAATTTTCACCTATTTACACACGGTTTGCACTATTGGAGTCTCTCTGTTTTCTCATTTGTATGTTCATCACTGAGTCAAGATCCCACCAAATAATAGAGGATCCAGCTTCTCATTGAAATCACTATATACCCAAGTTCTACAAGCCTACTGGAACCCATAAGAAGCCTACAAAGTATTGGGACTATTATACGTATATATTTTTATTCTATTTTAACGTTTTTACCATATGTGAGCACATTATATTTATTTACTTTCTTCTGTATAGCGCGACCTATTATTGTTTCTGCCAAGTCTCTACATTTACCTGTCACAGCACTCTGATTGGTTGGCTTGAAATCCACCAATCAGAGTGCTCTGTGTCATTTTACCACTCCTCATTATTTTTAGGGTGAGGGGGATAGGTAGGGGTTAGTTTTTTTGGGAGGGGGTGACTAGGGATTTGGGGACCCCTAGTCATCTGGGGGGGTAAAATTTTTATTTAGGGCCCCCACCCACCGCTCAGGGGTGGGGGCCAGGGGGGAGGACATTAGGTGTCCCCCACTTATTCTAATTTAGGGCCCCAACCCACCGTTCAGGGGGGAGGACATTAGGTCCCCCTTATTCTAATTTAGGGCCCCCACGCACCGCTCAGGGGTGGGGACCATGTGGGAGGACATTAGGTCCTCCCCCTTTATTAGTATTTAGGGCCCCCACCCACCGCTCAGGGGTGGGGGCCAGAGGGGAGGACATTAGGTCCCCCCCTTATTCTAATTTAGGGCCCCCACCCACCGCTCAGGGGTGGGGGCCAGGGGGAGGACATTAGGTCCCCCTAATTCTAATTTAGGCTCCCTCCTTATTTTACTGTAGTGCCCCCACCCACCGTTCAGGGGTAGGGGCCAGGGGGGACAATTGGTCCCCCCTTCAGGTCAGAAGCTCCCACTCACGCGGCACAGGCTGCTCACTGTTTAATAGACATGCCCCTACTCGCGGTATAGCGAGTAGGGGCATAATTTACTAATACTAAGTAATCTTTACTCAGTATTAGTAAATTTGTCTGAAAGACCAATTTAGGTCTTTCAGTCTTTTAGTAGATAGCTCCCTGATACCATGGGAATTAGGGAGTTATCTACTTATTCGTTCCTGTCATTACATTGACTGGCTAAGTAACTTACATTTGATATGAATGTATATTACTTGATTGTTGTAAGTGTTGCAAATGCTTACAGCTGAATCCTGGCTATGTTTGTATACTTTTTATTTAAAATCATATACAGTGTAACATTCTTCATTCTTTCACTGGGTAAGTATATGAGTTCTTAGGCAATACTGTGCTTCGGAACTTCGGCAGTTCGACACTTTGGAACTTCGGAACTTCGGTAATTTTGGAACTTCGGAACTTCGGTAATTTTGGAACTTCGGGACTTCGCCAATTCGCCAATTCATATATTCGGACATTCGAAAGTACCCGAATGTCCGAAATTCGTCAGAATTCACATTCGGACCGAAACAAATTGCACATGTCTAGCGTTTAGCAGTTGTAATGGCCATGAGAAATACCATTTTATAGGTAAGATGTTGTGTAAAAATCTGCGAGAGATGTGCATATGGTGGTTCAATCATAAATTGTAGAACTAAAGGAAGATCTCAAGGTGGAGAGGAATTTCTTGAAGGAGGAATAATTCTCATTGCCGCTTTGAAAAATCTTGCAATAAGTGGTGTGTGGTCCAGGATGTATTGTGAAGTGCAGATAAGGCTGACTTGAAAAAATCCAGAATTTGAATATGGGATGAATTAAGAAGTCTTTATAACATGCCAATTCTTTGAATGTTTCCAATACTCTGTAATAGTAGGATGATGTAGATTGTTTCCTTGATTTAAGAAGAGTTTCAACCACTTTATTCAAAAGGCTTTTCAAAAACTTAAAAAAATTTCAAAAGCCAAGCTCCCAGATTCCATTGAGATGGGTTCGGATGAAGAACCGGGTCTTGGCCTAGTAGGTCTGTCCTGATAGGTAGTTTCCAAGGTGGCTTATGGCCATCTTGAGTAAGAGAGGATACCAAGGGGGTCTTGGCCATATTGGGATTATGGCAATGATCTGTTTTCCTTCTTTGCCAATTTTCTTCAGTAGGCGAGATTTGATAGGTAAGCGAGGGAACACATTCCCTAGATTGAAATTCCATGGTTGGGGCAGAGCATCTTGACCTGCTGAAAGAGGGTCTGGTATTAGAGAGTAAAATTCCCTCACTTGAGTATTTTTCTTGTTTGCCATGAAGTTGATTTGGTGTATGCCCAACCTTCTTGTAATCATCTTGAATATCTCTGGGTGTAGACTCCATTCCCCTGGATGAATGGTTTTCCTGCTCAAAAAGTCAGCTATGGTGTTGTCTACCCCTGGAAGGTACAGAGCTTTTAGACCCATCAGGTGTTTCTGAGCTAGATTCATGTTGCATTTGCAACACTTACAACAATCAAGTAACATACATTTATATCAAATGTAAGTTACTTAGCCAGTCAATGTAATGACAGGAATGAATAAGTAGATAACTCCCTAATAGTGATGTCCCGAACAGTTCGCCGGGAACCGTTCGCCGGCGAACATAGCGTGTTTGTGGTCGTGAACACGCGCAATGTTCGGTCCGCCCTCTATTCGTCATCATTGAGTAAACTTTGACCCTGTACCTCACAGTCAGCAGACACATTCCAGTCAATCAGCAGCAGACCCTCCCTCCCAGACCCTCCCACCTCCATGACGAATATGGGGCGGACCGAACATTGCGCGTGTTCGCGACCGCGAACACGCTATGTTCGCCGGCGAACGGTTCCCGGCGAACTGTTCGGGGCATCACTCCTCCCTAATTCCCATGGTATCAGGGAGCTATCTAGGCATGGCAAAAAGCTCTTCCACATAGCATGAATCTTATATAAGTGCTCCACTATGTAAAGGAAAGCTAAATAAATAGATCCTACCAGTCATCCAAAGCCCTCCTCTCTATTGAAATAAATGCAATGAGAACTCCTTCAAGCCCTTCCATCTGCTAGTACACAGGGAATAGAAAAGCTCCATATACAATGCTTTCCCAATAATGCCAAGGAAAATTTGTGTTATCAACCTCAATTCAGAAGCCTCAATGCATAGTGTGGAGACGCTCACCCAGGAAACACCTCTAATGACTGTCTGAGTGACTGAGATGTCCCTAGGCAGTAATGTAAACACTGCCTTTTCTCTGACATTGTCTGCAGGGACATACTATACTTACCAGAGTGTAACGGCACCCCCAGGTATACAAAGGGTTAAAGCCATTTAGGATGTTCCCTTTTCGAATGCCAAGGCAGCTAACGAACACTCCAATCAGCCGAACAGGAATCACACAAATAATCCACACTCCAAACAGCCGAACAGGAAAACCATACAAATAAATCCCCTCCAAGTACGAGACAAAGTTCTGTATTGAGGGTCAAGTAGTGAACTGATTTAATGGGGCTACCTGCCCGGTATTTATGCAGGTCTTCCACCAGGTAGACACTCCCCTAGGGAACCTGGTGGAAAACTGTGACAAAAACAGTACAGTAGCGAATCCCAGTGTTACAGACATAATCACTCCTCTCTATCCTGGAGATAATTGGGAAGTAACTCAATTATCTCAGAGGATAGAGGCAAAACTCAATTTTATACATGGCAATAAAAACACATAAAATATATAATATGAAAACTACCGAATGCACTAGGTACAATAAACGTATCCCCAGATAGCTTAGATCTGAGCGCACATTATTACTGAGTGGCGCTCAGATCACATACATACAGTTCAATCGCCATGGAGCCAAAGTCTTTCACATAGTCTTTCATTATACGAATGGGCTCCATGGGATGGCTATCTGGGGTAAGTACATTCGTGAAGAAAAGTACCGAATAGGCCGGCGTTCGTATGATGGAGAAATAGAAGAAGAGAGGTCATCGGCTTCAGCGGTGTTCGTGCAAAATAGTGTCCATTTTAATTTTCATGAAATCGTCAACGAACACCACTGGGTATTCGTATGTCCAAGATGGCCGCCGTCTCGTGTTCGTTATACGAACTACACCACAAGGCCTACATTCGACAATTAAGAGGTGTCTGTGGTTAACCTCAAAGTTCTAATGATGCCAAGAGGTTAACCAGCAGCACACTTCCCTGGTGGGTGGCCGGCCGTTCGGCAGTTCATTCGGTAAAACGAGGAATAAACGTAAGGGCTGTACAGACAAGGAAAAAGCCAAACAAACAGACGAACCAAGGAGAAATAAAGTAGTATAAAGACAGAGAGGTCTGTCACGGAGTGTCCCTCCTTGTGGGACACTCCGGCAGACCTGGCTTGATCCTTTTCGGGTCAACTTGGGGATGTCCGGAACTAGAAAGCCAGAGTGACGTCTATTTGTCGGGACAAACCATCAGCATTGCCATTGTGCTTACAGGGTCTGTAGCTGATGGTGAAGTTGTAAGGTTTCAGGGCTAAGCTCCACCACAGCAACCTGCCATTGTCTCCGGATACCCGGTTAAGCCAGACCAATGGGTTGTGGTCGGTGACTAATGAAAACTCCTGTCCGTACAGAGGTTCAGTTTTTTCAGTGCCCAAACCAGGGCCAAACATTCTTTTTCCACTGCCGCATAGCTCACTTCTCGGGGTAACAGTTTCCAGCTTAGATATGTGACAGGGTGCTCTCCTCTATCCTCCCCGACTTGGCTTAGCACAGCCCTCAGTCCAAATATGGAAGCATCTGTGTGGACAAGGAAACGTTTGTTAGGTACCGGGGCAGCCAAGACAGGGGCATTTACAAGTGCTTGTTTAATATCTATAAACGCGGCTTCACAAGCTGGAGACCACAGGACCTGCCTAGGTAAGTTCTTTTTCGTCAGGTCAGTCAGGGGCTTGGTGATAGCGCTATAGTCAGGGACAAAATGTCTATAGTACCATGCAGTCCCCAAGAAGGCTAATACCTGGGTCTTAGTGCAGGGTGTGGGCCAGTTAGTTACTGCCTCTACCTTGGCTGGCTCTGGTCTCTGGCTCCCACACCCTACTGAGATACTGCACCTCAGCCATACCTAGATGGCACTTGTCTGGTTTCAAGGTCAGGCCTGCGGCCCGAATCTTGTCCAGAACTACCCCTATGTGAACCAAGTGCTCTTCCCATGACTCACTGTAGATCGCAATGTCATCCAGGTATGCGCATGCAAAATCCTGGAAGCCATCAAGGAGCCTATCCACCATACGCTGGAAGGTAGCCAAAGCATTTTTCATCCCGAATGGCATGACCTTAAACTGGTACAGGCCAAACGGGGTAACAAATGCCGACTTGGGTATGGCATCCTCGGCCAGAGGAATCTGCCAATAGCCCTTACACAGGTCTATTGTAATTAGATAGCGTCCCCTGGCTATACGATCTAGCAGTTCGTCTACCCGGGGCATCGGGTAGGCATCAGTGATAGTCTTCTCATTGAGCCACCTGTAGTCCACGCAGAACCGGGTGGTTCCATCTTTCTTAGGCACCAGGACTACAGGTGAGGCCCAAGGGCTTTCTGAGTGCTCAATGACCCCCAGCTGGGTCATCTCCTGTATCTCCTTCCGCATTCCTTCTCGGACTGCTTCAGGGATACGGTAGTGTGGCTGTCGGAGGGGTGCTTGACCAGGGCTTTCTACTTTATGTACAGCCAGGGTTGTATAGACCGGTTCTTGGGAGAAAGTCACCTGTTTCTCCCACAGAAGTTGTTTGGTCTGTTCCTTCTCAGTGGGGCTTAACTAGTCCCCTAGCTGTACAAGACTAGTAAGGTCAGTCAGGGAGGGGTAAACTCTCAGAGTCATCTGCAGCAGGAGCGCACACTGCAGCGACATCTTCCTGCCTCTCCTGATACTCCTTCAGCATGCTCACATGAAAGGATCGCTGGATCCTTTCATCTGCACAGCTGCAATAACATAGGTAGTATCACATACCTGAGCTACTACTTTGTATGGGCCCTGCCAAGATGCTTGCATCTTGTCTGTCTTTACAGGCTTGAGGACTAGGACCTTTTGCCCCACCTGGAAGACGCGGTGTTGGGCACCCTGATCGTACCATCTCTTTTGTCTCCCATGGGCCACCTGGAGATTCTCTGTTACCATCAGAGACAGTTGCTCCATGCGGACCCTCAGTTCCAGAACATATGGCATTTTGGGGGTCCCCTCTTGCTCTGTCTCTCCCTCCCAGTGTCCTCTAATGAGATCTAGGGGTCCGCGGACCATTCTCCCATAGAGTAACTCAAAGGGAGAGAATCCAGTAGATTCCTGGGGTACCTCCCTGTAAGCAAACAACAGGTGAGGCAGGAATCTCTCCCAGTCTCTGCAGGCATCAGTAAAGGTCCTCAGCATTTGTTTGAGGGTCCTGTTAAAGTGCTCACAGAGACCGTTAGTCTGGGGGTGGTAAGGTGAGCTTAACAGGGGCTTAATATTGCACACCTTCCACAACTGCTGGGTGAGCACAGTGGTAAACTGGGTCCCCTGGTCAGAGAGATTCTCCTTAGGGAACTCCACTCTAGTGAAGATCTTAACCAGGGCATCAGCTACTGTCTCCGCTTCAATATTGGACAGAGCTACTGCCTCTGGGTAAATGGTGGCATAGTCCACCACGGTGAGAATATACTTCTTCCCGGATACACTAGGCCTGGCCAATGGTCCCACAATGTCAACAGCTATGCGGGAAAAGGGCTCCCCAATAATAGGCATGGACATAAGTCTGGCCTTAGGGTGGTCCCCCCGCTTACCTACCCGTTGACATGTGTCACATGTATGCAGTGTTATCGCACATCCTGATTAAGATTGGGCCAGAAGAAATTCTGTGTGATCCTATGGGCTGTGCGATGGAACCCTAGATGTCCGGCTAATGGTACATCATGCCCAATTCGTAGAATCTCCTGCAGGTATTTTGTGGGCACTACCAGCTGTTGTTTCTGCAAAGGGGCATTACTTCTCTGGGATGGCTTAGGAATCCTATTGTCAGGATCGGGACAGGGATCCAACACGCAGAGTACAAACAGTAGCCAGATACGTATACCGGACCTTAGAATGGCCGGACTAACGTAAGTAGTACAGTATAGAATGGTCAAAGACAAGCCGAGGTCGAGGGTAACAGAAGACAGGTAAGCGAGAGACAAGCCGAATCAAGGGTAACAGAGATAAGCAGAGTAAGGTAAACAAGCCGGGTCAAAACCAAAAGGGATAATAGAATACACAAGCACTGAGTGACTAGAACAAGCTAGAACCACGACAGGGCAATGAGCTAATGAAAGAAGCTCTGTTAAATACCCTGTTCAGAGCAGTAACCACGCCTCCGAGGCGTCCTGATTGGTCCTGCAGCAATTGAGTGACAGGTCGTTCCGGAGGAGTGTCCTGATGACAACTTCCTGCCTAGATGCTGTAAAAGGCAGTCACTCCCTCGCGGCCGGCCTTGCATGACCGGATAGACCGTGGGGAAGGGAGCCATCAGGCCGTCTGGATGGAGGAACAGCTAAGTCTCTACCTCTTTCGGAGGTAGAGACCACAGGTACCCTGACAGTACCCCCCCTCTCAGATACGCCCACCGGGCGGAATACACCAGGGCGAGAAGGGAATCGAGAGTGAAACGCCCTGCGGAGACGGGGAGCATGCACCTCCTCCTGAGGTACCCAACTTCTCTCCTCAGGACCATAACCCTTCCAATCGACCAGATATTGCAGTTTCCCCCGGGAGATTCGAGAATCAACGATGGAATTGACCTCATACTCCTCCTGACCCTCCACCTGAACTGAGCGGGGAGGGGCGATTGTGGAGGAGAACCTGTTACATATTAATGGTTTTAGCAAGGAAACATGAAATGAATTAGGAATGTGTAAGGCATTAGGCAACGCTAAACGATACGCAACTGGGTTAATTTGAGACAGTACCCTGTAAGGTCCAATATATCGAGGAGCAAACTTCATGGACGGCACTTTTAACCGAATGTTTCTAGTACTTAACCATACTCTATCGCCTGGAACAAACACCGGTGCTGCCCTTCTACGTTTGTCAGCGTGTTTTTTAACCAGCGTAGAATTGTGCAGAAGGATTTGTCGAGTTTGATCCCACAACTTTCTTAAATTGGCAACATGAACATCCACCGACGGTATCCCTTGAGAAGAAGACTCCGAAGGAAGGATGGAAGGATGAAAGCCATAATTCAAGAAAAAAGGGCTAGAATGCGTAGAATCACAAATGAGATTGTTATGTGCAAACTCCGCCCAAGGAATCAAACCGACCCAATCGTCCTGGTGTTCTGAAACGAAACAACGTAAATATTGTTCAACTTTTTGGTTAGTGCGTTCAGCAGCTCCATTGGACTGAGGATGATAGGCAGAGGAGAAATTCAATTTGATGCCTAGTTGGGAGCAGAATGATCTCCAAAAACGGGAAACAAATTGGGAGCCTCTGTCAGAGACAATCTGGGAAGGTATCCCATGCAAACGGAAAATCTCCCTGGCGAATATCTCCGCTAATTCGGGCGAAGATGGGAGTTTAGGTAAGGGAATGAAGTGAGCCATTTTAGTAAATCTGTCTACCACAGTGAGGATGACAGTCTGCTTTTTAGAGATAGGCAAATCAACAATGAAGTCCATTGCCAGGCAGGACCAAGGCTTTTCAGGAACCTCTAAAGGGTGCAGAAATCCGCATGGAAGCGAATGGGGTAGCTTGGTCTTGGTACAAACTTCACATGCCCCAATGAATTCTTTAATATCCTTGCGTAAGTCAGGCCACCAAAAATCTTTAGAGACCAGCGCATAAGTCTTGCGGATGCCAGGATGCCCAGCCACCTTGCTGTTATGGAGACAGCGTAGCACCTCCAGTTGGAGAGCGGCAGGAACGAAGTGTCGATCCCCAGGGGTCTGTTTGGGTGCCAAATGCTGAAACTTCATGATCTCAGAAAGCAATGGAGAGTGAATCCTGAGATTCGTGTTCGCGATGATACTCCCCTTAGGAACTATGGAGGACAGAAGTGGTTCAGTTATAGTGGATGGTTCATATTGACGAGACAATGCATCGGCTTTAGAGTTCTTAGAACCAGGTCTATACGTAAGTACATAATTAAAGTGAGTGAGGAACAAGGCCCAGCGAGCCTGCCTGGCGGACAAGCGCTTCGCCTCCCCAATATAAGACAAGTTCTTATGATCCGTTAGAATAGTAACAGGGTGTAGTGTCCCTTCCAGTAAATGTCTCCACTCCTTTAAAGCCTTAATGACCGCTAACAGTTCCCTCTCCCCGATGTCATATCTGCTCTCAGGCCCAGAAATTTTTTTAGAGAAGAAACCACAAGGGTGTAACGGTTTATCCACCCCTAACCTTTGAGACAGAACAGCCCCAACTCCTGTCTCAGAAGCATCGACCTCGAGCAAGAAAGGCAGAGTCGTATCAGGATGAACTAGAATGGGAGCTGAGGCAAAAAGTTCCTTGAGAGTCTTAAAAGCACCAAGAGCTTCCTCAGACCAGAACTTAGTATCAGCCCCTTGTTTGGTCATATTGGTAATAGGCGCAATGATAGAGGAGTAACCCTTAATGAAGCGCCTATAGTAGTTGGAAAAACCAATAAACCTTTGGATAGCCTTGAGTCCTTTGGGCAAAGGCCAGTCTAAAATAGATTGGAGTTTACCAGGATCCATTTTAAAACCTTCCCCAGAAATCACGTACCCAAGAAAGTCTACCTGAGACTGATCGAAACTGCACTTCTCCAATTTGCAGTATAGGCCATGTTGCAGAAGTTTGTGTAACACCTTTCTGACCTGTCTATGGTGAGCCTCAATCTCCTTAGAGTGTATTAGTATGTCGTCCAGGTAAACAATGACACAATCATGCTGAAACTCCCTAAGTACCTCATTAATCAAATCTTGAAATACTGCAGGAGCATTGCATAGTCCAAATGGCATAACAGTGTATTCGTAATGGCCATACCGGGTATTGAATGCCGTCATCCACTCGTGACCTTGCTGGATTCTCACCAAATTGTAAGCCCCTCTGAGATCTAACTTGGTGAAGATTTTGGAGCCCTTAAGACGATCAAATAACTCGGTAATCAGTGGGATAGGATAGGCATTTCTGACAGTTATTTTATTCAAGCCTCGGTAATCGATACAAGGTCTCAGCGTGCCATCCTTCTTCTTAATGAAAAAGAACCCCGCCCCGGCCGGAGAAGAAGACCTCCTGATAAATCCCTTTTCTAAATTCTCCTGAATATACTCCTCTAGAACCGAGTTTTCCTGAACAGACAAAGGATATACATGGCTTAATTTTACAGTCAAATGACCTGTGTGGCGGCAATGAATCGGCATTCTTCTTGTCAAACACTGCCCTTAAGTCTAGGTAAAGGTCTGGTATTTGTCTCTCTGTGGACTGAGTAGGATTCTCCTGTATGTTAATATTAGCTAATGGAGAAACCTTGCACAAACACCGATCCTGGCAGCCCTGGCCCCACGAGAGTATCTCCCTTAACTCCCAATCGATAATAGGGTTATGTTCTTTCAACCATGGGTACCCCAGAACTATGGGAACGGAAGGAGACGAAATGAGCAGAAGAGATAAATTCTCCACGTGTAGGATACCAACATTTAACTCAATGGGTATGGTCTCACGAAAGATAACAGGGTCTAGTAGTGGTCTACCATCTATGGCCTCAACGGCCAAGGGTGTCTCCCTTAGCTGAGATGGGAAATTGTTTTTACTAGCAAAGGCTTGGTCGATAAAATTCTCAGCAGCACCGGAATCTATCAAAGCCATAGCCCTTACTACTTCCCTCCCGCAAGTTAAGGAAACTGGTAGCAGAAGCCTGTGATCTTTATAATTAGGAGTAGAGGACAAAATAGAAACACCCAAGGCCTGTCCTCTAGAGAGACTTAGGTGCGAGCGTTTCCCGGGCGGTTAGAACAGTTCGAGAGTAAATGACCCTTAGCTCCACAATACATACACAAACCCTCTCTTCTCCTGTACTGTCTTTCCTCCTCAGAGAGGCGGGTATACCCTATCTGCATAGGTTCAGGAAGCAAAGATACTGTGGAGTCAGGACTTGGAAAAGCGGGGGCTAACCTAAAAGAAGGTCTCCGGTTCCTCTCTCGAGTGTTCTGTCTCTCTCTTAAACGTTCATCTATACGAGAGATGAACGAATTAAATCCTCTAAATTCTCAGGGAGTTCTCTGGTAGCAACCTCATCAAGGATTACTTCAGATAAGCCATTCAAAAATACATCCATATACGCCTGCTCATTCCACTTGACTTCTGACGCCAGAGACCTGAACTCTAGTGCATAATCCACCAGTGTTTGGTTCTCCTGTTTCAGACGCAACAGTAATCTGGCTGCATTAACCTCTCTACCTGGAGGGTCAAATGTTCTTCTAAAAGCAGTTACAAAGGCGTTATAGTTATAAACTAATGGGTTATCGTTCTCCCATAATGGGTTGGCCCATCTCAGAGCTTTCTCAATAAGTAGGGTGATAATAAATCCTACCTTTGCCCTATCTGTAGGATAAGAGCGAGGTTGCAATTCAAAGTGGATACTAATTTGGTTTAAGAAACCACGACACTTCTCAGGAGCCCCACCATAGCGTACTGGGGGGGTAATGCGAGAAGAAGCACCCACTGTGGCTACCTCTAGACCTGAACCGACAGGAGAAACAGGGGTATTACGTATCTCCTCTGGTGGGTTATTGGCACGAGACAATAGAGCCTGTAGCGCAAGCGCCATCTGATCCATTCTGTGATCCATGGCTTCAAACCTAGGATCAGGAGAAGCCAGCTGACTGTTTGTACTTGCAGGATCCATTGGCCCTGTCGTAATGTCAGGATCGGGACAGGGATCCAACACGCAGAGTACAAACAGTAGCCAGATACGTATACCGGACCTTAGAATGGCCGGACTAACGTAAGTAGTACAGTATAGAATGGTCAAAGACAAGCCGAGGTCGAGGGTAACAGAAGACAGGTAAGCGAGAGACAAGCCGAATCAAGGGTAACAGAGATAAGCAGAGTAAGGTAAACAAGCCGGGTCAAAACCAAAAGGGATAATAGAATACACAAGCACTGAGTGACTAGAACCACGACAGGGCAATGAGCTAATGAAAGAAGCTCTGTTAAATACCCTGTTCAGAGCAGTAACCACGCCTCCAAGGCGTCCTGATTGGTCCTGCAGCAATTGAGTGACAGGTCGTTCCGGAGGAGTGTCCTGATGACAACTTCCTGCTTAGATGCGTTAAAAGGCAGTCACTCCCTCGCGGCCGGCCTTGCATGACCGGATAGACCGTGGGGAAGGGAGCCATCAGGCCGTCTGGATGGAGGAACAGCTAAGTCTCTACCTCTTTCGGAGGTAGAGACCACAGGTACCCTGACACCTATATAGTCTATCCCCCACCCACTTATAGCGCCAATTTTGCCAATTTTCTACTCCTTCTTCCTGGGTATCTGCCCTAGCCCTATACTTGCGTAAGGTCGGTGTGACAAAATGGCTTTTGTCACTGGGTTTGCATGTGACAAACTGCCCTGCCCCCCTGTCTCTTGGAGGAGCCGGATTGCTAGCCTCTTACCCTGGGATGCTGGCCCATTAAGTCATGGGGTCTTAAGGCACTTGGGACAGAGCCCTCTGTCTCTGGATCACATTGTTCGCCTTACTTGCTTGGATTGTACATTTCCCCTGTTACACTCGTATGTGGGTTCGTGCAGTTTAACTTCCATTACAGCTGGACTAAGGCTGTTCGTACCGACGAACAAACTGCTGAAGGGCCGACCACCCGGTCTGCGGAGTGTGCTGCTTGTTAGCCACCCAGAAGCTGCGGTTAACCGCAGCTTAATTGTCAAATGCCTGGGTGGCCGGCATTCGTTTGCCGAACACGTGGCGGCGGCCATTTTAAATCGCCGAATACTCAGCGGTAGTTTATCGTCGACACTCTGGAACTATTTTCGGGTACATTTGCACGGACAGCTGGTGAACTTAAACTTTACTCAACGTTATTGAGAACTGTGTTTGTGGGATCTGAATGCTATTCGCCTATGATATGCGCTCAGATCCAAGCTATCTGGGGGTGTGTGGAACATGGGGACTTCGTTCAGCGAAACATGAGTTATTGATTTTAATACAGTTTTGATAAAAGGTAAAAAGCACATGTTTCTCTCTGCCCGGAGATAATTAGGTTCTCTGCAACCACTTAAGTTAATTATCTCCAGGATAGAGAGGAGGGGTTACACTCTTCCTGTGGGTGTGTGTAATATTTGTAAAGTACAGTGATTGGTTCTGTATATACTGTTTCAGTCTTCCACAAGGTCCCATGTGGGAGTGTCCTTGCTGGAAGACCATCATAAAAGGGCTGAGTTTGGCCATCAATAAACACATTGGTTTTACCCCTTCATGAAGTCTCGACTCATGTTTGGGGGATTAGGAGCTAGAATCACTACTTCACTCTTTTCAGCTTGGATTTTGGGAGACGCTACAAGGATCAGCGCTGCACGGATAGCAGGATCCTTTACACTGGTGGTAGCAGTGGGATTTTCTCCCGAATGGATATACAGAACCGAATCAAGTAGTGAATAGCATCCTAGCGACACCGGTACCATGGATTTATAATTAGGGCAACGCTAGTATCCGTACAGTGCCCCTGGCTACAGCAGCATGGAATCAGCTAGTTCCTGGACAGCGTTCCATGAGGAGGAGCACCTGGATTACAGGGATGCAGCCCGGAAAGGGGCCATGGAGGACGTGCAGCGACAACGGAGCGAGAGTCTCCCCAGCGAGGAGCAGAGGTTGCGAATGCGATTGTTGCTGCGAAAGCCTCTGCTGGGGGAGCAGCCCCTGAAGGAGTGGGTGTCGGAGCTCGAGACCCTGGTATGGCAGGAGACTTGGTTAGAGGACGCATACCAGGCACTATGGTGGGACACAGTGCGGCAGGCTCCCTGGACGAAGGAGTACCACAGACCCGAGGGTGAGGATTACAATGGCCCTGGTCTATTATGGGAGTCATTTGACGAAATTGATTTTGGGAGCACGGGAGAGTCCAAATTCTGGGACCTTATGGACTACAGGAGAGACCTACACGATTGGCCTCACGAAAAGGGGGGTGAGAGCAGATCTGCCATTCCTGGTCAGAAGGGAATGGGAGCTGGAGCAGGACTACCAACATCTGTTCAGCTTGGTCCACTCACAGCCTAACCTGCAGCACTACCACTGGCAAGACCCGGCTGAGGTATACCCTGCTCCTCTACCAGCTGCAGAGGTAGGGGACTTCATAGACTGGTCCGGGGAGGACCCACAGTCGGCAGGTGGAGATGGGACCGAGGTCTCTCTACCGGCCCTACAGGGATGCTGTGCAACCGGCCCAGATCCCCAGTGGCAGTGTGTGGTTCAGGGAGAGGAGACGGTAGGTCTCCCTCCCCAGCGGCAGCCCATGTCACAGAGAGAGGAGACTGTCGGCCCCTCATCTCAGCAACAACAAGCATCACTGGGAGTGGAGAGGGTCGCTACCACTACCCAACACCAAGCAGCGTTACAGGGAGAGGGGACAGCCAGTCTCCCCCTCCAACAGCCGGGCAGCTTACAGAGAGAGGAGACAGTTGTCCCTCTCCCCACAGGCCGGTTGTGTCACTAAGAGAGGAGACTGTCGGTCCCTCATCGCAACAACAACCATCATCACTGGGAGTCAGGACAGTTGGTCGGACTCACCAGCGGCAGTGTATTGTAAAGGGAGAAGAAGCAACCGGTATCTCTCCCCAGCGGCAGCTTACCCTACAAAGGGGAGACAATAATCTCCTGGACAATTCAGGAGGGCCCATGGTCTCTACACCCAACCTACAGGGATGCTGGACGTCCTATCCAGATCCCCAACTACCCCCCAAGAATACCAGGAGGAGGAAGTAAGCGATATCTCTCCTCCCCAGCCAAGTTACGTCCAGGCTACTCCAGCCGAAGCACTGACATCGGGGCAGAGCGCAGCTGGCCTCTGCCCCCCAAGTCCCCACAGCGTCTTGCCAAGTAGCAATGGAGGGATCACCTGGCGCAGTAAAGGTGTGTTGTGGGTGGGCTACTCCTTTACTGATTTAATGTGGGTGGGCGTATCGACCAATTAAGGCACTGTCCGACAGGTCAGATACCTGGTTAGTCTCCCCCCCAAAGGGGAGATGTGTGACAAAATAGCTTTTGTCACTGGGTTTGCATGTGACAAACTGCCCTGCCCCCCTGTCTGTTGGAGGAGCCGGATTGCTAGCCTCTTACCCTGGGATGCTGGCCCGTTAAGTCATGGGGTCTTAAGGCACTTGGGACAGAGCCCTCTGTCTCTGGATCACATTGTTCGCCTTACTTGCTTGGATTGTACATTTCCCCTGTTACACTCGTATGTGGGTTCGTGCAGTTTAGAACTTCCATTACAGCTGGACTAAGGCTGTTCGTACCGACGAACAAACTGCCGAAGGGCCGACCACCCGGTCTGTGGAGTGTGCTGCTTGTTAGCCACCCAGAAGCTGCGGTTAACCGCAGCTTAATTGTCAAATGCCTGGGTGGCCGGCGTTCGTTTGCCGAACAAGTGGCGGCGGCCATTTTAAATCGCCGAATACTCAGCGGTAGTTTGTCGTCGACACTCTGGAACTCTTTTCGGGTACATTTGCACGGACAGCTGGTGAACTTAAACTTTACTCGACGTTATTGAGAACTGTGTTCGTGGGATCTGAGTGCTATTCGCCTATAATATGTGCTCATATCCAAGCTATCTGGGGGTGTGTGGAACATGGGGACTTCGTTCAGCGAAACATGAGTTATTGATTTTAATACAGTTTTGATAAAAGGTAAAAAGCACATGTTTCTCTCTGCCCGGAGTGCAACCACTTAAGTGCAACCACTTAAGTTAATTATCTCCAGGATAATTGCAACCACTTAAGTTAATTATCTCCAGGATAGAGAGGAGGGGTTACACTCTTCCTGTGGGTGTGTAATATTTGTAAAGTACAGTGATTGGTTCTGTATATTCTGTTTCAGTCTTCCACAAGGTCCCATGTGGGAGTGTCCTTGCTGGAAGACCATCATAAAAGGGCTGAGTTTGGCCATCAATAAACACATTAGTTTTACCCCTTCATGAAGTCTCGACTCATGTCTGGGGGATTGGGAGCTATAATCACTACTTCACTCTTTTCAGCTTGGATTTCGGGAGACGCTACAAGGATCAGCGCTGCACGGATAGCAGGATCCTTTACAGTCGGGTCCTCCCAGATTTCCCTCCCAAATGCCTCAGGGTATCCCCGTCTAAGGGGGCCTGATCTAAGGTACATGTTGGGGAAGATAGTCTTACCTGGGTCTCAACAGCAGGTGGGCCGGTTCCAGCAGCATGGGCCTGGGCACTGGGTATGCTTCAGCGGGTCCCATCGGGATGTAAGCAGAAACGAGAGGGGTCAAATCATTCCCCAGTAGGACATCTGCTGGCAAATCCTTCATCACCCCCACATTCACATGTCCCGAACCAACCCCCCAATCAAGGTGCACATGGGCAACAGGTAGCCGGAAAACAGTGCCTCCCGCCACCCTTACGGCTACGGTATCTCCGGTATGTTGGCTTTCAGAGACAAGATTCTTTTGCAGCAGGGTCATGGTGGTGCCAGTATCACGCAGGTCATTGGCTACCTTCCCATTGACCCGGACAGTTTGCCTGTTCTGCTGCCTGTTGTCTTGATTAGCTGCTTGCACTGGATCCGCCTCGTGTAGGATGCCCCAACATTCTTCCTCTTCAATGCAGTGGGCAGCAGGAAGGGGTGTGTGAAGATTCCCTCCGGCTGGCTTTTTCCAAGACTGAGACTGCCGGGCTGGGTTTAACGGGCAATCTGGTTTCTTGTGCCCTAGCTGTTTAAACCTATAACACCTGATGGATTGTGAGAGTTAAATCGGGGCTGTTGGGAATAAGCGTCCGCTGGAGGTGGTGCTGTAGAGCAGTATGACTGCGGTGGCTAGGCAGCAGCTGGAGGAGGTGCCACTGTTCAATAATCCACCCGAGCGGTTGTCTTGGCCACAGGGTTATCTAGTTTGCAGGCATCTGTATACTCATCTGCCAGGTGAGCAGCTTCAGATAAAGTAAAGGGTTTCCGGTCCCAGACCCACTCTCTGACTCCTGAGGACAGCTTGTCAAAGAAGTGCTCCAGTAGGAACAGCTGCAGCACCTCTTCCCTGGATACGGCTTGGCATCCAGCGACCCAGTGGGATGCCGTGCGGTGTAGGCAGCATGCCCACTCTGTATACGAATCTCCCGACTGTTTGTTAGTGTCCCTGAACCGCCTCCACTATGCCTCTGGTGTGACGGCATACCTGGTCAAAAGGGCTTGCTTCAACAGCCCATAGTTAGTAACATCCTCGTCAGGGATGGCCCTGAATGCTTCGCTGACCCGGCCGGACAATTTCCCTGATAAAATGGTGACCCATTCCTCGGTGTAGGGCACATTGCCGTTCAAAATCGGCAAGGTATCCATCAATTTCTCCTTCTGCTTCCACAAAATTCTTGAAAGCAGCAAAGTGTACTTTCCTCCTTCCCGCTGGGGCTGCTGTGACTTTGGCTGCTGCAGCACCTCTTTGCTGTAGTCGACTTGCCTCCACAGCTGCTATAACCCAGTCAATAATTTCCACTGCCGGGTTAGGACCATAATACGCCAGTCTTAGGTTAACAGCCCGATCAAAACTTGCCACCTTGGGTGTTCTATCCGTTATGCTGGGCCTTTCGGTTATGTAAGCTCGTTCGACTCCATTGGGTGTTTCGGCTCTATCCATTTCGACTAATTCTGCGATAATGTCCCTCTTCTTACGGCTGGCCGGTCGACCCCAGTTCGCCAGTAGATCCTTGAGGGTGGAGCGCTTTAGCTGTTCATACTGTGCTTCCATAAGCTTGTGTTCTTTTGTAGCTGTCTTTCTGGGCTGTGAGGACCATCCCGCCGCTTGGCACCAGTTGTAACGGCACCCCCAGGTATACGAAGGGTTAAAACCATTTAGGATGTTCCCTTTTCGAATGCCAAGGCAGCTAACGAACACTCCAATCAGCCGAACAGGAATCACACGAATAATCCACACTCCAAACAGCCGAACAGGAAAACCATACAAATAAATCCCCTCCAAGTACGAGACAAAGCTCCGTATTGAGGGTCAAGCAGTGAACTGATTTAATGGGGCTACCTGCCCGGTATTTATGTAGGCCTTTAACCAGGTGGACACTCGCCTAGGGGACCTGGTGGAAAACTGTGACAAAAACAGTATAGTAGTCAATCACATAATCACTCCCCTTTAGCTATAAAGGACCCTTCTCTCTATCCTGGAGATAATTGGGAAGTAACTTAATTATCTCCAAAGATAGAGGCAAAACTCAATTTTATACATGGCAATAAAAACACATAAAAATATATAATATGAAAACTACCAAATGCACTAGGTAACATATCCCCAGGTAGCTTAGAACAGAGCGCACATTATTACCGCATGGCGCTCAGATCACATACATACAGTTCAATCGCCATGGAGCCAAAGTCTTTCACATAGTCTTTCGTTATACGAATGGACTCCATGGGATGACTATCTGGGGTAAGTCCATTCGTGAAGAAAAGTACCGAACAGGCCGGCATTCGTATGATGGAGAAATAGAAGAAGGTAGGTTGTCGGCTTCAGCGGTGTTCGTGCAAAATAGTGTCAGTTTTAAGTTCCATGAAAGAGTCGCCGAACACCGCTGGGCATTTGTATGTCCAAGATGGCCACCGCCTCGTGTTCCTTATACGAACGATGACCACCCAGCCTACATTCGACAATTAAGAGGTGTCTTCGGTTAACCTCAACGTTCTAATGAGGCCAAGAGGTTAACCAGCAGCACACTTCTCTGCTGGGTGGCCGGCCGTTTGGCAGTTCATTCGGTAAAACGAGGAATAAACATAAGGGCTGTACGGACAAGGAAATAGCCGAACAAACAGATGAACCAAGAAGAAATAAAGTAGTTTAAAGACAGAGAGGTCTGTCACACAGAGCAACTCCATTAAATTGTAGTTGTTCTTATGACTATAGTGTCCTTTTAAAGGCATTGTTTATTTTTAATGCATTAAAAGGGTCACTTACTGCATGGAAGAATACTTAATGTTTTGTAAAGTGCATTTTCAAATGGCATTTTACTTTTTTGTTATCAATACAGTTAGTATATTTAAAAAATATAAACAGAAGGATGAAAAATAATCACGACCCATGAAAAAGTACTCAATATTCATTCTGACTTGCAAGTTATCCCCTGCTGCTGCCGACAGGTTAAATGTGAGGCAATTTTGCACGAACACCACTGAACCTTTTGTTTGGCTGACAAAGCTATGTCTTGTACAGTCCATAAAGCAGGTACAGAAGGGACCAGTGTAGAGGGCACAAGTCCCCAGAACTCCCCCCTGCTGGCCCTGCTCATGAGTCTCATCTTCCCTGCAAAAGTGCTGCCTGGGGCAGGGCCATCTTTAGGACCTGGGTAAGCATTTGCATTTGCCTGGTTCCCGCCCTCCCACCACGATGTCCCACCACGATGGACTCGAGGCAGCTACCTTGTGGCGAAACCAACCTCGTCACTGTGAACTGGAGAAGCCTGGTTGCTCGCCTGCTCCCTTTGGACTATGGCCCTGCAGGTTAAACTGTTTATTTTCCCTGCAGAAAGGCTTATTCGTGTGATCTGAGTGCCATTCATCTAATAATGTGCGCTCAGATTAAAGCTATCTGGGGATATGTAGAAATGTGTGTTTTATGTACTAAATGTATCAGTATGTAATTTTATGTCTTTTACTGTCTTTTTGTCTGCCCTGTGGGTAATGGAGTTTTGCCTCTGTCCTGGGAGATAATTAGATTCCTTCCCTAATTATCTCCAGGCCATAGGGGAGGGATTGTGAGGCATTGTGGGAGGTAACTCATGTGTGATTGGTGTATTGTGTAATTGTTGTAAATCCCTCCCTTGCATGGGAGAAGCCTTTATGGCCTGTTGTGTGAATAAATCAGTGTTGTTGCTGTTTAACCCTGAAGCTGAAGTGTTGTCTCTTTCTTGGGGGGAATTTGACTGTATGCCGATTGCCAGGAGTGTAAGCTGTTCGTATTGCTTTTCCTGTTCGGCTGCTTCCAGGGTTCGTGTGTCTGCTGTTCGAGAGTTGGTGAATACGTGCAGTTTGGAGTTAGGTAGGTTGGTGATTGCAGTAGCTGCTGGTCTATGGGAAAGGGGATTATCGCCTAAATGGTTTTTATCCTCTTGTGAGAGAAACGGTCCGCAACAATTGGTGGCAAGCGGCGGGATCGTTCCTACAACCAGAAGGACAGCTACAGGTAACACCATCCCCTGGATTTACAAACTGAGGGCAACGTTAGTACCCGTACAGCGATCCTATCTACAAAGGAACCAACGTTGTCAGAGCAAGCATGGCGCCCGGCTACACTCAGGAGGAGTTTGACAGAGAGGCTGCCATGCGGCTGGCTTACTTTGGACCCAACCCAGAGGAGAAATACGTACAGTTCGTAAGGAGCCAGGTAGACGAGTACCTGCAGTTCATGGCAGATCCAGCCAAAGGTATCGGTCGCTGTTACGACACTCACCGCCAGGGGAATGAAGCCGCCGTTTAGTCGATAATCCCCTTTCTCCAGAAATGCAATTTTAGTCCAACCGATTGTAAAACTCCCGAACGGAGCGTACGAATGCGGCAACTCCCGATCAGCAATCCATCCGAAATCCTTCCACAGCTAGAAATAAACGAAAACGCTGTCCCAATAGTAAATCCCTCCACAAACGAGACAAAGCTCCGTCTTGAAGGTCAAACAGGAATGTGTTTAATGGGGGCTACCTGCCCGGTATTTATGCAGGTCTCCACAAGGTAGACACTCCCCTAGGGGACCTTGTGGAAGACTGTAAAATATATTATACAGTAGGCAATCGCAGTGGCTTTAATACAAGCCCTTCCCATTTTACCCATAAGTGATTCTTTCCTATCCCGGAAATAATTAGGGAGAAACCCAATTAACTCCGAGGATAGGGACCATCGCCATTTTAAAACATAATACGAAAAATACAATAAAATACATCAAATCAGAAATACCGAATGTACAGTGTTCGTGCAACGTATCCCCAGATAGCCTGGATCTGAGGGCATATTCCTACCGAATAGCGCTCAGGTCCGATGTACACAGTCCAATCGCCATGGAGTCAAAGTCTCTCATAAGTCCTTCGGTATACGAATGACTCCATGGGACGGCTACCTGGGTAAGTCCATACGAATTAGAGAAACTCCCGAACTGACCGGTGTTCGTACGCCTCAAAGAAATAGAAGGGGGCGGCCGTCTCCAGCGGTATTCGGTAGATAAAGAGTCAGTTTTTAGATCCATAGGTTTTGCACCGAACACCGCTGATTCGCCTCGTGTCCAAAATGGCCGCCGCCTCGTGTTCGGCATACGAACGACGACCACCCGTACGAATGGAATGGAGAGGTGTTTGCGGTTAACCACAACGTTCTAATTGTGGTCAAGGTGTTAACAAGCCGCACACTCCTCTCCTGGGTGGCCGTTGGTTCGGTAGTTTCAATCGGTACTTAGGGAAAACATACGAACAAGGGCATACGGACAGGAAATCCACAAACTCAAGGCAAACAGACGAACCAGCAATACAGGTCTATGCAGAAGGGTTCGTCACAGTCGCCCTATCCGGGGGCAGAGTGCGTTACGGGGACTCAAAAGGGTACCCCAGGGAGCAGAAGGTGCCGTCCTTCCTCCCCAGCGGCAGTGTGTATCCCAGGGAGCAGAAGGTGCAGTCCTTCCTCCCCAGCGGCAGTGTGTATCCCAGGGAGCTGAAGGTGCAGTCCTTCCTCCTCAGCGGCAGTGTGTATCCCAGGGAGCTGTAGGTGCCATCCTTCCTCCCCAGCGGCAGTGTGCACCCCAGGGAGCTGAAGGTGTCGTCCTTCCTCCCAGCGGCAGTGTATATCCCAGGGAGCAGAAGGTGCAGTCCTTCATCCCCAGCGGCAGTGTGTACCTCAGGGAGCTGAAGGTGTTGTCCTTCCTCCCCAGCGGCTGTGTGTACCCCAGGGAGCTGAAGGTGCCGTCCTTCCTCCCCAGCGGCAGAATGTCCTGCAGGGAGCAGGGACCGTCAGTCTCGCCCCCCAGCTGCAGGACAAGATAATGAAAGGGGAGACAGCTGGTCCCCCTCTCCACCAGCAGAGAGAGTGTCAGGGAGAGGAGCCTGATACCCCCTCTCCCCAGCGGCAGTTTACAGTCCAGAGAGAGGAGCTTGTTACACCCTCTCTCCAGCGGCAGCCTAACCCACCAAGGGGAGATGTTACACCCCCCAACGGTGCAGATGGGACCGTAGTCTCTGTACTTGCAGCACAAGGGGTAAGGACGGTCGGTCCTGTCCCCCAGCCACAGAGCGGTATATCCAGAGGGGAGACGGCCGGTCTCTCCCTCCCACAACCAGGCTCCAACCAGGCTACTTCCGCGGTAGTACTGGCACCAGGTACCGCTGGTCTCTGCCCACTCAGCAACCCACCAAGGCAGCCTAACAGTTCCCCACACAGTCATGGTGAGGCACCTGGACATGGACAAAGCTCTCCTCTACCCAGGTGTAGTAACCAGTTATTGTGGGTGGGCTGTACTGCTGTTTCTGTTTTGTGGGTGGGTTGCTGGACTAACCAGGGCACTGACCGGCAGGAGGTCAGATACCCTGTTAGTCTAGTTGGTAAAGGGGAGAAGTGTGGCAAAACCAACCTCGCCACTGTGAACTGGAGAAGCCTGGTTGCTCGCCTGCTCCCTTTGGACTATGGCCCTGCAGGATAAACTGTTTATTTTCCCTGCAGAAAGGCTTATTCGTGTGATCTGAGTGCCATTCATCTAATAATGTGCGCTCAGATCAAAGCTATCTGGGGGTATGTAGAAATGTGTGTTTTATGTACTAAATGTATCAGTATGTAATTTTATGTCTTTTACTGTCTTTTTGTCTGCCATGTGGGTAATGGAGTTTTGCCTCTGTCCTGGGAGATAATTCGATTCCTTCCCCAATTATCTCCAGGCCAGAGGGGAGGGATTGTGAGGCATTGTGGGAGGTAACTCATGTGTGATTGGTGTATTGTGTAATTGATGTAAATCCCTCCCTTGCATGGGAGAAGCCTTTATGGCCTGTTGTGTGAATAAATCAGTGTTGTTGCTGTTTGTAGCGGCACCCCGGAGCAGTAGGGGTTTACGCCGCCAAGAAGGTGTCCTTTCCCCCAAGACAAAGTCAGCTGCAACAAAACACGTTCCCAGAGAATACAAATCAGCGTAATAAATATCCCCTCCAAGCACGAGACGAGACTCTGTGTTGAGGGTCAAAATAGGAATAATCTTTATTCTGCAGCTCGGGCTTTTATGCCGTACAACAACTCCTCCCCGTATCCAGAGGAGATAATACATTTACAGTGGGAATCCCTCCCACTGTACCGGGCAGAATATTTCACAATTATTATAAGTTTAATAACACACACAATATGCAACGAAAATACAATGTGCTACGTGTATTAGAGAACGGAGATCTAGGGGAACAATATACAGGGAGTGCAGAATTATTAGGCAAGTTGTATTTTTGAGGATTAATTTTATTATTGAACAACAACCATGTTCTCAATGAACCCAAAAAACTCATTAATATCAAAGCTGAATATTTTTGGAAGTAGTTTTTAGTTTGTTTTTAGTTACAGCTATTTTAGGGGGATATCTGTGTGTGCAGGTGACTATTACTGTGCATAATTATTAGGCAACTTAACAAAAAACAAATATATACCAATTTCAATTATTTATTTTTACCAGTGAAACCAATATAACATCTCAACATTCACAAATATATATTTCTGACAATCAAAAACAAAACAAAAACAAATCAGTGACCAATATAGCCACCTCTCTTTGCAAGGACACTCAAAAGCCTGCCATCCATGGATTCTGTCAGTGTTTTGATCTGTTCGCCATCAACATTGCGTGCAGAAGCAACCACAGCCTCCCAGACACTGTTCAGAGAGGTGTACTGTTTCCCCTCCTTGTAAATCTCACATTTGATGATGGACCACAGGTTCTCAATGGGGTTCAGATCAGGTGAACAAGGAGGTCATGTCATTATATTTTCTTCTTTTATACCCTTTCTTGCCAGCCACGCTGTGGAGTACTTGGACGCATGTGATGGAGCATTGTCCTGCATGAAAATCATGTTTTTCTTGAAGGATGCAGACTTCTTCCTGTACCACTGCTTGAAGAAGGTGTCTTCCAGAAACTGGCAGTAGGACTGGGAGTTGAGCTTGACTCCATCCTCAACCCGAAAAGGCCCCACAAGCTCATCTTTGATGATACCAGCCCAAACCAGTACTCCACCTCCACCTTGCTGGCGTCTGAGTCGGACTGGAGCTCTCTGCCCTTTACCAATCCAGCCACGGGCCCATCCATCTGGCCCATCAAGACTCACTCTCATTTCATCAGTCCATAAAACCTTAGAAAAATCAGTCTTGAGATATTTCTTGGCCCAGTCTTGACGTTTCAGCTTGTGTGTCTTGTTCAGTGGTGGTCGTCTTTCAGCCTTTCTTACCTTGGCCATGTCTCTGAGTATTGCACACCTTGAGCTTTTGGGCACTCCAGTGATGTTGCAGCTCTGAAATATGGCCAAACTGGTGGCAAGTGGCATCTTGGCAGCTGCACGCTTGACTTTTCTCAGTTCATGGGCAGTTATTTTGCGCCTTGGTTTTTCCACACGCTTCTTGCGACCCTGTTGACTATTTTGAATGAAACGTTTGATTGTTCGATGATCACGCTTCAGAAGCTTTGCAATTTTAAGAGTGCTGTATCCCTCTGCAAGATATATCACTATTTTTGACTTTTCTGAGCCTGTCAAGTCCTTCTTTTGACCCATTTTGCCAAAGGAAAGGAAGTTGCCTAATAATTATGCACACCTGATATAGGGTGTTGATGTCATTAGACCACACCCCTTCTTATTACAGAGATGCACATCACCTAATATGCTTACCGTATATACTCGAGTATAAGCCGACCCGAATATAAGCCGAGGCCCCTAATTTTACCCCAAAAAACTGGGAAAACTTATTGACTCGAGTATAAGACTAGGGTGAGAAATGCAGCAGCTACTGGTAAATTTCCAAATAAAATTAGATCCTAAAAAAAATATATTAATTGAATATTTATTTACAGTGTGTGTATAATGAATGCAGTGTGTGTGTATGAATGCAGTGTGAGTGTATGAATGCAGTGTGAGTGTATGAATGCAGTGTGAGTGTATGAATGCAGTGTGAGTGTATGAATGCAGCGTGTGTATGAGTGCAGCGTGTGTATGAGTGCAGCGTGTGTATGACTGCAGCGTGTGTATATGAATGCAGCGTGTGTATATGAATGCAGCGTGTGTATATGAATGCAGCGTGTGTATATGAATGCAGCGTGTGTATATGAATGCAGCGTGTGTATATGATGCAGCGTGTGTATATGAATGCAGCGTGAGTGTATGAGTGCAGTGTGAGTGTATGAGTGCAGTGTGAGTGTATGAGTGCAGTGTGAGTGTATGAGTGCAGTGTGAGTGTATGAGTGCAGTGTGTGAGCGTATGAGTGCAGTGTGTGTGTGTGTGTGTGTGTGTTGCAGAGCCTTGGTGGGGGATGGGCAATTTTTTTTTATTATTATTATTTTAATATTTTTTTATTATTATTTAATATTTTTATTTATTTAATTTAATTTTTTATTATTTTTGTATTATTATTTAATTTCTTTTTTTTTATTACTGCTAATTATTTTTTTTTTCGTCCCCCCTCCCTGCTTGATACATGGCAGGGAGGGGGGCTCTCCTTCCCTGGTGGTCCAGCATTGGCAGTTCAGTGGGGGGCTGTGGGGGCTGTGAGAGATGTTACTTACCTCTCCTGCAGCTCCTGTCAGCTCTCTCCTCCTCTGCACAGTCCGTGCAGCTCCCTCTGTCAGCTCCCAGTGTAAGTCTTGCGAGAGCCGCGGCTCTCGCGAGACTTACACTGGGAGCTGACAGAGGTGCTGAACGGACGGCGCGGAGGAGGAGAGAGCTGACAGGAGCTGCAGGAGAGGTAAGTAAACTCTCTTACAGCCCCCACAGCCCCAGTCTGTATTATGGCAATGCAAATTGCCATAATACAGACTATTGACTCGAGTATAAGCCGAGTTGGGGTTTTTTAGCACAAAAAATGTGCTAAAAAACTCGGCTTATACTCGAGTATATACGGTAATTGGTAGTAGGCTTTCGAGCCTATACAGCTTGGAGTACGACAACATGCATAAAGAGGATGATGTGGTCAAAATACTCATTTGCCTAATAATTCTGCACTCCCTGTACGTGAAAATCCCCTAGATCGGTTGGGCCGTTCGCTAGATACACGTTTGCACCATTTACTCTGGAACCACATAATATAAACGAAAACTCTCTCGCGGATCTGGTGTCTCTAGTTCGGTACTCTGGACCTGTCGAACAGCATGGGCGTAAGTTACCGGTAAGGTGGAAATTCGTCGTGTGGAAAGTTCTTGAGTGTTCGGTCATTAGTTCGTGCGGTCAAAATGGGCGCGACCCATTGTTCTCCTCACGTGGCTGCGTATACCGTACAGATCCAGAAGTACCCGAAGTCCACAATAATCCAGGTAAAAAGGCAATTCTCCGAGATGGTATCTGTTAATCCAAAAGGGGTCTGTCACACGGCTCCCTCATAGTGGTACACTCCGGCAGACCTGGCTTGATCCTTTCGGATTAACTTAGGGGTGAGGGGAATTCACTTGTCCGGAGAATTGTCAAGCTGCCGAGATAGCCCATCGGCGTTGCCATTTAGTTTACCGGGTCAGTAACTGATGGTGAAATTGTACGTTTGCAGGGCCAAGCTCCATCTTAACAACCGCCCATTGTCTCCTGCGACCCGGTTAAGCCATACCAATGGATTGTGATCGGTTACCAGAGAGAATTCTTGTCCATAGAGATAAGGGGTTAGTTTTTTCAATGCCCATACCAGGGCCAGGCACTCCTTCTCTACGGCCGCATAACTCACTTCCCGTGGTAACAACTTTCTGCTGAGGTATGCGACCGGATGCTCTCTTCCATCTTCCCCGACTTGGCTCAGCACAGCCCCCAGTCCATACTTGGAAGCGTCTGTATGGACAAGGAAACGTTTGTTAGGTACTGGGGCAGCCAAGACAGGGGAATTAACAAGTGCATGTTTGAGGGATTGAAATGCGGCTTCGCAAGCGGGAGACCACAGGACCTGCCTAGGTAAATTCTTCTTGGTCAGGTCAGTCAGTGGCTTGGCTATCGTACTATAATCAGGGACAAAACGTCTATAATATCCTGCCGTCCCTAGGAAGGCCAATACCTGGGTCTTAGTATTGGGTGTGGGCCAGTTAGCCACTGCTTCGACCTTGGCGGGCTCCAGCCTCTGGATCCCACACCCTACTCGGTGACCCAAGTATTGTACCTCGGCCATTCCTAAATGGCACTTTTCCGGTTTTAGTGTCAGGCCGGCGGCCCGAATCTTATCTAGGACTACCCCTACGTGCACTAGATGTTCTTCCAAAGACTCACTGTAGATCGCAATGTCATCCAGGTATGCACACGCAAATTCCTGGAATCCATCGAGGAGCCTATCCACCATACGCTGGAATGTAGCCGGGGCATTTTTCATCCCGAATGGCATGACCTTGAATTGGTATAAGCCAAACGGGGTGACAAAGGCCGACTTGGGGATGGCATCCTCGACCTGGGGGATCTGCCAATAACCTTTGCAGAGGTCTATGGTAGAGAGATAGTTTCCCCTGGCTATGCGATCTAATAGTTCGTCTACCCGGGGCATCGGGTAAGCGTCAGTGGTAGTCTTTTCATTAAGTCGCCTGTAGTCCACACAGAATCTGGTGGTTCCATCCTTTTTGGGTACCAGGACTACAGGAGAGGCCCAGGGACTGTCCGATGGCTCAATGACCCCCAGATGGGTCATTTCTCGTATTTCCTTCAGCATCCCTTCCCGGACTGCTTCAGGAATACGGTAAGGGGGCTGTCGGAGGGGGGCCTGCCCTGGGGTTTCTACTTTATGCACGGCCAGGGTAGTGTATCCTGGTTCCTGGGAGAAGGTATTCTGTTTCTCCCATAGGAGCTGCCTAGCTTGTTCTAGTTCAGTGGGGTTCAATCGGTCCCCCAACTTCACTAGACTAATAGGGTCGGTGTGGGTTTCTCTCTCAGTAGCTGGGGCACAAACAGCGTGAATATCTTCCTGCCTTTCCTGGTATCCCTTTAGCATGTTCACATGAAAGGATCGTCGGATCCTTTCATCCGCACAGCTGGCAATAAGGTAGGTGGTGTCGCAGAGTTGGGCTAGAACCTTGTAAGGACCCTGCCACGCAGCCTGCAGTTTGTTGTCCTTTACAGGTTTTATCACCAATACTTTCTGCCCTATTTGGAAAAGTCGTTGCCGGGCACCCCTATCGTACCATCTCTTTCCTGGAGTTCCAGGACGTATGGCACAATAGGTGTCCCCTCCTGTTCGGTTTCCCCCTCCCAGTGGTCCCGAATGAGATCAAGGGGGCCTCGCACCCTTCTCCCATACAACAACTCAAAGGGGGGAAAACCCGTAGATTCTTGGGGCACCTCCCGATAAGCAAATAATAGGTGGGGTAAGAATCTCTCCCAGTCTCTGCAACCGTCCATAAAGGTCCTCAACATTTGTTTGAGGGTCCCATTAAAGCGCTCACAGAGACTGTTAGTCTGGGGGTGGTACGGGGAGCTGAGCAGGGGTTTAATGTGGCATACTTTCCATAACTGTTGCGTAAGTAAGGCAGTAAACTGGGTTCCCTGATCGGATAGGATCTCCTTAGGGAACCCCACTCTGGTGAATATTTTAACTAACGCATCGGCTACCGACTCAGCTTCAATATTCGACAGAGCTACTGCCTCCGGATACCTGGTCCCATAGTCCACCACAGTAAGAATGTATTTCATACCGGACGGACTAGGTCGAGCTAGGGGGCCTACAATGTCGACGGCGACCCTATAGAAAGGTTCCCCAATGATCGGCATCGACATTAATTTAGCCTTAGGGTGATCCCCCCTCTTACCCACCCGTTGGCAGGTGTCGCAGGTTCTGCAGTACTGTCGCACGTCCCGGTTAAACCCTGGCCAGAAGAAGTTCTGGGTAATCCGATGGGCCGTGCGACGTACTCCTAAGTGGCCAGCTAGGGGTACATCATGGGCAATCCTCATGATTTCTTGCCTATACTTTTTGGGTAGCACTAGTTGCTTCTGAGGGACGGGGTTTTTACTCGCTGCGGGTTCCTGAGGGATCCTGTACAGTCTATCCCCCACCCACTCGTAGCTTTCCCCATCTACCCCCGGTTCCTTTTTATCAGCCTTATCCCTGTACTTTCGTAGGGTGACATCTTCCCGGGTTTCCCTCCCAAAGGTCTCAGGGGTATCCCAGTCTAAGGAGGTCTGTCCTAACGTCACAGTCACAGGGTTAGTTCTTACCTGGGTCTCCGCGACCGGCTGACCGATTCCAATGGCACGGGTGGTGACGGGACAAGCTCCAGCAGGGCCTTGAGGGGCAAAAGCAGATAACAGAGGGGCCAAATCATTTCCCAAGAGGACTTCAGCTGGTAACCCCTTCATCAGGCCCACATTTACTTGGCCGGCCCCCACCCCCCAATCCAAATGCACTCGGGCCGTGGGGAGACGATGTACAGCACCCCCGGCCACTCTAACGGCCACAGTTTGTCCAGTGTGTTCTTTTTCTGGGACCAGGTCGTGTTGGATCAATGTTAGTGTGGCACCAGTGTCTCTTAACCCACTGACAACTTGTCCATTTACTCGGACTGTTTGTCGATGATGTTGGCGGTTGTCTACGGCCGCTGCATATAGGGGGTTGGCTTCGTGCAAGATTTCCCATTGCTCTTCCCCCATGGGCCGGGCTTCAATGCAATGGGCCCCTGAGGTAAAGGGCCGGGTGTTCCCCTCGGCGGGCTTCCTCCAGGAAGTTTGTCGAGCTGGATCTAGTGGGCATTTGTCTCTCAAATGGCCCACCTGCTGGCATCTATGGCACCGCCGGCGGTCCGGGGTACTTGACTGGGTGAAGCGGGAGGAACTGTTGTAGGTAGGTTGGTTAGCGGGGGTGGTTGGAGTAGTGCTGACGGGGCGGCTTTCTACTCGGGGAGCTGTCTTTTGGACCGAGGGATCGGGTTTGCGGGCGTCCGCATACTCGTCGGCCAAACGGGCGGCTTCGGGTAGGGTAAGCGGTCTCCTATCCCGAATCCACTCTCAGATCTCTTTGTCCACCCTTTCAAAAAAAGCTCCAACAAAAACAGTTGTAATACCTCCTCTGCGGTGGTAGCTTGGCACCCATCCATCCAGTGGGCAGCCGTGCGTTGTAATCGGCAGGCCCACTCAGTGTAGGAGTCACCGGTTTGCTTTCGAGATTCCCGGAAGCGTCTCCGATATGCTTCGGGAGTTACAGCATACCGGGACAATAGTGCTTCTTTGACCAAGCGATAATTTCCCACTTCATGGTCAGGAATCGCCCGGAAAGCATCACTGGCTCGCCCGGATAATTTTCCAGACAAAATTTTAACCCATTCCTCGGGAGGTACTTTATGTAGGGCACATTGACGCTCAAAATCAGCTAAGTACTGGTCAATCTCCCCCTCAGTTTCCACAAAACTTTTAAAAGCGGCAAAGTGTACTTTTCTCCTTTCCTCTGGAGTTTGGAAAGTCCCAGCAATTGGACTGGCGCTGGCTGGAGTCTGGCGCCGGTTGGCATCGACCGCTGCGATCACTTGTGTAACGATCCTAGGTGAGGGATTTGGTCGGTAGTGAGCCAGTCTTACCCTCACCTCATGGTCGAATCGTTCGTCTTCCGGGGTTCGGACCAATGCGATCTCCGGTTCTGGGTTTAGTTCGACACCAAGTTCGCCATTTTGTTCGGCTAAATCCAATGCGACCAACTCTGCCAAAATGTCTCTTTTCTTTTTGTTGCTAGCCGAACGACCACGGCTCTCCAACAAGTCTTTCAGTGTAGATCGTTTCAGCCTTCCGTAGTAGGCTTCCATCCTGATCGCTCTCGGTAGCTGTCCTTCTGGGGTGAAAGAACGATCCCACCGCTGCCACCAATTGTAGCGGCACCCCGGAGCAGTAGGGGTTTACGCCGCCAAGAAGGTGTCCTTTCCCCCAAGACGAAGTCAGCTGCAACAAAACACGTTCCCAGAGAATACAAATCAGCTTAATAAATATCCCCTCCAAGCACGAGACGAGACTCTGTGTTGAGGGTCAAAATAGGAATAATCTTTATTCTGCAGCTCGGGCTTTTATGCCGTACAACAACTCCTCCCCGTATCCGGAGGAGATAATACATTTACAGTGGGAATCCCTCCCACTGTAGCGGGCAGAATATTTCACAATTATTCTAAGTTTAATAACACACACAATATGCAACGAAAATACAATGTGCTACGTGTATTAGAGAACGGAGATCTAGGGCAACAATATACCGTATATACTCGAGTATAAGCCGACCCGAATATAAGCCGAGGCCCCTAATTTTTCCCCAAAAAACTGGGAAAACTTATTGACTCGAGTATAAGACTAGGGTGGGAAATGCAGCAGCTACTGGTAAATTTCTAAATAAAATTAGATCCTAAAAAAAATATATTAATTGAATATTTATTTACAGTGTGTGTATAAAGAATGCAGTGTGTGCGTATGAGTGCAGCGTGTGTGCGTATGAGTGCAGCGTGTGTGCGTATGAGTGCAGCATGTGTGTATGAGTGCAGTGTGTGTGTGTATGAATGCAGTGTGTGTGTGTGTGCAGTGTGTGTGTATGAGTGCAGTGTGTGTGTGTATGAATGCAGTGTGTGTGTGTATGAATGCAGTGTGTGTGTGTATGAATGCAGTGTGTGTGTGTATGAATGCAGTGTATGAATGCAGTGTGTGCAGGGCCGGTGCAAGGATATTTGCCCCCCCCCCCCATATGTCCTGACCTCCCCTCCTCCTCCCTCAGTGGTCCTTACCTCCCCACCCCCGTGTTCCTTCACCCCCCTCCCCCAGTGGTCCTGACTCACCCCTCCCCTAGTGGTCCTTACCCTCCCCTCCCCTAGTGGTCCTTACTTCCCCCTCCCCTCCCATAGTGGTCCTTATCCCCCCCCTCCCTCCCATAGTGGTCCTTATCCCCCCCTCCCTCCCATAGTGGTCCTTATCCCCCTCCCTCCCATAGTGGTCCTTATCCCCTCCCTCCCATAGTGGTCCTTATCCCCCCCTCCCTCCCATAGTGTTCCTTTTCTCCCCCCCCTCCCTCCCATAGTGGTCCTTATCCCCCCCTCCCTCCCATAGTGGTCCTTATCCCCCCCCTCCCTCCCATAGTGGTCCTTATCCCCCCCCCTCCCATAGTGGTCCTTATCCCCCCCTCCCTCCCATAGTGGTCCTTATCCCCCCCCCTCCCTCCCATAGTGGTCCTTATCCCCCCCCCTCCCTCCCATAGTGGTCCTTATCCCCCCCCCTCCCTCCCATAGTGGTCCTTATACCCCCCCTCCCTCCCATAGTGGTCCTTATACCCCCCCTCCCTCCCATAGCGGTCCTTATACCCCCCCTCCCTCCCATAGCGGTCCTTATACCCCCCCTCCCTCCCATAGTGGTCCTTATCCCCCCCTCCCTCCCATAGTGGTCCTTATCCCCACCCCCTCCCTCCCATAGTGGTCCTTATCCCCCCCCTCCCTCCCATAGCGGTCCTTATCCCCCCCTCCCTCCCATAGTGGTCCTTATCCCCCCCCTCCCTCCCATAGTGGTCCTTATCCCCCCCCCTCCCTCCCATAGTGGTCCTTATCCCCCCCCCTCCCTCCCATAGTGGTCCTTATCCCCCCCTCCCTCCCATAGTGGTCCTTATCCCCCCCCCCTCCCTCCCATAGTGGTCCTTATCCCCCCCCCTCCCTCCCATAGTGGTCCTTATCCCCCCCCCTCCCTCCCATAGCGGTCCTTATACCCCCCCTCCCTCCCATAGCGGTCCTTATCCCCCCCCTCCCTCCCATAGTGGTCATTATCCCCCCCCTCCCTCCCATAGCGGTCCTTATACCCCCCCTCCCTCCCATAGCGGTCCTTATACCCCCCCTCCCTCCCATAGTGGTCCTTATACCCCCCCTCCCTCCCATAGTGGTCCTTATCCCACCCCCTCCCTCCCATAGTGGTCCTTATACCCCCCCCCCCCCCAGTGGTCCTTATACCCCCTTTTTTTATTATTATTTTTTTTAATTATTATTTATTTTATTTATATTTTTATTTATTTTTCGTCCCCCCTCCCTGCTTGATACATGGCAGGGAGGGGGGCTCTCCTTCCCTGGTGGTCCAGTGGCAGTTCAGTGGGGGGGAGAGGGGGGCTGGCAGAGCTGTAACTTACCTGTTCTGCAGCTCCTGTCAGCTCTCTCCTCCTCTGCGCCGTCCGTGCAGCTCCTTCTATCAGCTCACACTGTAAGTCTCGCGAGAGCCGCGGCTCTCGCGAGATTTACACTGGGAGCTGACCGAGGTGCTGAACGGACGGCGCGGAGGAGGAGAGAGCTGACAGGAGCTGCAGGATAGGTAAGTTACAGCTCTGCCAGCCCCCCTCTCCCCCCAGTCTGTATTATGGCAATGTAAATTGCCATAATACAGACCTTGACTCGAGTATAAGCCGAGTTGGGGTTTTTCAGCCCAAAAAATGGGCTGAAAAACTCGGCTTATACTCGAGTATATACGGTACGTGAAAATCCCCTAGATCGGTTGGGCCGTTCGCTAGATACACATTTGCACCATTTACTCTGGAACCACATAATATAAACGAAAACTCTCTCGCGGATCTGGTGTCTCTAGTTCGGTACTCTGGACCTGTCGAACAGCATGGGCGTAAGTTACCGGTAAGGTGGAAATTTGTCGTGTGGAAAGTTCTTGAGTGTTCGGTCATTAGTTCGTGCGGTCAAAATGGCCGCGACCCATTGTTCTCCCCACGTGGCTGCGTATACCGTACAGATCCAGAAGTACCCGAAGTCCACAATAATCCAGGTAAAAAGGCAATTCTCCGAGATGGTATCTGTTACTCCAAAAGGGGTCTGTCACACTGTTTAACCCTGAAGCTGAAGTTATGTCTCTTTCTTGGGGGGAATTTGACTGTATGCCGATTGCCAGGAGTGTAAGCTGTTCGTATTGCTTTTCCTGTGTCTGCTGTTCGAGAGTTGGTGAATACGTGCAGTTTGGAGTTCGGTAGGTTGGTGATTGCAGTAGCTGCTGGTCTATGGGAAAGGAGATTATCGCCTAAATGGTTTTAATCCTCTTGTGAGAGAAACGGTCCGCAACATACCTCTTTTGACCCGTGTCAAAAACGGCCCTGGCCCTATCAGACAGTACCTATGCTGACAACTGATTGTTGTGCCCTCCTCAGCAGCAGCCAGTTTTGCCATTCCCTAGGCAAAACACCATGGGAGGGGGTGGGGGGATGGAGGAGAGAACCTGAGAGAGGCTGAGGAAGGAGGGAAAGAGAAGCACAAAGGGGCTGGTAGGACTCAGCCCCTATCCTACCCCACAAACTCTCTCTTTCACACTACAGACACAATGCTTCTCTATACATACACAGAAACACACAATGCATCCCTACACACACAGAAACACAATGCTTCCCGTACACACAGATAAACATACAATACATCCATTACACACAAACACACACAAACGCACAATGTAACCCTTACACACAAAGACAATGCATCCCTTACACACATATACAGAAACACACAATGCATCATTTACACACACAGAGAAACACAATGCATCTCTTACACCCACACTCAATGCACCCCTTACAGACACACACACTGCTTTCATTACATACACAGAAACACACCTTGCATCCCTTACACATAAAACACAGATTCACACAATGCATCCCTTAAGCACAACCAGATAATACATCACTTACACACAAACACACTCTGCTTTCTATCCCTCACACAAAAACACACTGCATCCACGACACACACACACACACACACACACACTGCATTACTTACACAAACTGGTATTCCTATACACACACTTTTGATCCTCTACACCAACACGTAACACATCCCCTGCACACTCCACTCCGTGTGAGCAAACTCATGGGTGGAACATGTAGGTGGACCATTGGGTGGGCCTTATGGGCATACTCACCGTCAGGCCCTGGAGGCCCAAACCTTGAGCTGTGCAACCAAAAAATGGAGCTGCTTCATGTTCCCCCAGAACATTGACTTTTGTGACCACAGTTACAAACAGCTGTCATACAGCCTGTTCTACACCAGACCAGTGGAGCCAGACCCCACGGTACGCCTCTGCCTCCAACCATGTCACACTCACCCTGTCACATTAACCTTCCTAATCCTGTCACAATCACCCCAACCCTGTCTCATTCACCCCTATTGTGCTGCCACACTTACCCTGCAACAGTTATCCTTTTACTTACCCTGTTACAGTCACCCCCTAAAGAGATTCATCATACACACAGTCATGTAATATAACTTCACCATAAATAATGCACAAAGGCCACAGGCAGACCCTCCAACACACAACGCACTGCAAGCAGCTCCCCGACACACATATGGTCCCAGATACAAACATACACATGCTCACTAAGACATACATTAATACACAAAGATATACACTGTCAGACATACACTTCCAGGCACACAGATAGACAATGTCAGGCACATTCAGAAATACACACAGCCAGGTACACACTTGACATTGTGTCTGTATTTGTCAATGAGTGTATCAGTGTCTATGTGTGTGTATGCATGTGCATGTATCAGAGTGTGTATATGATTTTCTCTATTAGTGTGTAAATTTGTGTATGCAACAGTGTTTATATGTGGGCATGTATAGTGTGTGTGTTAGTGTGGAATGGTATGGGTAAAGCAATGGTAAAGTGGCAACATATATAATATACATACCTTTATAATACATGGGGCAACACATATAAAGAACATAGAGGATTATCATAATAATAATGATAATAATAATAATAATAATAATAATATGATGATGATACCATTATAGAATATGTAAGTAAAATGTCTGACACTATTTTTAATTTTGTATTATTTAGTAAATTATTTTTTTTAAAAGCTTTTTTGCCAGACCAAAAGTTTTATTTTTGTTTCCAACACTTTTACAGCAGCACTTATGTATACACAACTGTCCAGCTATAAAACCAAACCCTGCAATCGTGTAGGAAAATGCAAATTAAATTTGCTTATAGCAAATTAATTTGTTTGCAAAATGATGCCATTTGCACAACTACAGAGAAGCTCAGGGAGCTGCGAAACTGTAATCCTTTGAACGATGATTATAGAGACTAGCTATAACTCCTTATACACACACACACTATTTTTTTTCACTATGGGTTAGTTAGTGGTGGCCTTATGTTTGTGTTTTGCCTAAGGCCTCGGAAAAGTCTTGAGCTGCCACTGTCTATACCTGCACCCTCTCTCTCTTCAAATACATACCTCCCTCACCTCCACCTTCTTGCATACCGCCTCTTTCAAAGTTTTAATTTACTAATGCCATCGAAATTGCCTCCTCCATCTACTAATTTCATGGCTGTTGATTTTTCATCCTACTACACGGATAAGTTTAACTTCCAAAAAGAAATTGAGGTTACTTGGTTTACATTTGGGGTTAATCCAACCTCTAGTGGCTGTCTTCCGGACAGCCACTAGAGGCGCATCTGCGATGCTGGATGCGAATTTCGCATCCATCGTGCAGAGCGTCCATAGGAAAGCATTGAGAAATGCTTTCCTATGGACACTTTGAATGCACGCGCAGCACTTGCCGCGCATGCGCATTCTGCTCCACTGACGTTGAACGGTTGGAGCTGACGTCGGACGGGGAGGAGAGGTCACCAGCGCCGAGGGAGCCTGGCGCTGCATTAAGGTAAGCTGCTGAAGGGGTTTTAAGCCCTTTAGCGCCACGGGAGGGGCCCCTGAGGGTGGGTGCATCCTCAGGGCACTATAGTGTCAGGGAAACCGCTTTGTTTTCCTGACACTATAGTGATCCTTTAACATCTGTAAAAGGCCAGGAAGAGTCTTTAGTGGCTGTATGGGAAATAGGCCACTAGAAGCAGTCTTAAACATACAATGAAAACATTACAGTTTCTCTGAAGCTCCAATGTTTTACATTGCAGGAATATGAGAACAGGGAACTGCTCCCAGACCACTTCAATGAGATGAAGTGGTCTTGGTGCTATAGTGTCCCCTTAAGCTGTGATTATATCTTACTTGTAGATTTTTACAAATCAGCTATTTTAGTCTAAATTCAGAATTCAGTTATTAATGAATACACCAAGAGATAAGTGCATTCATTATTTTAATTTTAGTAACTTTGTATATCTCTTTTTAGAGCTTATAGCATCATTTCATTTTTTTTTATCGTTCTAGAAATAGAATATACAGTATTTCAGGGGTTAAATATCTTTTTGGCTGAGAATTACACAGCAGCTAGAACAAGATCTTTGAGGTTGTACCTCCCCCCTTGCAGTCAGACCCTAATTTGGAGCTCTGGTGGGAATCCTGGTCTGTTGTGGTCCTGATGGCTCAGACATAGCCTGACGTCTGCAGGCATACAGCTTGTTTAAATGTCCTTGTGAGAGTTCTGCAAGTTTCAAGATGTCTGATTCTGTATTAAATAATTCCTGGCCGTCTTTCTCCAAACTGTGGATGAAGAGGTGGTCGTTCAAAAGAGGTAAATGTTTTTGTTTTTATTTTTAGGAGAAAAAGTTAAATTACATAAATGTTCTGAAACAATAGTACATTTTAAACTGCAGAGTGTCTAGGGCAGGTGCCAGTAAGAAGATGAAATTCTGGCAAGGAATAAAAAAAATCAACACTGCTTGGACAGTGACTAATGAGTCAAAGAACAAGACAGGCAAATCAGAGAACCATCCAAATGACAACAGGCATTGACCTCATTAATATGAAAGGAGAGTTAAATACAAATTTATATAATTACTGTTTTAATGTTTTCTAGAATATATTTAATCACTAATTATCACAAGGGTTGATTTGTAAATGAAGAATTGAGACAAATGATTATTAATTTTGTATGATTTATTAATAATTTTTTACTCTTTTTTTTTACACTTTTTAGTATTTCTTTCATAATACAAATATGCATTTCTGTTTTTACAATATTTGAGGACTGGTTTAAAAACATATGTTTACAGAAAATGTTGCAGATCTTTTGTTGACAATAGATGCAGAGCAGTGTGAAAGACTCCTGCTCTTAAACTGTTTTAGTTTTATATTAAAGTGTAACTATGAATAAAGTGCAGGTCTATAAACCTTGAACGAGAATGCATGATGGCACTGCAAAATAGTGATCATGATGAAAAAAAAGGGTAATTTGACATATAGGGTAGGCAACCTGAGACTTTGTAAGCATTATACATGTTATTGCATTATGGGAGAGATAGTCCACAACAGCTGGAGTGAATGCTGCCTATCACTGTTATAAGGTAAAGTCCTCCTAATGTGAAAACATAACTATATATGACCTGTATATTCCTTTAAGATGCAATGATATCAATTCCATAGAAAAATAATTGTCTTAGCAAAGCCATCAACATTAGGTTCTGTTATTTCAGTCACACATATCAGCTGTAGTTTGATTGTTAGGGGCCCATATTTGCTTAAAATAGCCCCAGTGACCTTGAAGTCACAGCTGCTTCCAGAAATGAGTCTTAAAGGACCACTAAAGTCACCCATGCCACTGCATTTCAATGTAGTGACCTGGATGCAGTGTTCCTTTAGTTTTAACCCTGCAATATAATACATTAGTTTTATTTTAAGCTTTTTTATTTTTTGTATAGGGGAGGGGAAATGCCTAACAGAGACATTAAACAATTAGGAATACAAGTTTGTATTCCTAGCACTTAAGTGTTCCTTTAAGTGTATAGTCTGTATTCCGTTATTCTACAAACTGGTTTTGAAAGTGAAAGTTGCAATGTATAGTAGTAATAGTTATTATATTCCACCAGAACAACTACAGCTTAATGTCATCATTCTGGTGTCTATTGCATGTCCCTGCAGTGTTAGCACGTTTCAGACTGCCTTTTCAAGGAAAAGACAATGTTTACATCAATGCCTTGGAATACCTTGGCAGTCGCTTGGCAGTGCTTTCTAGTTTACAGTACTGGCGTTCAGCATCTATACGGGAAACGCTAAACATTTCCCATATAGATGCATTCATTCAGTGCATCTCTATGAGGAGATGCTGATTGGTGCAGCATTTTGCCGCACATACGCAATAGCCTGGGAGGTTCTTGCGTATGTGCAGCAAAATGCTGCGCCAATCAGCATCTCCTCATAGAGATGCACTGAATGAATGCATCTTTATGGGAGTGTATTGGACTGGCCGTGATCATCAAGACTAATGATTTCTGACACAGAGGCAGAGCCAGCCTCTGTGAGACCAGCATGGCGAGGGAAAAATGCTGAGTAAAATCACTGTGACAAACGCTCCTTCCAACAAATGTTTGCCACGGACTCCTGGAGGAGTGTTATGGAACTGTTTTTGGCATGAGGTGACGTGCGGTTCCCGGACAATTTGGTCTTTGGTTTTAAACCACTTTTTGGAGGGAAGGTGCTTGAGACTAAGCAGAACAAACGTTGCCTGAAAGCCAGGCAGAGCACCCCAGATTGTGGCCAAAGGAGCTCCCGAAAGTTGACCGTCAATAGCACCAAACGCCCGGAACTATTTTGGGCATAGGACCACGTGTGCAGCCGGTCATAACTTTAACACAATGGCATTTCCCCTACACTGCATGGTTCTGAGCGCTATTTGTAGGACCTAGATCAATGCTATTTGGGGATGCATTTTATGTTTTGGGGCATTTTTATGTTTTATGTTTCTGTGTTTGCCTCTCTGTTCCTGGGAGATAATTAGCTTACCAGCCTTTAACGCAAATATCTTACAGGCCCAGAGATTTCTGAGAGGGGCTTGTGTTGAATACAATGGGGTCTGGGGTCTGTGCATAAAAGGCTGAGTATGGCTCAATAAAATTACTCCCAGAACTATGTGCCGTGTAGTTACTGGGAGGGGAATGGGCTAATCACTGCTCAGCACCTTGTTCTCGCTTGTGGAGGATTCAGCCGGGAAAGTCCTTGTAAGGACTAGAGCTCCCAGGACTGTGTGTTGAGGTGGGTAGGTCAACTAACCAGCCACTTCAGGACTAATGTGTCATAAATAAATGTTTTTGTATTCTTGAATCTCGTGAATTTGTGTATACTTCCAAATTGTAACTCCCACTACTCTAGGGCAGGCCAGGACACGTATGTCCTGCTGATAGCTTGAGAATAGGGACCCCATACTGAAGAGTGTCCTTTTTCATTTGTTACATGTGAGTAAAGACATGCTACAGTTTACTTTAGATTTCACCATTATAATGCACTGGCCATATAGAATTATCATGGTGACACGGTGACAAGAAATAGATGTAATCAATACATCACAGCAGTTAAATTCCTTGCAAATATTTGCATTGCATTTGAATGTTACTTGAGGTTTCCAGCTTGCATGCACATGCTGTTGGGATATAAGTAAAAAAAACAAAAAAACAACAAAGTGAGTGCACACCCTGAACATGCATTTCTCAGCAAAATACAGATTAATGAACCGTGCACATATAAATATAAAGTTTTAAAACTTACAAGGCTACTTAAAATAATCTGTTTTAGCAAACGAATATAGGGATTCAGTTCCACCATATGGCTATATCATGTTAAACCCACCACTACGCCACAGTACCCAAAAACCGTGCGTCCTAAACAAATTTTATTGTGTGAGACACATTTTATAGTGCTAGTGCTAAATAAACTAACGTGTACTTAATTAGGCTGTTGTAAGATCATTGTGCATATTTATAATGCAAAATAAATGTAATAAAACACACAATAAAAAATACAGTGTCAGAACTAACCACAAAGTATACATTTGAGGAGGTTTTGGATAGAAATGTTACTCAATGATTTTTGTTAAATAAACACAAGAAACACACTATGACTTTAATTGATTTGTTTTCCACTATGGGGGTGCCATGACCAGGGTGGCCTTAGGATGTGTGAGCTGTACGCAGGGACAGGTTGCCATGGCAGCCGCACAGCTCACACACGCAGTCTGCCTGTAAGTGTGTATGTGTGTGTGTGTGACTGTCTGCCTGTGACTGTATGTGTGTGTGACTGCCTGCATGTAACTGTGTGTGTGACTGGCTGCAAGTGACTGTGTGTGTGAGTGCCTGCCTGTGAGGGGCAATAAACTAACCCTGTAAAATGAGATTTAATGCATACCATTTGATGTCTGCTTTTTAAAAAAAAAAAATATTTTTTCAGCCCCAAAAAAGGCCAAATAAAAAGCCACAATACCAGTCGAATTGTGAAAATAAAAGAAAAAACTTGAGCGCCCCCCCAAAAAAAAATCTGAAGAAAAAAAAAATCCAGACGGTAAAAAAAGAATCCATCTTCACCCATGGAGGGCACGGTGCAGAATGAGCTCCGCATGGCGGGAAAAGGCTTATATAGCCTTCCAAGGCCCTGCAATTAGGCTCAGAGCGCTCTGATTGGTTGGTTTAAGGAAACCAATCAGAGTGCTCTGATAGGTAAATGAAGAGACTGACAGGTAAGTCTCTACATTTACCTGTCACAACACTCTGATTGGTTTGCTTGAGTGCTCTGTGTCATTTTACACAGCGTGAGAAAGTTCTTTAGAATTTTACCATGCTGTGTAATTTGACTCCTAACACTGTGATTGGTTGCTTTTCAAATTTACCCAGGTCCCCCCTGTGTAGTAGGGGTATGTCACCAGTCATTTAAAACTGGATATAAAAATCAGTATCTTATATAGGAAGTGATAGAAAGCTACGGTAAGAGTTCATGTAACCAAATGTTATAGAAAAAACTTATAACAATGTTGCAATATAAAAAGTAGCTATTTAGATCTAAATAGCTACTGTTTACACATACTGTTACCGTACTCTTTACACTTCTATATAAGATACATTTATATCCACTTTTAAATGACTGGTTTTGCCCAGTCACTAGTAGTTTTAAATTTGTTTAGGCAACATAGGGCCATGTGAGTAGGGGCATGTGGGAGGATTTAACCTCCCTTTCATTAATATGTAACAAGTACATGAGTGTGGTCAAAGTTCTGTTCCCCAGCATCCTCTCTTGACAGTCAACTGCTATAATAGTGGTTTTCCTTTTAATAATTTTTATTAATACGCAGCAACACCTATGCCTCTAATGCTCCCATAGTATTGTACTTATATATCAACAGTGGTGACAGTGCACAGGTGGTGGCACAAGAGATACCACAGCCAACACTGAGGGGGCATTAATCATTTCCACCATTAAATCATTGTAGCAGACACAGGGAGGATAGGGGCTTTAGTGGGTTCAGAGGAGAGTTGTGGGCATTGGGGCTGTAGTGGTTCAGTGGGGATCAGGGCTTTGGTGGGTGCAGAACAAAGTTGTGGGCTGCAGCGGTGAGGGGACATAGTGGTGCAGTACAGATAGTGGCTGTAGTGGGTACAGGGCTTTAGTGGATAGGTAGATAATAAGGGGGAGGGTCATGGAGCTCCTGTACATCCTCCTGGTCAGCTTAGTGTCTGTGACTAGCTTAATGTCGCAGAAGCTTGACCAGTGTCTCTGAGGACCTTATTTAACTGTGAATACACCCACATATACATAAATATATATAGTTAATTACTTCTCGACAAGTCTGATGCTGCAGAGTTGGTAAAGGTTTAAGTGAATATGTTTGTATTGAACTGATGTGGAAAACTGCACTATTTTAAATGTTAACATTTAAGCTATATTTTATGCGACGTGAAAGAAAAGTGTGAAAAAAATACAAATATAAACTAAAGTGCAAACTCTTTCACTATATCACTTTACAATGTGACAATTTCCACCAATATTGCTATACAGTGTCCAGGTGAATATCAAGTGTTTAGTAGACCAAAATGGTATATATGAAGGCTTCCCTTTTACTTGTGGATTTAAACCCGAAGATCTCCTCAAATCTTCCACAAATACACAGACATAAACAATAGGGTCAATCCAACTCTAAGGAAATAAAAAATATCATAGAGCAACTCTGTGTGATACTCATATAATAATAATGTGGGCCAATTGGTCACTCACACTTTAACTGTGTGCACTTTCATTCTGGATGCACTTTATTTTCCATGTCACTGAGATCTGAAAGGCCAGACATTGGAAGCAAAGAATTGCCTGAGATCTACGTACATTGATTTCTGATACGCCCTGTTTTAACAGTTAAAGTGTGAGTGACCCATTGGCACACATCATTATTATATCAGTATCACACGGAGTTGCACTATGATATTTTTTATTTCCCTAGAGTTGGATTGACCCTATTGTTTATGTCTGTATATTTTATGCATCAGCTATTTAAAGAACTATGTAAGCAACATAGCTACTACAGTTCAGTGAACTGGATATATTGCTAAATGGCTCTGTACTTGTCCTCCAATTCTTTGTCCAACTGTTTGGAAGCAATTTGACAAATACCAGGGATTTACTTGGTACCCAGAGACTACCACTTCTTGGTCACAGTGATAATGCAGCCTTTACACTCACTGATTGTCAATTACAACTAACCTGGGTGAAGTAATTGATTAAATAGACATTGTTTTCTCCTAGCAGGACAATCAACTCTTAATAGTACAATTGGTTATTGAAGGAATTCTGTTTTAATTGTGCCGCTGCCATATTGCGGTCATTAATATACAACAATTATTCTATTGCACCTTCTATACAAAGGACAGGGTGACAGCAAAATGTTTAAGATATCTCTGAATGAACTGTTTGCTCCTCTTGGTATAAACATTCACAAATCTGGGCTGAGATACAGCTCCATGAATCAAGAAAAACTCTTGGCAGTCCATGAAAGCTATTTCTAAGAGGAAAGCTAGTTCTACTTATGTGCTGTGTATATATAACTCTATAAACAGAAAGAGAAAGGCAGAGATGCAGGTGGATGAAACGACGGAGGGATGCCTTCAGCAAGAGAAGCAGGGTTAAAGAGGAACTTATCTGGCAATTACATTGTTGAATAAAACATTGAACATCTCATACAACTTGTGTTAACCTTTTTTTCCACATGGCATTCTATTTTGACATGCATATTAAAGATTTAGCAATTGACATAACAATCATGTTGAGTCTGTAGCATTTTCTGTGTGCAAATTTAAGGTCAAGAGCAGGGAAGGGAAGGCAGCAAGGCTCATCTTCCTGTCTGCTCACACCTCACATGCCTCACCCCTCTGTCAGTGGCGGATCCAGGGGGGGGGCAACGGGGCAATTGCCCCCCCCCCGAGATTCTCCCCCGCCGGCTAGTACAGGGCTGGCATTGAGAGGAGAGAGAGAGGACCCGGAAGCTCAGCCAGCAGCTCCTCCGGGTCCTCCTCTCGCGAGATTTGGAGCGTTGCCGCGGTAACCACGGCAACGCTCCAAATCTCCCGAGAGTGAACTCTAGCCCTGGAGCGCGGGCTAGAGTTCACTCCACACTGGAACCACCAGGGAATCCCCACTGGGACCACCAGGGTAAGAAAGATGTCCCCCCCTCCTCACAGTAAAGGTAAGAAGGGAGGGGGGACATAAATATATTTATTTTAATTAAATTAAAAAAAAAACACATATTATAAGCCCCCCCATCCTTATCATACACACACATTGCCCCTCCCCCCCATACACACACATTGCCCCTCCCCCAATACACACACACATTGCCCCTGCCCCCACATACACACACACACACACATTGCCCCTGCCCCCCATACACACACACACACATTGCCCCTGCCCCCCCATACACACACACACACACACATTGCCCCTGCCCCCTATACACACACACATTGCCCCTGCCCCCCCATACACACACACATTGCCCCTGCCCCCCCGTACACACACACATTGGCCCTGCCCCCCATACACACACACACATTGCCCCTGCCCCCATACACACACACACATTGCCCCTGCCCCCATACACACACTGCCCCAGATACATACTGCCCACAGATACATACTGCCCCCACACACATACACTGCCCCCACATACACAAACATTGCCCCCACATACATACATTGCCCCCACACATACACTGCCCCCCATACACACATACAATGCAATACACACACACACTGTAACTGTCACACACACATACTGACCCCCACACACACTGCACCCCTGACATATACTGCCGCCCTCACTTACACACTGCAACCTTCACACACACACTGCTAACACACTGTCCCCCTCATACACACACACACTGCACCCCTCACACATTGCACCACTCACACATACCACTGCTCCTCTGCCCTACTACAGCCCCATTTCCCAGAGGACCTCAGGTAAGTTGTCAAACTGTTCTTAAACAGTTTGACTACTTACTCTGGGAGGGGGTCTCGGCACTATTGGCACAATAACCACTACACTGAGCTGTAGTGGTTATTGTGTCTGGATTATTATTAAAACACATATTATAAGCCCCCCCATCCTTATCATACACACACATTGCCCCTCCCCCCATACACACACACATTGCCCCTGCCCCCCCATACACACACACACTGCCCCTGCCCCCCCATAAACATGCACACATTGCCCCTGCCCCCATACACACACACACATTGCCCCTGCCCCCCATACACACACACACATTGCCCCTGCCCCCCCATACACACACACACATTGCCCCTGCCCCCTATACACACACACATTGCCCCTGCCCCCCATAAACACACACACATTGCCCCTGCCCCCCATACACACACACACACACTGCCCCTGCCCACCCATACACACACACACATTGCCCCTGCCCCCATACACACACACACACACACATTGCCCCTGCCCCCCATACACACACACACATTGTTCCTGCCCCCATACACACACACACATTGCCCCTGCCCCCCGTACACACACACATTGCCCCTGCTCCCCATAAACACACACACATTGCACCTGCCCCCATACACACACACACATTGCCCCTGCCCCCCATACACACACACACTGCCCCTGCCCCCATACACACACACACACACACACATTGCCCCTGCCCCCCCATACACACACACACACACACACACACACACATTGCCCCTGCCCCCCATACACACACACACACACACACACATTGCCCCTGCCCCCATACACACACACATTGTCCCTGCCCCCCATACACACACGCACATTGCCCCTGCCCCCCCATACACACACACACATTGCCCCTGCCCCCCCATTCACACACACACACACATTGCCCCTGCCCCCCATACACACACATTGCCCCTGCCACCCATACACACACACACACATTGGCCCTATCCCCCATACACACACACACACATTGCCCCTGCCCCCCCATACACACACACACACACATTGCCCCTGCCCCCCATACACACACACACACACACACACACACATTGCCCCTGCCCCCCATACACACACATTGCCCCTGCCCCCCATAAACACACATTGCCCCTGCCCCCATACACACACACATTGCCCCTGCCCCCCATACACACACACACACACATTGCCCCTGCCCCCCATACACACACACATTGCCCCTGCCCCCCATACACACACACACATTGCCCCTGCCCCCCATACACACACACACATTGCCCCAGCCCCCATACACACACATTGCCCCTGCCCCCCATACACACACGCACATTGCCCCTGCCCCCCATACACACACACATTGCCCCTGCCCCCCCATACACACACACACATTGCCCCTGCCCCCCCATACACACACATTGCCCCTGCCACCCATACACACACACACACACATTGGCCCTGCCCCCCATACACACACATTGCCCCTGTCCCCCCATACACACACACACACACACACATTGCCCCTGCCCACCCATACACACACACACACACACACATTGCCCCTGCCCCCCCATACACACACATTGCCCCTGCCCCCATACACACACACATTGCCCCTGCCCCCCATACACACACACACATTGCCCCTGCCCCCCCATACACACACACATTGCCCCTGCCCCCCATACACACACACACATTGCCCCTGCCCCCCATACACACACATTGCCCCTGCCCCCATACACACACACACATTGCCCCTGCCCCCCATACACACACACACACATTGCCCCTGCCCCCCTATAGACACACACATTGCCCCTGCCCCATACACACACACATTGCCCCTGCCCCCCATACACACACACATTGCCCCTGCCCCCCATACACACACACATTGCCCCTGCCCCACATACACACACTGCCCCCAGATACATACTGCCCCCACACACACACACGTTGCCCCTGCCCCCCATACACACACACATTGCCCCTGCCCCCCATACACACACACACATTGCCCCTGCCCCCCATACACACACACACACATTGCCCCAGCCCCCATACACACACATTGCCCCTGCCCCCCATACACACACGCACATTGCCCCTGCCCCCCATACACACACACACATTGCCCCTGCCCCCCCATACACACACACACATTGCCCCTGCCCCCCCCATACACACACATTGCCCCTGCCACCCATACACACACACACACACACATTGGCCCTGCCCCCCATACACACACATTGCCCCTGTCCCCCCATACACACACACACACACACATTGCCCCTGCCCACCCATACACACACACACACACACACACATTGCCCCTGCCCCCCCATACACACATTGCCCCTGCCCCCATACACACACACATTGCCCCTGCCCCCCCATACACACACACACACACATTGCCCCTGCCCCCCCATACACACACATTGCCCCTGCACCCCATACACACACACACATTGCCCCTGCCCCCCATACACACACATTGCCCCTGCCCCCATACACACACACACATTGCCCCTGCCCCCCATACACACACACACATTGCCCCTGCCCCCCTATAGACACACACATTGCCCCTGCCCCATACACACACACATTGCCCCTGCCCCCCATACACACACACATTGCCCCTGCCCCCCATACACACACACATTGCCCCTGCCCCACATACACACACTGCCCCCAGATACATACTGCCCCCACACACATACACTGCCCCCACACACATACACTGCCCCCACATACACAAACATTGCCCCCACATACACAGCCCCCACATACACAAACATTGCCCCCACATACACACATTGCCCCCACACACATACATTGCCCCAGCCCCCATACACACACATTGCCCCTGCCCCCCATACACACACGCACATTGCCCCTGCCCCCCATACACACACACATTGCCCCTGCCCCCCCATACACACACACACATTGCCCCTGCCCCCCCATACACACACATTGCCCCTGCCACCCATACACACACACACACACATTGGCCCTGCCCCCCATACACACACATTGCCCCTGTCCCCCCATACACACACACACACACACATTGCCCCTGCCCACCCATACACACACACACACACACACATTGCCCCTGCCCCCCCATACACACACATTGCCCCTGCCCCCCATACACAAACACACATTGCCCCTGCCCCCCCCATACACACACACACACATTGCCCCTGCCCCCCATACACACACACACATTGCCCCTGCCCCCCATACACACACATTGCCCCTGCCCCCATACACACACACACATTGCCCCTGCCCCCCATACACACACACACATTGCCCCTGCCCCCCTATAGACACACACATTGCCCCTGCCCCATACACACACACATTGCCCCTGCCCCCCATACACACACACATTGCCCCTGCCCCCCATACACACACACATTGCCCCTGCCCCACATACACACACTGCCCCCAGATACATACTGCCCCCACACACACACACGTTGCCCCTGCCCCCCATACACACACACATTGCCCCTGCCCCCCATACACACACACACATTGCCCCTGCCCCCCATACACACACACACACATTGCCCCAGCCCCCATACACACACATTGCCCCTGCCCCCCATACACACACGCACATTGCCCCTGCCCCCCATACACACACACACATTGCCCCTGCCCCCCCATACACACACACACATTGCCCCTGCCCCCCCCATACACACACATTGCCCCTGCCACCCATACACACACACACACACACACACATTGGCCCTGCCCCCCATACACACACATTGCCCCTGTCCCCCCATACACACACACACACACACATTGCCCCTGCCCACCCATACACACACACACACACACACACACATTGCCCCTGCCCCCCCATACACACACATTGCCCCTGCCCCCATACACACACACATTGCCCCTGCCCCCCCATACACACACACACATTGCCCCTGCCCCCCCATACACACACACACATTGCCCCTGCACCCCATACACACACACACATTGCCCCTGCCCCCCATACACACACATTGCCCCTGCCCCCATACACACACACACATTGCCCCTGCCCCCCCATACACACACACACATTGCCCCTGCCCCCCTATAGACACACACATTGCCCCTGCCCCATACACACACACATTGCCCCTGCCCCCCATACACACACACATTGCCCCTGCCCCCCATACACACACACATTGCCCCTGCCCCACATACACACACTGCCCCCAGATACATACTGCCCCCACACACATATACTGCCCCCACACACATACACTGCCCCCACATACACAAACATTGCCCCCACATACACAGCCCCCACATACACAAACATTGCCCCCACATACACACATTGCCCCCACACACATACATTGCCCCCACACATACACTGCCCCCCATACACACATACACTGCAATACACACACACACTGTAACTGTCACACACACATACTGACCCCCACACACACTGCACCCCTGACCTATACTGCCGCCCTCACTTACACACTGCAACCTTCACACACACACTGCTAACACACTGTCCCCCTCACACACACACACACTGCACCCTCACACATTGCACCACTCACACATACCACTGCTCCTCTGCCCTACTACAGCCCCATTTCCCAGAGGACCTCAGGTAAGTTGTCAAACTGTTCTTAAACAGTTTGACTACTTACTCTGGGAGGGGGTCTCGGCACTATTGGCACAATAACCACTACACTGAGCTGTAGTGGTTATTGTGTCTGGATTATTTATTTAAATAATCTACAAGTGCCCCTCCCGAGATCAGGCTCTGGATCCGCCACTGCCCTCCTTAAGTCCCTACACTGTCTTCCCAGAAAATATAGTGCTCAATTTAAAATTATGGTTATGCTTTCGAATCTCTATATAAGTCTGCTTACACCTATCTATCCTCCCTAATACATAAGTATGTCCCATCTAGACCCCTACGTTCTACCGAAGACTTACATCTATCTTCTGTTTGTACTCCCACCTCTGATGCTCGCCTTCATGATATCTCTAGGGCTGCACCGTTCCTGTGGAACTCCCTTCCCTTCTCCGTTAGATGCTCACCCAGTGTCCACTCCTTCAAAAAATCATTAAAAATTCACTTCTTCACAAAGCGTATCAATGAAACTGTTAATATCTCCCAACTGATACTTCTCTAATACTATCCTTACCTTTTCACTCCCTCTAGCATGTAAGGTCATTAAACAGTGCCCTCAACCCCTCTGTTTCTGTGCATTCTACTTGTCTGGGTACAATTACATGTTTGTTACTCCACCCACTGTAAAGTGCTGCAATATTTCTTGGCACTATATAAATAATAATTATAATAATAATAATAATAATAAATAACTAGACTGTAGGTACTCAGAGCAGTTCTTTATTCAGCTCCAATGCAGTCAAGAAACAAACAACTGAACAATAGTGATGTCCCGAACGTTTCGCTGGTGAATAGTTTCCCGGCGAACATAGCATGTTCGCGTTCACCACCGCGGGCGAACACATGCGATGTTCGGTCCGCCCCCTATTCTTTATCATTGAGTAAACTTTGACCCTGTACCTCACAGTCAGCAGACACATTCCAGCCAATCAGCAGCACACCCTTCCTAGCAGACCCTCCCACCCACTGGACAGCATCCATTTTAGATTCATTCGGAAGCTGCAACCATTTTATAATTTTTTTTCAATTTATTAATATTATTATTATTTTTTTGTGTGCATATAAATGTTACAAGCAGATACTCCCCCCCAGACACTCTGTATTACTGCAGATACTCTCCCCAGACACTCTGTGTTACTGCAGATACTCCCTCCAGACACTCTGTTACTGCAGATACTCCCTCCAGACACTCAGTGTTACTGCAGCTACTCCCCCCAGATACCCTGTGTTACTGCAGATACTCCCTCCAGACACTCTGTGTTACTGCAGATACTCCCTCCAGACACCCTGTGTTCCTGCAGATACTCCCTCCAGACACTCTGTATTACTGCAGATACTCCCTCCAGACACTCTGTGTTACTGCAGATACTCCCTCCAGACACCCTGTGTTACTGCAGATACTCCCCCAGACACCCTGTGTTACTGCAGATACTCCCTCCAGACACTCTGTGTTACTGCAAATACTACCTCCAGACACCCTGTGTTACTGCAGATACTCCCTCCAGACACCCTGTGTTACTGCAGATACTCCCTCCAGACACTCTGTATTACTGCAGATACTCCCCCCAGACACTGACACAGAGCAGAATAGGGACTGTTCCCCCTACATAGGGTCACTTGACAGGTATGGATTGACACCTATCCTAAGGATCCCGGATACACACTGACACAGAGCAGAATAGGGACTGTTCCTCCTACATAGGGTCACTTGGCAGATATGGATTGACACCTATCCTAAGGATCCCTGATACACACTGACGCAGAGCAGAATAGGGACTGTGTGTATGTGTGTGTGTGTATGGGGGGCAGGGGCAATGTTCCCCCTACATAGGGTGACCCTATGTAGGGGGAACAGTCCCTATTCTGCTCTGTGTCAGTGTGTATCAGGGATCCTTAGGATATGTGTCCATCCATATTTGCCAAGTGACCCTATGTAGGAGGAACAGTCCCTATTCTGCTCTGTGTCAGTGTGTATCAGGGATCCTTAGGATAGGTGTCAATCCATATCTGCCAAGTGACCCTATTTAGGGGGAACAGTCCCTATTCTGCTCTGTGTCAGTGTCTGGGGGGAGTATATGCAGTAATACAGAGTGTCTGGAGGGAGTATCTGCAGTAACACAGGGTTTCTGGAGGGAGTATCTGCAGTAACACAGGGTGTCTGTAGGGAGTATCTGCAGTAACACAGGGTGTCTGGAGGGAGTATCTGCAGTAACACAGAGGGTCTGGAGGGAGTATCTGCAGTAACACAGGGTGTCTGGAGGGAGTATATGCAGTAACACAGAGGGTCTGGGGGGAGTATCTGCAGTAACACAGGGTGTCTGGAGGGAGTATCTGCAGTAACACATAGTGTCTGGAGGGAGTATCTGCAGTAACACAGGGTGTCTGGGGGGAGTATCTGCAGTAACACATAGTGTCTGGAGGGAGTATCTGCAGTAACACAGAGTGTCTGGAGGGAGTATCTGCAGTAATACAGAGTGTCTGGAGGGAGTAACTGCAGTAACACAGGGTGTCTGGAGGGAGTATCTGCAGTAACACAAAGTGTCTGGAGGGAGTATCTGCAGTAACACAGGGTGTCTGGAGGGAGTATCTGCAGTAACACCGAGTGTCTGGAGGGAGTATCTGCAGTAACACAGGGTGTCTGGGGGAAGTATCTGCAGTAACACAGAGTGTCTGGAGGGAGTATATTTAGTAACACAGAGTGTCTGGAGGGAGTATCTGCAGTAACACAGAGTGTCTGGGGGGAGTATCTGCAGTAATACAGGGTACCTGGGGGGAGTATCTGCTTGTAACATTTATATGCACTAAAAAAAAGAAAATAATAAATTGAAAGAAAAAAAAAATGGTTGCAGCTTCCGAATGAATCTAAAATGGATGCTGTCCAGTAGGTGGGAGGGTCTGCTAGGGAGGGTGTGCTGCTGATTGGCTGGAATGTGTCTGCTTACTGTGAGGTACAGGGTCAAAGTTTACTCAATGATAAAGAATAGGGGGCGGACCGAACATCGCATGTGTTCGTCCGCGTCGGCGAACCTGAACATGCTATGTTCGCCATGAACTATTCACCAGCGAACCGTTCGGGACATCACTATTAGTAATGTTACCTTTGAGACGGTGTGGTAGCCCAGGAATGAGAATTACCCCCATAATGGCATACCATTTGAAAAAGTAGACAACCAAAGGTATTGAAAGTGGGGTATGTTTAGTCCTTTTTAGTAGCCACTTAGTCACAAACACTGGCCTAAGTTAGCGTTCATATTTGTTTTTGTGTGAAAAAAGCAAAAAACGAATATTTGGCCAGTGTTTGTGACTAAGTGGCTACTAAGAAAGACTGGACATACCCCACTTGCATTACCTTGGGTTGTCTACTTTTGCAAATGGTATGCCATCATGGGGGTAATTCTCATTCCTGGTCTACCATACGCTCTCAAAGGCAACATAACCAATCTGGCAAATTTCAATGTCAAAAAAATGAAATGCAAGCCTTATATGTGACTCTCTAACTTTCCAAAACACCATGAAACCTGTACATGGGGGGTACTATTATTCTCGGGAGACTTCACTTAACACAGAGTTACAGGGTCAAATATAGTGCTTGCGAATTAAATTCTCTGCACTTTCTCTGTGTTGTCAGGCAAAATTTGAATTAATCAAATCACCTAATTATGTTAAAAGATTACTTAAATATACACATAGAATTTTAATAAATATGCATTTATAGGTATTTAAATTCTACGTGTATACTAATGCGATCTTTTATGTAATTATATGTATTTATCTATATATATATATATATATATATAGATATTTGCGGTTATTAGCATTTTATATATAGATAGATATATATAGAATGTCATTCTAAGTGTATTTTGTTACCAATATATATATATATTAATAAAAAAATACAGTTAGAATGAAATTACATATGAATGTATTTATATTACATTTTGTTTCAATATTTTATTTATTAATTTTATTATTTTATTTATTTATTATTGTAATTATGCGTATTTATATACATATATATATATATATATAATATATGTGTATATATCTATTATATACAGTCCCCCTGCTGGCAGATCCACATCCAGCTATAGGGGGCCATGTGATCGCTCTTTGAGAGCGATCACATGGCCCCCGGGGGCCTGATTTGCCATGGGAGGGCTGCCTGGGCTGTGAGGCAGTCCTCCCGAAGTGGAGCGCCGGGAAGGTAAGTAACCAGGGCGCTCCAGGGCTCGAAGCCGTCACGGCGTTCTATGCCGCCGCAACGGCTTTAAAGCCCACTTAAAGCGGGACGGCATAGAACGCCGTAACGGCGTTAAGGGGTTAAACAACACAATGTAACTCCAAGTCAATCACACTTCTGTGAAATCAAACTGTCCACTTAGGAAGCAACACTGAGTGACAATCAATTTCACATGCTGTTGTGCAAATGGGATAGACAACAGGTGGAAATTATAGGCAATTAGCAAGACACTGCCAATAATGGAGTGGTTCTGCAGGTGGTGACCACAGACCACTTCTCAGTTCCTTTGCTTCCTGGCTGATGTTTTCGTCACTTTTGAATGCTGGCGCTGCTTTCATTCTAGTGGTAGCATGAGATGGAGTCTACAACCCACACAAGTGGCTCAGGTAGTGCAGCTCATCCAGGATGGCACATCAATGCGAGCTGTGGCAAGAAGGTTTGCTGTGTCTGTCAGTGTAGTGTCCAGAGCATGGAGACGCTACCAGGAGACAAACCATTACATCAGGAGACGTTGAGGAGGCCGTAAGAGGGCAACAACCCAGCAGCAGGACCGCTACCTCTGCCTTTGTGCAAGGAGGAACAGGAGGAGCACTGCCAGAGCCCTGCAAAATGACCTCCAGCAGGTCACAAATGTGCATGTGTCTGCTCAAACGGTCAGAAACAGACTTTCCTATATATGTTTCACCAGTCCTGAGCTAATTGATGTCTACTTTCTAAGCATTAGCTCACTCTGCTGTAAAGTACTGTCTAGATGCCTTATTTTCTGCATACTTAAGAGCAATTAATATATACCATTGCTATGTGATCAGAAGGATTTGTAAGCTACCTAGATTTTGGACTTGAGCCAGCCATTATAAATCATTTAGCTCCATTTGTAAAAGATTTTTTTGCTATCAACTCTGTTCAGTAGCTTTTGAATATTTTCTCATCAGCATTGGCCGTTGTGGCGGAATCAACCTCGCCACCGTGCACTGGAGAAGACTGCTTGCCAGCCTCTTGCCCTGTGACTATGGTCCCTGGGAGGCTTGGCCCTTGAAATAGCAGGTTTGGGCATAATACATTTTTGTTGTACTGCTGCTGCCCCTTTAACTCCCAAAGAAAGGGTTTGTACTTTTAAATTGGCACTTCGAATGCCGTTGAAGTGCCGAAGTAGTCAAAGTGGCCGCCATTTGAAAAACAAACACGTGGCGGCGGCCATCTTGGTTCATTCCATGTGGTCAGCGGTATGTGTAGCCAAATTCATGGAACTGAAATCAGCTACACAGTTCCGCGAACACCGCTGAGCCTTACCTTCTCCCACGGTGATTTTGCAGCCGCAGAGACTAAGTCCCGTTCGAAGATTCGAATGCTCGTTCGAATGGGACTTAGTCATTTTTTCAGCCTGAAATAGACCGACCGCACAGCCCAAATCTATGGAACTGTTTTGGGCATGAAAATGTGCTTGCGGTCAGTCCTAAAGGACTTCCATATAACTTTTTAAACCCTGAACTGATTGCGCTGATTTTTGAGTATGTGTTTATTTCCTGCATGCTGATTATGAAAATGTATGTTTTATGTTTGTGGCAAGTATATTTTAGAAGTTATAAATATTGTGTAAAAACTGTATTCCTCTGCCGGTGATAATGAGATTACCCATTGTGTTCAGTAATCATATCACAGGCAGAGGGGATGATTTTGTGTGGGAGTGTCTGTGTGTATTGTATTGATTGATTGGTTGTTCTGTAATACCCTGTGGGCTGTACTGTGGTTGTGGATTGGGAATAAAAGAGACTTGCCAGGACAGTGAGATCCTGCTTAACCCTCAAAACGAAGTGTCGTCTCGTTATTGGGGGAATTGGATTGTGTGCTGACTGCCAGGAGTGTAACCCTTTTGTATGGTTTTCCTGTTCAGCTGTTTCCAGGATTCATAGAGTTTGCAGTTCGGGGGATTTGTGCTTACAGTAGCTGCCTGCCTGTGCATCTGGAAAGGGGCATATCGCCTAAACGGTTTTTAACCTCTTACAGCCGTTATTTAACTTGATCTTATTGTTAACATACTTGCCAATATACCTGGGAATTTCTTATCAGTCCTGCTCAAACGGACACTAAGTTTGAGCAGCTTTAGCACTGATAAGATCCCTGTGTTCTAATCCAGATATATGTAATATTAGGCAGGCTAGACAGCTTTCTAATGTAAGTAGAGGCCTGGCACAATTACAGACAACACCCTTCTTACATCTGATAAAAGAATGCTTACAATCTGCATTTGCAGATTAGTGATCGGAGCAATTGTTTGTCATCAGTTTGAGCACCACAGAGTGCCTCTTAATAGGGTATTTATTGTCAGTACCCACTATATGTTCACTGTTTATACACTAGCGCACTCACTATATATAGTTGCTTAGGCCAGTAAGGTTTTGTCATGTATAAATAGGGGCATAAATTCTCGGGATGAAAATATAATTTTGCCTCTTTATAAATCGCTGGTATGACCACACCTTGAATATGCTGTGCAACTTTGGCCACCTGTTCTAAAAAAAGATATCATGGCACTAGAAAAAGACGAGCTAAAAAATTGATAAAAGAAATGGAGCATTTTAGTTACGAAGAAAGGTTAAAAAATGTAAATCTGTTTAGTTTGGAAAAACGGCGCCTGAGAGGGGATATGATAACATTATACAAATATATTCGAGGCCAGTGCAAACCTTTATCTGGAAATCTATTCATAAATAGCGCTATACATAGGACACAAATTCACACATTTAGGCTGGAAGAAAGGAGATTTCATCTAAGGCAAAGAAAAGGTTTTTTTTACAGTAAGAGCAATAAGGATATGGAATTCTCTGCCTGAAGAGGTGGTTTTGTCAGAGTCTATACAGATGTTTAAACTGCAATTGGATAAATACTTGCAAAAACATAACATACAGGGATATAATTTCTAATTAGTGGGGTAATAGCTGCTTGATCCAAGGAGACATCTGACTGCTATTTTGGGGTCAAGAAGGAATTTTTACCTAGTTTGTTGCAAAATTGGAAGCGCTTCAGACTACGTTTTTTGCCTTCTTTTGCATCAACAGCAATAACATATGTGAGGAAGGCTGAACTTGATGGATGCAAGCCTCTTTTCAGCTATGTAACTATGTAATATATATATATATATATATATATATATATTTTTTTTTTTATTTTTTTTTCAATCTAGCATTTTGTCTGGCAACTACCAGTCTGATACTGCTGACATTCAGTCATATAGTCAGCTATGAATTTTCTAATTCTTTTTTAGGCTGTCGAGGTACACCATCTTTTTGCCTTTCTATTTCTATTTGGGGTTACCCCCCCCCCCCTTCTTTAATGTACCTAGGAGTTGGCTCTACCTCTGTTCTCTTTCCTGTGACCTTATAATGGCACACAGAATTCCAGAGTGTCTTTTCTTGAAGTAACAGTATACCACATCTATTTCCAAACCCGCTCCCCTTGAGCATACAATGTTACCTAATGTGGCAAAATGAACCTTGCCACTTGTACCTGGAGAAGACTGCTTGCCAGCCTCTTGCCCTGTGACTATGGTCCCTGGGAGGTTTGGCCCTTTAAATACAAGATTTGGGCACAATGGATTTTCGTTGTGTTGCTGTTGGCCCTTTAACTTCCAGAGAAAGGATTTGTACTTTTAAATTGGCACTTAGGATGCAGTCGAAGTGCTGAAGTCGTCGAAGTGGCCACCATTCGAAAACCGAACACGTGGTGGCGGCCATTTTAATTTAGTCGAACGCGGTCATCTCCCGAACGGCTGAACGGATTCAAATTATTTTTGGGTATGTTTGTATTTGGAATGTGCTGATTAAGAATATGTGACTTTTATTAATATTGGATGTATAGTTTGAGAGTTGTGAAAGTTGGGTAAAAATTATGTTCTAAACTGTACGGATAATTGGGTTAACTCTCAGGCTAAGGGGAGGAGATGTGTGGGATGTAACCAGTGTGTGATTGGCTAATGTATAATTGTCTTTGGACGTCTCCCTTTCATGAGAGAATTGCATAAAAGCAGAGTGTGTGTCATTAAAAATCAGTCTTGTTCCAGCATTAAGCTTTGGCTCATGTGTCGATTATTTGGCGATACCAGCAATATTTATTCCTGTGGATTGTTGTTATTCTTCTGCTATTGGGAAAAAGGGAATACTGGACGGTAATACAGTTTACTACCGCCACACCTAACAACGCAAAATCTATAAAATTGTGTGATAATGGCTTAATATACTTTATTCTATGACTTAATCTTCCAGTCTCTCAGGAGAGCATACCCTTCTAATTTGTGATGTTTTATGCCCAGCTTCCGCAGAATTTATAAGGACAAGATCTCATTGGCCTTTATCTGAACATGGCACTTTAGTCTCTGAGTCTAAGTTGTATGTGATTGTTGACTCTGCTTCGCTTTCAATTACAAGTAACTGTGGCTCTGAATAGTCATGTTCATTTGTACTTTCCATCCCGAGATGATGCCTCTTTCTTTTGTACTTTCTACCATCCAATGTTTCAATTACATATTATCTTGGCTCAGGACCAACAGATCATATTTTTGCAGGCTGCTAATCTACTGATGACTCCATATGCACTGCATCGCCTTTTTGGAAGCCTGGTAATGACTTAACACCATGATCATAATACACTTTCTGTCTCTGCTGTCCATTCTCTGTGGTCTTGGGCTTTAATGCAGCAACCACAACAGCTTACTTGGTTCTTAGTGCCGAAAAAAAGAAGAAAGTGGATTAGCTCTGGTAACTGAATGAAGATTAAAAAAAAAAAATAGCAGCTCACCTGGAAATAGCCCCCCCTCCCCACCCAAAGCCTTAAAAAACATACCAATGTACAATGCAAGAACAGAAAACAGGTAATGCTGAAGATAGTGATTATGGTAAAAACATACTATTGGAATCCCTTTTTTTCTCTGCTTCATTTTTATATATTTAGATTTCAACAAAAAAATTCAGCAAGAAGCGTTGCCTGATTTCCCTGTAAAGAAAGTACTAATTTTTGGTACTTAGTGTCATCACTGGTACTTGTTATTGCTCTGATTTTTTGTTCATTTTACACTGTTATTTCTTTATAAATATTTTGCTTTTCATTATACTGTGTTTTAACCATAACTTGATTTTAGGTGTGTGATCCATTAGAAGTTGCCCTGGGGAAAAGGTAATTCCAGTGATCAGAGTGTTGCGCCGTTTCAGAAGCCCCAATTCACATATCTTTTGGAGCATGAGTTAAATTGTTTTTACGGTTCTTCCTGACAGTCCATTTGATTGGGGATAGCCAGGACTAGAATTAGTAAACCCCTTAAGGACACATGACATGTGTGGCATGTCATGATTCCCTTTTATTTCAGAAGTTTGGTCCTTAAGGGGTTAAACCCCATTAGAAACATAGAAACATTTTGCAGCAAATGTCTTCACCTCAGCACTGGCAAATATTACATGGTCACTGATGGCTTCTGTTGAGATGCCATGTATACCAAAGGTTGTTTTTAGTTTTCCAATCACTGTCATTGATGATGATTTATCAGATAGCTTTACTACTTCAGGATACTTAGAAAAGTATTGTTACGGTTGCCTCCAGGCTGGCTGGAAGTTGGACCGTAGAAAAGGATGCTCCTAGCGCTCACCAAAGGACCATCAGCACCGTAGCCACCATAAGCACTGCAGACTCCACGAACCACCGCTGCTGGGCTGGTATCTCGCCGTCTGCTCTGCGCCCTGGACCTACGACCAGGCTCCAGGTTCCAGTAGATGAACCTCTTCCTTCTGTAGAGCGAAGCAGGATCAGGAACAAGAGCTCTTACAAGAGCTCAGTAGCTAAGGGAGTATGAAGAGCATAGCAATCCCTGTAGTGATTATAGCTGTCCCCTACAAACATGAGTCAAGGCTGCAAGTTAGAGGGTCAGAAGAGGTCTGAGGTGCTGGAACACCCAGCCTGGCTTTTATTGAGGTTACATGCAAACAGGACACTCCCAGGGGGAGGCATAAAATCACCAATCACACATCTGGTGCAACCCACACATCCCCTCCCCTCAGATAAACAGTTAAACCAATTATTACATACAATAAAAATACAGTTTTCACACACACACTGTAACTTTAAAACCATACATTCAATCTCCATAAATCTCCAGTTACATATTCAGACTCAGCATACATCAAACATAAACACTTCCAAAACTCAGGCAAATCCCTAGATTGGATCAAAAGTTAGCTGGAGGTCCCTTTATGACCGACCGCAAGCACAATTTCCTGCCCAAAACAGTTCCATAGATTTGGGCTGTGCGGTCGGTCAATTTCATGCCGAAAAACGACTAAGTCCCATTTCGAACGGAGCTGAAAAACGAAGTGTAGGAGAAGGTAAGGGTCAGCGGTGTTCGGTAAAATGTGTAGCCGATTTCAGTTCCACAGAATCTTTAGCATACACCGCTGACCGCATTCGAATGAACCAAGATGGCCGCCGCCACGTGCAATTAACCTGCAGTAACCTCACAGCCTGGGAGGTAAATTGCCTGCATACTTTAACTTCTGGTTGGTCCGCCTGTGTGGTACTTGGTTCAGTAAGCCCTATTTACTGAACCAAGTGGGAGAGAGCCAGGGGCAAGTTATTTTACAGGTCTAGGGACATAGTCTTAAAGGGGCATTGTTCAGCAAAGTCACAATATGTCCCCCAGACGGTTCTTAAAGGGCCCTACACACCCAATAAAAGTTAATACGTTTTCAGGGGCACAATCTTCCAGGGGCCATAGACATGAGGAAGGAGGCTGGCAAATAGGCTTCTCCACAATCCAGGGAAGCAGGGCAATTTTCCATTTAAAGGGCCAGTTACAAATAGCAGTTTGTAACAAGTATTATCACAAGGAATGAGCACCAGTGTCTTTCCTCTCAATATCTACTGCCAGTTTTTGCCAAGGAAGGTGAGGAATTGTGGGAGAGTAACAGTTTGATTTGCTGGTAGATGACTAGCACACATCTTGCAGGTCTCTACCTTCTGTTGTATTGATACCGGAGAAACTGACGGAAGCCAAGCACAGAGAGATGGACACAGGTTTCTTCAGGAAGGAAGAGATTCTTTATTCGGTTCACCGATCGGGACTCAGAGGGACTAATGTCACCAAAATACAACAAGTTCTGAGCACCGGACAATAGTGTAGGCTCCTTATATAAGCATGTAACTCCTCCCATAAGTAGCTCCACCCACATATTCTCTTACCCAATCAATCAAATAAGAACTAACTTCCTGTTTGACCGCATGGCTTGCTCAGCACAATGGAGGAGGGGAATACTACATCCGGTATTCTCGCACATGCTCCGTACACTACTGATTGTATCTTTGCCACGTGCAACCAACCGACCGATACACCAGTATATGCACGTACACATGCCACGTGGTAATCTCGGCCTACTAAATTTATTTTTACCGAGATTCCACCACATTCCCCCCTTTGATGCCTCTGATATTTTCACAATTACGGAGGCATCACTTAACCTTAGTTTGCATATACCTCAGGTTGCCATGAACCAGACCAGACTTTGCGACCAATGACGTGAATCCCTCAACATTCTTCTTCCTGCACTAGTTCTCCCTGATTTAGAGCCTCATATCTATATATGTGCAGCAGCCTTTCTCTCTGCTATATTTTCTATAATGCCCTGCACAGACCTAACTACCAAAGGAACAAGACATGGTAGGAGAAGACACAGCATTAAGATTAGCATGACTCCACCTACCAATGCCTTAAGTCCTCCAAACTGCTCATACCAATTACCAAACCAACTACTTGGATTATACCCATTCCATACCTGAGTAGGCACATGCGCTAGTTTAACCATATGGCTAGTAAGCTCAGCTATTGCTTGCCCTTCATCATCTATTTGAAGACAGCAATTGCTTAGGTTAAACTTCCCACATACACCTCCCTCTACTGCCAATAGATAATCCAAAGCTAATCTATTTTGGTAAACGGCTGTCCTCATCCTAGTATTATGCTTCGCTAGGAGATTGAGCGCTTGTGATGTCTCATTGGTAATTATCTCAACCACTGCCTGTAACCTTATAATGCGGTTGAGCATATATATTGGGGTTCTATATCCGAAAGTACCATCTTCTGCCCAAGTGGCTGGCCCATAATAATCTATGATACGCTGGGGAGGCCATTCATTATCTTCCCAGGTACCTATCTCTAGGGGTCCCCTTTTCTTTCTATGATTCACATCATATACTTTAACTCCCAAAGTCTCTCCTGTTTTAATAGGCAACAAGAAGAAGGATGGTTTGAGCATACCTAACACACATGCCCATTCCCAGTCCTGTGGTAACTCTGAATAGGCCTTCTTACCACAGATCCAGTACAAATTTGCTGGGGCTTTCCAACTAGATATGATAGATAGATCAAACCACACGTCCTTTAAATTGGCATAACTTGCAAACGGGTTAGGTGGTTCTGAGACATTTGAAGCCGACCACCAGGTTGTATTCTTTGTAGTATCATCATAAGCTTTTTGCCCTAAACAAGTTAGTTCTCCTACAGATGTGTTAAACATTATTCCTTTTCTTGCTATGCAAACATAACCTATGATGGAGGTCTTTACTCGCCACTCAGATTTACCTCTAACACTCATTTGATAATCGGCTTGAGAAGATATTATTTGTTCAACTGTCTCAGAACCGGACATTACCTCCTTTGCTTCCCAGGGCCATTGGTCTCCCATGTTAGTACCTCCACATACATAGCAGTTGGTCACATTAAGACTACCAGCAATACTTTCAGCTAAATCTATAAACAGGTTTTTAGCATTATGGGGGATCTTATTTTCTACACGCATCTCTTCATAAAAAGAATGGAAAACCTGATGAGTTTGGGATGCTACGGTATCGGTCTCTATCCCTATAAATAATATTGTCCCAGGATCTAAACCCGTCCCATATATCTGGAACCCAAATAAGTTACCAAACCTATCTAAAAATTGTTCAGGATTATTAATAAGTATATGAACTGGGTTACACTCCATAGACTTACAATACGGTTTGGTAGGCAACTTAGTAACAATCATATCCTTATCTACTGTCTGTCCCCAAGTTGCCCACCCCACACAAGACCAATATGGGCAATAATTATAATTCCTATCTGGGCATTTTGGACTTACGTACTTATTTTTACTACTGGGACAAATATACTTATCGTTAGACCCATACGTTCTCTCCCATTTAAGATCCCCACATACATTCCACGGCTTTCTACCACTTGATATCTGTCATGACATGAAGGGGTGCTGCCCTGCAACAGCACTGTCCCTTTAAGTGTGGGAACCAACTTAGCAGAGAAATAATTCTAGGACACGATAAATGGAGTAATAAAGAAAATGTATTAAGGCAAACCAAAAGGATATAGATATATATAATATATACAAAACAAAATATGACAATGCCACAAATATATAAATATATACAATAACCCAATATATACAATAGAGCAGGCAGAGTCCACAATAGTCCTAGGCAAAGGTAAAGGCTTAGTCAGGTTAGTGCAGCCACCAAGTACAAAATGAACATCAAGGGGCAAAGTCCTAAGCAGGTCACACAGAAATAATGCAGCAAGGTCAGAATCACTGGAGAAGGAGTCTAGACAGGAACACTGCAGGCGAACACTGGAACAGGAGGCACAGGACACAGGACCATAAGGACATCGGAACACCGGATCAGGAAACACAAGATACTCAGGATACTCAGGAAACAAGACACAGGAGACAGGAGACAGGAGCCAGAATCACGGGAGCCAGGAAACAGCAGGTACAGGGTCAAGGATAGAGGATAATGATCTGACCGGGAGTGAGGGGAGAAACCAGAATATATAGGTGCTAAACAAGGGCCAGGTGTAGTGCCTAACGAAAGGAAATGAGAACAGTGCCAAACAAAGAGTGGTGAGTGCGAGTACTGCACGAGGGCATGTCGACTAAGGAGTGTCGTGACAGTACCCCCCCCTTAAGGAGCGACTCCCGGCGCTCCAAAACCCAAAGATCCCCCACGGGTGACAGAAGGAAATCAGGGCCACCCAACCAGTAGAGGAAAACAAGGAGGAGGCTTAGGAGGAATGAGAGGTGGACAATCCCATGGGAGAAACCAACGAGGCAGAATAGAAACATACAAAAGCAAGGACTGTAGAGTAACATTTAGCAATTGAAGGGCAGACACAGAAACAGAAGGTAAAGGCACATAAGATAAGAAACACTCCATACCAGTGACAGACAAATGTGTTAACCCACTAGATCTGGGACTATTGCTAGTAACAGGTTCATCACTCAGAAGTCCTGGGTCTGACTTGGTTTCTGGCTTGTGGGATCCTCGGAACAAAGACTGCGATGCAACTTCAGTCGAAGGGAGAACAGTCTCTGCGTAATCTTGGGTAGGCACTACTGGAACCAAACAAGGAGAATCCCCTAAATTAATAGGTACAGGATCAAGAACATTCTGCGAGCCTTCCTCCACAGACCGCAGATATGCATCAAGGAACGGTTCCCCAAATTTCTCCGAGCACGGGGCTAACCGAAGCAGAGACGACTCTCTCAAATTGACATTTTTCTGTAGCGGCTAGAGATACCTGATTAATGGAATCATTCTCTTCTTCCCTTGTGAACTCAGCTTGAGGTAGTTCTTTATTTGTCGTAGATAGACTTTCAACTGAAGGCAAGTCTTCATTTAATACTTGCTGGAGTTTAGGTGGAGTGATAGACATCATGGTAACTGAAATGTCATAGAAGGAGCTTCCTTCATCATGGGAACAGGTACCTCCTTGTTCGGTTACACTCCTTTCCTTTGGCGTTTGGTTAAGCGGCTGATTAGAATAATCTTCGGCGCTTGGTTCAGGTACAAGCTTGGTAGTTGGGGTTTCCTCTTGCAGCAGAGAAATTGTTCTACCAGAGCATGTAACTTGAAGAACTGTAGAGTCTTCTTCAGGCTGTGGGTTTAGAACAAGCCTGGTCTCATTTAGATTCTTCTCTTGGGCTTGATCCATCACGGGTTTGTCACGTTGCACCCAGTCTGAGTCTTTGTCTTCTATTTGAAGATAACTGTCTTTTTTACTTGGCGACAACTCATTTTCCACAGTTGCGGTTGTGAGAGGGGTGCCAATCTTCAAACCCCCAGAGGTAGAAGGGTTAAAATTGGAATCATCAAGCCTCCCCACATCAAAGTCATGAGCTGCCTTTGGCACAATAGCCTCTTCTTCCACTGGTTGTTCTGAAGTTTTCACCTTTTTTGGTTCTTCAGCCTTCTCAGCCAGTGTCTTGAAAGAAGTAGGTAGTTTACCACGTCTCCTACGTGGTGACTTTTTGACAGGAGATTCACCTTCAACGAGAATGACCCCAATTTCAATGGTCCAACCTTGTCGTCACTTGCATCACCCGGAGCACATTTTATAGGTGACTCTTCTAGTTCGGATGCATTGTCCTTTGTGGGACAGGCCTTCAGATCAGATCCCGTTACCTGGTTAAGGTCACTGGTGGTCTCCTCAATTGGCACGGTGAGGTAGGAATTTGTATCTCTAGTTGCAGACTCAGGGGAGTTTGTTTCTGCTTCGTGGTTGGGCAGAGTTTGCTTGAGACTTTCTCTGACCAGACATGTACCCTCTTGAACGGTGTTGAGATCGTTCATCTTGGTAGCCGGTAGCTTCACCTTGGGAATAGGCGAGTGGATTTTGCAGAAAAGAGACGGTAATATATGGGTACTATGGGTCTCTGGTACTGAGACAACATTAGGAAACTGCGTACTGGTACTACCTTCCCATTCAGACTGCTCGTCCTCTAAAGCTGCTATGCAACGAGCACCCAGTTCATCAAAGACTTGGTCCATGAGGGGATCGCCAGTGCTGTATAACCCCTCAACATCTTCGTCTTTTGTTTGGGCAGGAAGGCATTCAGCTTTAATTTCCAGAGGGACTTCGGTTTTGCAGTCGGGAGGACCAACAAGCCATTTTCCCAAGTCAGAGTCAGGAGGATTTGTTATGCTATGTACATCAGAAAAAGGAATACCATCATTATTATCAGGCATAAAGACAGTCATTCTTTCTTGTACAAGATCAATAATAAATTGCACTTCAGGTAACAAGGCAACAAGATTATTGTGCATTACTCTCACTTGTCTCTGCAAATATGATAAAGATTTTTTATGTGATATCTCTTTAAGAGAAATACGGATAAGTGTATACACCCTACTTATCACAGGAGGCTCTCTCAACTATATATCGCAATTAGGTAACTGAAAAAGCAATGAATCACATATGTTTTTGTGAAAAGTTTGAAGTTCATAGATAAATCCACATAATACAGATTTCAGGATTTGACAGGAGACATCTATAATAGATAAGCATAAATTAGAGGCCTTTCCAATCTGCCGCTGAATTTTTCCTAACTGATTACAACAAGTCTCAATGAGAGCACACTCTTGCTGTGAATCAGCGTGAATACCAACAAGGTTCTTCATTGTGATCCTAGACATTATACTCTGCCGGTTCCAAATGGTCAGATCATTCTGTCATGACATGAAGGGGTGCTGCCCTGCAACAGCACTGTCCCTTTAAGTGTGGGAACCAACTTAGCAGAGAAATAATTCTAGGACACGATAAATGGAGTAATAAAGAAAATGTATTAAGGCAAACCAAAAGGATATAGATATATATAATATATACAAAACAAAATATGACAATGCCACAAATATATAAATATATACAATAACCCAATATATACAATAGAGCAGGCAGAGTCCACAATAGTCCTAGGCAAAGGTAAAGGCTTAGTCAGGTTAGTGCAGCCACCAAGTACAAAATGAACATCAAGGGGCAAAGTCCTAAGCAGGTCACACAGAAATAATGCAGCAAGGTCAAAATCACTGGAGAAGGAGTCTAGACAGGAACACTGCAGGCGAACACTGGAACAGGAGGCACAGGACACAGGACCATAAGGACATCGGAACACCGGATCAGGAAACAAGATACTCAGGATACTCAGGAAACAAGACACAGGAGACAGGAGCCAGAATCACGGTAGCCAGGAAACAGCAGGTACAGGGTCAAGGATAGAGGATAATGATCTGACCGGGAGTGAGGGGAGAAACCAGAATATATAGGTGCTAAACAAGGGCCAGGTGTAGTGCCTAACGAAAGGAAATGAGAACAGTGCCAAACAGAAAGAGTGGTGAGTGCGAGTACTGCACGAGGGCATGTCGACTAAGGAGTGTCGTGACAATATCGCCTTACATGCATCAAATAGCAGAACACCCGAAGAATGTACGGTTTCTAATACTGTTTTATTTATTAGGGTCCCCTGTGGATCTCCATTCTGGAGGGTCAACCAAATTGTACGGGGTTGATACTCTGGATTGAAGCACTTAGGGTCTCCTACTCCTAAATGGCATACACTATATTCTATACCTAAGTATCTACACCTAGACACATATCCTTTACACTCATATTGTGAATGCCAAATTAGGGTCTGGGAAATATGATTACCTGTTATAGTAGTCTTAATGCAAACCTCACAGCTAGGTGTGTCGGTACCTCTACCTTCCTGAATATTTAAAAACACAAAAATACACATTATCAAAAACACTTCTTTTGACCTCTTCATCCTCAGTCTTCGTCCGTGCGATGGCACCTCAGCTACCAGGATGTAAGGGCTGCAAGGAATGGAGTTCTGCTCTACCCTTCACAGAGGTCCCTTCGAGACACCCTGGCTATGACACATGGGTAAGTGGTCAGGCTTTATTATGGCAGTCAAAACACTCACTTATCTCTTTAAATACAATTGTAATCCCAATATCTCCTCGTCACTCCGACTGAGTCGTGCGCTTTAACCGGATCTTGCAGGGATTCTCTGGATCTGGTGTAGCTTGCCAAGAATCTACTGCTGCTGGTTTAACCCTGGAGTGCTGAATCCACGGAGTCACTTCAGCCACCTTTATTGCTGTAGGGGTAGACAAAAGAACAACATAAGGACCCCTCCACTTAGGCCCTAGCGGTATACTGTTCCACTCTTTAATCCACACTTGATCTCCTGGATGATAGCTATGAACAGGGGGATAAATATTCACAGGTAATCTATCTTGTACCCATTTCTGTACCTCCTCCATAGTTGTACCCAACTCTACAACCTGCTGCCGGGTAATTCCTTCTCCCAACTGACTCAAATCCCCCCTTAAGTTACCAAGTACGGGAGGTGGACGCCCATACATGATTTCAAAAGGTGAGAGACCCATCCTTCTGGTAGGTGTACTATGAATACGTAACAGAGCTATAGGCAAAAGAACATTCCACTTAAGCTGAGTCTTTTGACACATCTTTGCCAACTGGTTCTTAATAATTCTTTCTACTTTACCAGAGCTCTGAGGTCTATATGCCGTATGAAGCTTCCACTTAATACCAAGCATATGAGTCAGTTGTTGTAGGCACTGATGAACAAAGGCTGGACCATTATCCGATCCTATAGAGCATGGTAGTCCATATCGGGGTATTATTTCTCGTAACAGGAATCGTACAACTTTCTCTGTACGAGTAGGACATGCTTCTACCCAGCCTGAATAGGTACACACAACTACTAGTAGGTAGCGATGTCCACCGGATTTAGGCATTACTGTATAGTCTATTTGAAGATCGGACATAGGGAGTCCCCCCATATACTGGACTCCCGGTGGTTTCACTGGTCCTTGCCTTGCGTTGTTCTTAGCACATATTACACATCTTCGTACAATGGCTTGAGTCAAGTTGGACAATGTTGGTATGTAGAAATGTTTTCTGAGAGATTTTTCCATACTATCTCTTACAGAATGTGTCCCGTTGTGATAGTTCTGGACAATTTCTGCAGCTAGTGATGCTGGATTGACTATTCTTCCATCTTCTAACTGATACCATTTGTTCTCCAGGTTCTTCCCAGCTTCAGTGTTTAACCACTCTTCTTCTTGAGCTGTATAAACGGGAGTCCTATGAGACAGTGGAGTCGGTATAAGTGCAGCTATATGTTCCACATATTCCTGTCTTCCTGATTCAGCGGCACGCTTAGCTGCATTATCTGCCATCCGATTTCCTTTGGTTACATCACCATCTCCTTTCAGATGCGCCCGACAATGTATAATACCAACTTCTTTTGGTTCCCACACGGCTTCCAGTAGTTGTAATATTTCAGCTGCGTACTTAATTTCTTTACCCTCTGAATTCAATAGTCCTCTTTCTTTATACAAAGCTCCGTGGGCATGAGTGGTTAAAAACGCATACTTGGAGTCCGTGTAGATGTTCACTCTTAAACCTTCAGCCAATCGTAACGCTCGTGTTAGTGCAATTAGTTCTGCCTTCTGTGCCGATGTTCCTTTTGACAATGGCCGTGCTTCTATCACCTTGTCTATGGTTGTTACTGCATATCCTGCATAGCGAATCCCTTCTTTCACATAACTACTGCCGTCCGTATAGTACTGGACATCAGGGTTCTGGATGGGAAAGTCACGAAGATCTGGTCTACTTGAAAATACTTCATCCATCACCTCCAGGCAATCATGTTGACTTTCAGTAGGTTGTGGCAAAAGGGTAGCTGGATTTAAAGTGTTAACAGTCTCTAAATGCACTCTTGGGTTTTCACACAACATAGCTTGATACTTAGTCATGCGGCTGTTACTAAACCAATGATTGCCTTTATAGTCTAGCAACGTCTGTACTGCGTGCGGGACTCGCACATAGAGTTCTTGACCCAGAGTGAGGTTATCGGCTTCAGCTACCAGCAGGGCGGCGGCAGCTACGGCTCTTAGACAAGGTGGAAGACCACTGGCCATTGCATCCAGTTGTTTTGACATATATGCAACAGGTCTTTGCCATGATCCCAAGTACTGTGTCAATACTCCCACAGCCATTCTTCTTTGCTCGTGTACATATAAGTAGAATGGACATGTATGATCAGGTAGACCTAATGCTGGGGCACTCATCAAAGCCTTCTTCACATCTTCAAATGCCTTTTGCTGTTCAGGTGTACACAGGAAGGGATCGTGTTCTGTACCTTTTATAGCTGCATAGAGAGGTTTCACCAATATTGCATAACTGGGAATCCATATCCTACAGAAGCCTGCTGCCCCCAAGAATTCCCACACTTGTCTTCTATTCTTGGGTATTGGTATTTGGCATACAGCTTCTTTTCTCTCTGGCCCCATTATTCTTTGACCTTCAGAGATATGAAATCCCAGATACTTGACAGTTGGCTGACACAACTGAGCTTTCTTCCTGGACACCTTGTATCCTGCCTTCCAGAGAATGTGTAGTAGATCATGTGTTGCTTGCTGACATATTTCTCTAGTAACTGCCGCTATCAACAAATCATCTACATATTGCAATAGTACACACTCTCCTGGGATGGACTTGAAATCCAGTAAGTCTTGACTTAAAGCTGATCCAAATAGGGTGGTGTCAGGGTACCTGTAGTCTCTACCTCAGAGGAGGTGAGAGACTTAGACGTTTATCCTCCCAGAGGGCTTGTTTCTTCCGTTCCTCTCGGTCCTCTCGGCCATTTACAAGCCGACCGCGAGGGATCCACTTCCTTATATGACGCGACGCTCAGTAGTCGACGTCATGACGCCAACCCGGGTCGACCTGTCAGTCAAGTCCCGAGCACTAATCAGGACTCGTCGGGGGCGTGATTACCCTCTAGAATCAAGGTATAAAGTAAGGCTTTCGGCATCTGCTCATTGCCCTGTCGTGGTTCTAGCCTGTCTAGTCACTCAGTGCTCTTGTATTCTAGTTGTCTCTTTGGTTCTGACCCGGCTTGTTTGTACTACCCTGTTTATCTCTGTTACCCTTTGACTCGGCTTGTCTCTCGCTTACCTGTCCTCTCGTTCCCTCGACCTCGGCGTGTCCCTAGACCATTCTCTACTTACTCATCTTGTTAAGTCCGGCCATTCTTTTTTTTTTTTAAATTCTTTATTTTTGTTGACAGGAAATAACGTACACACATCGAGAACATCACATAATGCATATCCATCGTCATACATACAGCATATGTGGTTCAGTAATTCAATACATGTTGACAGGAAATAATGCACTCACATCGGGAATATCGCATTATGCACAGCCATTGACATATATACAGCATTTTGGGTGCAGTACAGTAAAAACGTATGCCTGTCAGTATTCCTCGGTACGTTCAACTACTAACTGCCAACTTTAGTTGTAAAAGGTTATGAACGAGAAAAAGTGTGTAGTGATTGCCTAGGAACCACCACTTACGACTTTTACTAATGCCGCATGTCCGTCTGAAGTCCTCGGTATGTCCTCGGCTACTGGCCGTCAACTTTTAGATTTTATGTGGGTATGAACGAGAAACCCTAAGGAATGAATTAACACCTGTACCTGTACCTGTGCCAATGGACAGTGACAACCATGCCGCAGGATTGTATCTGTTCCCAGGGGGCGTGCTGCTATCACGTTAAGAAGGTGCGTATTAGCAACGGTGAGGTACCTACGGCAGGATGCTATATGTTTACCACACCCTGTCCACCGGAGGGGCCATAGGGTCCCCTGCCGCAGACAGCAGTGTGTGTTCTCATCTAATACCGGTGACCGGTGGGATCCCCAAGGGTTGTGGCGTATATGCCTCTAAGCCCCCCTACGTCAGGAGTGCTGTCCTATTTGTATCTCTACTTGCTCACAGTACGAGAGTAGAGGTGTTACAGAGAGAAATAGAGATAGGGAAGGGAGAGAGAGGTGAGAGAGTAGACAGGGGAGGGGGCTGGGGGGGGGGAAGGCGAGGAGCGATGTCTCACTGCTTCCCTATCACACAGACTCTATGTCCGCTAAGCAAGTCAGCCCAGGGGGCAGGCCTCCCAAGGAGCCCATACTTTCTGGAAGCGTGTTTGCGTTCCTCGAACTCTTGCTGTCAGATCATCCATCAAGTAAACTTCCCTAATTCTGTTAATTACTCCGTTAATTGGCGGTGTGGATTGTTTCAGCCAGTCCGCCGCAACTGCCCTCCTGGCTGCCAACGTTATCTTATGAATAAGGGCTTGTTCATGCCTAGTCCACCCATCTATTGATCTGCTAAGTAGGTATACCCAAGGGTCTAGGGGGGAGCTCTGTTAAATACCTGGGCTAGGTGGTTTTTGATTTGTTGCCAGAAACTTGCGATCAAGGGGCATTCCCACCACATGTGTATGTATGTCCATTTTACCCCGCACCCTCTCCAACATGCATCTGTAGGGGTCCTGTTCATGCGGTATAGTTGGACAGGAGTTGTGTACCAGCGGAGCATCGTCTTAATTGCTTGCTCCTGCAGGGTTACACAAACAGAGGATTTATGGTTTGCCTCCCATATTTCCTGCCATTCTATCCCTTCCAGCTGCTCCCCTAGGTCCCTTTCCCATTGTTCCGTGTAGGCTAGCACGCTCCCCTCCCTAGTTGTCGAGCAGATGTGAGCGTAGAGCCGGGTAATCAGGCCCGTAGGCATTTGGTCTTGGGTGCATATTTGTTCGTAGAATGTCATGGGTTTTCGAGCCGCCTCCCTGACCCAGGGCTTTTGTACAAAATCTTTTATTTGGATGTATCTAAAAAAATCGGCGGGAGTGAGATGGCCTCTTTGTTGTAAGGCGTCAAACAACACTATCTCCGAGCCCTGCACCAGCTGTTGTATGCGTTGCAAGCCTATACTTTCAAGATTCCTGAAACTACGCGCTGCCATGCCCGGTGGGAATGCTCTATTTCGTAGGTACGGCATTAGTGGGGATGGGGAAGATGCCAATCCGTATCTCTGTTGAGCTCTGTCCCACAGATGAATAGAGTTCAATATCACTGGACATGTTGATCTAATGATGGGTCTATGTGTTCTGGGAACCCATATGAGTAGCTGTGCGATGTCCGCCCCCACCATCAAGGATTCCAGCTCCACCCACTTCCTCTCGCCAGGTGGCGAGTGCCATAGAGCTATTTGCGACAATTGTGTCGCCAAGTAGTACCCATATAGGTCGGGCAGTCCAAGACCCCCCCTGTCCTTTGGCCTATGTAATGTGTGTCTCGCTACCCTATGGCGTCTGTGTTGCCAAACGAAGTTCCCTATCGCCTGCTGCAGCGGCGCGAGTTGTGTCTTAGATACATGGATGGGCAGTGACTGGAAATAAAATAGAATCCTGGGCAGGACATTCATTTTGACTGCGTGGATCCTCCCTATCTGGGTCTATCGTGCCAAGTTTCTAAATCCCTAATGAGTTGTTTCACCAGGGGGTATAGTTTTGTGAATAGAGTTGATCGGGAGCGGCAGTCAGTTTGATGCCTAGATATTTGATCGATTGGTGATCTATTCTTATGTGGTGGGCCTTCCGCAGAGCTGCCAATTCGTCGGTGGGGATCTCGATGGGGAGGGCGCTGGATTTAGTCATGTTAACTTTGTAGCCAGAAACGGCACCATAGGAGTCTAGTACCACCTGCAAGGCCCGCATTGAGGTGGCGGGGCTAGTGAGCGTCAAGAGCACATCATCCGCGTACGCCGACACCAAGAACTCCCTGCCTCCCACCCGGGTCCCCTGCACGTCTGGGTGACTTCTAAGGGCTTGAAGAAGTGGTTCCAAGGAAAGAACAAACAGGAGAGGGGACAGCGGGCACCCCTGTCTGGTGCCGTTGAACAGCCTGAAGGGCCGCATAGGGGCACCCGAGATCTTCACCTGTGCCCGTACATTTGTATACATTGCTTTAATCAGAGTTATAGCCTGGTCGGGGAACCCCAGGTGGGACAAGAGTGTGAACAGGTACGTCCACGTGACTCTGTCGAACGCTTTTTCAGCGTCTAGGGAGACTAACAAGGTTTTTGTGTGCGTAACTGTCTGTTTCCAAATAATATCAATATTCCTGCGGGTATTCTCAAACAGCTGTCGACCCTGCACAAAACCCACTTGGTCCGGGTCAACCAATGTGGCCAGAAAGGGGTTCAGCCTCGTTGCCTGGATTTTTGCCAGGATTTTCATATCATGATTAATCAGCGAGATTGGTCGATAGCTACTCGGGAGTGTCAGGTCTCTGTCGGGTTTGGGCAATAAAACAATGGTCGCTAACGACATGTCTGAGTCTGGAGCGCTCCCCTCTCGAAAGTCGTTAAAAAGGGCGGCCAAATGAGGGGCTAGCACGTCTCGGAATTCCTTGTAGTAACTCCCGTCGAACCCATCCGGTCCCGGGGCTTTATTCCCATGCAGGGCCGCGATGGCCTGAGCCACTTCTTCCGTCGTGATTTCCGCCGCTAACGCGTCCACCCCGTCCTGTGCCAGTCTGGGCAACCTCAAGTTTGCTAGAAATCATCTTGTCATGGCCTCTTCCTCCCCCGTCCTCCCCTCAGTACCTGGAGAGTGGTTATAAAGGGACGCATAGTAATCAGTAAAGACCTCAGCGATGTCTCGAGGGCTAGTTTTAATTGAGCCGTCAGTGTGTCTAATGGATGTGATATGTCCCCCTCTTTGTCTGGGTTTCAGGACTCTAGCTAGGAGAGTGTCCATCTTATTTGCGTGTTCATAGAAGGTCCTTTTGGACCACGTAATGGATTTGGCCGTGTCGTCTAAGAGCAGCTGGCGGATTTCCAGCCTCAGCTCTGTCAGCCGACTCGCAGTCCGGTCGTCCGGACTACTCTGATGTAGTGTTTCTAATCTTTTCAGGTCAGACAGGAGTCCCTCTAGCTTTTGGAATTTCAGTTTCTTTTTGGTAGTAGCTAGTTTAATGAGCGTGCCCCTAATGACTGTCTTATGGGCCGCCCATACCGTCGCCAGGGAGACGTCCGGGGTTACATTAGTTTTAAAATAATTGTCGAGTTCCGTCCCAATCTGGGATGCTATAGTCTGGTCCTTCAGTAAGGAGGCGTTAAGCCTCCATGTCTACGGGGTTGCCTCGCACAGCCTCCCTAGCGTCATTGAAATGTCGGCATGATCCGACCACGTGATGGGACCTATGTTGGTGCTAGTAATTCGTGGTAGGCACCTGCTATTTACTAAGAACATGTCTATCCTAGAGTAGGATCCGTGAGGGGCCGAAAAGAACGTATAGTCCCGCGTACCCGGATGATGTGCCCTCCAAGCGTCCACCAAGCCCGACTCCGCCATAAATTTGTGTAGTAGTTTGTCCTGCCTCCCGCCCCCTTGGGATGCCTGTACTCCACTGCCCGCCCTCCTGTCAACCGCTGGGCTTGTCGTAGCGTTCATGTCACCCCCCACAATGACCAGTCCGTGGCACAAGGTGTTATGGTACTTTTTAAAAGTAAACCAAAATGTTTAAATGTCTATCTGTTCCTGTCCAAATTAATAAAATTGAATTGCGTATATACGCTGAAGTAATTAAGTCTGACACGCAAGGTTCAGGTTAAAATAACTTCGAGAAAGTTTATTGGCAAGTGAAGCAAAAGCGGGCGCGCAGGCCCTTTTAAGAGGCATTTTGCGTCATCATTGATTATTAGAATATCAGCAAATAAACATCATCAATTGGATTAATTGTTAAGTGTCGGAGTTAGTGTCTTACTTATTGGTTAAAAAAATTAAGAGGTTAGTCCCGTGCCCACCCACCAGAGGTGGGATTATTCTGGACACGGGTGGGGATAAGGGGGTCTTGAGCGTCATTTTACACGGTCAGTGATATCAGGCCTCATGTCCAGGTGCAAGGTCTCTTATGAATAGAACATTTCATTACTACTGTGTTCTCGTGGCCTTCAAACTATACTATCTTACAAGTTTAGGGAGTAGTCAGCAACTCCTGTGTCTTTGCAGGAATTACAGTCTTTGTCTACTATATTAATTGGGTTGAGAAGTTCAGTCACGTAAGGTAGTTTTAAAATGAACAAGTTAAGTCATGAGGACAAAATGGAGGATTGAAGAAGTCAGGTTAGGGGGACAAAATGGAGGATTGTCACAATATAAGGTTAAAATGGAGTTAGTACAATAATTCAATACAAGTACAATAAAGATTTTTAATAATCCCACATCAGTCCCCCCTATGAAATGTTAGATTCTAAGAGATAAAACTTTATTTGTTAGTATCAGAAGACGTGTTAACCCAAAGGCACAGAAACCCCGTGGCCGCTAGCTAGGTGTTAATGCAAAGTGCAAGTCTGTCCCTAGAGCTGACCCTAATAGGCTAACTCATCCGTCAGTATGGCTCTCCAGTGGCGTACTAAGGGGGGGGCGGGGGGGGCGGTCCGCCCCGGGTGCCATCAGGCAGGGGGGTGCCACCAGGGCTGGCCAGGCTTCCTATTCTGTGAGCTGTGTGGCTGCACCGGGTGCCGTAGCAGCAGGGCGCCGGGCAGCCGACACAGCTCACAAGCAGGGGCTGGAAGCAGGAAACCTGCACGGAGATTTGGGGGCGGAGCTAAAACGGCCGTGGGGGCGGAGCCAAGCCGGATGCGGGGGCGGAGCTAAATGCAGCCTCATACTGCTGCACACAGAGAGAGGGGAAGCAGGAAGGAGTCCCTGCTTCCCCAACTACAGCACAGGAGGGACTGAATCCACTCCTACTCCAGCCCAAGCTTACTGTAAGTGAGAGAGTGTGTGCTGTGTGTAACTGTGATTGTGACTGTCTGTGTGTGAGTGTGTAACTGTGATTGTGACTGTCTTTGACTGTGTGTGAGTGTGTAACTGTGATTGTGACTGTCTGACTGTGTGTGAGTGTGTAACTGTGATTGTGACTGTCTTTGACTGTGTGTGCTGTGTGTAACTGTGATTGTGACTGTCTTTGACTGTGTGTGCTGTGTGTAACTGTGATTGTGACTGTCTTTGACTGTGTGTGAGTGTGTAATTGTGATTGTGACTGTCTTTGACTGTGTGTGCTGTGTGTAACTGTGATTGTGACTGTCTTTGACTGTGTGTGCTGTGTGTAACTGTGATTGTGACTGTCTTTTACTGTGTGTGAGTGTGTAATTGTGATTGTGACTGTCTTTGACTGTGTGTGCTGTGTGTAACTGTGATTGTGACTGTCTTTGACTGTGTGTGAGTGTGTAATTGTGATTGTGACTGTCTTTGACTGTGTGTGAGTGTGTAACTGTGATTGTGACTAGGGATCGACCGATTATCGGTTTTACCGATATAATCGGCCGATATTCGTTATTTTCGGAAATATCGGTATCGGCCAATATAGCTACCGATATTGCCGATAATACCTCCTAGGACCGCCAGGCTCATTACAAGCCCGGCGATCCTGGGGGGGCCGGCAGCAAGCGCTGACTTACCCTCCCAGCAGCTCCTGCAGCTCCATGTCTAAATCTCGCGAGACCCGCGGCTGCAGAGCGTTGCCACGGGTTACCATGGCAACGCTCCGCGCGGCACTAAGGGACGCGAGATTTACACTGGGGAGCTGGAGGAGCTGCTGGGAGGGTAAGTTAGCGCTTGCTGCCAGCCGCCCCACAGTACTTAACAAGCCACCGGACCACCAGGGAATACTATATCCCCCCTCCCTGGTAAGAAGCAGGTGGGGGGGGGGGGACTAAAAGAAACAAAAACAATACAATTTAAATATAAAAAAAATTATAATAAACATAAAAAATCCCCCCTCCATTTTACACAAATTACATCACTACACAAACACACACACACACACACACTCACTGCATGACATACATACACACTACACAAACACACACACACACTGCATTACATACATACACACTACACAAACACACACACACTGCATAACATACATACACACTACACAAACACACACACACTGCATTACATACATACACACTACACAAACACACACACTGCATTACATACATACACACTACACAAACACACACAAACTGCATTGCATACATACACACTACACAAACACACACAAACTGCATTACATACATACACACTACACAAACACACACACTGCATTACATACACAAACTACACACACACACTGCATTACATACACAAACTACACACACACAAACTGCATTACATACATACACACACACTGCATTACATACATACACACTACACAAACACACACTCTGCATTCACTATACACACACTACACAAACACACACTCTGCATTCACTATACACACACTACACAAACACACACTCTGCATTCACTATACACACACTACACAAACACACACTCTGCATTCACTATACACACACTACACAAACACACACTCTGCATTCACTATACACACTCTGCATTCACTATATATATATATATATATATATATATATATATATACACACACACTACACAAACACTCACTGCATTCACTATACACTCTGCATACACTATATATACACACTACACAAATACACACTGCATCCACTACACACACAGCTCCCCTGTCTAAATACACTTCATCCACTACATGTGGCATGTATATTTTGTGCATTTACCGTTAGAAAGAGTTTATTTTTTCAAAATGGTAAATGTACAGAATATCGGCAAATTATCGGCTATCGGCATGAAAGTTCACAGCTTATCGGTATCGGTATCGGCTCTAAAAAATCAATATCGGTCGATCCCTAATTGTGACCGTCTTTGATTGTGTGTGTGTGACTGTCTGTGATTATGTTGTGTGTATGTGTGACTGTCTGCCTCTGATTGTGTGTGCCACTGTGTGTGTGACTGTCTGACTGTGATTGTCTGTGTGACTGTCTGCCTGTGATTGTGTGTGTGTGTGCGTGCGTGTGTGTGTGAGTGACTGTCTGTGACTGTGTGTGTGTGTGCGTGTGTGTGTGAGTGACTGTCTGTGACTGTGTGTGTGTGTGTGTGAGTGACTGCCTGTGACTGTGTTGTGTGTATGTGTGACTGTCTGCCTGTGATTGTGGGTGTGACTGTCTGTGAATCTGTGTGTGTATGTGTGACTGTCTGCCTGTGTGATTGCCTGCGTGTTTGACTGTGCCTGTAACTGTATGTGAGTGACTGTGTCTGACGGTCTTCGCCCTGCAGTGAGCCGGCAGCCAGGATATGATGTCATCGCGGCCTCGGCATCATTACAGGGCGTGCGATGGACCTGTGCAGAAAGAGCACAGAGATCCCAGCAGCAACCACTGACCACCAGGGACTGAGGATCCACTCCAGCCCTTCTAGAGCAAGGTAGGGAGGCAGGGTGGACCTCTTAATGATTAAATGTGTGTATGTATGTAATATTTGTGTGTGTGTATGTGATTGTGGGTCAGTGATTGTGTTTGTGTAAATCTGTGATTATGTGTGATTGTGTGTATCTCTGCGTATGTGTTTAGTAGATAGCTCCCTTATTTCCTGTCCTTAAATATTGCAATCCCACATAAGGATAACAAATAAGGGATTTATCTGCTAAACAACTGAAAATAAGAAATGGGCATTTTTTTATCCTTTATCTGTTTAGTAGATCATTCCCTGAATTGGTGCCCGTATGTGAGATTTCCATATTTAAAGATACCAAATGAGGGTGCTGTTTAGCAGATAGCACCTTATTTGGTGTCCTTAAATATGGCAATCCCACAAAGGATAGCAAATAGAGGAGTTATCTGCTAAACAAAGATTGCAATTAAGAGGTGTCAGCCAGCCCACAACAAGAAATCTGGGTGGCTAATGTGAATAATATGCAAATGTGTAGTCAGATGCCAGCATGCAGAACACAGCATGCTGGCATCAGACAGCCAATGGCAGCATATTACCCCATCCCCTAGTGAGAAGTTTTACTGCTCCCCCTCCCCCTCCTGTTTTGACTGTGGTATCTTATGTGCCCCCCCCCCATATATATTGTTCCTAGAGTCGCCACGATGTCTGCATGTGTGTCAATGTGTATCTGTGTGTGACTGTGTTTTGTGTATATGTATCTGCATGTGTGTATGTGTATATGTGCAGACATCTAACAATCTCGCCAACACTACACACAAATACACTCATGAATTTCAACGTCAACACTACATACACACCCCACCATTATATATAACCATACCACTGCATTCAAATACCACACAACACACAAATGCATGCTTGCATTCAAACGCCAACACTACATACAAACACACCGCTACATTCACTCACATATACTCCATACAAAAACATGCATACATTCAAACACACAAACACTGCTTAGTGCTAAATACATACAAAAAAATTGGTTGTTTTTATATTTAAATTTGGGGGGGGGGGGGGCAGGGGGGTGCCAAAAATAGGACCCGCCCCGGGTGCCAAATGCTCTAGGTACGCCCCTGTGGCTCTCGAACACTTCACACCCATGGGTGTCCCATGGCAGCTAACCCACCACTTCTCCACACGGGGCCTTTACCATTCACTGACAGATGCTGTCCCTAAGTTAGTCCCTTCCTAGAATTCCTGCACTTTATCAACAAAAGGGATAGTTTGCAGCGGCAGACAGGGTGAATTGATGTCTTGGAATTCTTGGTCATCAACTTCGAGATGGGTGAAAGTGGGTGCCGCTTGGTCAACAGTCTTCATGAGGGTTTTTCTCAGACATGGGAGGATACAACAAAAGAGAAGAGCAAAGATAAAAAGGAAAATTAGTATAGCCATACCAATATGCATTAAAGCTTTTTGCCATCCTGTCATCCAACCAAACCATCTTTCCCAGGGATCTTTTATCCCAGAATTCCTTTTTAACTCTTCAGACAGGTCATTTAATTTCTCTATGGCTAATGTAACTTTACCATTAGGGCCTGTGTTTTCTGGGATATAGGTACAACATGTCATGGTGTCGGGCAAAATTTTACAAACCCCTCCTTTTTCGGCTAAGATCATATCTAGGGCCATTCTATTCTGGAAAGCCATTTGGGATGTGGCCTGCAGCTGTTCGGCCAACCCCTGGAGGGCGTCTCTGGTATAATTAACGAAACGTTGTTGATTATAATAAATGTAATTTATCCAATTTAAATTCTTGTTTGCGGTAACTATGGTAAAAATTGATTCAAATCCTGCAGCAACTTCGTCCCTTGCTTTAAACTCATTGGGCACCCCCCTAGGCACTCCAATGGCATCAATATACACATGAGGATCAAAACTTCCTTTCACTGGGGCGTCACGCTTAACCTTAGTGTGCTTGGACCCATGGGTGACGAGGTGTGTGTCAGAGATGATATGTATAGGCATAATGGCTTTAGCCAGAGTACACTCCCCCCACCACTGCTTGTCCATTCTGGATCTTAGCTGTAAATCCCCACACAACCAGTAAATATCCCCTAATGACCTGGTGTGAAACTGCAACAAGTCCATAGAGACATTTCTGTAGGTAGCACAATACCCCTTAGAGAAGTTACCCAAGAATTTACCTATTCCATCGTAATTAGCATAACAAGTGTAATTACCTTTATACACGGTAATACCATCTGGGGGTTTGACATCCTGGGTTAGGAGAGGATACTCAATTGGATTAATTGTTAAGTGTCGGAGTTAGTGTCTTACTTATTGGTTAAAAAAATTAAGAGGTTAGTCCCGTGCCCACCCACCAGAGGTGGGATTATTCTGGACACGGGTGGGGATAAGGGGGTCTTGAGCGTCATTTTACACGGTCAGTGATATCAGGCCTCATGTCCAGGTGCAAGGTCTCTTATGAATAGAACATTTCATTACTACTGTGTTCTCGTGGCCTTCAAACTATACTATCTTACAAGTTTAGGGAGTAGTCAGCAACTCCTGTGTCTTTGCAGGAAATACAGTCTTTGTCTACTATATTAATTGGGTTGAGAAGTTCAGTCACGTAAGGTAGTTTTAAAATGAACAAGTTAAGTCATGAGGACAAAATGGAGGATTGAAGAAGTCAGGTTAGGGGGACAAAATGGAGGATTGTCACAATATAAGGTTAAAATGGAGTTAGTACAATAATTCAATACAAGTACAATAAAGATTTTTAATAATCCCACATCAGTCCCCCCTATGAAATGTTAGATTCTAAGAGATAAAACTTTATTTGTTAGTATCAGAAGACGTGTTAACCCAAAGGCACAGAAACCCCGTGGCCGCTAGCTAGGTGTTAATGCAAAGTGCAAGTCTGTCCCTAGAGCTGACCCTAATAGGCTAACTCATCCGTCAGTATGGCTCTCGAACACTTCACACCCATGGGTGTCCCATGGGAGCTAACCCACCACTTCTCCACACGGCCAACCCCTGGAGGGCGTCTCTGGTATAATTAACAAAACGTTGTTGATTATAATAAATGTAATTTATCCAATTTAAATTCTTGTTTGCGGTAACTATGGTAAAAATTGATTCAAATCCTGCAGCAACTTCGTCCCTTGCTTTAAACTCATTGGGCACCCCCCTAGGCACTCCAATGGCATCAATATACACATGAGGATCAAAACTTCCTTTCACTGGGGCGTCACGCTTAACCTTAGTGTGCTTGGACCCATGGGTGACGAGGTGTGTGTCAGAGATGATATGTATAGGCATAATGGCTTTAGCCAGAGTACACTCCCCCCACCACTGCTTGTCCATTCTGGATCTTAGCTGTAAATCCCCACACAACCAGTAAATATCCCCTAATGACCTGGTGTGAAACTGCAACAAGTCCATAGAGACATTTCTGTAGGTAGCACAATACCCCTTAGAGAAGTTACCCAAGAATTTACCTATTCCATCGTAATTAGCATAACAAGTGTAATTACCTTTATACACAGTAATACCATCTGGGGGTTTGACATCCTGGGTTAGGAGAGGATACTCTTTTGTCCATGCAATACATATGGACCTGTTAAAATTATAGTGATAGGCAAAAAGGCTTAAAACACATTCTTCTATATCTACTGGTAGGATTAAAGGCACAGTACCCAGGTGAGGCCGGGCACCGCCACACACATAGCATGCAGTCCTATTATGCTTATTAGCATTATATTTCATCCATTCTAACTATAGATTTACATCATTAAAACCTGTTTCAGCGGCCATGGTATCTTCAAAGGTGGGGTTAGCAATGGCCATCATGTCTTGAAAGGTCTGGATATGAGGTTTTAATGGGTTAGGGACCATATGGGTGGCCCCTTGCCACTCAGAAGAGTTGCACATATCTTTGAGGTAGAAATGCCCTAATTTACGGTAGGAACCCTTTTTCCAATACATTCCCATCACATACTGGTCTGCATCTGTTGGGCTTGGATGTTCAATGTTAAGGATTAGTTTCATTGGTGTACTCCCCCCAGGCTTTCTCAAAGTCATTCTCTGGAGAAGGGATCTACCATGATCATCTACTTTGGATACGGCACTTTTTGGTTTGTAACCCCAGGCAGGCCCGGCATTCCATCCCGCCGCCCCCCAATGGTCACAATTGTGCCCCCATTGCTTGTCAACTACACAAACATATGGGTCTTTCGAATGAGGGATATCTCTATAGATGCTCTGGATTTGTGGTGTAGGAAATGGGCATTCTACAATATCACAGTAATCAAAGGTATAAGCAGCCACCTGGGTGCATGATGAATTATACCAGAAGGTGTACCCACCAATATCTTTGGTAATGGCTACTTGCTGGGCCTTTATAAGGCTAATTAGGGAGAAGGTGTACCAGAGATACATGTCTGTGCGGTATTCGCTTCCTCTGGGGCAGGAGATTTCTTGCAGTGGGAAGCGTGGATCCAATTTGGCCTACCGGCCAGTTTGACGGAGGTTGCAGTAATCAGGAGAACTTGGAATGGACCGTCAAATCTTGGTTCCAGGGTATTTTTCCGCACAAACTTCTTGACCAGGACCCAATCTCCGGGAAGCAGGTTATGGGTACCTGTATCCAATTCGGGATCTGGAATTGAAGAGAAAACTTGGGCATGTATTTTGTTTAAAACACTTGCAAGTTCAGTTACATAGTCTATTAAAACATCTGATTGGAGCTGCAACTGCTGCGGATAATAACAACCTAGTCTGGGTGCTGTCCCAAATAGAACCTCATATGGGGACAGTGAATGCTTCCCTATAGGTGTGTGCCTAACACTAAATAACGCTATTGGCAGGCTTTCTGGCCAGGGCATCTTTGTTTCTTGTGACATTTTTAACATTCTGGTTTTTAGAGTGCCATTCATGCGCTCCACTTTACCACTACTTTGTGGGTGGTAAGGGGTGTGGAAGGCTAGAGTCACCCCTAGAGCAGTCCAAATTTCTTTAGTCACTGTTGCTGTAAAGGCTGGGCCTTGGTCACTTTCAATGACTTCTGGAAGTCCGAACCTACATACTATCTCGGTAAGTAGGCGTCTTGCGGTTGTTTTTGCAGTGATATTGGCCACTGGGTAGGCCTCTGGCCATCCTGAGAACATGTCCACTATGACTAGTGCATATTCATGGGGCCCACTCTTGGGCATTTGGATGTGGTCAATTTGAATTCGCTGGAAGGGGTACATGGGCTTTGCCAGGTGTTTTGCAGGCACCTTGACTGGTCTTCCTGGATTGCATTTTGCACAAATGACACAGGCCTTACAGAAGCTGCTGATCAATGTTGTGATTCCGGGTGCTTCATAATACTTCTGTATGAGGGCGGCCATCAATTCCTTTGACAGGTGTGCAGGCCCATGTGCCCATTGGACAACTGCTGGATATAAATTTTTGGGAAGACAAAATTTGAAGTTGTTGTAATATACTCCGTCCTTTTGGACAGCTCCTTTCTTTTTCCATTTCTGGATTTCTTCAGGAGTGACTGCAGCTTGCTGTTCTCGCAAAATTCGCAAATCAGTAGGAAGAGTTTGCAGAGTAAAAATAGGGACTTCTTCTTCTTCTTGTCTGGACACTTCTTCATCCACTTCCTGCAGATCCCTGGCTGCTAGCTTAGCAGCCTGATCAGCCAAATGGTTGCCCTTTGCTTCATCTGTATCCAATTTCCCATGGGCCTTTACCTTCAAAACGGCCACTTCTTTAGGGAGTAGGAGGGCATCCATTAGCTCCTTGATTGCAGTACTATGCTTGACTGGTGTACCGGCGGTGGTAAGAAATCCTCTTGTCTTCCAAATTAGGCCGAAGTCATGTGCCACGCCCAGAGCATATCTTGAATCTGTATAGATGTTGGCACGTTTTCCTTCGGAAATTTTGCATGCTGAAGTCAGAGCCTGTAATTCAGCTTCTTGCGCAGACATTGCTGGCGGTAAGGATGATGATTTGATAACTTCATCTGTTGTGGTTACGGCATATCCTGTATGATATCTTCCTTCTTCATCAGCATATCTTGAGCCGTCCACAAACAGGGTAAAATCTGGATCTGGTAACGGATTCTCATGCACAGTTGGTAGGTGCACTGTCTCCATTTTCATCTGTTCAAAACAGTCATGAGGTGTTTCAGGGTCATAATCATTCACTATGACCAGATCTTGAAATTCTTTTTCTAGGAAGTGGCGTGGCCATGCTTCCAGAAGGTCAGTTGTTGGGTATTTGACGATACCATTTTCCTGTAACTGTTCTTCATCCATGGTGGCCCATAGCTTCGCCATGGGCCCAAGATCATTCCATGACCTTGTCTTCAATTTGGTAACAGGAATATGTGGGATAGCGGTATCCCAATGGCGGTAAAGGTAGTTAAGTTGTTGAGGTAGCTGGACCAAGACCATGCTATTGCCTTCAGAATCACAATAGAAGTCTTGAGCAGTGAGCTTCACATCAGTCCAGTGGTAAAGCTCATCTTCATAGCAAGGTTCGGGAGAAATGTTTGGTTTGTACCACATGGTACAGAAGGCGTAATCTGGGCCTTCACAGAGAGGATTCCCATTTTCTTGAAATGTCAAATGTGGGTGCATGATCTTCTTGATACACCCGCAGAGCAGGTAAATGTAGGTCTCATCCGTGATGAATCCATAGTAGATACCCCCCTCAGGGAGTGGAAGAAGAGTGGATGGATTAAGCACTTGACATCTCTGGATGGAAATGTTGTCAGGCAAAAGAAGATGACACTGTAGGCGCAGGTGTCTTGCTGGAGACACGTGCTTGAGCTGGACTTGGTTGATGATGGCAGAAATGTCATGAGGGGCCAAAACAACCAGAGGGTGGCCAAGGACCAGGTCTGAGGTTCTTTCTATGAGCTCTCTTGTGGCAAAAACGGCCCTGAGGCAGGAAGGGGTCCCTCTGGCCACGATGTCCAGTTGACATGAGAAATATCCAATAGGCCTCTGGCGGCCTCTTAAGTCATTAGTTTGGGTGAGAACTCCTGTTGCGTGGCCTTGTCTTTCAGAGACAAATAATTTGAAGGGTTTGGTGTAGTCAGGTAGGCCCAAGGCAGGAGCAGAAGCAATGGCACGTTTGAGAGCATTGAAATTGTCCAGAGCTTCATTGGTCAGACAGAATGGGTCAGACTTAAGTGCATCATAGAGAGGTTGCATAAGCAGGGAGGCTTCTGGGATCCATGCTCTGCAGTAGGAAATGAGGCCTAGGAAGGCATGAAGAGACTTTGAAGTCCTTGGAGGTGGAATGTCTTGTACAGCTCTTACCCGGTCCCGAGTAAGGTGTCTGGTGCCTTGGGATAGGCAATGTCCAAGGAAAATCACTGAAGATTGGCAGAATTGCAGCTTGATGAGTGAAGCTTTGCATCCCTGTTCTGCCAAATAGGAAAGAAGACTAATTGAACACCTTTCAGTAGTGGGTATATCATCTCCACAGAGCAGTAGATCATCCACATACTGAAGCAAGACAACTTCTGGGTGCTCAGCTTGCCATGGGTCAAGGATGGTACCCATGGCCTTTGCAAATTGACTTGGAGAATTTTGTGCCCCTTGGGGCATGACAGTCCAGGTATACTGTTGCATCTCATGGGTGAAAGCAAACAGGTATTGACAGGATGGGTCCAGTGGGACACTGAAAAAGGCATTGGCCAGGTCAATGACTGTGAAGAATTTTGCAGATGGTGGGACTCCAGAGAGTATGGGGATTTGGTACAAGAGGGGTATCCAGGACGGTAGCTTCATTGACAGCACGGAGATCCTGGACCATCCTGTACTTCTCTGGCTCACCTTTTGGAGTTTTCTTTTTCACAGGAAATAATGGGGTGTTGCATTCAGATTTACATTTTACCAGGGCACCCTTCTCTAAGAGTGCCTTGATGTGGATAGAAATGGCAGCAGACTGTGCTGGTTTTAATGGATATTGTGGTTTTCTTGGTAACTTAGCTCCTGGAATAAGCTTTACCACCACAGGGGGAACATTTAGGTGACCTATGTCCTCTGGGCCTGAGGACCATAACTTGGCGGGCACCTGTGTTTTTAAGTCCTCTGGGAAATTAGACCTTAACTCTGCTGCTTCCTCACGGGGCTTTTCTAAATGCAGCATCAGAGGCAAGGAGCACAGGGCTGAGGTGTCCGATACAGATAGAGGTGTAAACATTTCTACCTGCCCGTCTGGGGTGAAGGTGATGGATGCTTGCAGGCGTGAGAGAACATCAGCACCTAGCAGGTTAATTGGGCATGTGGAGGATACCACAAAGCGAGCAAGCAGGCTAGAGCCAACTCGTAGTGGAGTTGTTAAAGGGCTATGTCTTGGCTGGCCATCCACTCCAACACAAGAGACATCAATATTGGACAGGAAGGATGGGTCTGGCAGGTCTTGTTCTCGCAGAACACTACGGGCTGCACCTGTGTCAACTAGAAATGTGGTAGGGTGGGCTTCAATGGGTAAAGTCACTGTGGCAAGTGGCCCCCCCTTATCCCCTGTAGACACTGCCATGACAGGGGTTACGGACACAGGCTTGCCAATCTCCTAGTCATCGGGTTCCTCAACTATTGGAACCTGTTTGGCGGCTTTGGGAGCCGGGGCAGGCTTGGGTGGCTTTCTGGGTTCCCTTTGCTCCTTTCTTGGTTCTGGACAGTCACTTCTAAAGTGCCCCTTTGCTCCACAATTAAAGCAATGTCCCCCCTCCTCCGGTCTGGTACCTCTTGGGACTGTAGTGGAGCGGGATACCATGAGAGGAGCTGAAGTGGGTCTTCTCGGGGTCTGAACAGATTCCAAACCTCTAGCAACTAAAAGCAGGGTATCCAGGGGAACAACCTTATATTCAGGGCGTGCAGCAATGATTCCCTTGCGTATAGAGTCTTTAACACCTTGGACAAACGCACCTGACAGCATTTGTGAGTGAATTTTGTCAGTAAGATCAAATCCCAAATCTGTAAACATTTGATACAGTCTTGCATGAAACCTTTCCACTGATTCTCCTTTATCTTGAATAACATCAGTAAGGCCAGCAGCCTGATCTGCAAGTTTGTCCTTAGCCCATTCTCTTAATTGGGTGCAAAAGGTTACCCCGGAGGGGTAATCAACATCACTGGAAAGCAGATCTGTACTGAGGTGACGGGCCATGCTCGGCCAATATGCATCCCCTGCTTTAATAGCACAAATGCTCAGTAAATCACGCCATGCGGCGGAATAAGTCTTTTGAATTTGAACTATCCCTCGGTAAAAAGGCATAGGCTGTTTTTCTGGGTCAGGGAGCGATTTCATTAATGCACTAGCTTGAGTGGGGTTAAAAGCAACATATTTAGGAGGGGTCCGTTCTCCCCGACCCTTGTGTCCAAAGGGATCATCGATAGAACGATGAGCTGAGGCTCCTGCAGCGGCTCCTGCAGCCTCCAATGAGTCCTGGGATAGCTTATCCTCCTCTTCCTCATCTAATTCTATGATCTGGGCTCTCTTGCGTGCAGGGCCCGGGTGAGGTGACAGGACCGGAGGATGAGCGGGGGTCCCAGATGCAGGGGTGGCTAGCGAGTCATAACCTGGGGATAGGTAGTCACCGGGAATTACCGGCATCAGGGCTGTACTGGGGGCCGCCATATTGGTGGCCGGAAAAGGTACTGCATTAGGATTAAGGGAAGAAGTGGCGGCCATGTTGGATGTGGGCACATCCGGGGCAGACTGTGCCGGACTGGGCATGACCGGAGCCTGGGGAGTGGCTTGGGGAAGGGGTAGTGGATACCCGGGATAGGGCAGGGCCATGGGATATGGGCCAGGCTGGGGAGGGGAAGGAGGTGGGGTATTGGACTGGGGTGGAGATGGGAGGGGACGGAGAGGGATTGGTAGAGGTGGGTGTAGAGGGAGGAGCCGGAGCAAGGGTGGGGAAGGTGGTTAGCTGGGCGGATGAAGAGGGGAGGGGATCAGTAACGGAGAGAGAATGTAGGGAAGGAATGGCAGATGAGATGTTAGGAGGAGGTACAGCAGGTAGCGTAGGGATGGATGAGGATGATGGGAATGTTAGAGACGGGGAAGGGGAAAAGAAAGATCCATCAGAATTCAGGACCGGGCAGACAGGGGAGGTAATGGGATGGGTGTTAGGAGGATTGGGAGTGGGGAACATAGTCAGCTGGCTATCACCTATTGCTGACTGAACCTTGGGGATAGACATTCCCTGGGCGCCATTTTTGGGCGCTGGCTGAGGGTAAACCCCAGTAACACAATTACTATGATACACAAACAATTTCACACCTTTGTGATTTATTTCTTCCTCAACCCAACCTTCTAGCTGAATAGCCTTCGCTACTCTGTACCATGCTTCAGCAGTCTTTAATAAATCATTATCTGTAAGCTTGCCTTTCTTTTCTGTCAGTAACCTACGCCAACTTTCTGGTTGCAATCTTCCACCTGTTGGTACAGCGATTTTACATACTTTTGCAATCTTTTCAACACCTTTAACCATCTCCTCGCCCTCTCTGTCCTCAACTAAATCACATGCTAACCAGCCCTTACTGGGCTTGCTCAAATCCTGCCCCATAATCCCTTTCCCCCTATACCAGCGTCCTAGATATAGGGAGAGAGAAGGAAAACTGAACAAGAACGTCTACAATGCTCGACTGCCACCTGAGAACCGTGGGACTTTCTCTGGTGCGTCTTCCCAAAACGTAGACTAGTCACTGAATCCGCCTACCCGGGGTGGTAGACACGGATTGGAGCGAGGTGAGAAGTGTGTGATCAATCACTTCTCTTTTAAGAGAAATAGGAGTGGATAGTATAATAATATAGGAAGTGTAGAAAAGATGAAAGGCAAGGAAAATCCTTAGAGACAGACACAGGAGTGCATGAGACTCCTAATTAAACAAACAAGACAACAATACAATTGAAATACAGTGCATGCATCACAGTTCAAATGAAATCAACAGTAATCCCTTTCCTTTACTCGTGTGCTTACTCCAAAGTCACCTCCCTCAACCCCGTAGTGTCTCCGCTCGGAGAACGACTTTCATAAGTCTCACTACCAGCGGCCACGGAAAACAACTGACACCGGTCCGAGTTCCGTCAGCCTCCCTCTGCACAGTAGCCCACAAGAATGTGGCCACCTCTATCCTCACTCCCGTAGTGCCCCTATAAAACCCACTTATAAGTCTCACTACCACGTGATGCGGAAAACAAGCAATGCCTACTTGAATCCCCCCAGGAAACAGAGTCCCCTGCCACAAGACTAAGTCCCCTACAACAAATAAACAGAAAACTGGAATTCCACCAGCCCCAGCGCTCAGGGTTGTGGTTACCAAAAGAAAACTGGAATCCCCCCAGCCGAAGCTGAGGTTTACCAAAACTGGAATCCCCCCAGCCGAAGCTGAGGTTTACCAAAACTGGAATCCCCCCAGCCTCAGCACTCGGGGCAGTGGTTACCAAACTTGGAATTCCACTAGCCCCAGTACTCGAAACTGTGGGTTACCACGTGCACAATGAGGCTAGCTGGGCTCTCAAAGTGTCACAAGAAGGATCACAGGAAATTATGAGTCTACACAAAATCCACAGTTCCAACAATCCTCTTTTTCCTTACAGCCACAGCCACGAGGCTCCTAAAAGAGGTAAACAGGCAAAGAAGACCCCCAGGAACGCATCCACAGGTCAACCCCCCTTTTTCCCTACAACCACAGCACCGTGGTTCCTAAAAGGAGTAGAACAGGTAACAGAAGACCCCCAGGAACGCATCCACAGGTCCACCCCCCTTTATCCCAAAAGGGGTAAAATACAAACAGATAAACAGACAAACTGAAGACCCAGGCAAGTCCCCTCAGGTCCACCCCCCTTTATCCCAAAAAGGGGAAAACAAGCAAGACAGAACCCCAGGCAAATCCCCTGCAGGTCCACCCCCCCTTTATCTCAAAATGGGGAAACAGGCAAACAATTCAAACACACCCAGGCAACAGATAGACTAAAATGCAGGTAAACAAGTGAGTAACGAGACACCGGGCAAGATATTACCTGTCTTTGATGTCCTCCCGGGAAGCAGTCACAGACACGTGGACGGGTCAATCAAAGGGGCCGGAACATACCGGTGGCTCTGCAGAAGTCTCTACCGTGTACCTGGAGGTGATCAATCTCCTTTCCTTCCCCCTGGATTCCTCCGTCCACCCTTGTCTTCCTTAGGACGGCTCACCGGCCGGACATAGCCCGGTGCCCCACGTTGGGCGCCAAGTTGTTATGGTACTTTTTAAAAGTAAACCAAAATGTTTAAATGTCTATCTGTTCCTGTCCAAATTAATAAAATTGAATTGCGTATATACGCTGAAGTAATTAAGTCTGACACGCAAGGTTCAGGTTAAAATAACTTCGAGAAAGTTTATTGGCAAGTGAAGCAAAAGCGGGCGCGCAGGCCCTTTTAAGAGGCATTTTGCGTCATCATTGATTATTAGAATATCAGCAAATAAACATCATCAATTGGATTAATTGTTAAGTGTCGGAGTTAGTGTCTTACTTATTGGTTAAAAAAATTAAGAGGTTAGTCCCGTGCCCACCCACCAGAGGTGGGATTATTCTGGACACGGGTGGGGATAAGGGGGTCTTGAGCGTCATTTTACACGGTCAGTGATATCAGGCCTCATGTCCAGGTGCAAGGTCTCTTATGAATAGAACATTTCATTACTACTGTGTTCTCGTGGCCTTCAAACTATACTATCTGACAAGTTTAGGGAGTAGTCAGCAACTCCTGTGTCTTTGCAGGAAATACAGTCTTTGTCTACTATATTAATTGGGTTGAGAAGTTCAGTCACAGACAGGTAGTTTTAAAATGAACAAGTTAAGTCATGAGGACAAAATGGAGGATTGAAGAAGTCAGGTTAGGGGGACAAAATGGAGGATTGTCACAATATAAGGTTAAAATGGAGTTAGTACAATAATTCAATACAAGTACAATAAAGATTTTTAATAATCCCACATCAAAGGTACGGAGCTTGGTCTGCAGTGTCTCCCAGAAAGCTGCTTCTGGTTGGTTAGGTGCATATACGTTGATTAAATGGATATGGTGGGACAGCAATGTGCCTGAAACTATGACGTAACGCCCTTCTGGGTCAGACTCAGTGGACAAAATTCTGATGGGGCAGCTGTTCCGTATGAGGATCGCCGTTCCATTGCGTTTGCGCAGCGCCCTGGCCTCATACGTTGTGCTGTATGTGTGATCTTTTAGTTTGAATTTAGTCTGCCTCGGTAAATGCGTCTCTTGTATGAATGCTATATCAGTTCTTAACCTTTTGAGCTCCCTGAACAATAGACGCCGTTTGTTAGGGGAGTTCAACCCCTTTACATTCAATGAAGTAAGTTTAACAGCCATGGGTTACCACTACTGTGTGTGCTACAGTTTGCGCCCGTCTCTGCTCGGGCTGCGCCCCTCCTCGCCGCCCCCTCAGGATAACATAGGTTCGGGGAAGAAAAGGAAAGGGAAATGAAGGTAGGGAAGGAGAAAGAAAGAAGAGAGAAACAGAAAGAGAGTGTGGAGCACTTCCAGTGCGCCACCAACAGGTGTCTGGTCTTACCTGTCGCCAGACTATCTCGGGGGTCAGGATCCAGAATCCCATCTGCGTCCAGCGATCGGAAGAGATTCAGGTTCGCGAGCCCTCCCCTTGACGCGCTGTTGCGCGAAAGGTAATGGTATCTGGACTGTGTAGGCTTCGGATACTGCACTAAAACAGAAAAAGGAACAGTTTTTACGGGTACATTAGGTACCCCGCCCGTGCTCTCTGGGGGCGATCATCAGGGAAAAAACAGTGGTGAAACATGTAACAACAAAGTATGCAAACATTGCGGTAGAACAATGGTAAGGGTCGTGGCATGCAAGTACGAGGGCAAAGTAGGGGTGCTAGCTCGACGCTCCCTGCGTCTGTCCCATCTAAAATGTGCCCCTCAATCCCACTCCCGGCCTCAGGGGGGGCTCTGAATCTCGGGTTGCTTCGGGGAACATGGTGGTGCCCCCCAGATTCTGTACACAGGGCTTAGCGGTGGTACATCCCAGTGCGAAGGCAGTTAACCGGCAAACCGGTCCCAGGTCTGAGTTGTTTTAGGGGCCCGCTTCCCAATAAAGGTGTATGTGAGAGTACTGGTGTCCTTCGGGTTATGAGCGCTGTCGGATTAACACGGGTGGCTGTGCGTGTGTGCCTATCTGGTTGCAGTGCAGAGCGCTAATATCCTGCAGTAATATTGCCCCCGTTGGCGATCCAGTGCCTATGTGGCCTGTGTGAGGTGGGCGAGCGGGAAACTTTCGGGGTAGTAGTGGTAATTTCAGTGTTATATTTATCTGCCCCCGTCCCCCTTTATGGATCATCTATTTTCCGGTTACTAAAGCTGTTTCATGTTTTGGGTTTTTATCTTTTCCTTTTTTATTTTTTTTTTTTATAAGGGAAATGTTGTCCCCCTTTTACTCCCTACCTCCCCCTCCCCTCCCCACTGTTCGCCCTCCCCTTGCCCATGGTGACCTTGCGTGTATGGTTAAGCGTTCCACAGGTCCTGTGGGTGTCCCTTCCCCGTGCTTACGGTGTGTGTGCCAGTGTGGGATGATGGGGCCGTGTCAGGTTGGGGTCCCCCAGATCCCTTCAGCAATAAAGGCAATAAAGCAAGCCGTTGCCGGCGCCCAGTCCCCCACATATGCAACATATATGACATAGATATCCAAACATGCATCCCGCCTCCCATAGAATACAGTAGGATGGAGGACGGGTGCGCTGCACGGGCAATGTCCGGTGCTTGCCATATTAGGAAAGTACTTAGTAGATCAGGGCCCGATGGCCATAGTACCTTGCATCTTCCCGCCCATGGCAATGTGGCTATGCGGCAAGATGGCCTCTCTCTCCAATATGGCCACAGTCCAGACCCCGGCTGCACCCCACTGTGTACCCCTGTCTAGGCCCCCACAACCCCCCCCCAACAAGCAAATATGTAAGGCCCCCCCCGCTCTTCTCCGGGCCCAGCTGCTGACACGGAGCATGCCCTGCCTCCCAAGAGTGTCCCGGTGCCCCACCAGAAAAAGACATATAGTACCCCGGACAGGACCCCCATGACCCCCTCCCAAGCCAGCAATCGATGCCCCCTAACCCTCCGCCAGGGCAGTGGCCGGGACGTTGCATGCCATGCCCTCCAACACTGTCCCGGAACCCCTCCAGGAAAGACCACAAAGTCACTTATGGTACGATGCCCGGAGATCAGCGCCGTCGAGCTCCCACCTCCTGCCACTCGGTCGGAAGAGGCTCCAGCACGTGTGTGGTAGGCCGCATCTACGGCAAACCGCTACTGGTGGGAATGCCTAAGACCTCCAGGAACCGTTTCGGTTCGCCGCTAGGGGTCAGGGTGTGGGTCTTCCCCCCTCGGAACGCCATCAGCCGAAAAGGGAAGCCCCAGGCGTATGGTATGTTCTCCTTCCGCAGAGCCTCCGTGATCGGCCTCCACTCCCGACGTCTCTGAAGGGTGCTGGGGGCCAGGTCCTGATAAACCTGGAGTTCCGTTCCCCCATGCACCAGCCTGGCTTCCCTGCTCCTCTTCATCAAGGCTTCTTTAGTTTGGAAGAATAAGAAACGGACAATAACGTCCCTGGGCGAGGCTGCGTCCGTTCTCCTGGCGCGCAGGGCCCTGTGTGCTCTCTCCATATGCCATCTTTCTTCCGGAAGGTCTGGCAGTAAGGGCTTGAAGACAGCCTTAAGTAAGGCGGGTAGTGTGCCTTCACTCTCTCCTTCCGGCAGGCCGCGTATGCGGAGATTATTTCTCCGAGACCGGTTGGCTAAATCTTCGATGGCAAGTTCTGCCTCAGACATGCGGGCTGTCAACCCGTTGATATGGGCGGCTGCAGAATTGTGGGCTTCAGTCGTGGCCTCCAATCTCTCCTCAAGGCGGGCTGTTCGAGTGCCCAGTGCGGCAATTTCGTTACGGAGGACCGAGGTAGAGTTTTCAATTTCGCCTGCTAAATAGGTTTGAACCTCGGCCAGTCGCTCCAGTATGCGTGCCGTCTCGCCCTTGTGGCGGTCTCCCCTCTGGGCCTCTTGAGGCGAGGACGGGCGCGAGGAAGGGCAACGTCCGGCGCCATCTTGGGAATCCGCAGGCCCGGTCTTATGGGCCGTCAGCAGATCCAGGACTGACGAACCCCCCTCTGTTCCTTTCTTGGGTTGTTTTTTCGACACCCTTTTCTCCATTTGCAATGGTGAGACGAAATCAATATCGATCGATGTCCAGAATTTCGCTTAAGTAGGCTAAATACAGCGCGTTGGGGCAAGAGCTCTACTCCGGCACGTCCAGCTCGTTCCCTGGTCAGGCCACGCCCTCCAAGTCCGGCCATTCTAAGGTCCGGTATACGTACCTACCACCTGTTTGTACTCTGCGTGTTGGATCCCTGTCCCGATCCTGACAGGTGGGTGCATTTTTAAATCCTTGGGGCAGTCTTGTCCAAGTCATCTGGCGTTTCGAGCCAGTTACAGCATTTTCCCATTGGAATGCGAAGATACACTGGCTTTCCGCAGCAATTCGAAGGCAAAAGAAGGCATCTTTGAGATCTAAGACAGTGAAATAGGTAGCCCCGCCCAGAATTAAAGCAAGCAGGTTATATGGATTGGGCACAACTGGGTGTAAACTTACGACCGCATCATTGACTGCTCTCAAGTCCTGCACAGGGCGATACTCATCTGTACCGGGCTTTTGAACAGGCAGCAATGGGGTGTTCCAGGGGGAAGTACAGAATTTTAGGATACCATACCTTATGAACTTATCCAAATATGATTGTATATTCTTCTTGGCCTTTTGTGGGATATGATATTGCCTTAAGCTCACTGGATAGACCCCAAGTTTCAGTTCGATCCGAATTGGTGGGATATTGCGAGCAAGTCCTGGTGGGTTGTTCTCTGCCCACACTCCTGGTATATTAAACAAGGATTCATCACTCTTAGGGTTTTGGCTAGTCAACGCTGTATAAAGTCGCCACTTTTCTTCCTTTGGTACAGATATTGTCATTATACCTGAAGGTCCATTGAACTTTAAAGATGTTGTTCCATTTGGTAGAAACGTTATCTGTGCTTGTAGTTTTGACAACAAATCACGTCCTAGCAGTTGGACTGGACATTCAGGCATATAAAGGAATTGATGTTTTACTACGTGGCCTCCCAATGTAGAGAGTCGAATTTTAAGAACCGGTTTAGCAGCACTCCTTCCAGTTGCTCCTATTACGGTGATGGTTCTTCCAGATGGAGGAGCAACTAGGTCAGTCACCACCGAATGTTCAGCACCAGTATCGATCATGAACGCACTCCTTTTTCCCCCTATTGATACATCGACCATAGGCTCCGCTCGGCCAAGGGGGATAGAGCCCGGTCGGTATCAATAGTCCTCCATGACCGTGTCAGCCAATCCTACAAAGTCCCTATCTTCTCTATCGCGGGATCTCTGCGCTGCTGGATAATACCTGTCTTCTCTAACACTTCCTCTATTGCTACCATTATTCCCTCCAGGACCTCCTCTACCTCTCGCTCTGCCTCTATAATTACCATATCCTGCCCTAGGTCTGTCTCTCTCATACTGTTCCCTTTGTGGACACTCACTTCTCCAATGCCCTTCTTCCCTACAGTACGTGCACTGATTCCTACTCAGGGGTTCCCTATTCCACTTACTATCGCCTTTATCCGCTCCCCTATACACCTCTTTTTCCCTTCTATCTACGCCTGCGATCGCTACCGCTAGCATATCTGCCTTTCTACGCATCTTGCGCTCTTCCTCTTTCTTCGTTTCTGTTTCCCTGTTCATATACACTTTATTCGCTACCTCCATTAGTTGGGTTATGGACATCCCTACGAACCCTTCTAACTTTTGTAGCTTGCGCTTTATATCCCCGTAGGCTTGGCTGACAAAGGCAGAGATAACCATCCGGGAATTCTCAGGGGCCTCCGGATTAAAGGAGGTATACAAGCCATAAGCCTCCAATAATCGGTCATAAAAGACACTGGGCGATTCGTCACATTTCTGCAATACCTCAGCCGTCTTAGACATGTTAATCGCCTTCTTTCCTCCAGTTTTCATGCCAGCAATAATAGCGTCCCTATAAGCTTTTAAATGAACCAAGTCTGCGCCATTGACATTCCAATTTGGATCGGCATTTGGATAATGTGCTGTGGCCCATGCTGCTGGGTTGGCCTGATTTTGTGTACGGGCCTCTTCTTCCAGCGCTTTAATTGCCACTTGATTTATCCTAGTCCTTTCCTCGTTATTAAACAATGTCATTAATAATTGCTGGCAATCAGCCCAAGTGGGATTATGTGTCTTGACTATTGAAGTAAACAGATCCGTCATGGCTTGAGGCTTTTCGGTGTAAGAGGAGTTATGGGTCTTCCAATTAAAGAGATCGGTGGTCGTGAAAGGGACATAGACGTAGACTGGATCAGCATATTGTATCTGGCCATTATCGTTAATGTGTGTCGGGCCAGGAGTCAATCGAAGTGGCATTTGATAATGTCGGGGTTGGAGAGTACCGGTCAGTTGTCGGGTTAATATGGGGCTTCGTAGAGATGCGTCAGTTAGGGGTTCCGGTCGAGGGGTAGTAAGGCAAGGGGATGGGGAAGCTTTACTATGGGGAAGGTTGGTGAGTAAAATATTCCGGGCCGTGTTAGGGGGAGCCTGACCGGAAGCTAGATATGGCGCCAAATCTGGGTATGTGGAGTTAACGGATGCAGGTATCGGAAGGGGAGGGTTTGAAACAAAGGGGCTGGGCTCTGAGCTAGAGGAGGAAGTAGGTGGGGACAACGGGGCAAGGGGAGGAGCGTTTCCAGCAGCACCTCCTCTTCCTCTTCCTGTGGAGGAGGAGTAAGGGGCGGCATAGGGATCTCAGACTCAGGGGGCGTGTCCAAAATGGGCGTAATTACGGCCTTAGTGGACAAGCGAGTCCTGGCCACCATGAGGCGACATTGTTCCTCGTGGCATACTCGGATCCATTTTGGCGAGTCATTTACGGCCTGCCTCCATCAATCAATATAGGGAAACTGGCCGTAAAGTTCAGGCCTATCTGATACAGCCACGTGTACACGCTGTACCAGATTAGGATCCAAACTGCCACGTGGTGGCCATGCGGCAACCAAAGTAGGCCATTCCCTACTACACAATGTAATCAGGCGTGCTGGAGACATCTTTACCCCAAAATCACATGCTTTATATCCCTTTTTAAAATTCTTTATCATACATCCTAAGGGATCCAAAATCGTCGAATCCGACGCGCCCATACTTAACAATGGAGCGTCGTTTCCAACAGAAACTATACAAACACTCTACCAACGGTCACACCCGTTCCCTCGGCAACAGCACCACGTGGTACAGTTACTAAGTGAAACGCACACAACAAAACACTCAGGGAATTCCCGTACACACACAGCTGTTGCACCAGTCACTAAGTAACTAATACTGTGCCCTTTGGCGAAACTATACGGTCACCCACGCTATAATTCCCTATATTTGAATTACCCGTCTATAACATACCCCAGTAACATCGTGTTTACAAACAGTAGTTACAGTACGGTTAACATAGGTTAAAGTACAATTTAAAGTCACAGTACAATTAGTAGTGGTTATGGTGTTAAACATGCAACATAGACGACAATTATTAGTACTTATTTACAGTGTCAGTAATTATACATGGTTATGGTACCGTGCGCTATAATACAATTACACACTATTCACACTCTCGCTAGACGGCAGAGCTCACGCTGTCTAGCAAGATATACACGCTACTACAACAATCTTCAACACATATACAATTCCCAACTAATCTATTGGCCAGTACCTTGATGGACTACCTAAAACTATCTACATACGTTTTGGTTAGCCACACTGCCCAAGCACCACATATAGCGAACTAGAGGGCGGAATTTACAACAGTACCCTCTTAGTCTATCTACTCTATCAATAGTCTAGTGGGTTCCAAATTTACACGCCTTCCCACTTAGCCAAGATAGGTTGAGATCTAGCGGACCGAATTTACACAGGCACCGCTTAGTCTCCCGGTCCCTCCGACCTAGCGAACAAAATATACACCCTAGAACGCTAGTCTAGACAAGACACAGGTGTCCGGCTAGGGCTATTTACACCAGAACCCCACCTGACTCCAAACCAAAATTAAACGGGCTTACTAAAGGGCGCTTAATTGAGCGGTGCGCCTTCGCTCCTTCCCTCCACTGGAGGGGGCAGATTCCAAATAACCCCTTATGGGCCTACCGCACAATCAGTACCCAATACCCCTAGTGGGTCCGCTGTCTAAAACAGCGGTCGTCTTACCTCCTCGTTCCTGAACCGGAGTTCACACTCATCGATGGGGACACCCCAGCACTTACTACGTAGAGGCCGATGATCTCCTGGACAACAAGCCAGTGGCGCCGAGACGAAGGGAGGTCCACGCAGAAGTTCAGGGGTGCAGCCGTAGCGAACGTGGGCAAAGATAGACCGTCTCACGCCTCTGCTTCTCAGCTACCGTTGAACGATGAGCTTCCCGGCCAATGCACCAAATGATACCGGAGAAACTGACGGAAGCCAAGCACAGAGAGATGGACACAGGTTTCTTCAGGAAGGAAGAGATTCTTTATTCGGTTCACCGATCGGGACTCAGAGGGACTAATGTCACCAAAATACAACAAGTTCTGAGCCCCGAACAATAGTGTAGGCTCCTTATATAAGCATGTAACTCCTCCCATAAGTAGCTCCACCCACATATTCTCTTACCCAATCAATCAAATAAGAACTAACTTCCTGTTTGACCGCATGGCTTGCCCAGCACAATGGAGGAGGGGAATACTACATCCGGTATTCTCGCACATGCTCCGTACACTACTGATCGTATCTTTGCCACGTGCATGGAATAGCCTTCCAGCTGAAGTGGTAGAGGTTAACACAGTAAAGGAGTTTAAGCATGCGTGGGATAGACATAAGGCTATCCTAACTATAAGATAAGGCCAGGGACTAATAAAAGTATTTAGAAAATTGGGCAGACTAGATGTGCCAAATGGTTCTTAGCTGTCGTCACATTCTATGTTTCTATGTATCTGTGTTTGTAAAACAGAAAAACAAACTGACAGGTCTCAACTGCATAGGTAGTGAAACTAACTTGAAATGATGAGGACCTGAGTTCAAATCCAGTCAGATCTCCCAAAGGGATGGCCATGCATGGCAGCTTGCAGAAATGGGGGCAAACACAAAGTTATATTGTTGCCTCATAAGGGAGAATTATATATATAGAAAACAAATTCCACCCTGTGTACAACCAGTCTTGGTATCACCCAACCATCAGGCCCCAAATCCAGGCCATTGAACTCATAGATGTAAACAGAGTGAGTATAGTTGCTTGAGTGTTTAAGCAAATAAAGAAAATGGAGTTGCAATGTTGGCAGTGTTATACAGAAAAGAAGAGATAAAGAGAGGAAGCTGAGGAGCAGGGAATCAGAGAGGCTTGGAGCGGAAGGAAAACAGGGAAAAAAATAGATGAAGAGAAGTGAGAATGGAATGAAGATGAGTGTAATAAAAAGAGAAGTAAGAGTGATTAAAATAATAATAAAAAAAGAATAATAAAAAAAATTTGGGTGGTGTGAGAAAGTAAAGAATGATGCGATTAGGAAACTGTCAGAATAAACTAATGCTCAACACTCAAATAGAAAAATAAAGAATGGCCGGACTTAACGTATAAAAGGAAAAAACACAAGACAGGCTGTGGACAAGAACACATAAATCACAGAAACTATTAACAAGCCAAAGGTTGAAGAATATAGAAGTCAGAATAGTCAAAGTTCAAGTAACACAGAGATCGGATAGTCAGTAGGAAAGCCAAGGTCAAAATACACAAGAATCAATACCAGAAAAGCGCTCTCGAATAACCTGAATGAAAACCACGACAGGGCACAGAGAAATGGACAAAAAAGGTTTAAATAGCCTAAGGTGCTCCATGATTGGCTGCAGGGAAACATGTGATAGTGAAAGTGTGTGTGTGACATCACCCACATGTTCCAAATTGTATGGCACTATAAGGGTTAATAACAAAACCCTTAAAAGGTTCTAACTTGCAGTGGCCGGCGTCTCTAATGATTACAGACCCAGCCGCTGTGTGAGGGGGAGGAGTTCCTGTCAGAGGCCGGAGGCATCTCAGGAGGAGGTAAGTGATAGGCGGCATTCCCGCCATGTCCCAGTCTGCTCCCGTGCATGAGCGGACCCGGCAGGTGCCTGCAGACCGGGTAAGTATTCAAAGGAATTCCCCTTAATGTGTGGGAATGCCGCCGCAATGATGTGCGCCCGCTGGGACCCACACCGCTCTCTGGCAGGAGCAGACACAGTAGGCGACGTGACAGAAACACAGCAGTTAAATCATGCCAGAACCTTGTCCTCCACATCACAAGGATCCAGCCTCTGAAAAGGAGAGAAACACCAACCAGTAAAGCCATTTGTGTGCATGACATTCCCTAGCTCTCTCTATGATAGTAGTTAGATCCTTGCACTGCCTGATGTGATCAACCTCCCGACCCAAGTGTGTCAAGGATGGATGGCACGATGTACGTCAATAGAGTAAATAAACAGTCTTTGTTACATTAACTAACTGGAGTAACTAATTGGAGTTCCAATTTCTAGGAACTGAGTGATAAGGGTGTGCAATGCAAGAGCATTGCCAAAGGCTCAAATGCTGGCCAGATCATCCACCACTCTTTCAAGCATGTGAAAAGTTGCTTTCCAAACTCCCACATCTCTGGAACAACCCCACCATATGTGTAACAGGTTCCCAACCTCCTCCCCACAGCACATGGGGAAACAGCTTGGATTCCAAGCATGGAGAGCCCTGTAAACAAGCTGGAGAATCCTCAAGGCGTAAGCCGCTACAAAATGTTTTCAAAATTAGGCAAGGCTAAGTCTCTGCATGTCTTTGGGAGTACCAGTTAAGAGTAAAGAACTTGGGGAGGTTTATGATACTAAATTAGCCTGTGATTTTCCAGGGACACCAGGGTACAAGTTAATGTCACTTCGGTTCACATTGGATGTCAATGATGTCATGGCCACCCCCCTCCATGCCAAGGCCTCCACTAGGCTCGCCCTCCCTGAAATCCTTCCACTATGCAGCAAAGAGTGAAGGAGAATCAGGCTGGCAGGAAAACCGATATGCAGCAAAGGATTACAGGTAAGTTATAGTTTTTTTGTCATTCTTTTTATAGTTAACGGCAGAGGACCAGGATAGATAAGGTTACTCTCACGAAAAACAGTAGTTTATTAAAACACTGTGTTTTGTTTTGAGTAAATCTTTCATCACAACACTGCTTGTGCTGCAATACAACATTATTCTAGATTTTACAACCTTAGTATTATATCAATTCATGGCACAGATTGAGTCTAAAACCAGATGTAGACTCTGCAATTGCGTTTTTTTCAGTCCAAGTTCTTGCGTGTTTGGAATTTGCATGCCCCTCTGCGTAAAGTGCAAATAAAAGGGACACACCTGCCCTTGGTTACAGCTGACCTCATTCAAAAGTAACAGTTTAGAGATTCACTGTGGTCAAAGTTCAAGCATACTGGCTCCATGAATGAACACTGTACCTACAGACAATGGCGAAATGCATGCACAAAACAAAGAAAAATGGCCCAATATTTGAGTGAAAATTTGTACAACTTATCAAACCCAAGAAACTTTTGGAAAATCATAAATAGCATACTAACCCCGCAATCCGCTCCCAACCCTCCACTGTCAAAATGGACAACCAAACACTGCAACACCCCCTAGATGTTGCAAATGCCTTTAATAATTATTTTGTTGGATGTGCTAGAACCCTGGTTACTAAGGTAACAAACAACACTCATTTTCAGACCACAAAGAAAGATCAGGCCCTGACAAATCTTCAAAATCCTCATATAGAGAAATTACATTTTAGATCTGGGCCTGTTAGTGTCACAGCTCCCGGCTTGCGGCTGCACGAGGTCGCACCTAATCGTCTCAACAGCAAGTTGCGAGCCGTCCTGCTGAGGCATCCATCCCCTTGGCGGCAAAACAAAATGGTGCCAACCACGTGGTCGTGGCCATTTATGGCCCTGCCCACCAGGGTCACGTGAACATGCGTGTGACGTCATGACGTTGACGTACACGCATGACGTACACTAGTTCCCTAGTTTGCCCTTTCGTGGTTTCTGTTCCTGGTTTCCGAGAGCGCATTTTCTTCTCCTGTTTTTGATATTCCCGGTATTCTGACCTTGGCTATTCCTGACTAGTCTGATTTCTGGTTTCCCTGACTTGGCTTGTTAAACAATATTGTGTATTTCTGGCTTCCTTGACCTCGGCTTTCCCTTCACCATTCTCTGTATTTAACGTATTAGGTCAGCCATTCTAAGGACCTGTTTATGCTCTATCCTTTCCTGTTCTGTCTATGTAGACGTTACATAGTCCTGCGTGTTGGACCACACTAGCTGCCGTGACAGTTAGTGTGGTTAATAAACATCTTAATAATTTAAAAATAAAAAAAAACAGTGTGGACCAGATCAAATACTAGCAATGTTGCTGAAGCTCAGTGTGCCGGCAATTGCTAAACCTGTCACTACCCTTATCAATGAATCTCTGATGTCAGGATACATACCCAAACTTTGGAAGACTGCAAAAGTTGTACCTATCCATAAAAGTGGTGATAATACTTTGGTAAAATGCGTCCACACGCGACTATGTGAATATTACCAACAATCAAATTATCTGACCCCTGATCAATCAGGCTTTCGTCCAAATCACTCAACTTCGACTTCCCTCTTAAAAGTTTGCAATGACATCCAAATTGGCATGGAACAAGGAGACTTAACTGGAGCTATTTTCCTTGATTTTTCCAAGGCCTTTGACACAGTGGACCTTGACACCATTTCTGGACTACAATTCCCATGATGCTCAGCTACCTTTAGAGTCCTAAAGATGAGCATCATGGGAAATGTAGTCCAGAAACAATTTATGGTGTCACGGTTAGCCATCACTGCAGTAGACGATGGCATTCTTTTGCAAAAACTTAAAAACTCAGGCATTGGTGATCGTCTGCTAACCTTGTTACTATAGTATGTTTCAGACCGATTGCAATATGTGGCCCTTTCTGATAGCGCTTCCCTCCCTCTTCCAGTCACGTGTGGTGTTCCCCAAGGCTCCATACTCTGCCCCCTGCTATTCACATTATTTAGAAATGATCCTCAACTGTACACATGTATGCAGATGACACTGTAATCTACGCTAGTAAACCCAATCTACCACAGCTTGAGGCTGTGCTCCAAAACCAATTCACAGAGGTAGAAAAGTGGATAGCGGATTACAAACTCTTCCAAAACACTGACAAAACTGTTCCAATGATCTTTGGAACTGTACCTAAATTACATAAACTACAACATCAACAACTGTGTATCAGAACAAATTGGAATCCCAACACACTCTTCATCTTTGTGCATAAGAGCATTTCTGGGAAGCTCCCACCCTACCTGAGTAGAATACTCTCCCCAGCTGTTCCCACCTCCTATAATCTCTGATCCAGTACTAGCATGATATTTAGCATACTGCAATACAAAAATAAAGTGGCTCGATCCTCATTTTCCTACAGAGCACCACAATTATGGAATAACTTCAGGGACACAGTCAAATCTTCATTCAATCTAAAATCTTTTAAGATATTTATGGCAATATATTTATTACCTGTTATGTAATAAATTTATATATGTGTGTATGTATGTGTATATATATATATATATATATATATATATATATTGTTTGTATATTGAATTTTTGTATCTCAATGTATCCATCCTGGTAAAATATTTTATAAATAAATAAATATTTAGAATGCAGTAGTAATATTTACATATAATAGAAGTACCTGGCAGCTGATGAGTTAAGGAGAGATGTTTTTCTGCTTTATTGGTATAGGGGATTCCACTGTACCGAGGAACACATTCCCCCCCTCACTGTATCCTTTTATGGATGTCAGTGAACAACCCATGCAGCAGAGGCTGTGTGTGTGTGTGTGTACAGCAGTTTCACACGGTGCCTTTTGACCTCTGTAGTTGTATCCTTTCTGTGACGCATATCTTCAGCCATGTTCTCACATGTCATCTCAAATATTTACATCCTACAACAAGCAATACTTTAAATGTATTTTTATGTATTATACATTTTGCCCAAATTTTAGCAAAACTGACAAACTAAATGCAGAAATGGAACTTCCATATTAGCAAGACAGCGAGTGAGGTGCCATAAGTGCCTGGGGAACCCTTAGTTTTTGTCAAAACACTCAAAAATTTTAACACAGAGCCAAGGTACATGCCAGAGCCTTGCTAGAATCATAACAACTACAATGGCCAGTAGGGATTATGTTTCTCAGAGTTCCCTCCTAGAGGCAGAGACAACTAAGGTCAGGAGGGAACAAAAAGTGGAGGACAAACAGAAACCTTGCCTTTAATCAGTCTCGTACTAAGGGGGTGGTCTGCCCTGTGTGACAGGCAGGAGGGCAGTGCACAAGGCACCACCATACTGCCTTAGCAGGACCTTGCCCACTGGCACCTTATTCCTGGCATATGATATGGCAGGTGCCTGCTCTGCAGCTGTTTGAGATAACTGCAGTGTGTGGCTCCAATGGAGCACTTAGCCCCAGCTTCCTCGTAGGCCCTGTATACACTGATCACCCTGCAAGATTAAAACATCTGAAAAGTAAAGTGAATAACATTGACTATAGCGTTACAATGATACCTGTCAAAGGCTTGGAAATATTAGGCAGCAAGTGAACAGTCAGTTCTTGAATTTCATGCGTTGGAAGAAAATTGAGCAGCAAGACTTCAGAGACATGATCTATACACAAATACTGCTTCAATAAACTAAAGTTGTTTTGGTGACTATAGTGTCCCTTTAACCCCAAAGTGACCGCGGACATACAGGGTACGTCAGACAAAAAAAAGTCGTTAACGACCGCTGACGTACCCTATACTTCCGTGGCCAATATGAGCACTGCTCTAAGGGTATTGCAGCAATGCCTCAATGTTGAGGCATCCTGCAATTCCCCCCCGGACTGCTGGGTCCAAGAGTGATCGCTGCCCTAGAGCGATCACTTCCGAGTTTCCCCGCGTGGAGCCCGGCAGTGTAGTACAGAGCATCGGAAGCCATCAGGCAGGCTTCCGATGCTATGTCTGTATGCTGAGTGCCTCGGTACTCAGTGAAGAATAAAAAGAAAAAATAAATACATTTTTTTTAAAGTATTAACCCCCCACCCCCCAATACTAACCCCCTCCTCAATATTAACCCCCTCCCTTTCACTTACCCGATCGCCGGGGCTGCTCCGCTGGCAATCGGTCTTCTCCGTCTGGGGGGGGGGGGGGGGTCATGTGATTGCTCTGATAGAGCGGTCACATGGCCGCAATAGGTGTCCATAGTGCTGCCAGGCAGTCCCCCTACTGGTGAATATAGTAAAAAAAAAAAAAGTAATGTTAAAAAATAATGTTAATAAATAAAAAAAAAAATATATATATATATATATATATACAAAAATTTACAGATTCTGGCACTCTTCCCACAAATAAGCTCTCAGCAAAATTCAGACCAAGGTGCTTTTCTCAGTGCAAAATATACAAAATCCAAATAAATGAGAGCACTCACTGGTTTTGAAAAACTGTGTATTCAGATGCTAGGCAAACAAATCAACGTTTCGACCGTCAAGCGGTCTTTATCAAGATGCCAAATCATTGCAAAAACAGACAATATATAGCATGTGTAAAGATAAACTTACCCTATCACCGTGTGAAACCCATTACTCCGACCTGCCCCTGTGACCGGCGCCAAAAATCGCGTCCTGACGTGCGTGACGACGTCATGTCATGTGATCGCAACTCTGACAGTTGCTTAGTTACGGACACACCATGTGACCTAAAGTCATGTGATCGCAACCAGTGTCAGTTGCTTGGAAACGGCTGAATATCGTGAACTATAGTGCAATGTGAATCGGAGAGAAATATAACAACATGCATGGAGGATACAAGTATTGTTTAAATGGCTGAATTAGATGCTCTAATGTATATTGAAACCTATAATGGAGGCATATGAATGGCAATGTTGGAGAAGCAAGGAAATAACTCAAAGATTTACTACAATGTGAAAAAATATAAATGCAGAAGGATGGCATACTGTGTACAGTATGAAGTGTAAAGAATAAAAAATAATACAATGGAATAACCTAACAATAGAAAAAATAAATAAAAATAAAAATAAAAATAAAAATGAAAATGCATAAACAAATAAATGACATAAAAATAAAAATGCAAATAAATATAAAAATAAAAATAAAAATAAACATAAAAATAAAGAATAACAATAAGAAATAAGGATTAAAAATATATAAAACAAATAAAAAATGGAAAATGGAAAGATAACAAAGTAAAATAAAATAAAAATAAAATAAAATAAAATAAAATAACATAAATGAAATCCAGGGATGAAAATAAAGCAACATAATAATAATAATGGTGTCTAAATATGTTTTTATTTATTATTATTTTGTTATTATTATGTTATTTTTATTTTTATTTTTATATTTATTTGCATTTTTATTTTTATAAGTCATTTATTTGTTTATGCATTTTCATTTTTATTTTTATTTTTATTTTTATTTATTTTTTCTATTGTTAGGTTATTCCATTGTATTATTTTTTATTCTTTACACTTCATACTGAACACAGTATGCCATCCTTCTGCATTTATATTTTTTTCACATTGTAGTAAATCTTTGAGTTATTTCCTTGCTTCTCCAACATTGCCATTCATATGCCTCCATTATAGGTTTCAATATACATTAGAGCATCTAATTCAGCCATTTGAACAATACTTGTATCCTCCATGCATGTTTTTATATTTCTCTCCGATTCACATTGCACTATAGTTCACGATATTCAGCCGTTTCCAAGCAACTGACACTGGTTGCGATCACATGACTTTAGGTCACATGGTGTGTCCGTAACTAAGCAACTGTCAGAGTTGCGATCACATGACATGACGTCATCACGCACATCAGGACGCGATTTTTGGCGCTGGTCACAGGGGCAGGTCGGAGTAATGGGTTTCACACGGTGATAGGGTAAGTTTATCTTTACACATGCTATATATTGTCTGTTTTTGCAATGATTTGGCATCTTGATAAAGACCGCTTGACGGTCGAAACGTTGATTTGTTTGCCTAGCATCTGAATACACAGTTTTTCAAAACCAGTGAGTGCTCTCATTTCTTTGGATTTTGTATATATATATATATATATATATATATATATATATATAATGTGTGACGGATCACCTGGCACCCCGACTGGGAACCTCCGCCAACAGATGCTTCCTAGCTGACGCTGAGGACTATAAGCACTGCACCGGACACCACAAGCACCACGCACTCCACAACCACCGTAGCTTAACTGGAATCTCGCCGTCTTCCTTCCACCCTGGACCAGCCTCTGACATCCAGGACCGTGTGGAAGACCTCTCCTCCAGGAGAGTGTAGCAGGAACAGCTCTTATCAGAGCTAGTGATTAGAAACCAGGGGAGTATAAAGAGTATATCAATCCCCAGTGTGAATATAGCAGTTCCCCTCCAATCACGAGACAAGTCTACGTAGGAACTCAATTTTAATGGAGGCACATTGGCCTTTTATCCAAGTTTCCCAACAAGGGTGATGTCCAGGTGGACCTTGCTGGGCACAGGGACACAAAGTGTACAAGCCAATAAAAACAATGTGACAATGAATGACACTCCCACATACAGTACACAATCCCTCCCCTCTGCCTGTGATATAATTAAGGCAGATAATGCATTAACATAATTATCTCCAGGCAGAAAAAACACTCATTTTTACAAAGTTCAATAAGTAACCCAAAACACAACATATCCCCTGATAGCCCTGATCTGGATGAACAACATATCAAAAAATCACCCAGGTCAGATCAGGGGTTCAGAAGTTTTATGGAAGTCATAGTTTTGCCCAGGCGCAGGCATGGTCCCATGCCCAAAACAGTTCCATAGAATCTAAGTGCCGCTGAAGGACCGACTGGGAACCATGAGATTTTCATGTCGAAAATAGTTCCAGGGCATTCACGGCTAAGGCCCCCTGAAGTCTATTCGCGGTTTTGGTCCATGCGAACAAGATAGCCGCCACCATGTGTTCGAATGTCAAATGGCGTCCACTTCGACTCTTCGGGAGTTCGAAGAACCATTGTTTAAAGTACCAATAGCCACAAATAGGGTCTCTCAACCACAATAAATTATAGGGGCCATAGTCACAGGGTAAAAGACTGGCAAGTAGTCCCCTCTAAACCCCAGTGGCGAAGTGGCCTAATGTCATACTAAGTGTATGTTTTTATTAATATATGCATATAGTAATATAAAAAACACAGAGTAATATAACACACGTATATTTATAATATATATATACAATTATATATATATTGCATATATGTATATATATATTATTGAAAAAAAATTAATTAAAAATAAATACTAAAAAAGTAATAAAAACAATATATATATTTTGTAACTGTATTTTGATATAAATATACATATATTTATATCAAAACACACTTAGAATGATATTATATATATATATATATATATATATATATATATATATATATACATATATATATATATAAATAATTACAAATAATACAAAATATACATATGTCGATATACACAATTACATAAATAATTTCATAAATATTCACATAGACTTCAAATATATAAATATATCCTCTTCTACATACAAAAGAAGGAAGGTATGTAGAAGATCTAGCTGATTGCCTCAATTAATATATTTTTTCAGTATTTACAGATGAAAATGAAGGAAAGGGGCCTCAGTTAGGAAAAAGGACAAATTAGTCATTTGTTACATGTGAGTTTACAGAGAAAGCGGTTCTATTTCAACTGTCAAAAGTAAAGACAAATAAGTTGATGGGGCCTGATGCGATACACCCAAAGTTATTAAAAGAACTTAGTGGTGTACTAGCAAAACCATTAACGGATTGATTTAACCAATCATTGTTAACAGGTGTAGTCCCAGAAGATTGGAAATTAGCAAAAGTTGTACCCATTCACAAGAAAGGTAGTAGGGAGGAGTCGGGCAACTATAGACCAGTAAGCCTTACTTCAGTAGTGGGGAAAGTGATGGAAACCATGTTAAAGGATGTAATTGCTCAACATCTAAAATCACATGGATTTCAAGATCAGAGACAACATGGGTTTACTTCAGGGAGATCATGCCAAACTAATCTTATTGATTTTTTTGATTGGGTATCTAAAATAATAGATCAGGGTGGTGCAGTAGACATTGCTTACCTAGATTTCATTAATACTTTTGACACTGTTCCACACAGGGCTGTTGCAAGGATTTCTGCCGCCCTAGATCCATTTTGCCACCCCCTCATGTCACTCACTCACTGACAGACACACACTGACAGACACACACGCTCACTGACAGGCACACAGACACACTCACTGACTCACGCACACTCACTCACTGACAGACACACACTCACTGACAGACTCACACAATCACTGACAGACAGACACTCACTCACTGACAGACAGACACTCACTCACTGACAGACACACAGACAGACAGACGCTCACTGACATACATACACTCACTGACAGACACACACACAGACATACACAGACAGACACTCACTGACACACATACACTCACTGACAGACACAAACACACAGACACTCACTGACAGACATACACTCACTCACTGACAGACATGCACTCACTCACTGACAGACACACAGACACTCACTGACATACATACACTCTCTGACAGACACACACACAGACACTCACTGACATACATACACTCACTCCCTGACAAACACACACACAGACAGGCACTCACTGACACACACACACACAGAGATACTCACTGACATTCAAACACTCACTGACAGACAGACTCAGACATCCAGCCTCCCTACCTCCCTGGGGTCCAGTGTGGGGTAGCTCCTCACTCCTCCAGCTGTTTAGTATGCCAGGGCCGGAATGATGTTATATTCTGGCTCCCAGCATCACAGAGGGCGTGCAAGACAGGAGTGAACAGGCTCCCTCGCTGCCCACAATAGAGCAGCCTGCCTCCTGTTCCCCCCTCCTCCGCTCATTTCTCCAGTACTTCTTGGCAGAGCAGGCACCTGCCATCAAGGTAAGCAGGTGCCTGCTCTGCCTTACCTAGCAGAGCTTCGGGGGCGACCTGAGGTTGCCAGATGGCCACCTCCTGGTCCCCCTGTGACAGTTATCTTCTGGGCGCCCCCACTTTCGGGCACCTGGAGAATCGGCCCGGCACTGGGGAGGGGGCAGCTCAAGAGCACCAGCACTGCGGACCCAGACAGGGGGAGCCCACCAGGAAATATCGTGTTGGGCGCCCCCAGGAAGCCGGAACTTTAGGGAATGCCTAGGTCCCCTAACGGTGGCGCCAGCCCTGGTTCCACATAGAAGGCTCATCAATAAACAGCAATCTTTAAGTTTAGACTCCAATATTGTTGAATGGGTTAGGCAGTGGCTAAATGACAGGTAACAGAGGGTTGTTGTTAACGAAGTATATTCAAAGCAAGGTCTAGTTACCAGTGGGGAACCTCAGGGATCTGTACTTGGACCCATTTTCTTTAATATTTTTATTAGTGATATTGCAGAAGGTCTTGGTGGTAAGGTATGTCTTTTTGCTGATAATACCAAGATATGTATCAGGTTTGATGTACCAGGAGGGATAAGCTAAATGGCAAAAGATTTAGGTAAACTAGAAACATGGTCAGAGCTGTGGCAACGGACATTTAATGTGGATAAGTGCAAGATAATGCACCTAGGGCGTACAAAAACCAAGGGCAGAGTATCGGATATTTGATACCCTACTAAGGGATTTAGGAGTAATTATTTCAGATGACTTGAAGGTAGTAAGACAATGTAATAGAGCAGCAGGAAATGCTAGCAGAATGCTTGGTTGTATAGGTAGAGGTATTAGCAGTAAAAAGAGAGAAGTGCTCATGCCATTGTACAGAACACTGGTGAGACCTCACTTGGAGTATTGTACGCAGTACTGGAGGCCGTATTTTCAGAAGGATATTGATACTCTAGAGAAGGGCTACTAAACTGGTTCATGGATTGCAGGATAAAACTCACCAGGAAAGGTTAAAGGACCTTAACATGTATAGCTTGGAGGAAAGACGAGACAGGGGGATATGATAGAAACATTTAAATACATAAAGGGAATCAACACAGTAAAGGAGGAGACTATATTTTAAAGAAGAAAAACTACCACAACAAGAGGACATAGTCTTAAATTAGAGGGGCAAAGGTTTAAAAATAATATCTGGAAGTATTACTTTACTGAGAGGGTAGTGTATGCATGGAATAGGCTTCCAGCTGAAGTGGTAGAGGTTAACACAGTAAAGGAGTTTAAGCATGTGTGGGATATGCATAAGGCTATCCTAACTATAAGATAAGACTAGGGACTAATGAAAGTATTTTAAAAATTGGGCAGACTAGATGGGCCAAATGGTTCTTATCTGCCGTCACATGCTATGTTTCTTAATATGTATTAATATTTAAATTCTACGTGCACATTTATGTAATATTTTTACATAATTAAGTAATTTTATTGATTGCAATGTGGGGGACCTGCCTGACAACCCAGGCCAAAAGTTCAGAGAAATTAATTTGCTAGCACTATACTTAACCTTGTAACTTTCCAGGACACCTTGTACATGGGGGGTACTGTTTTACTCTGTAGACTTCGGTCAACACAAATATTAGTGTTTCAAAACAGTAAAACATATCACAGCGTTGATATTGTCAGTGAAAGTAAAGGTTTTTTTTTGCATTTTTCACACACAAACAGCACTTTCACTGATGATATCATTGTTGTGATAGGTTTTACAGTTTTGAAATACTAATATTTCTGTTCAGCGAAGTCTCCTGAGTATAACAGTATTCCCTATGTAGAGGTGGACACTATGTAGTGTTTTTAGAAGTTACAGGGTTAAATATTAAAATTTGTCAGATTGCTTATGTTGCCTTTGAGAGGGTATGGTAGCCCAGGAATGACAATTAACCCCCATGATGGCATAACATTTGCAAAAGAAGACAACCCAAGGTATTGCAAATGGGGTATGTTCAGTCTTTTGTTAGTAGCCACTTAGTCACAAACACTGGTCACAATTAGCGTTCATAATTGTTTTTTTGCATTTTTAAAACATAAACTATATATAAATGCTAACTTTGGCCAGTGTTTGTGACTAAGTGGCTTCTAAATAGGACTAGTCGTAACCCATATTGAATACCCTGGGTTGTCTACTTTTTAAAAAATATATGGTTTGATTGGGGTAAAGTACAATGGCCGGCTTTAAAAATGTCCCAAATAGGACATGGGTGCATGATGACCAGCTGTGAAAATTCCAAGTTTGAAAACTAGAATGCGCACCCTCTAAATAAGGTATTTTAACTCCCAGAGAACCAGACACACCTATACATGGGTTGTATCACTGTACTCAGGAGATGTTGCTGAACACATATTGGTAGTAACTCTTAAAGTTCTCAGTACATATATTCTTAAATTGCTATGTGTGTCAAAAACATCACCAATTATTTTTATTTTGTTTAAATTTGGCATAGATTGATGGTAAAATGGTATAATAGGATGTGTTTTCCCTACAAATGAGAATTACAAAAAAAACTATTTGCACACTTTCCAATGTATAGTTATATAGTTACATAGCTGAAAAGAGACTTGCATCCATCAAGTTCAGCCTTCCTCACATATGTGTTTGCTGTTGATGCAAAAGAAGGCAAAATATCCAGTCTGAAGTGCTTCCAATTTTGCAACAAACCAGGAAAAAATTCCTTCTTGACCCCAAAATAGCAGTCAGATATCTCCTTGGATTAAGCAGGTATTTCCCCACTAATTAGAAATTATATCCCTGTATGCTATGTTTTTGCAAGTATTCATCCAATTGCTTTTTAACCCCTTAAGGACCAAACTTCTGGAATAAAAGGGAAACATGACATGTCACACATGTCATGTGTCCTTAAGGGGTTAAACACATATATTGACTCTGATAAAACCACCTCTTCAGGCAGAGAATTCCATATCCTTATTGCTCTTACTGTAAAAAAACTTTTCTTTGCCTTAGATTATTATGTTATTATTATGTTATTATTTATATAGCGCCAGCAAATTCCGAAGCGCTTTACAGTGGGTGGACTGTGGGGATATTTATGGGATAATAATAGTAAACAGATGAGAATTGCCCACGATTTTCAATTCTCAGATCCTTAATCGTTATCGTGTTAAATGAAATGTATAACCATATACCAGTAATTAAAAATCACAAATTGTTATAAAAATAGATATTTATTTCTTAACAATTTAAATAATAATGATGAGTAACATGCATGATAATAATCAATGGAATTCGAGTATAACATGAATATGCAATACAATATGGTAATTTAAAACAAACATTTCCTAATGACTAAGACGTAGTTTAAGTCTAAAGCATTAGGTGTCAAGATTGATTTACGACCCTTTCTTTACAGAGAATGTGAAAGTTTCACAGGGAGACAGAGCATTCCTTAGAGTTGCAGTGTGAAGTTATAAAAAAAAAAACTTTAGCTGGCAGGGTAACCCTTTCAATGCTGGCAGTTTAGAAATAACCCTTGCAATGCTGGCTAGACCTCCTAAGTAGTTAAGATCTACTCCTATGTAATATTAAATAAATAACATTTAACCAGTCATCAACCATTTCAACATTTCCTTGCATCCAATGAGAAAATCTACTATGTTCTATAAGCTGATATTTTAATTAATTTGTCTAAACAGATATTTTATCTTATTTATAGCAAATCAACACAGCTGGATAATATCACGATATTCTAATATGTGATTAATCACATAAATACATTATTATTGTTTTTATCTGCAGAATAAAAAGCTTAATTATGTATTTCTTATTTAGCTAAGATTTCTAAATCGAAATCTGATCGTGAATTATTCAGTCATATATCATGCTATTAATTTTAATTAATTTTAATTAATTAATTAAATGTCTGTATATTTACCAGTTAAGTAGATATTTTCTCATCAGATATCCTCAGGTAGCTAAATGTCATAGATCTCTTTCTCTGCATGGAGTGTGAGAGTTTCTTGGTTACTCTGGTCGCCCGATTCTGCCTGGATCTCTCTGAATCCCCAGAGTGTCGTAATGTCTCTCTCTTCAATCTTTTAATCTCCTTCCAATCTCTCTCTTCCCTTGTCTTAACTTTTTAAAGGGAAAAATTCCTTAGGTGATAGCCAATCACAAACGTGGGGTGTGGTTGCCTTCTAGGTAACCAATTTAATATTCAGACTCTAGATGGCAGTATTGTTCCACTACACATACCTATCCAGGAAAGAGTTAACTTTTCCTGGTGGCTATTTTTGACGTCATTTACGTTATCTTTATGGTGGCTATAACTTAAATCTTCTGTCAGATCAAAAGAATTTCTTCAGACTATGCGTCTGCAAATTCTGCTATAATTCCTAAAATTGATAGTTTGTGAACTAAGTTTCACCTTAAACTATAATGGGACGTTGTACAATATCGAAAGTCAAATTTAATTGTTTAATCTCCTCTGTCACCTAAGTCTGGGAATAGAATTTATTATATTCCATTAGTAATTAGACAGTCTGTCCACCCCCATTCTCAATGTCTTATCTATTTGGTTTGGTTATATACACATTCCATTCAGCTTGGGCAAAGCAGTCAGTTTCAGAGAAAGGATAGAAATTTTGTGTCTCAAGTTAACTTGAAGATACAAAATGGAGTCTGGTCTATTTAGCAATGACTTCAGAATATGCACTTTGTATTTCTATCATAGCACAAAATGTCTGCCGATATAAATACCCTGACATAACCCCCCTTTAGTGCCTGTCATAGCCAAATAATTTAGCTTATGAGTAGGCACTATGGAAGTCACAAGACATATTGTGCAATCACATCATTTCTAACATAGGCTCATGCGTGGAATGAACATCTTTGTATATTTTTGTACCTGTAAGTGTTTTGAACTTTATGCTTAGTACAATCAACCATAGTAACATCATTATCATAACACACCCAATAACAATCTTAACATGGATGAACCAGTCAACACGATCAATAAGGTCAGTATCTAACTCAGAGTATTTAAATGTGTCCACAGAAATGTTGTCTTTCTTGATTGACATTTGGATAGTGTGGTTGGGCTTATGGTCCAGCAAGAACTTTAGATTAGGATCTAGAGGGATATATAGATTCTGGAAGGGATCCACCATCTCAATAGCACTTTCGAGGACGTCAGTGTATACTGGGTATAGCGTAACGTCACCGATGGTGATACGAGAGTCGTGGGGTACCTTGATCAATGATACAGGTGCTGGTAAGGCAATTACTTTATTCGTCACCTGGTCCCTGCGAAAAACACTCATGTTTTTAAGACACGTGCTTACCAACCATTTATCTTTTACTAAGATAGCATGTACTAACGCATTACTGTCGGTTTTTGACATAGTCACTTGACATGTTTCAGAGCCATGTTTAAGGTACTCGATCCCACACAAAGCATTGGTAGAATCGTACACAAAAGGTTTTCCATCACATTGGAAATTATTGTCTTTGAATTTCTCACAGTCATTCAAAATGGGTATTGAATACCAATCTGGTATCCACGGTTGAAAAGCCAAAACATCTGGGGTTTGGACTTTTACATCCTTCCATGTACCAACGTTGTAAATTGTTTTCATTTGAAAAATGTTTTTGGGAGTTACATATGGTATGGCCAATAAAAAGCAAATCTCCATACGTTCCGGGTCAATTAAGAGAGGTATAGCGCTCCCCATCTCAAAGGCCAGATTTAATTGCATAGGCTCAATTGTTTCTCCATCCACATTGGCAAGCATCGCATGAACAATATCCTTGGATACAAAATACAGAGGTATGTGTCCCCCTGCCAATTCGATCATTCCAGTTTGCACTTCGTCGAGAAAAGCAAGTGTGTGGAACAATATTGTGTCATGCAGAAATAGAAGTTCACGCTTAAATAAGTCATGACTTTGGTGCAACTCAGTGGATTTGGCAATTAACTCCGAATGCAAATTTGTTGTAACAATTGTGTCTTCCACAATAGTTAACACGTCTTCGAGAAGTGTTCTTTGCTCTTTTATCACCTGATGAATATCGTTAATGTGTTGCTTTAGCGCATAGATTTCCATATCCAGCTTTTGGACAGTAATAGAGTTGGCTGCAGACATTCCAGTTGCGACAACTGCACCAACAGTGGCACAAACTAATGCAACAATTATAGCGGTGAGGAACCTTTTGGGTCGGTTACTCATCGAAATAGAACTGGATACAAATGGTTTCCGGGCTTGCTCCAAGATGTTTCGCACGCGGTCTTGTGCTCTTTGGAGGTGCATCTGGTACCAAGTCTGTAACTCAGGAAGCTGCATCGATGAAATGTTGTACGCCTTCTCGATGGAAATCTTGGGGTCCAAGCTGATGAACACACGTCGGGTAAGGATCCTCTTTTCTGTTAAGATGAACCCTGGTGTCTCTTGAATCAGGATGCCGGAGGATGGTCCCATCTCTGCGATCGGGTCGGTCCGTAGCTCTTGGCACAGGAGCAGTACGATCCAGAAACACGCCACATCCTTCTTGGACATCTTTCAACAGTCACGGATCAGGAACTCGTTTCAGACTTATCTACTAATGATTCAAGGTTTGTTAAGTGTACAAACTTATAACAGTGTGACATCACTTGGCCTAGGACAACACATTATTACGATTCATCAACATATGTATTCTCTCTAATTCTATTTTTATAACTTCATCCCTCACTACATTTATTACTGACTCCTCAGCAATATGCCTATAGCAGTAAAACTAGCTAGTAACCTGCTTAGAAAATGTAGTTATTGGATGGCAAGGAAATGGTTAATGACATGAACGTACATGAGATCATGACACATCACAACATTTCACATCATACGATACCACGTGAATCAAGCATTCATCCAGGTTAGTCGTTCACCCTTCTGTATCCGAATCCACACCTATAATCCTTAATTGAGATTTAGGATGACAAGCACGCAACTGGTTAATGTGAACCCACTTTTCAATAAAATCACCATCCTTAGGAATTTTTATTTTGTACGCTACTAGGGAAATTTTGTCAATGATGACATATGGCCCTTTCCAAGAAGGTTAAAAATTTCTTTTCCTTGACTTGATTTCGCGCAAAATTATACAGATAGACTTGATCTGTTATCTCATATTCCTTTTTCGTGGTTTTTAAATCATAATAGGTCTTAACCCCTGTTGCTGCTTTCTCTAGATTCTTTTGGGCAAAAGCAAACGCATGTTGTAAATGCTTGCGCAAATCTTCAATATACTGATGCGTAGTGGCAGCATTGATCAAATTATGATCTGAAGTACGATATAGCAAATGCTGTGGTAAAACCATATTTCTTCCTGTCATCAATTCAAAAGGTGACAATTTGGTTGCAGTGCTAGGTGTAGCTCTAATCGCCATTAAAACTAGGGGCAATTTTATGTCCCAGTCTTTACCAGACTCCTTAACATACTTCTTCAGAATATTAACGATAGACTGGTTATATCGCTCTACCCCCCCCGCTAGACGCAGCACGGTATGCAATATGTAGCTTTCGTTTAACACCTAGAATGTTCCACATCTTAGCCATTACTTCGCTGGTAAAATGACTACCTCTGTCTGACTCAATTCTTTGAGGCAGACCGAACCTGGAAAAGACATGGTTAATCAACAAAGTGGCGCACACGGTACTCGTGTTCTCTTTACAAGGCAAACATTCTATCCACTTTGTGTACATACATGTAACTGTTAACATGTATTTGTTACCTCTTGAAGATCTTGTTACAGGACCTATAAAGTCAATTTGGATATCAGACCAGGGTAATGACACCCCCCTCTTCTGAAGTGGTGCACGATGGGTTGGACCATGGGGTCGATATTGCGGACAAATCAAGCATCCCTGACAGTATGTCTTAACATCTCTTAACATGTGTGGCCAATATGCATAATCACGCAATATCTCATATGTGATCTTATCACCACAATGCCCAGATGCAGGTGCATCATGTGCTTGTTGGAGCATTAACCCTCGGTATACAGTTGGGACTACCCATTGTTGAATACCATGTTTAGAAATTCTGACCAGCAACCCATCCATGATACTAAATTGGACTGTATATCTCGTCAGGATTCGTAAATCTTCATTATTTTTGCAATCCTCATCTGTGATGGGATTGGCAGTAGGGTCTTCTATATGTTTATAGAATATACTTATGACAGGATCGTTCTTCTGACTGGTAATCAGGTCCTCACTAGGAGCTTCTTGACTCCATTGCACGACATTTAAGTCGGCATTATCTCTGGCCTGTCGTCTAGTTATGGCTTCAACGTGAATTGAACCCATAAGATCATCAATGTTTAGGGTTTCACCATTGATGGCTGCTTGTTTTGCCAGTGAATCGGCTAAGTCATTACCATCCTTGTCAATACCTTCTATCTTAGAATGGCCTTTGGTTTTCTTCCAATATATGGTTAAACCATGTTCCTTAACCAACTCATCGATTTTACAAAACAATTTCCCATGTTTAACAGGTTTGTTATTGCTTTTAAGCATTTGGTTACGTTTCCAGCTAGGCAGATATTCAACGAAACTGTTGCGAACATAGTTGGAATCAGTTATGATAACAAATTCTTTGATACTATATTCTATTGCCATTTGAATGGTCTTATATACTGCAAAGAGTTCGGCTATCTGACTGCTTTTGGGACCAATATTGTATCCTATAGATACATTGGGATAATCACCTATCCAGGCAATTCCGATACCTGCAACTAACTTCCGTTCAGTACCAGCGACGTGGTGATATGAACAACCATCAATGTATACCCACGGTAGTGGTCGACAGTATTCCTCGTCATAAACTTTATAAGGGGAAAGCAATTGCTCTTCTAGGAAGTCATCTCCGGTGTCATTATCATCCAGAGATGGAGCAGTACAGTCATGTAATTCTGCTAAACCTTGGGCAACTGGGCTTCTCTTATTATGTTTATAACGGACTTCTAACGGCCATCCCTGTAAGGATAGAGTCCATGCAGTAATCCGACTGTTAGAGAGATTACCGTCTCTAATTCTTTCACTCTGCAGATACTGTAGAGGTTGGTGAGCTGTTTCTACAATTATTCTCTCACCTTGGATATAGCTACGAAAATTTTGAAGTGCCCAGACAGTCGACAATAACGCCTTCTCACACGTGTTGAATTTAACTTCAACAGGTGACAAAGTCTTGCTAGCATATGCAATAACTTTGTTTAAACTGTCCTGCTTCTGATACAGAACAGCACTTATGCTTAAATCGGTATAACCTGTCTCCAGATAGAAGGGTTTACCCCCCTCTGGGTATGCTAAACAGGGTGCCTGAGTGAGCTTCCTCCTCAGTTCACTTACTGCTAGGTCCTGAGGCTCCCCCCAGTTCCAGGTAGTTTCCTTTTTAAGCAGGTTAGCAAGTAGTTATCTATAAACTTACGAGAGTAGTTAGTCATACCAAGGAACGATCTTAATTCCCTGATGTTTGAAGGTGTTTTAGCCTTTAGTACGGCTTCAACCTTCTTCCTCTGGGGATTTAATCCTTCAGAGGTTACCTCATGTCCGAGGAAATTGACATGGGTGCGACACCATTGCGCCTTATGTAAAGACAGTTTAATCCCTGCCTCTCTTAACTGAGTGAGAACATGTCTAATCTCTATGATATGCTTATCAAACGAAGTGCTTTTCAGCAAGACATCATCGACATATGATAACGTTCCTCTCTCGAGTGCATCAGGCATAGCTTTATGCATGAACACAGCGAATTCATGACCAGAGTTTATGTAAACGAAAGGCATGCGGGTCCAGGTATACTGCTGCTTTCCAAATGTGAAGGCCAATTTGTATTGGTCTTCATTATGGACTGGTACAGTCCAATATCCCTGCGCACAGTCAATGGCAGTGAATATTTTGGATCCCTGCATTTGTACCAAACATTGGTCTATGTATGGCACTGGCCAACCAGACATATAGACGCATTTATTTAGCTGTCGTAAGTCAGCGCATAAACGCCATTGTCCATTAGGTTTCAGAATCCCCAAGATCGGATTATTATACGAACTGTGCACTGGACGTATAATACCCCTTTCCTTTAAGTTCTGAATGATGTCTTGTAGACCATCGTATGACGCTAATGGGAGTCTATATTGTTTGATAAATACAGGTGGTAAATTTGGGTCAGTTTGTATTCTGGCTACGTGGAGGTTAGTTAACCCACAGTCGTAGGAATCTTTGGCAAAAATATCTTGGAATTCCAAAAGGATTTCCTTTAGCTGTTGCCGCTCAACATCGTTGGAGCAACCGTCAGCTAAAGATATTTGCTCTTCTAGCCTTTCCTGAAATCCTGGAAAGATTTCAGGCTGGCCTATCTCATAAGCTTCTTCAAGCCTAGAAGTTAGGTCAGTTCGGTGTTGACTTACCTTTTCTCTTTGGTCGTGATACTCTTGTGATTCCTGCTCATTGAGCGGATGATCGAAGGTGATTGATGCTTCTTCGATTTTACATAAGCCGTCTTCGACGTTGAAGGGATATACAGATAGGATAGTAAATAATCCTTCTGGGGAGGAATGGAATATTTGATCGACAATTTCGTCCTCAGTTAAGTATTCTTCAGGGATGAGGCCTATAATTTGGTTTTGGAAACCAAATGTATAGTACTCAGCATCCAATGCTAGACCTAATAATGTTCCTTTTGGTAAAGTAACACTATTGGGTGTAACATTGTTAACCATTATACAGGTGGGATTCTTACCAATACTTACCATTGGTGTATGTGTTACCACCATCCCTAATTGTTGTATCCTGTTGGATAAACAGATTAGGGCATCAGAGTTTTCTAATCTCTGACCCTCCTTGACCTGTAGGGGTAAAAGAAAGTTACTTGTCCCTTGTGGAATGGTTATGTCATCAGGTACTTGGATACTTACCGCATATGGGAGTATTTGTCCTGATTTCAGGGCGTTTTCCTCGTGAAGGTATCCACAAGGATTGCCTTTTAACCTTGTCCACAAGTTGGAATTAATCAGGTCAAGGTGTATGGCAAAACGATGTATGACATCATTGCCAATGTAAACCTGATAGCGAGGTTCGTCTATCACTAGGAATAAATGTTTAACTGTCTTATTTCCGATGGAAATAGATAGCAAACATTTTGCTATCACATTATGATTCTCTGATTCGCCATCCAGGTTCTGGATCCACCTGTCATGTGGGGAAGCGTACCTGATCATTTTAGGATTAGCGATCTGCTTTAACAGACTTCTGCTAATATAGCTGTTCTCACTCTGTAAGACCAGCTTTGCATTCCTATTTCTTCCTAAGTCATTTATCTGAATAGGAAAGAATAAGTTGTTATTAACCCTTTCAATTCTGGCAAGGAATTGAGCATGACCTGCCAGATCTACAGATTCAACATAGTCCCTGTGGAGAGAAATGGTTAAAACATCACCTTCCAGAGAGACATTCTGGATCCTCTCTGGAGCAATTCTTGCGGAATGCTCATCTACAGGTGCGATTGCATCATTCACCTGTAGGATAGTCACGTCAGGTGACTGACTATTCCTAAAATGTACCTCTATCGAGTCAGGTCTTTCCTCTATCACATGGCAGTTACGATCAGATTGTACATGTGATTTCTCATAGGTTATAGGAAACTTAGCTTGTGACCATACAATTCCATTTACACAGTCAATAATTGTGTTAAGTCTTCTGAGTATGTCTATACCCAGAATCAGTCGGTTATAGGGGAGATCTACCACTATCACCGGGTGTCTAAAGGTTTTGTTACCTATTTTAAACTTTAACCAGGTATTGCCAATAACATGAAGTGCATTTCCTCCAACACTCAATAGAGCATTGGGGAAATCTCTTAGCTTCGGTTTATCCGCTGCTAAGTCCATTACCTGCTGGAAGTAGGTATTGGATAAGATCGTGGTTTGTGAACCAGTATCTATTAACCCTTTGAAAGGCTGGGGTAGCGAATCCTGTATTTCTACAGACATGTAGTACCTTCCTTCATGTTCTTCAAATTCACATAGGAATTTAGAATGTGTCAACATATTACTTGTTTTCCATACATTACCGGTCACAGCAGTAGTTTCTACCTGTACTGAGGAATGCTCAGTCTTACCCACAGGCCCATCCTTTTTAGGATTATCTTGAACTGTCAAGCGGGAACTAGTGGTCGGCATCTCATCAGTTAACCCTTTCATGTCTGGATCCTGGAAACTAGTGGTTGCTGGGGCTATTTTAGCCTTTGGCTGAAATGAAAAAACAGAGGAACACGTTGCGCCTCCTTCACCCGGAAGTGAAGTGACGGGATTGGCAATAGGTTTCCTAACACAACTATTGTTTATTTGACTGTTAGTACCTGGAAAGGAAACAGGGTTAGGCATTACATCTACTGACAACCTATCCTGTTTAGTCACTGTAGCTATATTTGCTGCGGCACTTGTTGTTGTTGCAATTGCACAGGTGTCTCTGCAATTTGAGCTGTCCCTAAAAAAGGATTGATAGCAAAGACTTGGTTAATCTTTGTTATTTGCTCCATTAATTTGCCCATCTGGTCTGTCAATTGACCAACCTGACGACGCAAATTATTTCCCCCATTGCCGTTTTGTCTTTGCCCATTAGAATTTGGCTGGGATGGCTGAGACTTTTGGGAGTTATTGGAATCAGATTGGTTGTTTCTGTTTCCATATCTCCTATTTCCCTGAGGATTCCTTCTCCAATGGGAATTGCCTTGGTTTTTATTAACCCAGGGGCGTTTATTCCCATTGGTATTGGATCTTTCAGAGTTATTGTCAGTGGAGTTTGCAGAATTGCTTCTGGCGTTTTCCTGTTTCTGAGGCTTTGGTGTTTTCAAAACCTCAGAATAGGTCCTCTTTTTCTGTTGGGTTTCTAAACCTAACTGAATTTTTGTCTCCGACACCATTTTATCACCAGGTTTCTTAACCTTTGGCTGATTTTCGTCATGTGCATGGTGTATAGTATACAATTTCATGCACTGACTGACTAGCCATTCTAATGGTAGCTTACAATCATAATCTCTTGCTAGATTCATTTGTATACTTACCGGCATGGCATGAAAATACAGATCTTTGAAATCTGTGCTTTCATACCTGGGTTTTCTTTGGGCCACGGAGTATGCATTTTTAAGAATTACTAAAAATTCTCTGGGGCTTTGATCTGGGCGGCACTTTAAGTTATAAAGCGCCTTCTTTGCAGAAGCAACGGTTTTATACTTACCATATTCCATGATTATTTCAAATTTCATCTTGGACCAGGACATTAACTGCATAGCTTGAAGACTTTCAAGATGAACACGGCACATTGAATCAAAGGTCCATGTAATGAACCATTTCTTTTGAATGTCATCATACATGCCCAATGAATTCATTGCTCTATCATAATTTTCCAGATGTTCAGATATGTTTCCTGAACCTCTAGAAAATTGTGGGACAGTCTCTCTAAGGAACTTAACAACCTTTGGCGATTCATAAACAGGCGTCGTTGATTTGCGACTTCTGTTTCTTTTTAAACATCTATGCGATCTGTCTGCTGAAGAGGTTGTTTGGCAATGCCAGGAGATGGAGAATTCTGTTTCACAGGTGATATTCCTGAATTACTCACCTCATTCCTTACAGACTGTTTTATGAAAACCTGGTCTGGTGTGGGAAAATCATGACAAGGAGGGGATTTATAGATAGTCTTTTCTTTCATTTTTGTGCAACTTTTTGGCACATAATGATGGCTATCAACCTCACTGCCTGATTTCAGACTCTCCTCTTCATATTCATGCAATTGCATTTTAAGTTGATTTATTTCCTGTGCATATTTATCCATCAAAGCTGTCATTTATTTTTCATGATCAGCCTGACGAGTTTTATGCTCAGCAAGTAAATCTTGGTATTTCCCATCTTGAATGCCAAATTGTTCACTGTACGTGTCCAGTTTGGTATTCAATACCTTGTTTTCATCTAACGCCTTAAGAAGTGCTGTCATAAAGAAAGGCCAGGAGTGTATTATGTACCCCATCTTTTTCTCTATGTTCTTTTGTTCAGCAATTACTTTAAGTTGTTTCAGTATGTGTTCATCAGTTATAAGCGTCCGTTTAGCATCCCATTCTACGCTCTTTAACCAAACGTCATAGCTTAAATCATTTTTCATATGTGTATGAATATTGATTAAAGCATGTTTTCTTAAGTCTTCAATTATTTCAGTATTATCTGTTACAGATGTATCGCTGCCGCTGGCCATATTTTATACAGTGATTTAATCTCAATACAAAACTATTTTCTATATTAAGATTAATTGCATGAATTACACAAATATTATTGTATATGGAATATAATTTCAACTTAAACGATCTCAGCAGTGTGCCTCCAATTTGTGGGGATATTTATGGGATAATAATAGTAAACAGATGAGAATTGCCCACGATTTTCAAATAACATGAATATGCAATACAATATGGTAATTTAAAACAAACATTTCCTAATGACTAAGACGTAGTTTAAGTCTAAAGCATTAGGTGTCAAGATTGATTTACGACCCTTTCTTTACAGAGAATGTGAAAGTTTCACAGGGAGACAGAGCATTCCTTAGAGTTGCAGTGTGAAGTTATAAAAAAAAAAAACTTTAGCTGGCAGGGTAACCCTTTCAATGCTGGCAGTTTAGAAATAACCCTTGCAATGCTGGCTAGACCTCCTAAGTAGTTAAGATCTACTCCTATGTAATATTAAATAAATAACATTTAACCAGTCATCAACCATTTCAACATTTCCTTGCATCCAATGAGAAAATCTACTATGTTCTATAAGCTGATATTTTAATTAATTTGTCTAAACAGATATTTTATCTTATTTATAGCAAATCAACACAGCTGGATAATATCACGATATTCTAATATGTGATTAATCACATAAATACATTATTATTGTTTTTATCTGCAGAATAAAAAGCTTAATTATGTATTTCTTATTTAGCTAAGATTTCTAAATCGAAATCTGATCGTGAATTATTCAGTCATATATCATGCTATTAATTTTAATTAATTTTAATTAATTAATTAAATGTCTGTATATTTACCAGTTAAGTAGATATTTTCTCATCAGATATCCTCAGGTAGCTAAATGTCATAGATCTCTTTCTCTGCATGGAGTGTGAGAGTTTCTTGGTTACTCTGGTCGCCCGATTCTGCCTGGATCTCTCTGAATCCCCAGAGTGTCGTAATGTCTCTCTCTTCAATCTTTTAATCTCCTTCCAATCTCTCTCTTCCCTTGTCTTAACTTTTTAAAGGGAAAAATTCCTTAGGTGATAGCCAATCACAAATGTGGGGTGTGGTTGCCTTCTAGGTAACCAATTTAATATTCAGACTCTAGATGGCAGTATTGTTCCACTACACATACCTATCCAGGAAAGAGTTAACTTTTCCTGGTGGCTATTTTTGACGTCATTTATGTTATCTTTATGGTGGCTATAACTTAAATCTTCTGTCAGATCAAAAGAATTTCTTCAGACTATGCGTCTGCAAATTCTGCTATAATTCCTAAAATTGATAGTTTGTGAACTAAGTTTCACCTTAAACTATAATGGGACGTTGTACAATATCGAAAGTCAAATTTAATTGTTTAATCTCCTCTGTCACCTAAGTCTGGGAATAGAATTTATTATATTCCATTAGTAATTAGACAGTCTGTCCACCCCCATTCTCAATGTCTTATCTATTTGGTTTGGTTATATACACATTCCATTCAGCTTGGGCAAAGCAGTCAGTTTCAGAGAAAGGATAGAAATTTTGTGTCTCAAGTTAACTTGAAGATACAAAATGGATACAAAATGGAGTCTGGTCTATTTAGCAATGACTTCAGAATATACACTTTGTATTTCTATCATAGCACTGACAGGACGAACAGACACGTAGTTGTAACCAGACAAGTTGGACACACAGGAACAGAGGGGTTGAGGGCCCTGCTCAATGAGCTTGCATGCTAGAGGGAGTGGGGTAAAGTGACACAAAGGTAAGGATAGTATTAGACTAATGACAGTTGCAAGAGAGGAATCAGTCGGGAGCTATTAACAGTTTAATTGATACGCTTTTATGAAGAAGTGGGTTTTTAATGATTTTTTAAAGGAGTGGAGACTGGGTGAGCATCTAATGGAGGAGTGAGTTCCACAGGAACAGTGCAGCGCTCGAAAAGTCTTGAAGGCGAGCATCAGAGGTGGGAGTACGGACAGAAGATAGACGTAATCTTCAGCAGAGAGTAAGGGCCTAGACGGGACATACTTGTGTATAAGTGTCACAACTACTAGTGTGGTCCAGCACGCAGAAACTATGTAAACATATACATATACAAGGATAGGGAAATAAAAGGACAGAGCGTAAACCGAACCTTAGAATGGCCGGACTAATACGCTAGAGACAGAGAATGGTCAAAGTGAAAGCCGAGGTCAGGGAAGCCAGAAAATACACAATACCGTAAACACAAGCCAAGTCAGGGAAACCAGAATTCAGAATAACCAGGGAAAAGCCAAGATCAGGATACCAGGAAATCAGATACACGAATATAGAGCACTCTCAGGAAACGGAAACCACGACAGGGCAAGGTACTGGGGTGAGTTAGGGATTTAAATATCCCTCTCTATGCTCTGACCTCTGGCGACCTCTGACCCCAAAACATGCGTGTGCGTTGACGTTGTGACGTCACGCACACGTTAGTATAATTTTCGGGGGCGGAGCTAGAGATGGACGCGACCACACAGTCGGCGCCATCTTGGATTTGGGAGCGATGCCCGGAAGACCTTGGGTAGTGGTTTGCCGGCTCGTCAACGAGCAGGTAAGCTCGTGTTGTCGGCGAGGCTGTGCCGGTCGGCCACGGCCGTGTGACTCGGCGGGCCGGCGACCGCAACAGTACCCCCCACTCGAAGACCGCACACCGGGCAGGAAGGACCCGGCTTAAGAGGAAAGCGGTTGTGAAACGACTGGACAACACTGGGCGCATGAACCCGGTCAGCAGGAACCCAACAACGTTCCTCGGGACCATAACCCTTCCAGTCAACAAGATAGGACAAGATCCCTCTGGACATTTTGGAATCCATTATAGAACGAACTTTGTACTCCTCCTGGTCACCCACTACCAAGGGCGGAGGAGGTGTGGATATCCTAGTGTATCAATTGCGAGTAAGGGGCTTGCGTAAAGATACATGAAATGTATTGGCAATCCTCATATGAGCAGGAAGTGCCAAGGAATAGGTCACTGGATTGATACGTCGGATGACTCGAAAAGGACCTATGTACCGAGGGGCAAATTACATGGAAGGAACCTTAAGTTTGATATGTTGTGTGGATAGCCACACCTTGTCACCTGGATGATAGACAGGATTGGCACCCTGTTTCTTGTCAGCTTGGACTTTCGCACGTATCGAAGCCTTTTGCAGAGCTGAATGAACGGAATCCCAAGTATCATGAATAGATTCTAAACGGGTGTTTAAAGCAGGAATAACCCTGATTTAGAAAGAATGGACTATGATTAGAAGATTCATGAGTTGCGTTGTTCCTGGCGAACTCAGCCATGGGTAAGAGTTCATACCAGTTAGACTGATTGGCATTGATAAAACAACGTAAATAGGATTCTAAAGACTGATTAGCCCTCTCTGCTGCTCCATTTGTTTGAGGATGATATGCTGACGAAAAGGAGAGTTCGATACCCAATTGTTTACAAAAGGAACGCCAAAACCTAGAAATAAATTGGGTACCGAAATATCTCTCTCAAGAATATCTGAACTAGATCTTGAGCAGATGGTAATTTTTTAAGCGGAATAAAATGTGCCATCTTCGAGAATCTATCAACGACCATAAGGACTGAATTTAACCCGTTTGAACTGGGTAGATCCACAATGAAATCCATGGCTAAATGGGTCCATGGAGCATTAGGTATTGGCAGTGGTTGTAACAGTCCAGGAGGAACTTTAGAAATGGCACATGTTAATGACCGTTTCAGCAGAAAAGGGTAAAAATCCGTTTAGGCGATAATCCCCTTTTCACAAAAAGGCACAGCTACTGTAAAAGCACCAAAACTCACGAATTGGATATAGGTGAATGCACCAAACTCCCGAACTGCATACAAGGGAATACGGTAGCACTCCAAACTCCCGAACTGGAACCTCACGAATTGTTGCTAGCAGACGAACAGGAAAAGCAGACATCAGCTTACACCCCTAGCAATCAATCTTCCAGCAGCATACAGTGAATCCCCCCAAGAACGAGACAAGGCTCCGTGTTGAAGGTCAAGCAGTGGTCTGTTTATTCAGGGCTACCTGCCCCTGTATTTATGCAGGTCTCCCACCTGGTGGACACTCCCCTAGGGGACCAGATGGAAGACTGAAACAGCAGACAGACATGTATCACTTTCGTACACACAGCCACAATACTTTCCCACAATGCATCTTGGTTTCCTCCTCCCTGCCCTGGAGATAATTAATGAAGTAATTCAATTATCTCCTAGGACAAAGGCCAGACTCCATTATGCACATGGTGACACAGAAACAGTATATCACTTTAAAATACATACAGACACATTTTATACATAAAACACAGACATGTAACATATCCCCAGATAGCTCAGGTCTGGGTGCACATTATTAGGTGAATGGCACCCAGATCACCCGAATACAGTTTAAGTGCCATGGAGCTAAAGTCTTTAATTTTATAACATGACAGGAGGCTTCGTATTTGCTTAAGTCTCTCTTTACTAGAACTCCACAGCAGCACAGAAAAAACAACCAATCAGAAAAAAGTTAGGTACTATAAAACTCCCATCCCCATGCATCATTTCCTCTTTCTTTGCTGCTCTGCAGACAGTACAGGTCAGAGTACCTCTGCCTCCTGCTTCTAGGGTGGCTTTGGGATTTATTATGATTTATTTAGGATATATATTTTTATATTTGTATATTTAGTCATGATGTTTTAACTTATTTATATATTATCTATTTTTGTATTTAGTTATCTTTATTAGGTTTGGGATTATATATATTTATTAGGTATATATTTTATGTTTATTGTATTTAGTCATAATCCTGATTTTGATATCATATTATATTGATTATTTATATTTTATGCTATGATCTTAGTTATAACCTTTATACTTTTCATATCTTTATTTACATATTATTTATATTCTTTTTCCGTTATATATTTATTATTTTGCTTCAGGATTATTACCCATTTTTGTTTTTTTTGCTCGTTCCCCCTGTGTCTTTGGGGATGTTTTTTCTTGACATGTGGTGGTTTTCGGGGGGGTCCCTTGGGATTCCTTTCTGTTTGCTTCCTCCCCTTCCCCCTATACCACTACCTAGCGCTCTTCTATTAGCCCCCCACGGGCTACAGGCGCACGTTCGGGTGTCAGGAGACTAGCCGTTTGGCTGCCTCCTCGGACAACCCGAGCTCCTGTGTGAGCCTGCCGGCGACCGGGGTTTCTCGCGTTCAGACGCGAGTACCCTGCGGCCGGGTCCTCTCACACACGTGGCCGCATCTCTGCGGCCGACTTCCTCATAGAGCGGCATGCATCGGACCGGCTAGAGGAGGGTAGCGCCTGCTCGCGGCCCCTCCTCCACACGCGGTGATCGGACCGCAGTCTCCTTTCCATGCACAGTGGCTTAATATATTAAGCCAGTTCTCTATAGGTAATTTTGGTTGGTGTATGAGTTAGTTTCAAGTTATTTTTATAATACATTTTATGCCTCTGCACTATCCTGTGTAATCCGTTTTTCATCCATTACACAGCTCATGCAGAGTCAGCTTGACAGGGGGATCAGGGGTCAACATGCTTTGGGTTCCCCTATCCTTGGATTTGTAATAAAACCATACACATGTGATGACCTCTATAGTGCACAATTGATCATGTGGGCTTAGATGCATATCCTGGTGCATCGGTATACACGCCCCTGATACATCTCTGGAGTCAGAGATGAGGCTATTTGGGAGGATACCCACTGTCCATGGCAATTATAAAAAGCTAATGAGACCTGGCTTTGGCTCAAAATGGTATTCAAGACCAGTCCATGCTGACACTATTTCTATCCTATCAGGTTCTGTGGCTAGTAGAGTTGGAAGGTGGTGCCTTCCAAGCTCAATAAGAGGGTACACTGAGTTGGCAATTGTTTTACCTCACTCCTGAATATATACCACAGGTACGATAACCTTCAGGTGGCAGGCTGAAGATACAGGATTTTGATGAAGAAACCTCAGCATATTAATGTGCATGACTTATTCACAGTTCAAATGAATTGCTCTATATATCATTATTTACTGGCCACTATATCTCTGGCTCATTTTCAGCCTATAACCATTTCCGCTGGAATACCACATATGCCTGCTGGACATTTCGGGACTACTAGTCCCAATTATACGTTATTGACACGGTATTACGCTTTCTAATAGGGTTGGCACCTGGGAATCCTGTGTCACAGGACACCCTGAAGATTGACATGTATTTAAGGGACTGTGCCAAATGCAGGGGTCCCTTATTACTCATTTAGGCGCAACCGGGATTGGCCTGCTCTGTATGTACCCTTTGATGGGCCTGCTATGTCTGTGCCCCATTGATTGGCCTGCTATGTCTGTGCCCCATTGATTGGCCTGCTATGTCTGTGCCCCATTGATTGGCCTGCTATGTCTGTGCCCATAAGAACGGCCTGCTATGTCTGTGCCCATAAGAACGGCCTGCTATGTCTGTGCCCATAAGAACGGCCTGCTATGTCTGTGCCCATAAGAACGGCCTGCTATGTCTGTGCCCATAAGAACGGCCTGCTGTGTCTGTGCCCATAAGAACGGCCTGCTGTGTCTGTGCCCATAAGATTGGCCTGCTGTGTCTGTGCCCATAAGATTGGCCTGCTGTGTCTGTGCCCAGAAGACTGGCCTGCTGTGTCTGTGCCCATAAGACTGGCCTGCTGTGTCTGTGCCCATAAGATTGGCCTGCTGTGTCTGTGCCCATAAGATTGGCCGGCTGTGCCTGTGCCCATAAGAATGGCCTGCCATGCCTGTGCCCATAAGAACGGCCTGCTATGCCTGTGCCCATAAGAACGGCCTGCTATGCCTGTGCCCATAAGAACGGCCTGCTATGCCTGTGCCCATAAGAACGGCCTGCTATGCCTGTGCCCATGAGAACGGCCTGCTATGCCTGTGCCCATTAAAACGGCCTGCTATGTCTGTGCCCCATTGAATAGCCTGCCATGTCGGTGCCTATTTAAATGGCCGGCTATGTCTGTGACTATTTGCTTGGCTAACCTTTCTGTGTCCTTCGTTTGACCTGCGGAGCCTATGCCCTAATGACAGGCCTACGCTATTGGTACCGAACCCCTTTTGGCCGGATGCCTGGGGTAATATCACTGAGGAAAACCCAGTGCACACCAGTGTCATGGAGATAGGCAGGTGTCCAGGCAAACACCATTGCCATAGTGTTCAAGAGGGCACCAGTATACGGCCATCTGAATATGGTGGCAAGGGTGAAGGCCCTAAACCTCATGCCTGAAGGGCAAAGTTTCTTATGAAGACCCCGGACACATCCACGGTTTACTCAAAACCGACGACGGCACATCTCCAAGGAGAACTTCGCACCGGCAGGGACCGGTATTCAGACTCCTTCAGGAGAAAGCGGTGTTTTTTCCTTGTCTTTACCATCTACTCTGTATATGCCTCCCGGAGTCCTTATAGGTTCGGTAGTTTTTTCCTGCGTTAGGTTAGCTCCTGGCCCTGTCCAGTGGGATTTACTTTTCTTACCTTCCGGCCTGCTGTTTACATTCTACCCGAGATGGAATGGGTGTATTTTCTCTTGTCTAGGTTTATTGTTGCTTTTTTTGTTTTTTCGTGACTTCCTTTTCCTATTCGCTCGGGTCGTCGTGAGGCCTGACTGGGCCTCCTCCGACCTCCCGGGCACTCGTGGATTGCGGAGAACGTCTCCAGCTTTCCTCGGACTACCAGCAGCCTACCAGGACCCCGCGCGCGCGCACGGGATCCTGATAGTCGGTTGATAGTTTTCCATTCCTTGTTTCCCAGATTGCCCTCAGCCTTATGCTGACATTTATAATTTGGTGCGCCCTACAGTTTTGGTCACCCTGAATCTCTAGGGACTCTAGTTTGCACCACGGGAGGGTGCGGCCCTCCATCACCTCGATCCGAGTATATTTATTTTCAGGAACAGAGGACGAATCCTCTCGTACGGAACCGGATACTGTTTTGTTATTAGAGGGCGCAGCCCCTCACTCGTCCTCATCCAGATACTGGGCTGGATACAGAGGACAAGTCGGGTGGACCCATTCTCATAGAGAGAACCGGTCTCGGATGTAGACTCTGCTGTTGGTTACTAACGGGTGCGGCCCGCTCAGGCTAGCAGCCGGACGCTCGCGCGATATGCGATCAAAGTAGTAGAGAACGCGGCTCTTTCATACACTCGAAGCTCTACAGTACCTCCAATTTGTTCATCACACAGGCTTTTGCCTGTGCAAGACATTGATGACTACATAGAGGGGCGTCCCTCCGGAATTCAATTAGAGCTGACATCCACGCTACTGACTTCGTTCTAGAGGACTGCCTGGTCATGCAAGTATTAGATGTTTAGACTAGATCCCTCTATGTGGATCTCCTGTGATGGATCTACTGGATCCGGGCCGCTGTAAAACACACAAGGAATACTCAGAGGTATGACGGGGGGAGTCTCCCATTTATTTACACACACTCCTGGAGATGGTACGCTAACGGATGGTCCTCCGTTTTTTTGAGAGTGCAGGTTTTTTGGCATATTCTGCACCGTATAATACAGAGTTTGCTTTCTGTTTTGGATATCCAGACCTTTACGAGCAAACTGAGCAGACAGTTTCTCCCATGTCAAGATGTCAGGAGATACGGAGACCTTCATGGAGCAAACAGGCACTGCCTTGCTTGGGTAACAACATTAAGGAAGGCCTATTGCCCAGTCTGAAGGTAAAACCGTACGTATGGGTCACATGGTAAATCAGGAATCCCCGGTTGTCTTGACTTCTCCGTTCTTTACGATCTTGGGATAAGATGGCATGACTGCCCCGTCTCTTCGGAGCGCATACCTGGTGAACATGGTTCGGAGATGGAGGACCCTTCGTCTATACTCTATTCATCCCTCACGGGAGCCGTCTGTTTTTGGATTCGCGCTAACCTCCTTTTTCAACTACCGTCGAGGAGATCTACGAGACTTTACAGAGGTACCTGGTGTGCCCCGACTCCTACAGACATCTTTCACTCTTTGATGAGGGCATTGCTGGATGGAAATCTGCGTTCCGGTTGGCTTTTCCCCTTCCTTTGAAGGTTTCCAGGATTCACTATTCCCAGTATAGTCGACCACCGTCCTTCCGCACAAGTTCAGTTCGGAACCCTGAATGGACGTCCTTTGGAGTCTTTCTCTACTGCGTCCGAGGTTTACACAGCCCATTTGGAATCTTAAAATCACTTAGAATACGGCTAGTTTGGCCACACTCTTGCCTGCATTATGAATTTATCCTCGGATGAGACATCTCACCGGGTAGGACAGGAAGGAACGAAAGATCCTCCTCGGTTTCTAGTGCGATTTTGGTAGTGGACTTGGGCGCATTCCTTGAGATTGGAGATCTACCTGCAAGGCCACATCGCCAAATGTCCCTGACACAATCGGAGGAGCCGCCTTACGGATCATGAGTTGAGACATGGTGACAGTTTCTTCTCGCGTCCCCAAGTCCGAACTTGACCTTCGATATTACAGCTACAGGAATGTGGCTGATAGGTCAGCTTGCCAGCTCATGGACCGGCTGCTAGGAAACAAATCGCAACCACATACAATGGATTTACCAGTGGATGGTACTTTTTTCCGTAATTGAGATCCTTCGTCGGCTGGCATTTTGTTTGATCCGTCTACTGTCAGTTATCGTACTTGGAATGTCCAATTAGGATTACGCTGGTATTTCCTGGAATAGATACCAGCGACACAAACAGTGTTGGATTGGTGAATTGAGCTTTGAAACAGCAAATACGAAGCCTCCTGTCATGTTATAAAATTGTAGATTATGCTAGCTTTAGTGTACCTATAATCTTAATTTTATTAATGACAGGAGGCGAGTATTTCCCACCCATTCTTGTCCCTCCCTTGTTTAATGTTATAGTTTAGATTATCAGGTACGTATGCAACTCTGTTTGTTGTCTCTGATACCTGTCGCTTGTTCCTTATGTCTGTGTTTCTTTTCATAAGTAGGGTTGGGATATCTACATATTAAGGTTAATTTTGGTTGCTACATTGGGTACCTACATGTTTATTCTGAGTACATTTCATTGGATAATCAACCTGTTCGATTCTGTTTTTTTCTCGTTTCAGTTTACAGTCCATCAACACTATCTAGTTTGACAGTTACTCTTGGATGGTGGACATCGTTATATTCATCGTATCTAGGACTTAGTTTCTTCCCCATGATGTTCTCTGCCTTTTATTCTGTTTTGTCGCAGCTTGAAAGAGGAAATGATGCATGGGGATGGGAGTTTTATAGTACCTAACTTTTTTCTGATTGGTTGTTTTTTCTGTGCTGCTGTGGAGTTCTAGTAAAGAGAGACTTAAGCAAATACTCGCCTCCTGTCATTAATAAAATTAAGATTATAGGTACACTAAAGCTAGCATAATCTACAATTATACGAACAGGCTCCATGGCATGGCTATCTGGTTTACTACAGTTCACATAAAACATAAAATACCGAATTTCCCTGCATTCACCAAATTCATACGAATGAGAACCAGGGGCTGGAGGTTCAGCGGTGCCTGCACGGAAAAGTGTCCGATTTTGATGCATGAAAGCCGGGTAGAAAAGTGCTGGCTGCCTGGGGAGCTCCAGAACAGCGCCACCTAGCGGCCGCTAAGTGTAACAGCGGCCACACAGTTAACAGGCAATTAAGCTGCGGTTAACCGCAGCTTCAGGGAGGTAAATTGGCAGCACACTCCAGCTTCTGGGTGGCCAATTAACAACGCCGGCCGGCTTCCCACGGCTCTGGGGAGGTTGGTGAACGGCTGTTTGTTCGGTAGATGAAATCTACCGAACTGCTGTGCAGAAAGGGAGAAATAAATCCTTCTGCACAGTAAAATTAACCCTTTAGCTGCCGGTCCATAGTCCAGAGGCAGCAGGCGGGCAACCAGGCTCCTCCAATACAATGTGGCGAGATTGGTTTCATCACATCTCTCCCCCTTTCCAAAAAGACTAACAGGGTACCTGACCTCCTGCCGGTCAGTGCCCTTGTTAGTCCAGCAACCCACCCACAAAGCAGAAAAAACAATACAGCCCACCCACAATAAATGGTTACTACACCTGGGTAGAGGAGAAGTTTGTCCATGTCCAGGTGCCTCACCACGGCTGTGTAGGGGACTGGTAGTCTGCCTTGGTGGGTTGCTGAGTGGGCAGAGACCAGCGGTACTCTGTCCTGGTGCCAGCACTACCACCGGAGTAGTCTGGTTGGAGCCTGGTTGCTGGAGACGGACTGTCTCCCCCTTAGTTGCATAGCTCTGCTGCGGAATGGGGAGACCGGCTGTCTCCCCCTTGGATACACAGCTCTGTCGTGGGGGGTAGGACCGACCATCCCTACCCCCTGTGTGGTAAGTGCAGAGACCACGGTCCCATCTGCACCGGTGGGGGGCTTACAGTCTCCCCCTGGTACATTAAACTGCCGCTCTGGAGAGGGGGTAACAAGCTCCTCTCCCGATAGAACACTCTGCCCATTGATGATCCGCCGCTGGGGAGAGGTGGTAACAATCTCCTCTCCCATACATACTTCTAGTTTTTGCGGAGGGAGACCGACTGTCTCTCCTCCCAATACAGAGTCCTGCTGCTGGGGAAAGGAGACTGGGCTCTCTATTCCCTGCTGGATACTCTGCCGCTGGGGACTGGAGACTGGGCTCCCGATTCCCAACAAATAACACTGCCGCTGGAGAATGGAGACTGGGCTCCCAATTCCCGAAAAATCACGCTGCCGCTGGGGAGGGAGGACACTGCTCTCCTCTCCCTGCTCTTCACACTGCCTTCCTGGCAAATCACTCTGCTGCTGGGGGGCAGGAACAACTACCTCTGCCCCCTGTAACCCCAGTGGTTGTAACAGTCCAGGAGGAACTTTAGAAATGGCACATGTTAATGACCGTTTCAGCAGAAAAGGGTAAAAATCCGTTTAGGCGATAATCCCCTTTTCACAAAAAGGCACAGCTACTGTAAAAGCACCAAAACTCATGAATTGGATATAGGTGAATGCACCAAACTCCCGAACTGCATACAAGGGAATACGGTAGCACTCCAAACTCCCGAACTGGAACCTCACGAATTGCTGCTAGCAGACGAACAGGAAAAGCAGACATCAGCTTACACCCCTAGCAATCAATCTTCCAGCAGCATACAGTGAATCCCCCCAAGAACGAGACAAGGCTCCGTGTTGAAGGTCAAGCAGTGGTCTGTTTATTCAGGGCTACCTGCCCCTGTATTTATGCAGGTCTCCCACCTGGTGGACACTCCCCTAGGGGACCAGATGGAAGACTGAAACAGCAGACAGACATGTATCACTTTCGTACACACAGCCACAATACTTTCCCACAATGCATCTTGGTTTCCTCCTCCCTGCCCTGGAGATAATTAATGAAGTAATTCAATTATCTCCTAGGACAAAGGCCAGACTCCATTATGCACATGGTGACACAGAAACAGTATATCACTTTAAAATACATACAGACACATTTTATACATAAAACACAGACATGTAACATATCCCCAGATAGCTCAGGTCTGGGTGCACATTATTAGGTGAATGGCACCCAGATCACCCGAATACAGTTTAAGTGCCATGGAGCTAAAGTCTTTAATTATACGAACAGGCTCCATGGCATGGCTATCTGGTTTACTACAGTTCACATAAAACATAAAATACCGAATTTCCCTGCATTCACCAAATTCATACGAATGAGAACCAGGGGCTGGAGGTTCAGCGGTGCCTGCACGGAAAAGTGTCCGATTTTGATGCATGAAAGCCGGGTAGAAAAGTGCTGGCTGCCTGGGGAGCTCCAGAACAGCGCCACCTAGCGGCCGCTAAGTGTAACAGCGGCCACACAGTTAACAGGCAATTAAGCTGCGGTTAACCGCAGCTTCAGGGAGGTAAATTGGCAGCACACTCCAGCTTCTGGGTGGCCAATTAACAACGCCGGCCGGCTTCCCACGGCTCTGGGGAGGTTGGTGAACGGCTGTTTGTTCGGTAGATGAAATCTACCGAACTGCTGTGCAGAAAGGGAGAAATAAATCCTTCTGCACAGTAAAATTAACCCTTTAGCTGCCGGTCCATAGTCCAGAGGCAGCAGGCGGGCAACCAGACTCCTCCAATACAATGTGGCGAGATTGGTTTCATCACATCTCTCCCCCTTTCCAAAAAGACTAACAGGGTACCTGACCTCCTGCCGGTCAGTGCCCTTGTTAGTCCAGCAACCCACCCACAAAGCAGAAAAAACAATACAGCCCACCCACAATAAATGGTTACTACACCTGGGTAGAGGAGAAGTTTGTCCATGTCCAGGTGCCTCACCACGGCTGTGTAGGGGACTGGTAGTCTGCCTTGGTGGGTTGCTGAGTGGGCAGAGACCAGCGGTACTCTGTCCTGGTGCCAGCACTACCACCGGAGTAGTCTGGTTGGAGCCTGGTTGCTGGAGACGGACTGTCTCCCCCTTAGTTGCATAGCTCTGCTGCGGAATGGGGAGACCGGCTGTCTCCCCCTTGGATACACAGCTCTGTCGTGGGGGGTAGGACCGACCATCCCTACCCCCTGTGTGGTAAGTGCAGAGACCACGGTCCCATCTGCACCGGTGGGGGGCTTACAGTCTCCCCCTGGTACATTAAACTGCCGCTCTGGAGAGGGGGTAACAAGCTCCTCTCCCGATAGAACACTCTGCCCATTGATGATCCGCCGCTGGGGAGAGGTGGTAACAATCTCCTCTCCCATACATACTTCTAGTTTTTGCGGAGGGAGACCGACTGTCTCTCCTCCCAATACAGAGTCCTGCTGCTGGGGAAAGGAGACTGGGCTCTCTATTCCCTGCTGGATACTCTGCCGCTGGGGACTGGAGACTGGGCTCCCGATTCCCAACAAATAACACTGCCGCTGGAGAATGGAGACTGGGCTCCCAATTCCCGAAAAATCACGCTGCCGCTGGGGAGGGAGGACACTGCTCTCCTCTCCCTGCTCTTCACACTGCCTTCCTGGCAAATCACTCTGCTGCTGGGGGGCAGGAACAACTACCTCTGCCCCCTGTAACTCAGCCTGCCGCTGGGGAGGGAGGACACTGCTCTCCTCTCCCTGTACTTCACATTGCCCTCCTGGCATATCACTCTGCTGCTGGGGGGCAGGAACAACTACCTCTGCCCCCTGTAACTCAGCCTGCTGCTGGGGAGGGAGGAGGCTGCTCTCCTCTCCCTGCACTTCACATTGCCCTCCTGGCATATCACTCTGCTGCTGGGGGGCAGGAACAACTACCTCTGCCCCCTCTAACTCAGCCTGCCGCTGGGGAGGGAGGACACTGCTCTCCTCTCCCTGAACTTTACACTGCCGCTGGGGAATGGAGACTGGGCTCCCAATTCCCTGCAGGACCGGTGGAGAGACCTCGGTCCCATCTCCACTGGCCACCTGGGGTTCTTCCCATTAAAACTGTACCATCTCGTCCCCTCTGAATGGGTCTGGCTCTGGGTCTGTCCTGCTGCTCTCCTGCTGAGCCTTCTCATAATATTGGAACAGCTGCTGGTAGCCCTGTTCTAGCTCCATCTCCCGGGTCACCAGGTGGACCAGGTCTTGCTCAATTTCATGAGTGTCATCCCAGTCATACCTGCTCTCCCTCCACCCCAAGAGATCACTGAACCAGTCTTGTGTAGGGCTCCCAAATTCAAGCTCTGAAAAGGACCCCCATAACAAGCCAGGACCATCAAACTCCTCTCCCTCTGGCTGGTCATGCTCGGCTGTCCAGGGCAGGTACTGTGCAACATACCACCAAAGCGCCTGGTAGGCATCCTCCAGCCACATCTCCTGCCATACCCGGAGCTCCAATTGTTTTACCCATTCCTCCCTGGGCTGCTCTCCCAGGAAGGGCATCCGCAGGGCTAGTCGCTTCTGCAAACGCTGATCTTCCTTGTAAGTCTCTTACCCTGTTGGTATTCCACAATGCCCAGTGCCTGGTACCAGATGCCTTTACGGACTGCATCTCGGTCCTCCATGGCACCCTCATCGAACTCCACTGCTGGTTCCATGCTGGTGCTGTCAGGGTCGCTGTACTCAGACATGCGTTGCCCTCAAATTGTAAAATCCAGAGCAATGGTGTCTCCTGTAGCTGTCCTTCTGGCTGTAGGAACGTTCCCGCCGCTTGCCACCAATTGTTATGGACCGTTTTAGCATAAAAGGGGAAAAATCCGTTTAGGCGATAATCCCCTTTTCACAAAAAGGCACAGCTACTGTAAAAGCACCAAAACTCACGAATTGGATATAGGTGAATGCACCAAACTCCCGAACTGCATACAAGGGAATAAGGTAGCACTCCAAACTCCCGAACTGGAACCTCACGAATTGCTGCTAGCAGACGAACAGGAAAAGCTCCCAAGCGGCTTACACTCCTGGCAGTCAGTCCCTATCAGCATACAGTGAATCCCCCCAAGAACGAGACAAGGCTCCGTGTTGAAGGTCAAGCAGTGGTCTGTTTATTCAGGGCTACCTGCCCCTGTATTTATGCAGGTCTCCCACCTGGTGGACACTCCCCTAGGGGACCAGACGGAAGACTGAAACAGCAGACAGACATGTATCACTTTCGTACACACAGCCACAATACTTTCCCACAATGCATCTTGGTTTCCTCCTCCCTGCCCTGGAGATAATTAATGAAGTAATTCAATTATCTCCTAGGACAAAGGCCAGACTCCGTTATGCACATGGTGACACAGAAACAGTATATCACTTTAAAATACATACAGACACATTTTATACATAAAACACAGACATGTAACATATCCCCAGATAGCTCAGGTCTGGGTGCACATTATTAGGTGAATGGCACCCAGATCACCCGAATACAGTTTAAGTGCCATGGAGCTAAAGTCTTTAATTATACGAACAGGCTCCATGGCATGGCTATCTGGGTTACTACAGTTCACATAAAACATAAAATACCGAATTTCCCTGCATTCACCAAATTCATACGAATGAGAACCAGGGGCTGGAGGTTCAGCGGTGCCTGCACGGAAAAGTGTCCGATTTTGATGCATGAAAGCCGGGCAGAAAAGTGCTGGCTGCCCGGGGAGCTCCAGAACAGCGCCACCTAGCGGCCGCTAAGTGTGACAGCGGCCACACAGTTAACAGGCAATTAAGCTGCGGTTAACTGCAGCTTCAGGGAGGTAAATTGGCAGCACACTCCAGCTTCTGGGTGGCCAATTAACAACGCCGGCCGGCTTCCCACGGCTCTGGGGAGGTTGGTGAACGGCTGTTTGTTCGGTAGATGAAATCTACCGAACTGCTGTGCAGAAAGGGAGAAATAAATCCTTCTGCACAGTAAAATTAACCCTTAAGCTGCCGGTCCATAGTCCAGAGGCAGCAGGCGGGCAACCAGGCTCCTCCAATACAATGTGGCGAGATTGGTTTCGTCACATACTCCTCTAAACAAAGGTTTTCTTGGGGGGATAAAGCATAAACTCCTCCCTTAGTACCTGGTAATAAATTTATGGCACAATCATAGGGTCTATGTGGAGGCAACCCCTCCGACTGGGCCTTGTTGAACACCTCCTTCAAATCCAAATACTGCGGCGGTATCTGTGTGGTCAGGGGAGGTGCATTGGGAACATTGATGGTACCAATTGGTTGTGGGATCTGCTTTAAGCAAACACCTTTGCATCTGTCACCCCAACTCACAATCTCTCCTTCAACCCAATCTAAACGTGGATTGTGTTTCAGAAGCCAAGGGAAACCGAGTATTATCGGACATGTAGGGGAAGTTATGATTTGAAAAACCATCTCTTCAGACTGAAGAATGCCCATTGAGACAGTGATTAGCAGAGCTTCGTGTGTGATGAAAGGCTGGGTAAGAGGCCTTCCATCAATGGCCTCGACTGCTTCAGGTCTCTCTTTCTGTCTTAAGGGCAGAATATACTTTGCAGAGAATTCTTTGTCTAGGAAATTCTCTGCTGCCCCAGAGTCAATCATAGCCTCACACTGTACAACGGTTTTATTAAAAGACAAGGTAACTCTGACAAGGAAACGGTTCTTAGTCAATTTAGGGGACATATACATCACACCTAAGGTCGGTCCCCATACGTGCCTTAGGTGTGCAAGTTTTCCGGCCGAACCGGACATGAAAATCTTTGATGCCCCTTCTTGCCGCAATACATACATAACCCTTCATTACGTCTGTGTTGTCTCTCTGCCTCAGTGAGTTTAGCAATACCTAATTGCATGGGTTCAGGTTCTGGAGGAGGTGCTTGGCTAATCACCACTGGGTTAGAGAAACTAGGGGCTATGGACAAGTTAGGACGTCTATTACGTTTGTTTTTCTCTCTTTCTCTGAGCCTGTTATCGATATCTATCATGTATGCAATAAACTCATTGAGATTAACCGGAAGGTCTCTAGCTGCGGTCTCATCCTGTATACTCTCAGCTAGACCTTCAGAGAAGGCAGCCACCAAACCACTATGGGTCCAGTCAACCTCGGATGCCAGTGTTCTGAACTCTATGGCGTAATCGGCTACAGAGCGACTGCCTTGTTTTATCCTCATAAGGGCTTTGGCAGCGTTCTTTTCTCTGCCTTTAGGTTCAAAAGTAGCCTTAAATGCTGTGAGGAAGATACTGTAATCACGGGCTACTGCATTTCCACTCTCCCATAAGGGGTTAGCCCAGGTTAAGGCCTTTCCTGTTAATTGGTCCATCAGATAGCCAATTTTTTTCAGATAGCCAATTTTTGATCTATCTGTAGGGAATGAACCTGGGGAAGCTTCGAAGTGGTACTCAATTTGGTTTAAAAAAACTCTAAATTCTTTTGAATCACCTCCATAACGAGAGGGAGGTGAAAGGGTTATGGACGGTGGTTTATGTGGCACGGGAACTGTGGTGGAATCTCGGTAAAAATAAATTTAGTAGGCCGAGATTACCACGTGGCATGTGTACGTGCAGATACTGGTGTATCGGTCGGTTGGTTGCACGTGGCAAAGATACAATCAGTAGTGTACGGAGCATGTGCGAGAATACCGGATGTAGTATTCCCCTCCTCCATTGTGCTGGGCAAGCCATGCAGTCAAACAGGAAGTTAGTTCTTATTCGATTGATTGGGTAAGAGAATGTGTGGGTGGAGCTTATTATGGGAGGAGTTACATGCTTATATAAGGAGCCTACACTATTGTCCGGGGCTCAGAACTTGTTGTATTTTGGTGACATTAGTCCCTCTGAGTCCCGATCGGTGAACCGAATAAAGAATCTCTTCCTTCCTGAAGAAACCTGTGTCCATCTCTCTGTGCTTGGCTTCCGTCAGTTTCTCCGGTATCATTTGGTGCATTGGCCGGGAAGCTCATCGTTCAACGGTAGCTGAGAAGCAGAGGCGTGAGACGGTCTATCTTTGCCCACGTTCTCTACGGCTGCACCCCTGAACTTCTGCGTGGACCTCCCTTCGTCTCGGCGCCACTGGTTTGTTGTCCAGGAGATCATCGGCCTCCACGTAGTAAGCGCTGGGGTGTCCCCGTCGATGAGTGTGAACTCAGGTTCAGGAACGAGGAGGTAAGACGACCGCTGTTTTAGACGGCGGACCCACTAGGGGTATTGGATACCGATTGTGCGGTAGGCCCATAAGGGGTTATTTGGAATCTGCCCCCTCCAGTGGAGGGAAGGAGCGAAGGCGCACCGCTCAATTAAACGCCCTTTAGTAAGCCCGTTTAATTTTGGTTTGGAGTCAGGTGGGGTTCTGGTGTAAATACCCCTAGCCGGACACCGGTGTCTTGTCTAGACTAGCGTTCTAGGGTGTATATTTCGTTCGCTAGGGCGGAGGGACCGGGAGACTAAGCGGCGCCTGTGTAAATTCGGTCCGCTAGATCTCAACCTATCTTGGCTAAGTGGGAAGGCGTGTAAATTTGGAACCCACTAGACTATTGATAGAGTAGATAGACTAAGAGAGTACTGTTGTAAATTCCGCCCTCTAGTTCGCTATATGTGGTGCTTGGGCAGTGTGGCTAACCAAAACGTATGTAGATAGTTTTAGGTAGTCCATCAAGGTACTGGCCAATAGATTAGTTGGGAATTGTATATTTGTTAAAGATTGTTGTAGTAGCGTGTATATCTTGCTAGATAGCGTGAGCTCTGCCGTCTAGCGAGAGTGTGAATAGTGTGTAATTGTATTATAGCGCACGGTACCATAACCATGTATAATTTTACTGACACTGTAAATAAGTACTAATAATTGTCGTCTATGTTGCATGTTTAACACCATAACCACTACTAATTGTACTGTGACTTTAAATTGTACTTTAACCTATGCTAACCGTACTGTAACTACTGTTTGTAAAGACGATGTAACTGGGGTATGTTATAGACGGGTAATTCAAATATAGGAAATTATAGCGTGGGTGACCGTATAGTTTCGCCAAAGGGCACAGTATTAGTTACTTAGCGACTGGTGTAACAGCTGTGTGTGTACGGGAATTCCCTGAGTTTTTTTTTTTTGTGTGCGTTTCACTTAGTAACTGTACCACGTGGTGCTGTTGCCGAGTGTCAGGGTACCTGTTGTCTCTACCTCTGTGGAGGTGAGACACTTGGACGTTCTTCCTCGCAAAAGGGTTGAATCACTCGTTCCTCGCGGTTCCCTCGGTCGTTTACACGCCGGCCGCGAGGGATCCACTTCCTTTTATGACGCGGCGTTCAGTAGCCGACGTCATGACGACAACCCAACCCGATCTGTCAATCAAGCCCGAATGAGGATTCGTCGGGGGCGTGATTACCTGTTTGGAACCAGGGTATAAAATAGGGCTTTCTACATTTGTTCATTGCCCTGTCGTGGTTCTAGCTTGTCTAGTCACTCAGTGCTCTTGTATTCTGTTAGTTTCTTTGGTTTTGACCCGGCTTGTCTGTTCTACCTCGTTTACCTCTATTACCCTTTGACTCGGCTTGTCTCTCGCTTACCTGCTCTCTCGTTCCCTCGACCTCGGCTTGTCTCTAGACCATTCTTTACTTACTACTTACGTTAGTCCGGCCATTCTAAGGTCTGGTATACGTACCCTGTACCTGTTTGTACTCTGCGTGTTGGATCCCTGTCCCGATCCTGACATTACGACAGGGCCAATGGATCCTGCAGGTACAAACACTCAGGTTGGTCCTTCCGATTCTAGATTTGATGCCATGGATCACAGAATGGACCAGATGGCTCTAGCGCTGCAAGCTTTATTATCTCGATCTAGTAATCCACCGGAAGAGATGCGAGCCACGTCCATCTCCCCTGCAAGTTCAGGTCTAGAAGTAGCCACTGTAGGTGCTTCTTCCCGTATTACACCTCCTGTACGTTATGGTGGTTCTCCGGAGAAGTGCCGTGGTTTCTTAAACCAAATTGGTATTCATTTTGAATTACAACCTCGCTCTTACCCTACAGATAGGGCAAAGGTTGGATTCATTATCACACTCCTCATTGATAAGGCTCTGAGATGGGCCAATCCTCTGTGGGAGAATGATAACCCGTTAGTCTATAATTATAATGCCTTTGTCGCTGCTTTTAGAAGAACTTTTGACCCTCCAGGTAGAAAGGTCAATGCAGCTAGATTACTATTGCGCCTTAGACAAGATAACCGAACCCTTGTGGATTATGCACTAGAGTTCAGGTCTTTGGCGGCAGAAGTTAAGTGGAATGAACAGGCCTATATAGACGTATTTTTAAACGGATTATCTGATGTAATTCTAGACGAGGTGGCTACTAGAGAGCTTCCTGAAAATTTGGAGGATTTAATTTAGTTTATTTCTCGTATTGACGAACGTTTAAGAGAGAGACAGAACACTCGAGATAATATTCGTAGACCTTCCTTTAAACTAGCTCCTTTATTTCAAAGTCCTCAAACCACTATCCCAGTTTTTTCTGAACCTATGCAGATAGGCAATACTCGCCTCTCAGAAGAAAAGAGACAGTACAGGAGAAAGGAGGGGTTGTGTATGTATTGTGGAGTAAGAGGGCACCTTCGCCTAAATTGTCCTAATCGTCCGGGAAACGCTTGCACCTAAGTTTCTCTAGAGGACAGGCCTTGGGTGTTTCTATTTTGTCCTCTATACACAATTATAAAGATCACAGGCTTCTGCTACCTGTTTCTTTAGCATGGGAGAAGGGAGTAATAAAGACTATGGCATTGATAGACTCCGGAGCTGCTGAGAGCTTTATTGACCAAGTTTTTGTTTCTAAACACTCTATCCCATCTCAGCTAAGAGACACCCCCTTGGCCGTTGAGGCCATAGATGGTAGACCATTATCTGAACCTGTGATTTCTCATGAGACTATACCTGTTATTTTGACTGTTGGTATCTTACACGAGGAGGGTATATCCCTTATGCTTATCTCTTCCCCTTCTGTTCCTATAGTTCTGGGGTATCCATGGTTAAAGAAACATAACCCTATTATTGATTGGGAGCTAGGGGAGATAACTTCATGGGGTCAGGGTTGCCAGGACAGGTGTTTACAGAAAGTCTCACCCCTTTGCGTAGGTAATACACCGGTTAACTCCACCCAGTCTACAGACTTACAAATACCGTCTCGGTATATAGATTTAAAGGCAGTCTTTGACAAGAAGAATGCTGATACTTTACCTCCACACAGGTCTTTTGATTGCAAGATTAATCTCCTACCTGGTACTATGCCTCCGAGGGGCAATGTATATCCTTTATCCACTAAGGAGAACTTAGTCTTAGAGGAGTATATCCGTGAGAATCTAGACAAGGGATTCATTAGGAGATCATCCTCGCCTGCCGGGGCTGTTTTTTTTTTTGTGAATAAGAAGGATGGCACGTTAAGGCCTTGCATTGATTACCGAGGTTTGAATAAAATAACTATCAGAAATGCATACCCAATCCCTTTGATTACTGAGCTCTTTGATCGTTTAAAGGGTTCCAAGATTTTCACCAAGTTAGATCTCAGAGGGGCGTATAACTTGGTGAGAATTCAGCAGGGAGACGAGTGGAAAACAGCGTTCAATACTCGATATGGGCACTATGAGTACACGGTAATGCCTTTTGGGCTCTGTAATGCACCGGCAGTATTTCAGGATCTGATCAATGAAGTTCTTAGGGAATTTCAACAGGATTGTGTTATTGTATATTTGGATGATATACTAATACACTGTAGAGAAATTGAGACCCACCACAGACAAGTCAGAAGGGTATTGCGCAAACTTCTACAACATGGGTTGTACTGCAAATTGGAGAAATGTAGTTTTGACCAATCTCAGATAAACTTTCTTGGTTACGTGATTTCTGGGGAAGGCTTTAAAATGGATCCGGATAAACTCCAGTCTATTTTAGATTGGCCATTACCCAGGGGTCTCAAGGCCATTCAGAGGTTTATTGGATTCTCCAATTATTATAGGCGCTTCATTAAAGGATACTCTTCCATTATTGCTCCTATTACCAATATGACCAGACAGGGGGCTGACACTAAGACTTGGTCTACTGAAGCTCTCGTTGCCTTCAAGACACTTAAGGAACTTTTTGCTTCTGCACCAATTTTAGTTCACCCCGATACAACTTTACCTTTCCTACTCGAGGTAGACGCCTCAGAGACAGGTATAGGTGCCATCTTGTCTCAAAGGTTAGGCGTGGTTAAACCATTACATCCATGTGTTTTTTTTTTCCAAGAAACTATCTGGGACTGAAAGCAGATATGATATTGGTGACAGGGAACTACTAGCTGTTATCATGGCTTTAAAGGAGTGGAGACATTTATTGGAGGGGACCTTGCATCCTGTTACTATTCTGACGGATCACAAGAACTTGTCTTATATTGGGGAGGCCAAGCGCTTATCCGCCAGACAAGCTCGTTGGTCCATGTTCCTCACCCATTTCAATTACGTACTCACTTATAGACCTGGTTCTAAGAACTCTAAGGCCGATGCTTTGTCTCGCCAACATGAACCTTCTACTATATCTGAGACGGTTTTGTCTTCTATAGTTCCCAAGTGCAATATTATCGCCAACACTAGCCTCAGGATTCATTCTCCGTTGCTTGCCGAGATTATGAAGCTACAACATCTGGCTCCTAGACAGAGTCCTGAGTCACGGTATTTTGTTCCTGCTGAACTCCAACTAGAACTGCTACAATGCTTTCACAATAGTAAGGTGGCTGGGCATCCTGGCATTCGTAAGACATGCTCCTTAATAGCCAAAGATTTCTGGTGGCCCTCCTTACGTAAAGATATTAGGGATTTCGTCGAAGCATGTGAGGTCTGTATGAAGACTAAACGACCTCAGACGCTTCCATGTGGGCTTTTGCATCCCTTGGAAATTCCCGAGAAACCATGGACCTGTTTGGCTATGGACTTCATTGTCGATTTACCTGTTTCTAAAAAACAGACTGTGATTCTCACGGTGGTTGACAGGTTTACTAAGATGGCTCATTTCGTGCCCTTATCTAAACTTCCATCTTCTCCTGAATTGGCTGAGATATTCGCTAAAGAGATATTTCGTTTACATGGATACCTTCCCGAAATTGTTTCTGATAGAGGTTCCCAATTTGTTTCCCGTTTTTGGAAGTCATTCTGCTCTCAAATGGGTATCAAATTGAATTTCTCTTCTGCCTATCATCCCCAGTCTAACAGAGCTGCTGAACGCACTAATCAAAAGATCGAACAATATTTGCGTTGTTTCGTTTCTGAACACCAGGACGATTGGGTTGGTCTGATTCCTTGGGCAGAGTTCGCACACAACAATCTCGTTTGTGATTCTACTCGTTCTAGCCCCCTTTTTCATGAATTATGGCTTTCATCCCTCCATTCTTCCCTCGGTTTCTCCTTCCCAAGGAGTACCGTCGGTTGATGTTCATGTTGCCAATCTGAGGAAGTTGTGGGATCAGACTCGACAAATTCTTCTGCATAATTCCATGTTGTTCAAGAAACACGCTGATAAACATAGAAGGGCGGCTCCAGTCTTTGTTCCAGGGGACAGGGTATGGTTGAGTACCAAAAACATTCACTTGAAGGTTCCTTCTATGAAATTCGCTCCTCGTTACATTGGACCTTACAAGGTCCTGACTCGAATTAACCCAGTTGCGTATCGTCTGGCTCTTCCATCTGCCTTACGCATTCCTAACTCCTTTCATGTTTCCTTGTTAAAACCCCTAATATGTAACAAGTTTTCCTCCACTGCATCCTCTCCTCGCTCTGTTCAGGTTGAGAGACAAGAGGAGTATGAAATCAATTCCATCATCGATTCTCGTATCTCCCGTGGGAAGTTACAATATCTGGTTGATTGGAAGGGATATGGTCCTGAGGAGAGGTCTTGGATACCTCAGGAGGATGTGCATGCGCCTCGCCTCCGCAGGGCTTTTCACTCCCGTTTTCCATCTCGTCCCGGTTCCTTTCGCCCGGTGGGCGTTTCTGAGGGGGGTACTGTCAGGGTACCTGTTGTCTCTACCTCTGTGGAGGTGAGACACTTGGACGTTCTTCCTCGCAAAAGGGTTGAATCACTCGTTCCTCGCGGTTCCCTCGGTCGTTTACACGCCGGCCGCGAGGGATCCACTTCCTTTTATGACGCGGCGTTCAGTAGCCGACGTCATGACGACAACCCAACCCGATCTGTCAATCAAGCCCCAAGCACGAATGAGGATTCGTCGGGGGCGTGATTACCTGTTTGGAACCAGGGTATAAAATAGGGCTTTCTACATTTGTTCATTGCCCTGTCGTGGTTCTAGCTTGTCTAGTCACTCAGTGCTCTTGTATTCTGTTAGTTTCTTTGGTTTTGACCCGGCTTGTCTGTTCTACCTCGTTTACCTCTATTACCCTTTGACTCGGCTTGTCTCTCGCTTACCTGCTCTCTCGTTCCCTCGACCTCGGCTTGTCTCTAGACCATTCTTTACTTACTACTTACGTTAGTCCGGCCATTCTAAGGTCCGGTATACGTACCCTGTACCTGTTTGTACTCTGCGTGTTGGATCACTGTCCCGATCCTGACACCGAGGGAACGGGTGTGACCATTGATAGAGTGTTTGCATAGTATCTGTTGGAAACGACGCTCCATTGTTAAGTATGGGCGCGTCAGATTCGACGATTTTGGATCCCTTAGGATGCATGGTAAAGAATTTTAAAAAAAGATACACTAAATGTGATTTTGGGGTAAAAATGTCTCCAGCACGTTTGATTACATTATGTAGTAGGGAATGGCCTACTTTGGTTGCCGTATGGCCGCCACGTGGCAGTTTGGATCCTAATCTGGTACAGCGTGTACACGTGGCTGTATCAGGTAGGCCTGAACTTTACGGCCAGTTTCCATATATTGATTGTTGGAGGCAGGCCGTAAATGACTCGCCAAAATGGATCCGAGTATGCCACGAGGAACAATGTCGCCTCATGGTGGCCAGGACTCGCTTGTCCACTAGGGCCATGATTACGCCCATTTTGGACAGGCCCCCTGAGTCTGAGATCCCTATGCCGCCCCCTTACTCCTCCTCCACCGGAAGAGGAAGAGGAGGTGCTGCTGGAAATGCTCCACCCCTTGCCCCGTTGTCCCCACCTACTTCCTCCTCCAGCTCAGAATCCAGCCCCCTTGTTTCAAAACCTCCCCTTCCGGAACCTACTTCCGTTAACCCCACATATCTAGCTTCCGGTCAGGCTCCCCCTAGCCCGGCCCGGAATATTCCACTCACCAACCTTCCCCATAGTAAAGATTCCCCATCCCCTTGCCTAACTACCCCTCGACCGGAACCCCTAACTGACGCATCTCTACGAAGCCCCATATTAACCCGACAACTGACCTGTACCCTCCAACCCCGACATTATCAAATGCCACTTCGATTGACTCCTGGCCCGACACACATTAACGATGAAGGCCAGATACAATACGCTGATCCAGTCTACGTTTATGTCCCTTTCACGACTACCGATCTCTTTAATTGGAAAACCCATAACTCCTCTTACACCGAAAAGCCTCAAGCCATGACAGATTTGTTTACCTCGATAGTCCAGACACACAATCCCACTTGGGCTGATTGCCAGCAATTATTAATGACATTGTTTAATAACGAGGAAAGGACTAGGATAAATCAAGCGGCAATTAAAGCGCTGGAAGAAGAGGCCCGTACACAAAATCAGGCCAACCCAGCAGCATGGGCCACAGCACATTATCCAAATGCCGATCCAAATTGGAATGTCAATGGCGCAGACTTGGTTCATCTAAAAGCTTATAGGGACGCTATTATTGCTGGCATGAAAGTCGGAGGAAAGAAGGCGATTAACATGTCTAAGACGGCTGAGGTATTGCAGAAATGTGATGAATCGCCCAGTGTCTTTTATGACCGATTATTGGAGGCATACCGCTTGTATACCCCCTTTAATCCGGAGGCCCCTGAGAATTCCCGGATGGTTATCTCTGCCTTTGTCAGCCAAGCCTACGGAGATATAAAGCGCAAGCTACAAAAGTTAGAAGGGTTCGTAGGGATGTCCATAACCCAACTAATGGAGGTAGCGAATAAGGTGTATATGAATAGGGAAACAGAGACGAAGAAAGAGGAAGAGCGCAAGATGCGTAGAAAGGCAGATATGCTAGCGGTAGCGATCACAGGCGTAGATAGAAGGGAAAAAGAGGTGTATAGGGGAGCGGATAAAGGCGATAGTAAGTGGAATAGGGAACCCCTGAGTAGGAATCAGTGCACGTACTGTAGGGAAGAAGGGCATTGGAGAAGTGAGTGTCCACAAAGGGAACAGTATGAGAGAGACAGACCTAGGGCAGGATATGGTAATTATAGAGGCAGAGCGAGAGGTAGAGGAGGTCCTGGAGGGAATAATGGTAGCAATAGAGGAAGTGTTAGAGAAGACAGGTATTATCCAGCAGCGCAGAGATCCCGCGATAGAGAAGATAGGGACTTTGTAGGATTGGCTGACGCGGTCATGGAGGACTATTGATACCGACCGGGCTCTATCCCCCTTGGCCGAGCGGAGCCTATGGTCGATGTATCAATAGGGGGAAAAAGGAGTGTATTCATGATCGATACTGGTGCTGAACATTCGGTGGTGACTGACCTAGTTGCTCCTCCATCTGGAAGAACCATCACCGTAATAGGAGCAACTGGAAGGAGTGCTGCTAAACCGGTTCTTAAAAGTCGACTCTGTACATTGGGAGGCCACGTAGTAAAACATCAATTCCTTTATATGCCTGAATGTCCAGTCCAATTGCTGGGACGTGATTTGTTGTCAAAACTACAAGCGCAGATAACGTTTCTACCAAATGGAACAACATCTTTAAAGTTTAATGGACCTTCAGGTATAATGACACTATCTATACCAAAGGAAGAAGAGTGGCGACTTTATACAGCGTTGACTAACCAAAACCCTAAGAGTGATGAATCCTTGTTCAATATACCAGGTGTTTGGGCAGAGAACAACCCACCAGGACTTGCTCGCAATATTCCACTAATTCGAATCGAACTGAAACTTGGGGTCTATCCAGTGAGCTTACGGCAATATCATATCCCACAAAAGGCCAAGAAGAATATACAATCGTATCTGGATAAGTTCATACGGTATGGTATCCTAAAATTCTGTACTTCCCCCTGGAACACCCCATTGCTGCCTGTTCAAAAGCCCGGTACAGATGAGTATCGCCCTGTGCAGGACTTGAGAGCAGTCAATGATGCGGTCGTAAGTATACATCCAGTTGTGCCCAATCCATATAACCTGCTTGCTTTAATTCTGGGCGGGGCTACCTATTTCACTGTCTTAGATCTCAAAGATGCCTTCTTTTGCCTTCGAATTGCTGCAGAAAGCCAGTGTATCTTTGCATTCCAATGGGAAAATGCTGTAACGGGCTCGAAACGCCAGATGACTTGGACAAAACTGCCCCAAGGGTTTAAAAATTCACCTACCCTATTTGGATCAGCTTTAAGTCAAGACTTACTGGATTTCAAGTCCATCCCAGGAGAGTGTGTACTATTACAATATGTAGGTGATTTGTTGAAAGCCGCAGTTACAAGAGAAATATGTCAGCAAGCAACACATGATCTACTACACATTCTCTGGAAGGCAGGATACAAGGTGTCCAGGAAGAAAGCTCAGTTGTGTCAGCCAACTGTCAAGTATCTGGGATTCCATATCTCTGAAAGTCAAAGAATAATGGGGCCAGAGAGAAAAGAAGCTGTATGCCAAATACCAATACCCAAGAATAGAAGACAAGTGCGGGAATTCTTGGGGGCAGCAGGCTTCTGTAGGATATGGATTCCCAGTTATGCGATACTGGCGAAACCTCTTTATGCAGCTATAAAAGGTACAGAACACGATCCCTTCCTGTGGACACCTGAACAGCAAAAGGCATTTGAAGATGTGAAGAAGGCTTTGATGAGTGCCCCAGCATTAGGTCTACCTGATCATACACGTCCATTCTACTTATATGTACACGAGCAAAGAAGAATGGCTGTGGGAGTATTGACACAGTACTTGGGATCATGGCAAAGACCAGTTGCATATATGTCAAAACAACTGGATGCAGTGGCCAGTGGTCTTCCACCTTGTCTAAGAGCCGTAGCTGCCGCCGCCCTGCTGGTAGCTGAAGCCGATAAACTCACTCTGGGTCAAGAACTCTATGTGCGAGTCCCGCACGCAGTACAAACGTTGCTAGATTACAAAGGCAATCATTGGTTTAGTAACAGCCGCATGACTAAGTATCAAGCTATGTTATGTGAAAACCCAAGAGTGCATTTAGAGACTGTCAATACCTTAAATCCAGCTACCCTTTTGCCACAGCCTACTGAAAGTCAACACAATTGCCTGGAGGTGATGGATGAAGTATTTTCAAGTAGACCAGATCTTCGTGACTTTCCTATCCAGAACCCTGATGTCCAGTATTATACGGACGGCAGTAGTTATGTGTAAGAAGGGATTCGCTATGCAGGATATGCAGTAACAACCATAGACAAGGTGATAGAAGCACGGCCATTGTCAAAAGGAACATCGGCACAGAAGGCAGAACTAATTGCACTAACTCGAGCGTTACAATTGGCTGAAGGTTTAAGAGTGAACATCTACACGGACTCCAAGTATGCGTTTTTAACCACTCATGCCCACGGAGCTTTGTATAAAGAAAGAGGACTATTGAATTCAGAGGGTAAAGAAATCAAGTACGCAGCTGAAATATTGCAACTACTGGAAGCCGTATGGGAACCGAAAGAAGTTGGTATTATACATTGTCGGGCGCATCTGAAAGGAGATGGTGATGTAACCAAAGGAAATCGGATGGCAGATAATGCAGCTAAGCGTGCCGCTGAATCATAGGAAGAAAAGGGGACCCCTAGAGATAGGTACCTGGGAAGATAATGAATGGCCTCCCCAGCGTATCATAGATTATTATGGGCCAGCCACTTGGGCAGAAGATGGTACTTTCGGATTTAGAACCCCAATATATATGCTCAACCGCATTATAAGGTTACAGGCAGTGGTTGAGATAATTACCAATGAGACATCACAAGCGCTCAATCTCCTAGCGAAGCATAATACTAGGATGAGGACAGCCGTTTACCAAAATAGATTAGCTTTGGATTATCTATTGGCAGTAGAGGGAGGTGTATGTGGGAAGTTTAACCTAAGCAATTACTGTCTTCAAATAGATGATGAAGGGCAAGCAATAGCTGAGCTTACTAGCCATATGGTTAAACTAGCGCATGTGCCTACTCAGGTATGGAATGGGTATAATCCAAGTAGTTGGTTTGGTAATTGGTATGAGCAGTTTGGAGGACTTAAGGCATTGGTAGGTGGAGTCATGCTAATCTTAATGCTGTGACTTCTCCTACCATGTCTTGTTCCTTTGGTAGTTAGGTCTGTGCAGGGCATTATAGAAAATATAGCAGAAAGAAAGGCTGCTGCACAGATAATGGCCATATATAGATATGAGGCTCTAAATCAGGGAGAACTAGTGCAGGAAGAAGAATGTTGAGGGATTCACGCCATTAGGCGCAAAGTCTGGTCTGGTTCATGGTAACCTGAGGGATATGCAAACTAAGGTTAAGTGATGCCTCCGTAATTGTGAAAATATCAGAGGCATCAAAGGGGAGAATGTGGTGGAATCTCGGTAAAAATAAATTTAGTAGGCCGAGATTACCACGTGGCATGTGTAGGTGCATATACTGGTGTATCGGTCGGTTGGTTGCACATGGCAAAGATACAATCAGTAGTGTACGGAGCATGTGCGAGAATACCGGATGTAGTATTCCCCTCCTCCATTGTGCTGGGCAAGCCATGCGGTCAAACAGGAAGTTAGTTCTTATTCGATTGATTGGGTAAGAGAATGTTTGGGTGGAGCTTATTATGGGAGGAGTTACATGCTTATATAAGGAGCCTACACTATTGTCCGGGGCTCAGAACTTGTTGTATTTTGGTGACATTAGTCCCTCTGAGTCCCGATCGGTGAACCGAATAAAGAATCTCTTCCTTCCTGAAGAAACCTGTGTCCATCTCTCTGTGCTTGGCTTCCGTCAGTTTCTCCGGTATCAGAACCACTACAGGTGGTGGAACCACAGGTGGTACAGGAGGGGCCTCTAAATAGGCAGTCCTCTGGAGCAAGGTCTGAAATGCCTGAGCAAATTGGTCTAACCTGTGGTCCATATCCTCCACCCTACTCTCACAAGCAATCATATGTTTGCTTAGTTCTGCAGGATCCATGGCCCTGTCGTAATGTCACGACTACTAGTGTGGTACAGCACGCAGAAACTATGTAAACATATACAAGGAAAGGGAAATAAAAGGACAGAGCGTAAACCGGACCTTAGAATGGCCGAACTAATACGCTAGAGACAGAGAATGGTCAAAGGGAAAGCCGAGGTCAGGGAAGCCAGAAAATACACAATACCGTAAACACAAGCCAGGTCAGGGAAACCAGAATTCAAAATCACCAGGGAAAAGCCAAGATCAGGATACCAGGAAATCAGATACACGAATATAGAGCACTCTCAGGAAACCAGGAAACGGAAACCACGACAGGGTAAGGTACTGGGGTGAGTTAGGGATTTAAATATCCCTCTCTATGCTCTGATTGGTCAGAGGGCGACCTCTGACCCCAAAACGTGCTTGTGCGTTGACGTTGTGACGTCACGCACACGTTAGTATAATTTTCGGGGGCGAAGCTAGAGATGGACGCGACCACGCGGTCGGCGCCATCTTGGATTTGGGCGCGATGCCCGGAAGACCTGGGGGAGCGGTTGCCGGCTCGCCGACGAGCAGGTAAGCTCGTGTTGTCGGCGAGGCTGTGCCGGACGGGCACGGCCGTGTGACTCGGCAGGCCAGCGACCGCAACAATAAGGAAGGATAGATTGGTGGGAGCAGCATTATGTAGAGATTTCAAAGCAAGATCCAGAGTTTTAAATTGAGCCCTATATCTTACAGGTAGCCAATGTAGGGACTGACAGAAGGGTGAGGTGTGGGAGGTGCGGGCGGACAGGAAGATGAGCCTCGCCACAGCATTCATTATGGACTGTAAAGGCGCAAGTTGGGAGCACATAAGACCACTGAGAAGTGGATTACAGTAGTCAAGGTGAAGAAAGGACAGTAGAATGGACCAGTACCTTTGTCACATCTAGCGTTAAGTAGGGTCGGATGCGCGCAATGTTTTTGAGATGGAAACAACAGGATTTGGCGATAGACTGAACATGAGACATGAAGGAGAGGTCGGAGTCAAAGAGAACACCTAGGAGGCAAGCTGATGGTAGCACCGTTGACATGGAGGGAGGCAGACACAGGAGTAGCAACACTTGAGGGAGGAGAGACCAGAATTTCAGTTTTGGTCAAGTTGAGTTTAAGGAAGTGGGCAGCCATCCAGTTAGAAATAACAGAGGGGCAGTTAGAGACACAACTCAAGAGGGATGAGGAGAGATCAGGAGAGGACAGGTAGATTTGAGTGTTATCTGCATAGAAATGATATTGGAAGCCAATGGAGCTAATGAGTTTACCAAGGGAGGCAGTATAGATAGAGAACAGTAGGGGACCAAGGACTGAACCTTGGGGGACACCAACAGACATGAGTTGGGGAGAAGAAGCAGAGCCAGAGAAAGAAACACTGAAAGAGCGCTGGGAGAGGTAGGAGGAGCACCAGGAGAGAGCAATATCTTGTAGACCGATATTGCGGAGGATGAGAAGAAGCTGTTGATGATCAACAGTGTCAAAAGCCGCAGACAGCCAAGAAGAATTAGGATAGAGTAGTGACCACGAGATTTTGCTGCAAGTAGATCATTGAATACTTTGGTCAGTGCCGTTTCCACAGAGTGTTTAGCGCGAAAACCAGACTGAAGCGGGTCTAGCAGAGAGTTGGACTCAAGGAAATCTGTCAATTTCGCATACACAACTCTTTCAAGGATCTGGATTTGGATGAGGAGTTAGGGTCAAGGATTAGGGTCAGGCACATTTGTACTAACTTTTGACCCCCTGGTCCAATTCGTATGATTTTTGAGTATGTTGTTCCCCTGAATGGATTGATTGTGAATATGTATTTTTATGTGAATGTGATGTATATTTTGGGAGTTATGAATGTTGTGTAAAAAGTGTATTTTCCCTACCTATGATAATTGTATTTTCATGTGTGTACAGATAATTAGTTTACAGGTAGAGGGGAGGGCTATGTGTGGGATGTAACTATTGTGTGATTGGTTAATGTACGTTACTGTGTGTGTCCCTCCCCTTCATGGGAGCACCTAATAAAAAGGGCTGCAAGCTAGCAGCCAGAGAGTTCTATTTTTACCCTCAACTTGAGTCCTGTCTCTTATTGGGGGAATCTGCTACAAGGGATTGCTATGCTAGGCATATTCCCTTGCTATAATCACTGAGCTCTTGTAAGAGCTTGTTCCTGCTTCGTTCTGAAGGGAGATAGCTGCAGCCTGTGGTGCTTATGGTGTCTGGTGGAGTGCTTGGAGTCCTCTGGAAGCGCTAGGAGCATCTTTCAACAGAGGTACCCAGTCGGGGTGCCGGGCGATCCGTTACAGAGGTTGCAGAGCTAGGACAGGTGAGGTTTTAGATAAGTAAAATAAGAGTTTGGAGATTAGTGGAGAAATGCTCTAGGTCAAGACATTGAAGGTTTCTGTGAGATTGATGTTCAGATAGTGGTGTCAATTGAGTCTTAGGAATGCCGATGTCAAAAGTCAGCAGATGGTGGTCAGATAGAGGGAAAGGAATATTAGAAAGATTAGAGGCGGCACAAAGATTGGTAAAGGTGAGATCAAGAGTGTTTCAAGCTGTATGGGTTGCTAAATTGGACCATTGCGTAAGGCCAAATGAGGAGGTTACAGAGAGCAGACGAGAGGCATCAGTGCAATTGGGGTTGTTGATTGGGATATTGAAATCCCCAAGTATAAGGGAAGGAGTGCTAGATGAGAGGAAGTGGGGAAGCTAGGGAGAAAATAATAGATAATAGCAATTCTTAAAGGAGTGGGTTTAAATAGGCGGACAGTGTGAACTTCAAAAGAAGAAAAGGATAGGGCAGGGGGAGTTATGATTGGTTGAAAGGTACATTGAGGGATGAAATTTCCTTTCTTCCAGCCTAAATGCGTGACCTTGTGTCCTATGTATAGCCCTGTTTATTAGTGATTAAAAACAGTAAAACATATCACAGCGATTATATTGTCAGTGAAAGTGACTTGTTTTGCATTTTTCACACAAAACAGCACTTTTACTGATGATATAATTGTTGTGATACGTTTCCTGTTTTGAAACACTAATATTTGTGTTCAGCAAAGTCTCCCGAGTATAACAGTACAAACCATGTACAGGTTTTATAGCGTTTTTGAAAGTTACAGGGTCAAATATATGGGTCAAATATTTTTACATTGAAAATGGTGAGGTTGGTTACGTTGCCTTTGAGAGCCTATGGTAGCCCAGGAAGGAGAATTACCCCCATGATGCCATACCATTTGCAAAAGAAGACAACCCAAGGTATTGCAAATGGGGTATGTCCAGTCTTTTTTAGGAGGACTCCAAGCACTCTGGCAGACACCATAATCACCGAATCCGAGAAACCTTTAAATTCTCCCAAGCGTATGAATGCTGTAGACCATTGAATAGGAACCATACGAATAGGCTTGTACCCCTAGCAGTCAACTGGAACAGCATGCCATAAATCCTTCCCCCCAATAATGAGACGACACATCACTTTGAGGTTAAAACAGGAACTCTGGACTGGCTCATCCAGCCTGGCTTTTATTACAATAATCCACATACAGGCCACACCCAGGGGGAGGCATAAAATAACCAATCACATACATGGTTCAGCCCACACATCCCCTCCCCTCAGATAACATTAAACCCAATTATCCGGTACACTTTTCCAGCCAAGTTCTGGATGTACCCCAAAAACAGGGGGTACACCTTTAAATCCAGCATCGCTGGATAGCCCTTATTCAGGGGGACAACATATCCAAAATTCAAGTCATTCGGATGAACAGTTCGGGAGATATGAGGTTCCAAAGATTTGACCGACCGCATGGGTAAAGTATCCGAAAACAGTTCCATGCATTTTGGCCCTGCGGTCGGTCACAAACAAGGGAATGAAAACAGGCGAATTGCCTGTGTTATAGAGCCTGGAGAGGGTTTGAATGAATTCCCTTGTTTGTGGGGTTCTTTCTACCGAACGGTGGGTCATTCGGTAGTTTCTATACGAATTTCTGGAAGTATGGAGGTCTCAGCGGTGTTTGCCTAGTCAAGTGTCCGATTTTAGTTCCAGACACTCGACGGCAAAACACCGCTGTTCGGTAGTTTAAGATGGCCGCCGCCACGTGTTTGTTTCCCGAATGGCGGCCACCCAGAGGACAAAGAATACATTACACTGATTGCCAATTACCCGTTTGCAACATTGTTGCAAACTGTAATTGGAGGCACACTTAGTCCTGGGTGGTCTGGTTGTTCGGTAGTTTCACTCAATATAATGAATGGAGTGATTCTACCGAACAATCAGGTGAATGCTGCATACATATCCCAGGTTAAACTCAACACATAAATACATATGTAATATTAAAGGCAGTATACTGGAATATGCTCCACAGTCTTAAAGGGACAGTAGTCCCAAAAGTCCCAATATATCTATTGCTGATTTTAAAGGGCCAGTAGCAGCAATATAAAGTACAATATGCCCCAAATAACCCAGGGGCCATAGTCAGCAGGTAGGAGGCTAGCAAACAGGCTTCTCCAGGGCCCAGTGGCGAGGTTGGTTTCGCCACAATCACAAAAACAGTCGAGTTCTTAAGAGGTTAAATAACCCCAAAGTTGTTTGCCTGGCACTATAGCTCTCTATAGTGCCCCCCCCCCCCACCCTACTCCTACCCCCAGGGTGCAGAAGGGGTTAAAAACTATTTCTGTCACTTACCTCAGTCAAGTGCCACTGTCTCCATTATTCCCACGCCGACATCAGCCAGTGGGAGTGACTTAAAGGACCACTATAGGCACCCAGACCACTTCAGCTTAATGAAGTGGTCTGGGTGCCTGGTCCAGCTAGGGGTAACCCTTTTTTTTTATAAACATAGCAGTTTCAGAGAAACTGCTATGTTTATACTGAGGGTTAATCCAGCCTCCAGAGCCTCTAGTGGCTGTCTCATTGACAGCCGCTAGAGGCGCTTGCGTGCTTCTTAATGTGAAAATCACAGTGAGAAGACGCCAGCGTCCATAGGAAAGCATTGTAAATGCTTTCCTATGAGACCGACTGAATGCGCGCACGGCTCCTGCCGCGCATGCGCATTCAGCCGATGACGTCGCTAGGAAGGAGGAGAGGAGGAGGAAAGCTCCCCGCCCGGCGCTGGAGAAAGGTAAGATTTTAACCCCTTCCTCTCTCCAGAGCCTGGCGGGAGGGGGTCCCTGAGGGTGGGGGCACCCCCAGGGCACTATAGTGCCAGGAAAACAAGTAACAAGTATGTTTTCCTGGCACTATAGTGGTCCTTTAATGCGCATGCTTGACAATGGCCATGCTCGCATTAGAATTTCCCCATAGAATAGAATTTTACAATGCTTTCCTATGGGGATTCCGGTGAAGCTGGATGTCCCCATGCATCAGTTAGCATCCAAAAGTGCCTAGCCGACCGGAAATTCCTCTAGTGGCTGTCTACCAGGTGGAGTTACCCCACAAAGCTAATTATTGCAGTTTATAAAAACTGCAATAATTAGCTTTACATGGTTAACGGACCTGGGAATATGCACTTAGACCACTTCAATGAGCTGAAGTGGTCTGGGTGCCTATAATGTCCCTTTAAGTTTAAAATTCACTGTGAGTTCACTTCAAATTCCTGACAATTCTCACTTTAGTAAATAACTGTGAGAATTATTCACTAAAAATGAAAATTGCAAGGAATTCAAAGTGAACTTAAAAAAAACAGCAAACAACAAAATTCTGCAAGTCAATTCTGTTTTTAGTGTTTCTGTTATGGGCTTACACTATGACCATGTCAGTGATTATAAGTGATCATGGTGCCTGGAGTCTGTATATGCAGTATTTCATTATAAAACATAGCATACACAGAGTTTAACCACTATGCTGCTGGAGGTATAACTCCAAAATTACTGAGGCATCATTAGCCATATCAGTTCTGTGCATATTGCATGTCTGTCAGCAGCATGTACAGCATGCTGGGGACAGGAATCCAATAATGGCTCGACTCCCCCTCCTTGCTGCCCATGTTCTTCATCCAGGGGAAGTGGCATCAGCAGAGGAGGATTGGGTTTGGAGGAGAGAACTTGGCCTTGGAGCTTGGATATATGTACATTTTTTTATATTTTTTAAGTTAAAGTGGACCAGTATAGGAAGGGTCACTCTAACCAAAACCAGTGTTTTCTATTTATAAACAGGACTATACATAGGATGTGCATTTAGAATAGAAGAAAGGAGATTTTGTCAAAAGCAAAGGAAAGGATTTTACAGTAAAAACAATAAGGAAGTGAAATTATCTGCCTGTAAAGGTTGTTTATTAGAGTCTGTACAAATGTTGTAACAGCTACAGAATAAATACTTGCAAAAACATAATATTAAGGGACATAATTTTCAATATGTGGGGTAATAGCTTCTTGATCCAAGGAGGTCTGACTGCCATTCTTGGGTCAAGAAGGATTTTTTTCCTCTAATTTGTTGCAAAATTGGAAAGCGCTTCAAAACTGTCTTCTTTTGGATCAACAGCAAAAACAGATGTGAAAGGTTGAACTTGATGGATGCATATCCAATTAGTACACATTACTTGTCATTGAGTGTTCAATATTATGAGTGCTGTGGGCTAAAGTGTATATATAGTACTTCAGAAGTTGTCTGGCTTGAGTAAATAAGGCTTGTGTAAGTTAGGCTTGTGTAAGTGATTTGGCCAATTGTATAACTTCAGCATGTGCACTTTGGCAGACAAGTGAATGAATATTTTTAAAGTATTTTTAAAGTTAAAAAAAAAGATCCTTTTATAAAAGCATTAAAACTTTGTGCCAACCGTCTACATTAAAGTGGCTTATATGATAGAAGTTGGTTTCTAAGTGCATATAGGCTTTCAGTAAGGCTGAAGAAGAGCCATGAGCTCTGGTGAACAAGGAGTTTGTTGAAAAGTGTATGGTAACATTAGCGTCTTAAGCCATTTATTATAGAGGGGTCGCATCTTTAGCATTCTAACTGACTGGAATTTAATTCCCTGCACTACATGCTACATGGAAATTGTAATTTATCTAGGTAAAGGTATCCCCTTCAACTAAAAGGATGACTTAGGATTCTGAATATTATTATCATAACTAAATATATAAATATAGTGCCAACATATTCCACAGCACCTTACAATTATAAAAGCAAAAAAGATTGATCGTTTCATTGCTGGCTGTAGATGCTAGCCAGGAAAACCTACAGATGACTCACAAAATCTTCTTTCTAATTTTGGAAAGGGTTTAGAAGACCATCTGCCATTTGGCCAATCAAAGGCAAAGATATGTTATTTGAAAGGTAACCCAATGTGGAACCTGGAAGACAACATTCAGTAGGGAGAATACACATGGGCGTCCGCAGGAATTTTTCCAGGGGGGGGCATAATTGTAATGACATCTATGCTTGGCCCCTTTTTGACAGTGTCATGAAGGGGAGGAGCATAGTCGTTATCACATAAAGCCAGGGTGAATAGCGTTTTCACAACTATGGTGTCAGGAATACATGTTTGTATTCCTGACACTATAGTGTTCCTTTAAGCAAATTAAAGGAACATTCTGGTCACCATAACAACTTCATCTAAATGAAAATGCTATGATGCCAGGAAGCCCCTGGGTGCTCTTTCCTTTAAGGGGCTAAACCGCTCTCAAATGGTTTAACCCCAAAGGCTTCCTCCAGCACCATGTCCCTCAGTGGTATTCGGCATCTGAAACGGAGTGTCAGGAAGTGCAGATTGACGTCAGGCATGGGTGCCGCTGATTGGCTAGAGTTGACAGTTGACGCTCTAAGCCAATCGCTAGTTCCCGGTTCATAATTTTTTTTAACTTTTTTAACCGCAGCTTAATTGATTGTTACTGGGTGGCCGCTGTTACACTTAGCGGCCGCTAGGTGGCGGTGTTCTGGAGCTCCCCGGGCAGCCAGCGCTTTTCTGCCCGGCTTTCATGCACCAAACCCGGACACTTTTACGTGCAGGCACCGCTGAACCTCCAGCCCCTGGTTCTAATTCGTATGGATTAAATGAATGCATGTAAATTCGGTAGTTTGTTTTATGTGAATGCTTTAACCCAGATAGCTATGCCATGGAGCCTGTTCGTATAATTAAAGACTTTAGCTCCATGGCAATTAAACTGTATTCAGGTGGTCTGAGTGCCATTCACCTAATAATGTGCACTCAGACCTGAGCTATCTGGGGATATGTTACAGGTCTGTGTTTTATGTATAAAATGTGTCTTTATGTATTTTAAAGTGATATACTGTTTCTGTGTCACCACGTGCATAATGGAGTCTTGCCTTTGTCCTGGGAGATAATTGAATTACTTCTCTAATTATCTCCAGGACAGAGAGGAGGAAGCCAGGATGCATTGTGGGAAAGTATTGTGGCTGTATGTACTAATCTGATACATGTCTGTCTGCTGTTTCAGTCTCCCATTTGGTCCCTTAGGCGAGTGTCCACCAGGTGGGAGACCTGCATAAATACTGGGCAGGTAGCCCTCAGTAAATCAGTTCCTGCTTAACCCTCAAAGCGATGTGTCATCTCGTTCTTTGGGGGAATTGGATTGTATGCTGAATGCCAGGAGTGTAAGCGGATTGTATGCTTTTCCTGTTCGGCTGATTCCAGGGTTCGTGTGTTTCTAGTTCGGGAGTTGGTGAATTCGTACAGTTTGCAGTTCAGGAGATTGGTGATTGCAGTAGCTGCTGGTCTATGGGAAAGGGGATTATCGCCTAAACGGTTTTTATCCCCTTCTGAGCGAAACGGTCCGTTACAGGAGGGTTCACTTCATTTGTCCTTCCTGCTCCAATCTCCTTTTCTTCTCCTTCATTTGACAGTCTTCTTTTGCTTCTGACACTGTCTTCTATATTTGTCTCTTTCTGCTCCTTTCTGCTTATTTTGCGCCCTTCTGCTCCTTTCTCATTCTGATTCCTTTCTGCTCCTTGCAGACCCTTTCTGCTCCTTCTCTTACTTTAGCTTTGTGTTTCTTGCTGTCCCTTTCTGCTCCTTCTCCTACTTTAGCTTTGTGCTTCTTGCTGTCCCTTTCTGCTCCTTCTTCAACTTTACCTTTGTGCTCCTTCTGATTCTTTCTGCTCCTTTACCCTTGTGCTCCTTCTGTCCCTTTCTACTCCTTGCAGACCCTTCCTGCTCCTTGCTGCCCCTGCTCCTTGCAGACCCTTCCTGCCCCTTGCTGCCCCTGCTTCTTGCAGACCCTTCCTGCTCCTTGCTGCCCCTGCTCCTTGCAGACCCTTCCTGCTCCTTGCTGACTCTTCATTTAGCCCCCCCTCCAACACCTCACTTGCCTAATCTATAGGCGGCCCCCCATGCCTCATTTGCCTAATCTATAGGCTGCCCCCCCATGCCTCACTGGCCTAATCTATAGGCTGCACCCCCCATGCCTCACTCCCCTAATCTATAGGCTGCTGCCCCATGCTTCACTCCCCTAATCTATAGGCTGCCCCCATGCCTCACTCCCTTAATATATAGGCTTCCCCCCATGACTCACTCCCCTAATCTATAGGCTGCCCCCCCATGCCTCACTCCCCTAATCTATAGGCTGCCCCCCTCACCTCACTCCCCTAATCTGTAGGCTGCCCCCCCCTTGCCTCACTCCCCTAATCTATAGGCTGCTGACCCCCTCAGCCTTACTCCCCTAATCTATAGGCTGCTGCCCCCCTCAGCCTCACTCCCCTAATCTATAGGCTGCTGCCCCCCTCAGCCTCACTCCTCTAATCTATAGGCTGCCCCCATGCCTCACTCCCCTAATCTATAGGCTGCCCCCCATGCCTCACTTCCCTAATTTATAGGCTGCTGCCCCCCATGCCTCACTCCCCTAATCCATAGGCTGCTGCCCCCCTCAGCCTCACTCCCCTAATCTATAGGCTGCTGCCCCCCTAAGCCTCACTCCCCTAATCTATAGGCTGCCCCCCATGCCTCACTCCACTAATCTATAGGCTGCCCCCCCATGCCTCACTCCCCTAATCTATAGGCTGCCCCCCATGCCTCACTCCCCTAATCTATAGGCTGCTGCCCCCCCATGCCTCACTCCCCTAATCCATAGGCTGCTGCCCCCCCATGCCTCACTCCCCTAATCTATAGGCTGTCCCCCCCATGCCTCACTCCCCTAATCTATAGGCTGCTGCCCCATGCCTCACTCCCCTAATCTATAGGCTGCCCCCCATGCCCCACTCCCCTAATCTATAGGCTGCCCCCCCTCGCCTCACTCCCCTAATCTATAGGCTGCTGACACCCTCAGCCTTACTCTCCTAATCTATAGGCTGCTGCCCCCCTCAGCCTCACTCCCCTAATCTATAGGCTGCTGCCCCCTCAGCCTCACTCCCCTAATCTATAGGCTGCCCCCCATGCCTCACTCCCCTAATCTATAGGCTGCCCCCCCATGCCTCACTCCCCTAATCTATAGGCTGCCCACTCATGCCTCACTCCCCTAATCTATAGGCTGCTGCCCCCCATGCCTCCCTCCCCTAATCCATAGGCTGCTGCCCCCCATGCCTCACTCCCCTAATCTATAGGGTGCCCCCCATGCCTCACCCCCCTAATCTATAGGCAGCCCCCTATGCCTTACTCCCCTAATCTATAGGCTGCCCCCCATGCCTTACTCCCCTAATCTATAGGCTGCTGCCCCCCATGCCTCACTCTCCTAATCTATAGGCTGCTGCCCCCCCATGCCATACTCCCTTAATATATAGGCTGCAACCCATGCCATACTCCCCTAATATATAGGCTGCCCCACATGCCATACCCCCCTAAAATATAGGCTGTCCCCCCATGCCATACTCCCCTAATATATAGCCTGCCCCCCATGCCTCACTCCCCTAATCTATAGGCTGCCCCCCATGCCTCACTCCCCTAATCTATAGGCTGCTGCCCCCCCATGCCTCACTCCCCTAATCCATAGGCTGCTGCCCCCCATGCCTCACTCGCCTAATCTATATGCTGTCCCCCCATGCCTCACTTCCCTAATCTATAGGGTGCCCCCATGCCTCACTCCCATAATCTATAGGCAGCCCCCTATGCCTTACTCCCCTAATCTATAGGCTGCCCCCCCATGCCTTACTCCCCTAATCTGTAGGCTGCTGCCCCCCCATGCCTCACTCCCCTAATCTACAGGCTGCTGCCCCCCATGCCTCACTCCCCTAATCTATAGGCTGCTGCCCCCCCATGCCATACTCCCCTAATATATAGGCTGCCCCCGCATGCCATACTCCCCTAATATATAGGCTGCCCCCCATGCCATAACTCCCCTTATATATAGGCTGCCCCCCCATCCCTTACTCCCCTAATATATAGGCTATTTTAACCCCCACCCCTCACTTCCCTAATGTATAGGCTATTTTAACCCCCACCCCATACCTCACTTACCTGATCTGTAGGCGGTATCTGGCTGCATCTGTTGCTCCCCTGCGGTTTCAATCAGCAGAGAGAAGCAGGGATAGATGCAGCATCCTATCCGTCTCTCTCCATGCACAGCACCACCTACTGTCCGGCGCCGGTATTGCAGTTCATTTTAAATCACTTCAAAAATAGCAGAACAGGCTGAAAAATCCAGGGGGGGGGGGGGGGCAAGTGCCCCCCCTTGCCCCCCACTGTGGACGCCCATGAGAATACATTATTCTGGAAACTTTTAGGATGCTGCATCTCTATATGCAGTGTTTAGAGCCTTCCATTACATCCATTTTATATTAATAGGTTAGGTACGCCACTCTCTGAATATTTCTGAAGATTGCTCCTTCTCAAGATTTCACAGCAGAGGAATGTAGCATTTATCTTCACAAAAGGAAGGGAGCAACATGAAGTTTATCTACGTGGATAAACCCCCCTTTATTTCTGCTCTTTACAATGTCAGACTCTCTTTGCTCCGAAAACTATAGAGAGAGATAGCATGCAATGGAAAGATCTCACATCAACACTAAATCCTTTCTACCTTGTCCCGAAAGGAAAGTATGTGGATCTCAGACACATCCAGACAAGATTATTGCCTTCCTAGTATGAACAGTTAACCCCTTTAAGTATGAAATGTTGTTTCTTATGTTTGTAATAAACTCGTGTACAGGATTTTGGAATTTATTGGTTATTTGTAATGCAATCAAAATTCACCATCCAGTTGAGGATATCCAGCATAATTAATAATAAAGATCTATTACTGTCATCAGGAACATGCATTATTTTTAGATTAAGGCTTCCCCAATTGTAAATCAGTTCAGAAAATTATGTAAAAAAGGGCTATGTCATATTTTTTTCTAGATAATTATTGGGATGCATAGAATTATATTCACCAAAGCAAAACAGCTATTTATAGTCTTTTTTCATAAAACAAGAATGAGGGGTACAAAAAGAGAGGGAGGGGTTGGGAGGGGGAAGTGAGTAAGTCAAGTTTTACAGTACATTCTCAGATATACACCTTAATTGTACATCATTTTCATTTCTACAACTCTAGTTTGTCGACAAACAATTTACATGACATTTGTAACAGCGATTCTGTCCACCTGAAACCTTTATGGGGACAGGACCGAAGAACTAGGTTTGATAGGTCATCCTGACTAAGTTGAACCAACCTGCAAAAAAAAGGATCATCCTGTACTTTATCGTCTTTGCAATATGGCTAGTGGGTTAGAAGGTTGATAGGTGATAGCAATATACAATAGCTATATCAATACATTCTAAGTACTACGGACGTGGGGGTGGGATGAGGGAATAGAAAAGAAAATTGGAGATGGGAGGAAAATAAACCCTAAACATTTTACCATGTGTCGCTCATATTGTTCTCTTATAATGTGGAAATACCCGCAAGGCTCTGTAGTCAGTATTTGACACACCTGTCCCATACCTGATATGTAAGGAAGCACCTGTGTTTGGGCCAACTGTCTGAGGTCCAGCATTGGTGTCATGTGGGGGAGTCAGGGGGGGTCTCAGGGAGTGTAGACACGGTTTTCCTGCGGTTGTGGAGCTGGCATTGATTTTAAATAATAGGCAGTCCACAGTTCCCATGTTGGTTGAAGCGTTTGTATCTGGATGTGGGATAGCAGAGACATGTGTTTGTATGTGAAGTATTGATGGATTTTGTCAATCAATTGTCATGTGTTAGGGCAGGATGTCTGCTTCTAGTTGGCCGCTATCAAATTTCTAGCAGCAAGCATGGTTAGTGCTGCAGTGAAGGTATGAGGTAAATGGAGGAATAGGCAGGCGGTTAGTTAAGCTCTATATCTGTGACATCATTCCATAAGGGTTTAATGATGGGGCAGTCCCACCATGTGTATCATCATTCCCTCTGCTCTCCTACATTGGGGTAGATTTTGTGGAGTCTGCTAGGGGTTAGGTACAACTGGTAGACCAGTTTTCTGTGTGCTTCTTAGAGGGAGTAGTGTAAGGGTCTTACCTGGAGGTGGGAGTCCGAAGTGATGAGTTAAGGCACACCCTTGCAGTTTAACACGAACCGAGGAGACTCTAGGAAGAAATCTCCAAGGTTATGAAACAATGCACTGGGACTTTGCAGGAAAAGTACTCCTGGATACACAGTACTCCTGGATCCAATAGAGTAGTTAGGTACGGTTCCAATAGTCGAGGCAGGCGGCAATCAGGCAAATACGGTAAACTGTTCTGAAGGTCAAAGCAGGAGCCAGATGAACTAAACAGTTTCCAAGACAGGTAACAAAATGATCTGACAAAGAGGAAGTGGCAAGGCAGGGCTTATAAAGGTAGCTAATAAGCTACTTAGTGAAGGTGTGATAGTAGTCAAGGCTTAGTGATGCAGATACCATAGCATGAGATATAGACAAGAATGAACATAGTGGCGATGAGGTAAGATCACTGACACAGGTTTAATCCCAGCCAGGCCCTGAGAAGTGATGTCCACATCTGGCAGTTTGCTTTGCATGGTGCGAACCATGACAAGTAGCACTTGGTGATACCCGTAAGTGCATTGGTGAAAGCAGTTAGTCAGGCCAGTGGTGTATCCTGGTTTTGTGCTACCCTAGGCAGGACAAAACTCAGGCGCCCCTCACCCCCCCTGCACCACCCCCACCCAACCCTTACCCCCTGCTCCACCTTCTAAATACACACACACACATTCACTGACAGATACGCATACACTAGCTAACAGACCGACACACACACTAACAGACACACACTCACTCACTAACTGACACACACTCACTCACTAACAGACACACACACACTAACAGACAAACCCACACTCACTAACAGACACTAACAGACACACACACACTAACACACACACACTAACACACACACACACACACACACACACTCACTAACAGACACACACACACAGACAAACACACACTCACTAACAGACACTAACAGACACACACACACACTCACTCACATTAACACACTCACTTTTTTTTTTATGTAACCCTCCCCAGCCTCCTTAACTTTGGGAATGCTGGGGGAGGGGGGGTTCTCCCTCTCCCTGGGGTCTAGTGGGGCTGCTGAGCAGTCGGTCGGGCGGCGCTGGCAAGGGAGCACTTTCCCCATAGTGTCATATTCCGGCTCCTGGCATCACTCTGCGGCACGAGGGAGTGCATTCAGAGAAATGCACAATTTTTTAAAGTTTATAAAACAAGCAAAATACAAGCTGATTATTTATGTCTGTTATAGTGGTTTGCGTTGTGGTTGTCAGGCTTATAACATTTAAACATGCTGTGCTTCTTAGGGGTCTAAGAGTGAGTAGGGGCATTCTCATAGTTTTTAATTAACCGGGGTTCTCTGCTTATGTTGCTTAACCCCTTAAGGACACATGACATGTGTGACATGTCATGATTCCCTTTTATTCCAGAGGTTTGGTCCTTAAGGGGTTAAACTGGGCTGAAGCTAAAGTGGAAGCCCTGATAACGATATTCATGTCTTAATGCTGAACAAGGCTGGTGTAAGTAAGTAGTTAAAGAAATTATAGACATGGTGAGTGTCAAAAATCAGGCTATTATACCATGTAGTGACGACTGAAACGATGTACATTAGTAAGCTAGCACTCTAACCTTAAATCAAAATGGTCAAAGCATAACAAAACAAGAAAGGATCTACTAGATTTGCATGGACGTAGTGGGAAAACAGCAGTCCATCATTCTATGAGTCAGCGAAAGTCACCCGACTCCTACATTCGGTAAGGGCCGGAGAGTCACTGAGGGAAGGCGCCTCTCTAACCCCGGGTCTTTCTGGGGCTGTTATCACCAAGACATGAACTCGGAAGCACTCTGAGTCCTGGCCCCACTTCAGTGGAGAACTGTAGGAGGTGTTGGCGGTCCATCGCTTCTTTCGGTATGCAGGCTTCTGTTTGTGTGGCAGGGCTGAGTCTTGAGTGGCCCTCGGCCCATGGGGGCTTCTGATGGTACTGACAGGTGCTGGTTTAGGTGCTCTGCCTGGAGGGATCCCTCTATTTTTACTTCTCTGGCCTCTCTTCCGGGGCAGGGGTGGTACTGCTGCTGCACGTTCTTCTAGTGGTGCCCAGAAGCGATCAAAAATCTCTTCAAGGTGTAGCAGGGTTTTGTCTATGTGATCTTGTATGTCGCAATGGATTTGATTCAGGCTTCGCTTCTCAGGAGCGAGTCCGTGCACTATCTTGGTAACCGCAGTCATCTCCATGTCACAGATAGTAGCCTTTAGTTTTGATGTGGAAATACCGTTCCAGCGGGGACCAGGATAACCCCCACCGGTCCAAACCGGGGGGGGGGGGACTCGCAGCCTTCGCCTCCAACATGCCAGACATCAGTAAGCGGTAAAAAGGTAAGGAGGCGGCTGTCCACCTCACCCCTCGTTCAGCTAGGCCGCAGACCTCCGATTGTCTCAGAGTTTGATCGGAGCTTCAAAGCTTCTGTAGTTGGGTCATTCAGTGTTATCCCCAGTCTTTTCTACTTTATGGCACAGCTTTTGGCGTCAAGAATGTGTAGAAGCCGGTTTTAATAGATTTATAAAGCCATATGTTTCAGAAGCCCATCAGACATGCGGCTTATCGGCATGGCGGTCCGGCACCGCCCCTATTTTTGTGTATTTTTGATGTTGTTGTGAATCGAGATGTTTTCTGTATGCTGGAGATAATTGGCTTACCACACCCAAGCCATGCTTGCAGTTGGTCAAATAGGACGTCCATCTATCTTTTGAACCACTGGACCATTTTTTATGATTTTGACATATGTTTGTATTTGGAGTATGCTGAATATGTAAGTTTTATGTGAATGTGATGCATATTTTTTAAGTATTGAATATTGTGTAAAACTGTGTATTTTCCTGCCTGTGATAATTATGTTAGCCCGTTGTGTTCAGTAATTATATCACAGGCATAGGGGAGGATTTTACTGTGTGTGAGTGTTATTTTGTTAATTAGTGTTCCCATTGGTTTGTGTCCCTTTTGTCACAGTTTACCACCAGGTCCAGGGGGCGTGCCTCTGGCCTGAAAACCTGTTTAAAAGAAAGTCCTTTTGTGTGCATTAAAGCAGATCATCTTGTACCTTCATGAAGTTTTAGCTCATGTTTGGTGGATTGGAGAATTGCCTACACTCTGGGGATTGCTATCACAATACTCCCCAGAGCAAGCTCTTGTATGAGCTTGGTCCTGGTTCCTGCTCTCTGGAGTTAAGAGAGGTCTACCCACTGAAAGCTGAACCCTGGTCTTGGGTCCAGAGTGGGTGGAAGACAGCGAGACCCCAACTAACCTGCGGCGGTTCGTGGGAGTCTACAGTGATTATGGTGTCTGGCAGAGAGCTTGGAGTCCTCGGGAAGCACTATGAGCATCCATCAATGGAGGTACCCAGTCGGGGTGCCAGGCAATCTGTTCCTGACATGTACCAGGGAACCTCTCAGGGGCCGTTCATTCTCCATGTCTACCCATTGGAAGATTCCCTTTTTTTAATTACGTTTTATTACAGCCTCTAGTAAAGAGGCTTTCTGGTAAAATATTAAGTCAGGGAAATCAACTCCTCCCTGGCAGGTACGCTTTTGGAGGAGAGCAAGCGATAGATGGGTTTGCGTGTTTCCCACAGGAAAGATGTGAGTATAAATTGGAGGTGTTTGTAGAATGTAGGTGTAATGCGTATGGGTAACATACTAATTTTGTAGAGCATTTTTGTGAGAATTATAACTTTTATGGCGTTAAGTCTACCACCCAAGAGAGTTTGTCTGCTCTCCATTGTTGAACTTGCGATTAGCACCTTTGTATCAGCAGTTTAAAATTGAGATCAAAAATAGTCCCAGGGGATGATACCAATTTTATTACTAGGTATATAATGTCTGTAATTCTCCAATATAAGTCATTTCTTTGTGTTGTTTAAGGTGTGTGGGGAGGTTTATAGGTATGGCCTTGGTTTTACTGTGGTTAAGCTTGTAGTATGAGATAGTTCCGTACTGTTGCAGTACTTGTAGCAATGCTGGTCCCTCACTGAGAGCAGAATATATTCTGCAAGCATGGAGTTCCCCCAGATTTATGCATGTATGGTTGTGTGTTACCTTATCTTATATGCCAGGGGTTCCAGCGATAAGATTAAGAGTATTGGGGATAAGGGCACCTTTGCCTGGTGCCGTTTGTGATATGGAATGGTGTGGAGAGGAAACCAGAGCTGGAAACCCTTGCTTACAGATCATTATAGAGGGCCATCATTCCTGATATGAAAGCTTGGAAAACCAAATTTGATGAGTACTTGTGTCATATAATGCCAGTTGAGTCTGCCAAAGGCTTTCTCCACATTGGGGGCGAGGAGGAGGCCCTATGTATGTGTGGTGTGCATGTGTGAATGGATGGTGAGAATTTTCCTGATGTTGCCTGCGCTTTTTCTCCCTTTAATAAACCCTGATTGATTGTTATGGATCAGTTTTGGTAAGATGGTGGAGAGCCGGTTGGCCATGAGCTTAACATACATTTTAACGTTGCTGTTCAAGAGGGAGATTGGCCTGAAATGTTGACATTGGGTTGGAGGTTTGCCTAGTTTGGGAAGTGTAGAGATGTGTGCCATAAGCATGCCGCTTGGTAGTTTTTCCTTAGAGTAGCAAGTGTTGAAGAGGTTTGTGAGCGAAGGTGCCAGGGTGCTTGCAAATGTTTGGTAATAGAGATTGGTAAATCCGTCTGGACCCAGTGCTTTGTGTGTGGGTACACCCATGCACCCATGTGACCTTTTCTATTTCTGCTTGGGTAATGGTATGGTAAGGGTCTCCAAATCTGTGGGGGATATAGAGGGCAGGTCCACCGTGCTTAGGAATTCTTGTATAAGTCATGAAGAGGGGGAAACTGAACTTGGGTTGTCTTTAAGATTATAAAGAGTTCTGTGGCGAAAGTGACCTCGCCACTGGTTTTTGGAGGGGACTACTTGCCAGCCTTTCACCCTGTGACTATGGCCCCTTCAATAGAACTGGTTACTACACTTCAAAACGTCTCTGTTCGTGCAAATGGGACTATATGGTTTGTTTACCGAACAACCGCACGAACAGAGACCACCCTGGAGCTTATTAACACCTATGAACAAGTTGGAACGTTTCTCACCGCAGTGTTCTAATTGTTAGTCTGGGTGGCTGCAATTCCTATGAACAACCACAAGATGGCGGCCATCTTGTTCGCATGAACGCAGGCATCGGTGTTTGGGCATGAAACTCATGGAACTGAAATCAGATACAGAAACTCCTGAACACGGCTGGACTTCTATCATCGCCTGCGTTCGTTTCTATTCAACTTAGAAGTGCGCTGTTCGGTGAGATCATTCGTCTAGATGAAGGGAACCAGCTCCAGGATAAGACTATTGACTCTGTTCGGTAGTTTGTTAGTTTGCAAACTACCAAACTAGACCTGCCGCAAGCCCTGATTCTCTGGAACTGTTTTGGGCATGAAATCCTGTGTTTGACTGGGCAAAAATATTACTTCCATAAAACTTCTATGGTGTGTTTTGGGGTACTTATTGGACTTTATAAAAATGTGTGTTTTTTCTGTCTGGGGATAATTAAGTTATTGTTAGTGTTGTCGCGAACCCGAAATTTTCGGTTCGCGAATGGCGAACGCGAACTTCCGCAAATGTTCGCAAACCGGCGAACCGCGCGAACCGCCATTGACTTCAATGGGCAGGCGAATTTTAAAACCAACAGGGACTCTTTCTGGCCACAAAAGTGATGGAAAAGTTGTTTCAAGGGGACTAACACCTGGACTGTGGCATGCCGAGTCTGCTTTTAATCCATAAAGGGCAGAAATCACCTAACATTGACACCTGTCCTCAAAGCCCTGCCCTGATACACACTGACACAGAGCAGAATAGAGACTGTTCCCCATCCTCAGAGACCATGATACACACTGACACAGAGCAGAATAGAGACTGTTACCCCTACATAGGGTCACTTGGCAGATATGGCGGGGTCGTGGGAGGATGACTTTCACCTCTTCCCCTGTTACATTCCCGTTGTGCTGTGACATCACCCTTATACGCTGTGTAAAGCATACTATTTAATTTGATCAGCATGGCCACTTGAGTTTTTATAGTTTTCACGCTGCTTGTAGTTTATATATGGTTCACAAAAATCAAACAAACGATAAAGTAAACATGTAAGGATTCAGAATATTCTTTCAAACCCTTACACATTGTGTGTACGTATTTTTTGTCTTAAGTTTGTGGCTTTAAAGAGATTTACGTTGTTTCTATGATGTGCATAACATGTTCTTGTAAATGTTTGTTAAATTTTTCCTGGAATTGTAATTTTTGAATCTGAATAAAGATAGTCAAATCCCTGATACACACTGACACAGAGCAGAATAGAGACTGTTCCCCCTACATAGGGTCACTTGGCAGATATGGATTGACACCTGTCCTCAAAATCCCTGATACACACTGACACAGAGCAGAATAGGGACTGTTCCTCCTACATAGGGTCACTTGGCAGATATGGATTGACACCTGTCCTCAAAACCCCTGATACACACTGACACAGAGCAGAATAGAGACTGTTCCCTGTCCACAGAGACCATGATACACACTGACACAGAGCAGAATAGAGACTGTCCCCCCTACATAGGGTCACTTGGCAGGTATGGATTGACACCTGTCCTCAAAGCCCCTGATACACACTGACACAGAGCAGAATAGAGACTGTTCCCTGTCCACAGAGACCATGATACACACTGACACAGAGCAGAATAGAGACTGTCCCCCCTACATAGGGTCACTTGGCAGGTATGGATTGACACCTGTCCTCAAAGCCCCTGATACACACTGACACAGAGCAGAATAGAGACTGTTCCCTGTCCACAGAGACCATGATACACACTGACACAGAGCAGAATAGAGACTGTTCACTGTCCACAGAGACCATGATACACACTGACACAGAGCAGAATAGAGACTGTTCCCCGTCCACAGAGACCATGATACACACTGACACAGAGCAGAATAGGGACTGTTCCCCCTGCATAGGGTCACTTGGCAGGTATGGATTGACACCTGTCCTCAAAGCCCCTGATACACACTGACACAGAGCAGAATAGAGACTGTTCCCTGTCCACAGAGTCCATGATACACACTGACACAGAGCAGAATAGAGACTGTTCCCCGTCCACAGAGACCATGATACACACTGACACAGAGCAGAATAGAGACTGTTCCCCGTCCACAGAGACCATGATACACACTGACACAGAGCAGAATAGGGACTGTTCCCCCTACATAGGGTCACTTGGCAGGTATGGATTGACACCTGTCCTCAAAGCCCCTGATACACACTGACACAGAGCAGAATAGAGACTGTTCCCTGTCCACAGAGTCCATGATACACACTGACACAGATCAGAATAAAGACTGTTCCCCGTCCACAGAGACCATGATACACACTGACACAGAGCAGAATAGAGACTGTTCCCTGTCCACAGAGTCCATGATACACACTGACACAGAGCAGAATAGAGACTGTTCCCCGTCCACAGAGACCATGATACACACTGACACAGAGCAGAATAGAGACTGTTCCCCGTCCACAGAGACCATGATACACACTGACACAGAGCAGAATAGAGACTGTTCCCTGTCCACAGAGTCCATGATACACACTGACACAGAGCAGAATAGAGACTGTTCCCCGTCCACAGAGACCATGATACACACTGACACAGAGCAGAATAGAGACTGTTCCCCGTCCACAGAGACCATGATACACACTGACACAGAGCAGAATAGGGACTGTTACCCCTACATAGGGTCACTTGGCAGGTATGGATTGACACCTGTCCTCAAAGCCCATGATACACACTGGGGGGAGCTACTGTCCTCCCCAACCCCTGCGCGGTGGGTGGGGGCCATAAATCACAATGGGGGGACCTACTGTCCTCCCCCCCTCGGCCCCCAACCCTGCGCGGTGGGTGGGGGCCATAAATCACAATGGGGGGGCCTACTTTCCTCCCCCCCGGCCCCCATCCCTGCGCGGTGGGTGGGGGGCATAAATCACAATGGGACGGACCTACTGATAGGAGTGGAGTATTGTTCATATCAGTTTAATACCTTCCGCGTCTCCTATCAGTGGACGTGTATATGGCAGCCATTTTAGGAACCGCACACCTGGGACCTGAGCAAGGTCACCTCTTTCAACAGGCGACATGATTTGGCCCTGTAAAACTATCCTGGATATTCTCGACAATTTCTATGGATATGGCATTGATTTATGTAAAAGGGAGATGGAAGAAGATGCTTGGTCGGTCCTCTTACTTGAAATTTGGTGCACTGCGCGAGCAAGCTAATGTGCCACCAGATAGGAGTGGTGAGTTTAGTATTGTTCATATCAGTTTAATACCTTCCGCGTCTCCTATCAGAGGACATGTATATGGCAGCCATTTTAGGAACCGCACACCTGGGACCCGAGCAAGGTCACCTCTTTCAACAGGCGACATGATTTGGCCCTGTAAAACTATCCTGGATATTCTCTACAATTTCTATGGATATGGCATTGATTTATGTAACTGGGAGATGGAAGAAGATGCTTGGTCGGTCCTCTTACTTGAAATTTGGGGCACTGCGCGGGCAAGCTAATGTGCCACCAGATAGGAGTGGTGAGTTTAGTATTGTTCATATCAGTTTAATACCTTCCGCGTCTCCTATCAGTGGACGTGTAAATGGCAGAGATTTTTAATTGTTGAATCACCTCCCCTTTTTAGGCCAAGGTGGGAATAGACCACTGGTATATTGGTGCCATCTTGGAGGATTTTTTTTGGTTTGGTTTTTGAAGCCACAGTGCTGCACCAGTGGGCCTAAAAATTAGGCATGTACACATGCCTGAAAAACTTGGTATTGTTGCAGCTGCTGCTGTAGCAGCGGCCAGAAAAATTGATGTTTGTTTCACAGGCAGAAAGTGCCCTAAAACATGGCGGCTTGAACCCTAGTTGGTGGCGGATAAGTCACGCAAGTCAAACGTCATTCAGAGCTAAAATACAGCAGCGTGTGGACCATTTTTAGCCCAAGGCAGCTCATCTCATCAGGCCTTTTTTAATCGAATGTATCGCCCAGTGTCAGTCCCTTCGGGATCCATCCCTCATTCATCTTAATAAAGGTGAGGTAATCTAGACTTTTTTGACCTAAGCGACTTCTCTTCTCAGTGACAATACCTCCTGCTGCACTGAAGGTCCTTTCTGACAGGACACTTGAAGCGGGGCAGGCCAGAAGTTCTATCGCAAATTGGGATAGCTCAGGCCACAGGTCAAGCCTGCACACCCAGTAGTCAAGGGGTTCATCGCTCCTCAGAGTGTCGATATCTGCAGTTAAGGCGAGGTTGTCTGCTACCTGTCGGTCGAGTCGCTCTCTGAGGGTGGATCCCGAAGGGCTGTGGCGATGCATAGGACTTAAAAAGGTCCGCATGTCCTCCATCAACAACACGTCTTTAAAGCGTCCTGTCCTTGCCGGCGTGGTCGTGGGAGGAGGAGGAGGAGGATGACTTCCACCTCTCCCCCTGTTAGATTCCCGTTGTGCTGTGACATCACCCTTATACGCTGTGTAAAGCATACTTTTTAATTTATTTTGCAAATGCTGCATCCTTTCCGACTTGTTTTAATTCGGTAACATTTCCGCCACTTTCTGCTTATACCGGGGGTCTTGTAGCGTGGACACCCAGTACAGGTCGTTCTCCTTCAGCCTTTTTATACGAGGGTCCCTCAACAGGCAGGACAGCATGAAAGACCCCATTTGCACAAGGTTGGATGCCGAGCTACTCATTTCCCGTTCCTCCTCCTCACTGATGTCATTGAAGGTATGTTCTTCCCCCCAGCCACGTACAACACGACGGGTACCAGATAGGTGACAACGAGCACCCTGGGATGCCTGTTGTGTTTGGTCTTGCTCCTCCTCCTCAAAGCTACAATCCTCCTCTGACTCCTCTTCCTCACAATCCTCTTCCAGCGTTGCCGCAGGTCCAGCAAGCGATGCTGATAAGGCTGTTTCTGGTGGTGATGGTGACCACAACTCTTCCTCTTCCTCTTAACGCTCATCTACAGCCTGATCCAGCACTCTTCGCAGGGCACGCTCCATGAAGAAAACAAATGGTATGATGGCGCTGATGGTGCCTTCGTTGCGACTGACTAGGTTTGTCACCTCCTCAAAAGGACGCATGAGCCTACAGGCATTGAGCATGAGCGTCCAGTAACGTGGCAAAAAAAATCCCAGCTCCCCAAAGGCTGTCCTAGCACCCCGGTCATACAAATATTCATTAACAGCTTTTTCTTGTTGGAGCAGGCGGTCGAACATTAGGAGTGTTGAATTCCAACGTGTAGGGCTGTCGCAAATCAAGCACCTCACTGGCATGTTGTTTCGCCGCTGGATATCGGCAAAGTGAGCCATGGCCGTGTAGGAACGCCTGAAATGGCCACACACCTTCCTGGCCTGCTTCAGGACGTCCTGTAAGCCTGTGTACTTATGCACAAAGCGTTGTACGATCAGATTACACTTGCCCAACTTCAATGCCGCTATCAAATTTTTTCCGTTGTCACACACCACTTTGCCGATATCCAGTTGCTGCGGAGTCAGCCACTTTTCCACCTGTGCATTCAGGGCGGACAGTAGTGCTTGTCCGGTGTGACTCTCTGCTTTCAAGCAAGTCAAACCCAAGACGGCGCGACACTGCCGTATCCGGGATGTGGAATAGTACCTGGGGAGCTGGGGGGGTGCCGTTGATGTGGAGCAAGACACAGCAGCACAAGAGGACTCAGCCGAGGAGGTTATGGAAGAGGATGGAGTAGGAGGAGTAGAGGAGGTGGCAGCAGGACTGCCTGCAATTCGTGGCGGTGTCACCAACTCCTCTGCAATGCCACGCATTCCTTGCTTGTCAGCCGTCAGCAGGTTTACCCAATGCGCAGTGTAGGTGATATACCTGCCCTGACCATGCTTTGCAGACCAGGTATCAGTGGTCAGATGGACCCTTGCCCCAACACTGTGTGCCAGACATGCCATGACTTCCTTTTGCACAATCGAGTACAAGTTGGGGATTGCCTTTTGTGAAAAGAAATTCCGGCCGGGTACCTTCCACTGCGGTGTCCCAATAGCTACACATTTTTTGAACGCCTCAGACTCAACCAGATTGTATGGTAAAAGCTGGTGGGCTAATTGTTCGGACAAGCCAGCTGTCAGACGCTGGGCAAGGGGGTGACTTGGTGACATTGGCTTCTTACGCTGACTGGCTGCTATTAGCTTACACTAGAAACCTTTTTTCTTTGTAAAAGCACGCTATAGAGACACCAGATATGATTGGCAATGTGCACTGGAACAGTTCTGGAGAGCACACGCTGAAGGAAGGACTGACAGAGCCACTTGAAGGACACTGACTGGCTGCTATTAGCTTACACTAGAAACCTTTTTTCTTTGTAAAAGCACGCTATAGAGACACCAGATATGATTGGCAACTGTCAAAGCACGCTGGCACAGGTTTGCAGAGCACACGCTGAAGGAAGGACTGACAGAGCCGCTTGAAGGACACTGACTGGCTGCTATTAGCTTACACTAGAAACCTTTTTTCTTTGTAAAAGCACGCTATAGAGACACCAGATATGATTGGCAACTGTCAAAGCACGCTGGCACAGGTTTGCAGAGCACACGCTGAAGGAAGGACTGACAGAGCCGCTTGAAGGACACTGACTGGCTGCTATTAGCTTACACTAGAAACCTTTTTTCTTTGTAAAAGCACGCTATAGAGACACCAGATATGAGTGGCAACTGTCAAAGTACGCTGGCAGGGTTGTGCAGGGCACACGCTGAAGGAAGGCCTGACAGAGCCGCTTGAAGGACACTGACTGGCTGCTATTAGCTTACACTGGAAACCTTTTTTCTTTGTAAAAGCACGCTAAAGAGACACCAGATATGATTGGCAACTGTCAAAGCACGCTGGCACAGGTCTGCAGAGCACACGCTGAAGTAGGCCTGACACCCAGACGCTTGCAGACAACTAACTGCTCTTCTATTACAGTGAAAAAAAAATATTTCTTTTAAATCTAAAGCTTAACCTATTGTAAAAACAGATATGAGTAGTGGCACTGACTGTGCAAATGGGCAAGGCATCCAACCTGACACAGAAGCTGGCAGGCAGGAAACTGCTCTTCTATTACAGTGAAAAAAAAATATTTATTTTAAATGTAAAGCTTAACCTATTGTTAAAACAGATATGAGTGGTGGCACTGACTGTGCAAATGGGCAAGGCATCCAACCTGACACAGAAGCTGGCAGGCAGGCAACTGCTCTTCTATTACAGTGAAAAAAAAATATTTCTTTTAAATGTAAAGCTTAACCTATTGTAAAAACAGATATGAGTGGTGGCACTGGGCAAGTAGGCACAGTATCCAATGTGAACCTCACACAGAAGCTGGCAGGCAGGCACCTGCAATTACATTACACAGGAAAAAAAAAAAAAGCAGCCTGATGTTATAGCCCTAAAAAGGGCTTTTTGGGGTGCTGTCCTTACAGCAGAGATCAGATGAGTCCTTCAGGATTGTAGTGGACACTGAATACCCTAGCCTAGCTATCAATTTCCCTATCTAATCAGCAGCAGCTAAACTTTCCCTCCTCTCACTAAGCATGCAGCTTCAGAATGAATCGAAAATGGATGCTGGGAGGGAGGTTGGAGGGTGTGGAAGGGAGGGAGTGCTGCTGATTGGCTGGAATGTGTCTGCTGACCGAGAGGCACAGGGTCAAAGTTTGCCCAATGATGACGAATAGGGGGCGGATCGAACTGCGCATGTGTCCACCCGCCGCGGCGAACACGCTAAGTTCGCCGGGAACTGTTCGCCGGCGGACAGTTCGGTACATCACTAGTTATTGTATTATCTACTATTGTATCACAAGCAGTGGGGAGGGATTGTGTACTGTATGAGGGAGTGTCGTTCATTGTTACACTGTTTTTATTGGCTTGCATGTTTTGTGTCCTGTTCCCAACAAGGTCCACCTGGGCGTCAACCTTGTTGGGAAACTTGTATAAAAGACCAGTCTGCTCTATTAAACTTTCAGATTTACTTCACCCTCAATCTAGAGTCTTGTCTCTTATTGGGGGGAATTGCTATATCACTATAAGGGATTGCTAAGATCATCATACTCCCTTGGATAATCACTAGCTCGTAAGAGTTGTTCCTGCTACACTTCCTGAAGGAAGAGAGGTTCACCCACTAGAACCTGGAGTCTTGTCATAGGTCCAGGGTGGGTAGGAGACGGTTAGACAAGCTGCAGCGGTTCGTGGGGTCTGCAGTACTTATGGTGTCTGGAGAAGTGCTTGGAGCCCTCGGTAAGCACTAGGTGCATCCATCTGTGGAAGTACCCAACCGGGATACAGGAAGCTCTGTTACAAGTTCTGTAGTAGGATGCAAATTTGTTTACGTCTTGTGGGTTAAGTAGTTTGTCTTTGTCTGTAGACTGTATGTGTGCTATTTTTGATTTATTGGATATGGCTTTTAATTGCAGTGCTAGTAAGGATCCTGCTTTGTTAACCAGAGAGAAAAATTTGTGTTTATATCTGTGTAGTAGGTGGGTAGTCTTTTCAAGTTCTAAGGTCTTAGGTTTGTTTGGTATTTGCAAGAGTTCGGTTTGCATCTCTTTGGATGGATTGTGCTTATTTTTATGTTGAAGGCAGCGATTCTAGTTAACATGTTCATTGCTGAAGAGGTGGACATTATTATACTTATGCTTTTTGGGCTTGCCATACTGTTTTGATGTTTGTGTCGGAGGGGCCATTTTTTGCAAAATAGGAGATCAGGTCTTCTTGTATGTTAGATATTATTGTGGGTGGCTTTAAATAAGGAGTCGTTCAGCCTCCACATACCTGTTCCTGAGGATGGGTACTGTTCCCAAATGGTCAGTGTAATGGGGGGGGGGAGGGGGGGCGGGGTGGTCAGACCACGTAATGAGTCCTATGGTGGTGTCCTGTACTTTATGGAGCAAGCGGGATGGTGTGAAGAATCTATCTATTCTAGCATAGGCATTGTGCACTGCTGATCTGTAATCTATTTCTGTGGAATTTAGTATTCTCCATGGGTCAACAAAGTCATTGTGTAGAATTGTAGTGGATAATTTGGCTGTTAAGCGGGTTTGTTTTTAGCAGTTGGAGCATAAACCTTGTAGTTGGAGGATGAATCTATGGAGGCATCCAGTAGGAAGTTATGATTATTAAATTATTACTTCTCCGAATTTGTGTAAGGCAATGAGGCCAACTTATGTCGATTATCGTTTGAACTGTATATATTGATCAAAGTGTATAGTGCATTGTAAATGTAACACTGAATCAATAAGAATCTGCCCCGTTTATCACCCACTTTTTTTAATCGTGAGAAGGAGACATCCCTGTGGTTCAGCGAGAAGACACCTCCTTTTTTTAGACCTGAAACAGGAATGAAAATCATTGGGAAATAGAGTGGCGCTTGGGTCTATGTCCCCATTTGAAGTGGGTTTCTTGAAAGAAGGCCACTTGTGCTTTATCCGTTTTGGCTTCTAGAAGAGCGAGCTTTCTTTTATTTGGTGAATTCAGGCCTTTGGCATTTAGCGACGTGACAGCCATTAGAGATGTATTGGGTGTATTGCTATGACTTTCACATTCGGGTAAATAACCTGCATCAGTGTATTTATAGTACAGGTATGATTTTTGTTTTTTACAGGAAAAGGACCACTTTAGCAACTTGTCCATGGGTAGAGGGTTGTCCCCTTTCCGCCCAGCTTCTCCTGATCCAACCACAGTCTCCTTAATCAGGAGCTAGTTATTTTTGGCAAAAGTTTGTGGTGTTGTTACAGGGACTGTGGCCAGATGTAATCTCTACATTTGTGATACATATATGTCTGGATCTTGTATGTACTTAATGAACGACATTAGCAATATTTAGTCATAGTACATTGGTGTGCAAGTGAAATTATAGAAAAAAAAGGTGTTTAACATAAAATAAAAATAGCAGAACTATATACAAATACCCGTCAGAGGTTGTAGGAGACATACAGATGGTATAATAATGGCTAATATAATGGTATGCCAGTTCTTTAAAAGTTTTGCTTGGCATCCATGTGCAGGTCTTGATGTTGTGCTGCTTGCCTGCACCTTCGTAGAGATGTTCCATTCACAAAGTAGCTTGTGGTTATCTTCCGCTGTGGTGATATGGTGTTCTGTGCCTGTGGCGAAAGCCACTTTGCCACTAGGGTTTGGAGGGGACTACTTGCCAGCCTTTTACCCTGTGACTATAGCCCATTTAATTTACAGCGGTTAAGAGACTCCATTTGTGCCCATTTTGGACAATGGTAATTCGACTTTTCGAAGTGGTTTGAAGTGCCAGTTCGAACCACCAAACAGCTGGACCACACACAAGTGGAGTGTGCAGCCTATTTACCGCCCAGGCTGGTAGTTAACCACAGCCAAATTGACGATCGACTGGGTGGTCACCGTTTGTATAGTCGAACACGTGGCGGCAGCCATCTTGTTTAGTCGAACGTGTTCAGCAGTGTTTTGTCGTTGAGTTCATGGAACTCAAATCAGACACGCACAGCACGAACATCGAACAATCCCTGGTGGTCGCAGTGTTGAGAGTGAACTCTAGCCCGCAGCTCAAGGGCTAGAGTTCACTCTTGCGAGAGCCGGAGCGTTGCCGTGGTAACTGCGGCAACGCTCTGTGCTTGCATGAGAAGGACCCAGAGGAGCTGCAGGCTAAGCTCCCGGGTCCTCTCTTCTTCCCTCCCCTGCCGGCTGCCCGCATGGTGCCTGCAGACCGGGGAGAGAGATCGGCTGGGGGGATCCACCAATGATATATACAGCCCTACTGTGTGCCTTTTTGTCTCCCCCAGTCCCTCTGTATGTTTCTTTCTCCCCCTCACTGCTCCTCTGTGTCCATGTCTCCCCTCTCCTTCACAGTCTCTCTTCCCCCTCTGCCTCTTTCTCCCCCTCCCCTTGTGTGTCTCTCCCCTTTCTCCCTGTGTCTCTCATCCCCCTGTCTCTTTCTCCCCCTTTTCCCTGTGTCTCTCTCTACCCCACATCTCTCATCCCCTCTCTCTCTTTCTCCCCCCTTTCCCTGTGTCTCTCTCTACCCCACATCTCTAGTCCCCTCTGTCTCTTTCTCCCCCCTTTTCCTGTGTCTCTCTCTACCCCACATCTCTACCCCTCTGTCTCTTTCTCCCCCTTTCCCTGTGTCTCTCTCTACCCCACATCTCTCGTCCCCTCTGTCTATTTCTCCCCCCTTTCCCTGTGTCTCTCTCTACCCGACATCTCTCGTCCCCTCTGTCTCTTTCTCCCCCTTTTCCCTGTGTCTCTCTCTACCCCACATCTCTCGTCCCCTCTGCCTCTTTCCCCCCCTTTCCCCGTGTCTCTCTCTACCCCACATCTCTCGTCCCCTCTGTCTCTTTCTCCCCCCTTTACCTGTGTCTCTCTCTACCCCACATCTCTCGTCCCCTCTGTCTCTTTCTCCCCCCTTTACCTGTGTCTCTCTCTAGCCCACATCTCTCGTCCCCTCTGTCTCTTTCTCCCCCCTTTCCCTGTGTCTCTCTCTACCCCACATCTCTCGTCCCCTCTGTCTCTTTCTCCCCCTTTACCTGTGTCTCTCTCTACCTCACATCTCTCGTCCCCTCTGTCTCTTTCTCCCCCCTTTACCTGTGTCTCTCTCTACCCCACATCTCTCGTCCCCTCTGTCTCTTTCTCCCCCCTTTTCCCTGTGTCTCTCTCTACCCCACATCTCTCGTCCCCTCTGTCTCTCTCTCCTCCCTTTCCCTGTGTCTCTCTCTACCCCACATCTCTCGTCCCCTCTGTCTCTTTCTCCCCCCTTTCCCTGTGTCTCTCTCTACCCCACATCTCTCGTCCCCTCTGTCTCTTTCTCCCCCCTTTCCCTGTGTCTCTCTCTACCCCACATCTCTCATCCCATCTGTCTCTTTCTCCCCCCTTTCCCTGTGTCTCTCTCTACCCCACATCTCTCGTCCTCTCTGTCTCTTTCTCCCCCCTTTCCCTGTGTCTCTCTCTACCCCACATCTCTCTTCCCCTCTGTCTCTTTCTCCCCCCTCCACTATCTCTCTATTCCCCTTCTTTCTCCCCCTGTGTCTCACTCTTCCCCCTGTCTCTTTCTCCCTCCTTTCCCTGTGTCACTCTCTCCCCCCTCTGTCTCTTTCCTTCCCCTCCCCTGTCTCTCTATTTTCCCACTGTCTGTTTCTTCCCTCGCCTCTATCTATTCCCCCTCTCTGTTTTATTTTCCCCCCTCCCATTTACCAAGAGAAGACTGAAGGGGCCGGCCGCGGTACATCCTGGAGCCGCCGGGCCGGGTGGCAGCCTCGCTGGTCCGGCGGCACTCCTGTCAGGCTGTCACTAACGCTGAGGACGGAAGGAGGGGAGGAGCATGTATCTCTCTCATGCTCCTTTGTGGTTCCCACATCCTGTGCTGGGAATTGTGGGAACTGCAAAGGAGCATGAGAGAGAGACATGCTCCTCCCCTCCTTCCGTCCTCAGCGTTACTGACAGCCTGACAGGAGTGCCGCTGGACCGGCGAGGCTGCCACCCGGCCCGGCAGCTCCAGCATGTACCGCGGCCGGCCCCTTCAGTGTGCCACCGGACCGGCCACCCGGTGGCACCTACGTGCACAGATGCCGCGGCCGTGGTGGGGCAATCCGGCCCTGCCGCCGTGCCCCCTGATGGCGGCCCTGGCGGCGGGCCCCCCTCCCGGCCGGGCCCTCGGACCATGTCTGCCCCTGGTCAGTCCGCCCCTGGTCAGCCTTGATGTTCTTAGCCACTTTTGAGAATTCCAATTGCAGGGATGTTCTTTCAGCATCCTGTGTATTGATGAGTCTGTTGCTGGGGTGAACGTGGGCACAGATATGGATTTGTCCAAGCATGAAGCAGGCAACCTCGGGCAGTCCGCGCCATCTTGAGCCTGTGCTGATATATGGATAGCCACCGGCTTTTGTTTTGTTTTTTTTGATGGGGCAGTGTGCTATGATGTTTTGGCACCAGGGCTGGTGCGTCCATAAGGCAGAACAGGTGGACACCTTAGGGCACCTGAGAAGGGCGGGGTGCAAAATTAAGAATCCCCTGCCTCTAGCTGGGGACTCAGATTTTTAAACTCACCTTGCTCTCCCTGCAGCCAGCACACAGGAGCAGGGCAGTGAAGTCAGCCGGCCTCTTCTGATGATTTCAGAAGGGGGCAGTACTTGACGGCGCTCTATAAATATCATAATAATAATAACTGCTCCCAGACTCCCCAGCGGTCCTGACTCTCTCAGCATCTCCAGCCTCCAGTGCAGGCAGTCCCACCCGACCACCAGGGGTAAGGTTCTCCCCTCCCTGGCCCAAGGTAAGCCTCTGGGAGGGGGAAAGACCTTTTAGTACATTTTTTTTATCAAAAATAGTTTTTACTTTGTTTTTAACAGCCCCTCTCTACTACACCTGCCCTCCACCATACTGCCCCTTCTACAGCCCCTCTATTTCCCTCTACAGCCCCTGCCCCCTCTACTGCCCGTGTGCCCCCTCTACAGCCCCTCTATTTCTCACTACAGCCCCTGCCCCCACACTGCCACTGCCCCCTCTACTGCCCCTCTGCCCCCTCTACAGCCCCTCTATTTCCCTTTACAGCCCCTGCCCCCACCATGCTGCCTCTGTCCCCCTTTCACAGCCCCTGTGCCCCCCCTCTACTGCCCCTGCCTACTGCCCCTGTCCACTGTCTCCACTGGCCCTGTGCCCCCTCTTCTGCCCTTCTGGCCCCTCTACTGTCCATGTCTCCCCCCTCTACTGCCCCTGTGCCCCCTCATATTGCCACTGCCCCCCTACAGCCCTTGTCCCCCTCTGTTGAACATTTACCCCTACCATACTGTCCCTGTGACCCCTATATTGCCTCAGCGTCCATCTGTGTCACACTCTACAGCCTGTGTCCCCCTTTACAGCCCCTGTGCCCCCACCATACTGTCCCTATGCCCCCCCCGTGTCACCCTCTACTGCCCCTGTTTCCCACCATACTGCTCCTGTGCCTCCACCACAGCCCCTATACCCTCTCTACAACCCCTAACTCACCTACTTCACATCCCTTCCACTACAGTCTCTATTCACCCACGTGCAGCCCCTAACACCCTTTACACCCCATAACTCCACTACAGTCCCTATTCCTTTACTACAATCCTTACCCCCACTACAGCCCCTCCCCCAATTGCTGCCCATATCCCCCACACTACAATCCCTGTCCCCGCTTGCAGCCATCAACCTACTTCAGTCCATAACCCCCTACTACAGCCCCTACCCCCACTACATTTCCTAAGCCCCCAATTACAGCCCCTTACTCTCAACTGCAGCCCCGTCCCCCTGCTACAGCCCCTAACTCCTCACTTACAGCCCCTATCAACACACTAAAACTCACTACCAGCCCCCCTCCCAAGATTAGGTTCTGGATCTGCCCCTGCTCTGTATACCTGTGTCTGTATGTCTCTGTATAACTGTGTATGTATGCCTGTGTCTGTATGTCTCTGTATAACTGTGTATGTATGCCTGTGTCTGTATGTCTCTGTATGACCGTATCCATATGTTTCTGTATGTCTTGTTCTCTATGTCCCTGTATGCCTGTGTCTGTATGTTTCTGTATGACCGTATCTATATGTCTCTGTATGCCTTTTTCTGTATATCTTTGTGTGACTATGTCTGTGTATATATGTCTTTGCATGCCTGTATGTATATGTATGCCTTGTTCTGTATGTCTCTGTATGCCTGTGTCTTTATGTCTCTGTTTGACTGTATGTCTGTGTTTGTATATCTCTGTATAACTGTGACTTTATTTCTCTATATGACCGTGTCTGCAGGTCTCTGTGTGTGTCTGTATGACTGTATGTCTGTGTTTGTATGACAGTGTACCTGTATGTGTTGATTGTATGACTGTGTGCCTGTATGACTGTATTTGTTTGTGTGGAAAAACCGACCTCGCCACGTGTCCTTGGAGGGGGCTGCTTGCCCGCCTCTTGCCTTTGGACTATGGCCCTGGGAGATTGGGCCCTTTTACAAAACATATTCGGCCCTAACAGAGTGCATGTCACTCATTCTGGCCCTTTAAACACAGTGGGGCCATTCGGTACTTGCCCTGTGTGAGCAGTGATACCCCCAGATAGCTATGCCATGGAGCCTATTCATATAATGAAAGACTATGGGAAAGACTTTGGCTCCATGGCATTTAAACTGTATTTGTGTGGTCTGCGTGCCATTCACCTAATAATGTGCACGCAGACCTGAGCTATCTGCGGATATGTTACATGTCTGTGTTTAATGTATAAAAAGTGACTTTATATATTTTAAAACATAATCCTGTATTTAGGTCCCCACATGTGTAATGGAGTTTGTCTTTGACCTGGGAGATAATTGGATTACTTCTCCAATTATCTCCAGGGCAGAAGGGAGGAAGCCGGGATGTATTGTGGGGGATGTTTTACTTCTGTTTGAGCCAGATTTTGCCATGCTGCAAGCCAGGGCCCAAAAGATACTTTTACTAACTTTTGAACCCCTGGTCTGATTCATGCAATTTTTTAATATGTTGTTCCCCTGAATGGATTGATTGTGGATATGTATTTTTATGTGAATGTGCTGTATGGTTTTAGAGTTATGAAAGTTGTGTAAAAAGTATATTTTAACTGTATGTATAATGGGATTATGTGTCACACTAAGGGGAGGGGATGTGTGGGTTGCACCTATGATACTATTGGTTATTTTATGCCTCACCCTGGGTGTGGCCTGTATGTGTACACTTGTAATAAAAACCAGGCTGGGTGTGCCAGACCTGAGATTCTGCTTGACCCTCAAACCGATGTGTCCAACAACCCAAAGGTATTGCAAATGGGGAAGCCATTTGGTCACAAACACTGGCCAAAGTTAGCGTTAGTATTTGTTTGTGTGAGAAAAATGCAAAAAACGCCAATTTTGGCCAGTGTTTGTGACTAAGTGGCTACTAAAAAATACTGGAGATACCCCATTTGCAATACCTTGGGTTGTCTACTATTGCAAATGGTATGCCATTATGGGTGTAAATTTTATTCCTGGGCTACTATACAGTCTCAAAGGCAACGTAACCAATCTGGCAAATTTCAATTTCAAATGTAACGTGCTATATTTGACCCTGTAACTTCCCAAAACACCATAAAACCTGTACTTGGGGGCAGTGGCGTCTCTAGGATTCATTTTTAGGGGGGGCACATGGTGGGCCAGGGACAAAAGTAGGGGGGCACATTTAACCCCGCCCTCACCACAGTTTGACCCCGCCCCTGCCGCATGTTAAGCACCGCCCCCACACAATGTGTTTTTTTTTTTTTTTTATAATCCCTGGTGGAGAATTCATTATTTTCCACCAAGGATTATTAAAAAAACATTTCCCTTGAATGTTCATACACACACACATACACACAGCCTGCTGAGTCCATACACACACAGACAAATAGACTGCTGAGTCCACACACACACACACACACAGACTGCTGAGTCCATACACACACACAGACTGCTAAGTACATACACATACATACAGACTGCTGAATCCATACACACACACACAGAGACTGCTGAGTCCTTACACACACACAGACACAAACACAGACTGCTGAGTTCATACACACACACACACAGACTGCTGAGTCCATACACACACACAGACTGCTGAGTACATACACATACATACAGACTGCTGAATCAATACACACACACAGAGAGACTGCTGAGTCCTTACACAAACACAGACTGCTGAGTCCATACAAACACAGTCACATAGACTGTTGAGTCCCTACACACACACACAAACACAGATTGCTGAGTCCATACACACACACACACACACACACACAGAGACTGCTGAGTCCAAACACACACACACTGCTGAGTCCATACACACACTGCTGAGTCCATGCACACACACACACACACACACACTGCTGAGTCCATACACACACACACACACACTGCTGAGTCCATACACACATATAGACTGCTGAGTCCATACACATATACAGACTGCTGAGTCCATACACACACTGCTGAGTCCATACACACACTGCTGAGTCCATACACACACACTGCTGAGTCCATACACACACGCTGCTGAGTCCATACACACACGCTGCTGAGTCCATACACACACAGTGCTTAGTCCATACACACACAGTGCTGAGTCCATACACACACAGACTGCTGAGTCCATACACACATAGAGACTGCTAAATCCATACACACACACTGCTGTGTCCATACACACAGAAAGACTGCTGAGTCCATACACATATACAGACTGCTGAGTCCATACACACACACACACTGCTGAGTCCATACCCACACAGACTGCTGAGTCCATACACACAGACACATAGACTGCTGAGTCCACAAACACACACACACAGACTGCTGAGTCCGTACACACACACACACACACAGACTGCTGAGTCCATACACACACACTGCTGAGTCCATACACACACACAGACACAAACACAGACTGCTGAGTTCATACACACACAAACTGCTGAGTCCATACACACACACACACACACACACAGACTGCTGAGTCCGTACACACACTGCCGAGTTCACACACACAGACAGCTGCGTCCATACACACACAGACACAAACACAGACGGCTGAGTTCATACACACACACAGACTGCTGAGTCCATACACACACACACACACACAGACTGCTGAGTACATACACATACATACAGACTGCTGAGACCATACACACACACACAGAGACTGCTGAGTCCATACAAACACAGACACAAGCACAGACTGCTGAGTTCATACACACACACAGACTGCTAAGTCCATACACACACAGACACAAACAAAGACTGCTGAGTTCACACACACACACACACACAGACTGCTGAGTCCATACACACAAACTTCTGAGTACATACACATACAGACTGCTGAGTCCACACACACACACACACACACACACAGACTGCTGAGTCTATACACACACATACAGGGACTGCTGAGTCCATGCACACACACACACACACACACACAGATTGATGAGTCCATACACACACACACACACATACACACACACAGATTGATGAGTCCAAACACACACACACACACACACAGACTGCTGAGTCCAAACACACACAGACTGCTAAGTCCATACACACACACTGCTGCATCCATACACACATACACACTGCTGAGTCCATACACACACAGACACACACACAGACTGCTGAGTCCATACACACATACAGACTGCTGAGTCCATACAAACACAGACACATAGACTGCTGAGTCCCTACACACACACACACACACACAAACAGATTGCTGAGTCCATACACACACACACTGAGACTGCTGAGTCCAAACACACACACACACAGACTGCTAAGTCCATACACACACACACTGCTGAGTCCATACACACACACTGCTGAGTCCATACACATACAGACTGCTGTGTCCATACACACTGCTGAGTCCATACACACACACACTGCTGAGACCAAACACACACACTGCTGAGTCCATACACACACACACACACACACTGCTGAGTCCATACACACACACACTGCTGAGTCCATACACACACACTGCTAAGTCCATACACACATACAGACTGCTAAATCCATACACACACACTGCTGAGTCCATACACATACACACACACTGAGTCCATACACACACACTGAGTCCATACACACACACTGCTGAGTCCATTCACACACACACACTGCTGAGTCCATACACACACACACACTGCTGAGTTCATACACACACATACACTGCTGAGTCCATACACACATACACACACACACTGCTGAGTCCACACACACACACACACACACACACTGCTGAGTTCATACACACATACAGACTGCTAAGTCCATACACACACGCTGCTGAGTCCATACACACACAGTGCTGAGTCCATACACACACACAGTGCTGAGTCCATACACACACAGTGCTGAGTCCATACACACACACACACACTGCTGAGTCCATACACACATACAGACTGCTAAATCCATACACACAGACAGACTGCTGAGTCCATACACACAGACAGACTGCTGAGTCCATACACATATACAGACTGCTGAGTCCATACACACACTGCTGAGTCCATACACACACACACTGCTGAGTCCATACACACACAGACTGCTGAGTCCATACACACAGACACATAGACTGCTGAGTCCACACACACATACTGCTGAGTCTGTACACACACACACACACACACAGACTGCTGAGTCCGTACACACACACTGCTGAGTTCATACACACACACACACACAGATTGCTGAGTCCTTACACACACGCCACCCTGGGAGCCGGTGCCCGCAATACCCTGACTCTCTTTCTCCCATTGGAGAGATTGCATGCTTGCGGTGTCTTCTTGCGTTGGGGTGCCTCTCTGACATGTGTATGGCTTTGTAAGCATAGCTCCATGTGGACTTCCATCACAGATGAGGAACAGTAAACTGGAACAGCTGCAGGAGCTGGCTGTTTGGCAGGCAAGGGAGCAGCTTTTGGTCGGCTGTTCACGCACTGCTAAAACTCCTGGCATACCCTGTCATACTTGGCCTCAAAGGCTTCCCGCCATCTCTGTACCTCCAGACTCGTTTGGTTCAGGGATCGTGTCGGCCATGTTGGATTCGCTTCGTGGCAGCGGGTCAACCAAACTCACAGGATCCGCTGCAGCAGCAAAGTGAGTGTCCCAGCGGTGGACCGTGATATCCCCCACCGTTCCAGAGGGTGGGTAGGAAATGGGCCTGTACAGAGATGGGTGTGGCGAAAATGATCTCGCCACTGGTTTCTGGAGGGGCCTGTTTGCCAGCCTCCTACCCTGTGACAACGGCCCCTGCAAAAGAACTGGTTAATATACTTCAAACAGGCTCTGTTCGTGCAATTGGGACTATATGGTTCGTTTATTAAACAACCGCACGAACAGAGACCACCCTGGAGCTTGTTAACACCTATTAACAACTTGGAAAATTTCTCACTGCAGTGTTCTAATTGTTCGTCTGGGTGGCCGCGATTCCTATGAATAACCACGAGGTGACGGCCATCTTGTTCGCATGAATGCCGGCAGTGGTGTTTGGGCATGAATCTCATGGAACTGAAATCGAATACAGAAACTCCTGAACACCACTGAACCTCCATCATCGCCTGCGTTTCTATTCAACTTAGAAGGGCACTGTTCGTGAGATCACTCGTCTAGATGAAGGAAACGAGGTCATGCGTTTAGACTAGAAGACAGAAGATTTCGTCTAAGGCAAAGGAAAGGTTTTTTTACTGTAAGAACAATCAGGATGTGGAATTCTCTGCCTGAAGAAGTGGTTTTATCAGAGTCCATACAGATGTTCAAACAGCTACTAGATGCATACTTGCAAAGACAGAATATTCAAGGATATAATCTTTCAATGTAGGGTAATAACTGCTTGATTCAAGGATAAATCTGACTGCCATTCTGGGGTCAAGAAGGAATTTTTTGTCCTAGCTTGTTGCAAAATTGTGCTTCAAACTGGGTTTTTTTTTTTGTTTTTTTTTTCCTTTTGGATCAACAGCAAAAAACAGGTGTGAGGAAGGCTGAACTTGATGGACGCAAGTCTCTTTTCAGCTATCTAACTATGTAACTATGTAACTATGTAACTATGAAACAAGCTCCAGGGTAAGACTATTGACTCAGTTTGGTAGTTTGTTCATTTGCAAATGCAAACTACCGAACTAGACCAGCCGCAAGCCCTGATTCTCTGGAACTGTTTTGGGCATGAAACCATGCCTGCGGTCGGTCAAAAAGAGACTTTGTTCTTCACCCAGATCAGGGCTATAAGGGGATGTGACCTTTCTGGGGATATGTTGTGTTTTGAGTTGTTTTCTAGACTTTGTATAAATGTGTGTTTTTTCTGTCTGAGGATAATTAAGTTATTGTATTATCTACCTTAATTGTATCACAGGCAGAGGGGAGGGATTGTGTAATGTATGTGGGAGTGTCGTTCATTGTTACACTGTTTCTATTGGCTTGCATGTTTTGTGTCCTCTGCCCAACAAGGTCCACCTGGGCGTCAACCTTGTTGGGAAACTTGTATAAAAGACCAGCATGCTCTATTAAACTTTCTGTTCTACTTCACCCTCAATCTAGAGTCTTGTCTCTTATTGGGGGGAATTGCTATATCACTACTAGGGATTGCTATGATCATCATACTCCCTTGTATAATAACTAACTCTTGTAAGAGCTGTTCCTGCTATGCTTTCTGAAGGAAGAGAGGTTTACCCACTGGAACCTGGAGCCTTGTCGTAGGTCCAGGGTGGGTAGGAAATGGCAAGACCCCAACCAAGCTGCGGCGGTTGTGAAGTCTGCAGTGCTTATGGTGCCTGGCGCGGTGCTGATGGTCCTTGGTGAGCACTAGGAGCATCCGTCGGTGGAGGGTCCGTCACAATCGGTATTAGACGCGCAGCCACAGTTGAGGGATTGCCCGCCTCCCCTAGCCGACCAGCCAGTCTTCGGCTCTGTAGATCTCATGCCTAGATGGTACAGGAGCTCGCCAGTGCGGTGCTCTTCAAAACTGTAAATGGGTTCTTCTGGTGGAAGAGTCGACTGCTATACGTGCTGGACCAATCGTGGGTATGTTTTAGACCTCAGTACTGTTTTTTAAGGGTTGATGAGTTGATATTTTTTTACTGTACAGCTCTTAAGTTAGTTACAAATAAATTAAGAAAACAAGGAAAATAACTTTTGTTTTAATATATGTTTACTTTAGTTTACATACAAAAATGTGACAATCCTGAACTGTTCTAATTGTGTTTTTTTGTTGTGCTCATTCTCTGGATTTCCCTGGATAGTGGTATACCATTAAACTTGTGACAAAATGGCTTTTGTCACTGGGTCTGAATGTGACAAACTGCCCTACCCCCCTATCGCTTGGAGGAGCCGGATTGTTAGCCTCTTACCCTGGGATGCTGGCCCTTTAAGTTATGGAGTCTTAAGGCACTTGGGACAGAGCCCTTTGTCCCTGGATCACACCATTTGCCTTAGTTGCTTGGATTTTACATTTCCCCCTTTGTTGGTTTGTGCAGTTTAACTTCCAGTACAGCCAGATAATGCTGTCGGCTGCTGTCGGCTACAAACACGCGAACAGCCGGTGAAAGCCAAACTTCAGTCGACGTTTTTGAGAACTGTGTTCGTGGGATCTGAGTGCTATTCGCCTATAATATGCGCTCAGATCCAAGCTATCTGGGGGTGTGTGGAACATGGGGACTTCGTTCAGCGAAACATGAGTTATTGATTTTAATACAGTTTTGTTAAAAGGTAAAAAGCACATGTTTCTCTCTGCCCGGAGATAATTAGGTTCTCTGCAACCACTTAAGTTAATTATCTCCAGGATAGAGAGGAGGGGTAAGTTAATTATCTCCAGGATAGAGAGGAGGGCTTACACTCTTCCTGTGGGTGTGTATAAGAATTGTACTGTATACTGATTGGATCTGCATATTTTGTTACAGTCTTCCACAAGGTCCCATGTGGGAGTTCCCTTGCTGGGAGACCATCATAAAAGGGCTGAGTTTGGCCATCAATAAACACATTCGTTTTACCCCTTCATGAAGTCTCGACTCATGTTTGGGGAATTGGGAGCTATAATCACTTCTTCACTCTTTTCAGCTTGGATTTCGGGAGACGCTACAAGGATCAGCGCTGCACGGATAGCAGGATCCTTTACAAAACTAAACTGACTGGTGGAACAAGCACAAAATTCATGGAAGGTCACACCAAACCCAGAGAGCTGCATGTGTATAGCATGCATGTGATGCTTGTATAAAGAAAGTATATGCTGCGTGTATAGGAAATGTATATGCTGCATGTATATGCTACAGTTATATATGTTGCATATACAGAATATACATTTGCAAGAAAAAGTATGTCAAACCTTTGGAATGATATGGATTTCTGCACAAATTGGTCATAAAATGTGATCTGATCATCATCTAAGTCACAACAAGAGACAATCACAGTCTGCTTAAACTAATAACACACAAAGAATGAAATGTTGCCATGTTTTTATTGAGCACACCATGTAAACATTCACAGGGCAGGTGGAAAAAGTATGTGAACTAGTGATGTCGCGAACATGAAATTTCCGCAAATGCCATAGACATAGAACCGCCATAGACTTTAATAGGCAGGCGAATTTTAAAACTCTTTCTGGCCACAATAGTGATGGAAAAGTTGTTTCAAGGGGACTAACACCTGGACTGTGGCATGCCAGAGGGGGATCCATGGCTAAACTCCCATGAAAAATTACATAGTTGATGCAGAGTCTGGTTTTAATCCATAAAGGGCAATTACATAGTTGATGCAGAGTCTGGTTTTAATCCATAAAGGGCAAAAATCACCTAACATTCCTAAATTGTTTGGAATAACGTGCTTTAAAACATCAGGTATGATGTTGTATCAATCAGGTAGTGTAAGGCTATGGGGGGGATAATGTATAATAAACACAGGTTACTGGCTATGGGAGGGATAATGTATAATAAACACAGGTTACTGGCTATGGGAGGATAATGTATAATAAACACAGGTTACTGGCTATGGAGGGATAATGTATAATAAACACAGGTTACTGGCTATGGGGGATAATGTATAATAAACACAGGTTACTGGCTATGGGGGGATAATGTATAATAAACACAAGTTACTGGCTATGGAGGGATAATGTATAATAAACACAGGTTACTGGCTATGGGGGGATAATGTATAATAAACACGTTACTGGCTATGGAGGATAATGTATAATAAACACAGGTTACTGGCTATGGAGGATAATGTATAATAAAAACACAAAAAAAATAATTAAAATAAAATAAAAAATGTATGCAGCTTCAGAATTAATCTAAATTGTATGCTGTCTAGAAGGTGGGAGGGTCTGGGAGGGAGGGTCTGCTGCTGATTGGCTGGAATGTGTCTGCTGACTGTGAGGTACAGGGTCAAAGTTTACTCAATGATGACGAATAGGGGGCGGACCGAACATCGCATATGTTCGCCATCCGTGGCGAATGCGAACACACTATGTTCGCCAGGAACTATTCGCCAGCGAACCGTTCGGGACATCACAAATGTGAACCCTTGGATTTAATAACTGGTTGAACCTCCTTTGGCAGCAATAACTTCAACCAAACATTTCCTCTAGTTGCAGATCAGACGTGCACAACGTTCAGGAGTAAGCTTAAAAGAGCTTAGTAGTGATTAGCTAAGGGAGTATGCAGAGCATAGCAATCCATTGTAGTGATATAGCAATCCCCCCAATAAGAGCCAGGACTCTAGATTGAGGGTGAAGAACAACTGTCTGTACTGGCACATACAGCCTCTTTTATTCACATTCTACAAACATAGTACTGCCCACAGGGTTTTGAAGAACAACCAATCAACACATTACAACACAGCTAACACTCCCATTCATTACATCAGAAATCCTCCCCTCTGCCTGTGATACAATTATCTCAACACAATAGACTAACTTAATTATCACAGGCAGGAAAATACAGTATTATAAAACATATCACAGGGACCCCAAAACATGCAATAACCCCATAAAAAAATAAAAAAAAACACATATCCAATATTCACCCACATCCATTCAGTAGTTTGGAAGATATGGTTTAATGCAGGTTCCGCAGAACATATACAGGCTATATGAAAAATAATTACTGTTAAATGTGTCCCCTGTTCTGTAGTTTAAAACTACTGAACGATGTCTTTGTGCACCAAATACCGATGAGATGGCACCGTGTAGAAAAGTCAAGACAGTGTCTGTGAGTTAAAATGACCGCCATCCATTGTTCTCACCATGTGCTTCATCCATTGTTATCACCATGTGCCTCTGATACATGAAATGGTGGCCACCCAGTAACTCCACAGTTTGTCTGGTAGTCTATCCAGCCGAACCAACAGATGAAACACATGGGGAACAGTGCAACAAACGAAGGGAATCATAAAAAATATGGACAATAGCCATATTTGTGCACAATCTCCAGTTTTGTCACAGGGCACAAATAGTGCTTTCAAATGCCATAGTCATAAGGTAGGAGGCGGGCAAGCAGCCTCCTCCAAGAACACGTGGTGAGGTTTGTTCTGCTACAGGTAGCACTCAGAGGAGAGTGACCCTCGCACACCCGCCAGCCCGCCAGCCTGCCAGTGTGCCCGGTGACCGGCCGCCCAGCAACACCACTGGACCCCAGGGAATCCCCTCAGCTCTCCCAAAGGTAGGGAGGCTGGGGGATTACATTTTTTTTAAAACGTGTGTGTTTGTGTTAGAGTGTGTGTGTGTGTGTGTTACAGTGTGTGTGTTAGTGTTAGAGTGTGTGTGTGTGTGTGTTAGTGTTAGTGTTAGAGTGTTAGTGTGTGTTAGTTTTTGTGTGTCAGTGAGTGTGTTACTGAGTGTGTTAGTTTGTGTGTGTCACTTAGTGTGTCAGTTTGTGTGCGTCTGTTAGTGAGTCTGTTTGGTGTCTGTTAGTGAGTGTGTATGTATGTCTGTCACTGAGTGTGTGTCTGTCAGTAAATGTAAATGTGTGTGTCTGTTAGCTAGTGTGAATGCGTCGGTTCGTGATAGTGTGTGTGTCTTCAGCACTTACCTTTCTATGAAACTGCTATGTTTTCAGCTGCAAGGTTAAAACTAGAGGGACCTGTCACCCAGACCACTTAATTGAGCTTATGTGATCTGGGTGTCTGTAGTGTATCTGCATGCACTGGCGTACATACCACAGTCACAGGGGTCGCAGCCCTGCGACCAGGTGCCCGCCGCTAGGTGTTGCGGCCTCGGCCCGCGCAGAGCAAGCTCGGGGGGGAGGGATAGGGGCACGGATCAGTTTTCGCACCGGGGCCCCATGGGTTGTGTGTACGCCACTGCACACTACATTCATTATGATCACTCTGCATGCACTACAAACACACTACATTTATTATATTATTATTATACACACTCTGCATTCACTACAAACACGCTACATTCATTATACACACCTTGCACTGCACTTTATGCATAGGAGTGTAAAATTATTATTTTTTTAGGGGGGAGGTGGACATCTTGGGTGAGTTCCCACACTTTTTTCCCCAGGACTTGACCCCTGATACAGAGTATATATAAATAATATATGTGATATACACAGGATAGCAAATTAGAGAGATATTCTAAACAACTGAAAGATCAAAATTAAGAAAAGCCCTTTTCTTAAGTCTTTAATCTGTTTAGTAGATAGTTCTCTAATTTGGTACCCTTATATGGGATTGCTATTTTAAGGATACCAAATTAGTGAACTATGTACTAAATGCAATGGCTCCCTAATTTGGTACCTGTCACAGCACCCGGCGGGCACCCATAGTCCGAGATCTGTGGAAATGTTGCCAGGTATCTGCTTTAGGTCAACAGCATTATAGCTGCTGGCTCCATAGGTCTTGCCCGATTTGATGCTCAAAAATGTGCATGCATCATCTTGTTGATGTCATGCACACATGTTCCACCATTACATGACTACTTTGGGCCAATGAGAGAACTTTCTAGGCTATTTAAACTCAAAATGGCTATTTTTCAGTGCCCTTCTCAAATCAACAGCACACGGAGAGACAAAACAATATAAGAACAGCCAGGTGCAAACCATATAAGCACTCCCTCAAGTGCTTTAAATATTCAAATGTATATAGGATATAGAATGCACACCATAACAATCTCAAAAAAATATTTACATTTTATTATGTACAAAAAAGTACCAGAATGTAAACATATAAGAAAAAATAAATGTAAACAAAGTAACAGAAGTAAAGGCAGATACAATAAAATAATAGTAATAAATTACCACAAAAATCCTTACAAGCCTCAGACAGAAACACGAGTCACCAAAACTATTTAAATGTACTGGAAACATATAAGGAGTAAAGAGAGACATGGGACCTAAACAGTAATAGCAGGTGTCAATATTCAAATAACCCACCTCTAAAGGCAATAAGTGTACTCACACTTTATCAAGCGACCAAAACCGCCATCTTGCTTGTTGGCAAAAGTGGATATACTCCACAGTCATCCTAATTGCCGCCACACGCGACGATGATCTGTGCATGCGCTGTTTAATAAGCACGGCGCATGCATGCAGTAACCTCCCGTCCGCGCATGCGCATAACGGCAAACTGTCGCGCATGTGCATAGTAACTTCCTATTTGCGCATGCGCAATACTAAGCAGACAAGCTACAGTACCTCATCACTCTACAAGACTGCCCACACTTGTATATACTCGACAGTGACCATAGTTGCCGCCATGCGCGACGATAATCTGCGCATGCGCCCTTTAATGAGCACTGTGCATGCGTGCAGTAACCTCCCGTTCGCGCATGTGCAGCCCTTTAATAAGCACTGTGCATGCGTGCAGTAACCTCCCATTCGCGCATGCGCATAACGGCAAACTGCCGTGCATGCGCAAAGTAACATCTATTTGCGCATGCGCAATACCAAGCCAACAAACTGCAATACCTCATCACTCTAGAGGACCGCCCACTCTCGTGGACGACAACTAACATGCAGATTGAAGCAATGAATGTAAATAATCCACATAACTCATACTCCATACATATCTGTACTCCACATACCACTACTTAAACCATATATTGCATATACACATACACAAAAAGAGAGGAGTCTAGTAAAAGAGAAAAAAAATATATAAATAATCTAAAATCCACCTTATAAATAAAAAAAGGTCTGTGAGCCTATATTAAAAATAACTCCCACCTGTCTTATAAGACAAAACACCAAAGAAAAAACACCAGAAAGTGATGTGCAAAAAAAGTCTTTTTAATTTATAATTCCACAAACACCCAATGTGTGATAATTAGATCACTGCAGATGCCAGATAGGCAATAATAATACTTAGCAGATCCCCATGCAATTTTAATAACAATACAATTATTATCCATTGAATATATTACTATAATCATTTACACAGTCATATAGGGATGAAAAAATCTTCCATATTGTATATAAAGCAATATAATCCATTTTGAACCACATATCGAAGAGGCTATTTATCATCAATTTGAAGATATAACCACATATTCAGAAATTACATCATAAATATATCTCTCTATGAGTATGTTGACCATCATTAGAGAATCCTTTATCAATCTATACTACATTAAGATAATCATTGTTGCATCAACTTCATCAATATGTACATCATATATGCCCATGTCAACCACATAGGATTCACATGGGTAGATAACACATACCCCACAGAAAAACACTAGTCATGGCAAAAAAGCTCTCATAGTGGTGGGTATCATTATTCCATATTATCCATATAAGTACACACCTGATCCTAAATAATGATCAATACATACATAATCATTAAATACAAAATTGTATATATATATGATGAATCATCATAATCATAGCTCAAGAACATCCGACGTAGACGACGATGCATTCCAATTGATTAAATGTTCTTCGATACTCTAATATCACAAACATCATGGTCCAACTGGTTACTGCAGTATCAATCTATAAAAAATTTAAATCAAAATATAAAGATACAGACAATACACAGGCAGAGAAAAACCTCATCAAGATGATAGAAATGGTGATAGATCCTTATCCTCATTCAGACCATTAGGATATAAGGTCTGCAGCTCATAAATCCAATATACCTCTCGTTGTTTAAGACTGACCACTTGCGAAATACCTCCTGTACTGGGTTTAATTACCTCCAAAATCATATACCGCAGTTGAGAAACTGTATGCCCTTTCTCAGCAAAGTGTCTGGCCACCGGATATTGCATCTTATTCGTCCGTATTCCACTCTTGTGTTCCCTAATCCTTGTGGTGAACGTGCGCGTGGTTTCACCCACATATGCCAATCCACACGGGCACTTGAGCATATATACCACAAATTGTGACTGGCAATTACAGAATTCCTGAATCGGGTATCTCCTACCCATCCTTGGATGTGAAAAATGGTCTCCCGTAATCACCCCTTTGCAGTTAATACAGTGTCCACAGCGGTACATACCCGGTATCGCAGAGAGCCAGGTGTCAGCTTTATCCATCTTCCCTTGTAGATTAACGTTCTTCATCAAATGGTCCCTTAGGCTCTTGTGCCGCTTAAATGAAAACAAAGGTCTCTCATTAAAACAGGGAAGAAGTTTAGGATCAGATTGCAAAATCTTCCAATGCTTATTAATGATATGTTTCACCTTGCCAAAATGAGTCGAGTATGTCATCACACATGGAATACCTTTATTGGCAACCCTAGTTCTTTTCTGCAAGAGGGTATTCCTAGAGAGTAGTTTCGCCCTCTCTCTGCATTCCGTTACCACATCCGTCTCGTATCCTCTAGCAGAGAATGCTTTTACCAATTGTTCAGCCCTGATGTCATATTTAACTTCATCAGACACTATCCTACGTGCCCTGACAAACTGGCCATATGGTAGATTCTTCATAAATGGAATCGGGTGGAATGAATCCGCATGTAGGTACGAAACCCGATCCGTGGGCTTCTGATACAGATCAAATGATAAACGACCATCTCTTACCTGTAAGTTCACATCCAAAAAGTGCATCACATGGAGATCATATTCCAACGTAAAGGAGATGGTATCCAAACAACCATCAAGTCTCTCTTTGAAATCCATTAAATCATCCACGCTACCTGTCCAAAAAAAGAAAATATCATCTATATACCTGAGCCACAATCTCACGTAACGCGTAAAGTCCTGGTCTCGGTATACAAAAGCATCCTCAAAAGCTGCCATAAATAAATTGGCATATGTTGGTGCTACATTGGACCCCATCGCTGTCCCCTGTATCTGGAGGTAATATTTACCTTTGAAAACAAAGTAGTTCTTATACCGCACTAATGACAACAGGTCAACAAGTAAGCCCCTGTATGCCTCGCTCATATCCATACCCTGCATTGCACCAAATACCGCCTCGATACCTTCCTCATGTGGTATGGAGGTATATAAGCTGTTAACATCCATGGTGCACATCAAGGCACCACCGGGTATATCCCCCATCATTTCAAGCTTGCGAATAAAATCAGTAGTGTCCTGCACAAAAGAGCGCATCCCATTCACTAACGGTTGCAAATGTATATCCACAAATTTAGATAAGGGCTGCAAAATCGACCCACACCCAGAGACAATGGGGCGCCCAGGTGGATTCCACAAGTCCTTGTGGATCTTGGGCAACAAGTAAATGAAAGGGGTCTTAGGGTTATCCACATTAAGAAAATTGAAATCTCTCTTCTCAATCAACCCATCCTCCAAGGCCTTCTTAGTGATTCCATCTATTATGGCACATAGCTCACCTGCTGGATTACCATCAAGAATCCTATAATGGTGCATGTTCAACAGTTGCCGGTCCATTTCTGCTGTATACTTCTGGGTATCCATAACCACCAGGGCACCTCCCTTGTCAGCTGGCCTAATCGATAGTGAGTTATCCTCTTTCAGTTCACGAAGCGTCAACATCTCACTCCTATTCAAGTTGGATTTATGCTTCCCTTTCCATTGGATTTTGTCTATATCCATCTGGCAAGATCTGACAAAAGTCTCAATGCTGGCATTAGTCAGGGGAGGGAGAAATATACTCTTGGGCCTGCACTTCGCTCGGTCATATTTAGCAGACTCTGCTTTCACCCCCTGCCGATCTTGGTCCATCTGGTACTCCTGTAAATGAAAATATCCCTTTAGACGAACCGTCCGAAAAAAACGCTCCATCTCAATATCGGTATATAATTTATTACCAAAGTAAGTAGGTACAAACCCAAACCCTTTTTCTAAGACACTTACTTGTGATGACGTCAATATTTTGCTTGAGATATTGATTACCAGCGTCTTGTCTGCTGTCTCGTCCTCCCTGGATATCTCTTCCTGGGCTCGGTTGTTACAATTGTATTTTTCAGTGCCCTGTCATGGTTTCCTGTTTTGTTATCCACGAGCTGCAATATTTCTATTGATTATTGTCTATTCTGACCTTTGCTTGGTCTTTGTTCTTTTCTTTCTGACTTCTGTATCCCTTGATCTTTGGCTTGCCTACAGTTTACGCAATTTCTGTTTCAATGACCTTGGCTTGTCCTGTACTTTTCTATATTAACTTTAAATCCGGCCATTATCAGGTTTGGTAATAAGTTTATGTTTATTAAAATAAAATACATTTTGATTTATTTTATATTTGCTCTGCGTGTTGGGTATTAGATTATCCTGACATTACGACAGGGCCTAAGCCCATGCAGGCTTAAGTCAACAAATGGTGAATTGTGAGGCAAAAATAAAGAAACTTGATCACTGCATGGATCAATTCAATCTTCTTTCCCATACATCTAAAATTGGGTACCTAAAGAACCAACTACCTGGTAAGGCTCTTTATAAGATTGTAGGAGGACTGTATCTTACAATTATGATGAATTCATTACTGAGTTCAATAGGTTCTATTGTCTGCATTTCCATAGTAAGCATAGTATTCTCATTTGAGCATACTACTCAAATGAGATTTAGGCTAAACATGCTGTATCACATTCTAAAGAAATATAAAACCTTGATGGAACTCATTTTACATTTTTAAAGGTGCTGTTCCACATAGCATGACTCCTATATAAGTTCTCCACCATGTAAAGGGAAACGAAAGAAACATATCTAGCATTATATTTTGTTTCCTAATCCTACCTGTCCCATAAAAAAATGAATAAAAAGGAATTGAAAATCCCTGAGGTTTCTTAGGAACAGAATCCTGCCAGTCACCCAAAGCCCTTTGTGAAATCACTGTCAGGAGAACTCGTGCACATTAAATAGCAAAGCTCCATATACACTGCTTTCCCAATAATGCCAATGATCATCTGTGTTAACAACCTCAAATCATAAATATATATTTACACACACATATTTAGACTTGTACGATTATGGTGATGTGCCAGAGGAATGCTTGTCACCATATTGCAAGCATAGTAGAGACACATCACCCCTTATGACACCGGGAGCACAGGCTGAGCAGGGCGCAAAAATCACTGCTTATACTGACAATTGATTTTTGCGTACCCTCTCGTCCTGTGCCCCCAGTGCGCACCGGTTTTGCCAACACCTCAGTACGCCCGTGCTAGCCCCCCCTAAACTCAGGAATAACCTGAATTCTATTGACTTTCAGCAGCTCACAGCTGACATCCATTCTCAACTTTCATCCATCCCTACTTTCTCCTGTCCACCACTGGCTATCTCTTCACACTACCCTCACCACTGCCCTAAACACTGTAGCCCCACTCCAAACATTAATTTCAAGGAGGACACACCTCCAACTGTGGCATAGAAGTCAACACACTTCCCGCAGAGATGCTCCCATTCAGCTGCTGGAAGAAGTAATGAACCTTCTCCATTATACATTTATCTTGATTTCCTAAAGCATAGCCATCACCCTTGCTAAACAGGCAACCTCAGGCATATCTTTGATACCTTCCACTCTCTTTTTCATCCTGCTGTGGCCACCTCAAGCATATCTTTGATACCTTCAATTCTCTTTTTCATTCTGCTGTGGCCACCCCCTAAACTAACCTTACAGTCAATAGCTTTGCCTGCTACTTTACTGACTAGATTGAACATTGAAGGAAAATACTCTCACCCTCTCTTTCTCAAATGCACTTGGACCGTGCTTTTCCACATACAGACTGCTGAGTCCACACACACACACACACACACACACAGACTGCTGAGTCTATACACACACATACAGGGACTGCTGAGTCCATGCACACACACACACACACACACACACACACACAGATTGATGAGTCCATACACACACACACACACACACACACACACAGATTGATGAGTCCAAACACACACACACACACACAGACTGCTGAGTCCAAACACACACAGACTGCTAAGTCCATACACACACACTGCTGCATCCATACACACATACACACTGCTGAGTCCATACACACACAGACACACACACAGACTGCTGAGTCCATACACACATACAGACTGCTGAGTCCATACAAACACAGACACATAGACTGCTGAGTCCCTACACACACACACACACACACAAACAGATTGCTGAGTCCATACACACACACACTGAGACTGCTGAGTCCAAACACACACACACAGACTGCTAAGTCCATACACACACACACTGCTGAGTCCATACACACACACTGCTGAGTCCATACACATACAGACTGCTGTGTCCATACACACTGCTGAGTCCATACACACACACACTGCTGAGACCATACACACACACTGCTGAGTCCATACACACACACACACACTGCTGAGTCCATACACACACACACTGCTGAGTCCATACACACACACTGCTAAGTCCATACACACATACAGACTGCTAAATCCATACACACACACTGCTGAGTCCATACACATACACACACACTGAGTCCATACACACACACTGAGTCCATACACACACACTGCTGAGTCCATTCACACACACACACTGCTGAGTCCATACACACACACACACTGCTGAGTCCATACACACACATACACTGCTGAGTCCATACACACATACACACACACACTGCTGAGTCCACACACACACACACACACACACACACACACTGCTGAGTTCATACACACATACAGACTGCTAAGTCCATACACACACGCTGCTGAGTCCATACACACACACAGTGCTGAGTCCATACACACACACAGTGCTGAGTCCATACACACACAGTGCTGAGTCCATACACACACACACACACTGCTGAGTCCATACACACATACAGACTGCTAAATCCATACACACAGACAGACTGCTGAGTCCATACACACAGACAGACTGCTGAGTCCATACACATATACAGACTGCTGAGTCCATACACACACTGCTGAGTCCATACACACACACACTGCTGAGTCCATACACACACAGACTGCTGAGTCCATACACACAGACACATAGACTGCTGAGTCCACACACACATACTGCTGAGTCTGTACACACACACACACACACACAGACTGCTGAGTCCGTACACACACACTGCTGAGTTCATACACACACACACACACAGATTGCTGAGTCCTTACACACACGCCACCCTGGGAGCCGGTGCCCGCAATACCCTGACTCTCTTTCTCCCATTGGAGAGATTGCATGCTTGCGGTGTCTTCTTGCGTTGGGGTGCCTCTCTGACATGTGTATGGCTTTGTAAGCATAGCTCCATGTGGACTTCCATCACAGATGAGGAACAGTAAACTGGAACAGCTGCAGGAGCTGGCTGTTTGGCAGGCAAGGGAGCAGCTTTTGGTCGGCTGTTCACGCACTGCTAAAACTCCTGGCATACCCTGTCATACTTGGCCTCAAAGGCTTCCCGCCATCTCTGTACCTCCAGACTCGTTTGGTTCAGGGATCGTGTCGGCCATGTTGGATTCGCTTCGTGGCAGCGGGTCAACCAAACTCACAGGATCCGCTGCAGCAGCAAAGTGAGTGTCCCAGCGGTGGACCGTGATATCCCCCACCGTTCCAGAGGGTGGGTAGGAAATGGGCCTGTACAGAGATGGGTGTGGCGAAAATGATCTCGCCACTGGTTTCTGGAGGGGCCTGTTTGCCAGCCTCCTACCCTGTGACAACGGCCCCTGCAAAAGAACTGGTTAATATACTTCAAACAGGCTCTGTTCGTGCAATTGGGACTATATGGTTCGTTTATTAAACAACCGCACGAACAGAGACCACCCTGGAGCTTGTTAACACCTATTAACAACTTGGAAAATTTCTCACTGCAGTGTTCTAATTGTTCGTCTGGGTGGCCGCGATTCCTATGAATAACCACGAGGTGACGGCCATCTTGTTCGCATGAATGCCGGCAGTGGTGTTTGGGCATGAATCTCATGGAACTGAAATCGAATACAGAAACTCCTGAACACCACTGAACCTCCATCATCGCCTGCGTTTCTATTCAACTTAGAAGGGCACTGTTCGTGAGATCACTCGTCTAGATGAAGGAAACGAGGTCATGCGTTTAGACTAGAAGACAGAAGATTTCGTCTAAGGCAAAGGAAAGGTTTTTTTACTGTAAGAACAATCAGGATGTGGAATTCTCTGCCTGAAGAAGTGGTTTTATCAGAGTCCATACAGATGTTCAAACAGCTACTAGATGCATACTTGCAAAGACAGAATATTCAAGGATATAATCTTTCAATGTAGGGTAATAACTGCTTGATTCAAGGATAAATCTGACTGCCATTCTGGGGTCAAGAAGGAATTTTTTGTCCTAGCTTGTTGCAAAATTGTGCTTCAAACTGGGTTTTTTTTTTTTGTTTTTTTTTTCCTTTTGGATCAACAGCAAAAAACAGGTGTGAGGAAGGCTGAACTTGATGGACGCAAGTCTCTTTTCAGCTATCTAACTATGTAACTATGTAACTATGTAACTATGAAACAAGCTCCAGGGTAAGACTATTGACTCAGTTTGGTAGTTTGTTCATTTGCAAATGCAAACTACCGAACTAGACCAGCCGCAAGCCCTGATTCTCTGGAACTGTTTTGGGCATGAAACCATGCCTGCGGTCGGTCAAAAAGAGACTTTGTTCTTCACCCAGATCAGGGCTATAAGGGGATGTGACCTTTCTGGGGATATGTTGTGTTTTGAGTTGTTTTCTAGACTTTGTATAAATGTGTGTTTTTTCTGTCTGAGGATAATTAAGTTATTGTATTATCTACCTTAATTGTATCACAGGCAGAGGGGAGGGATTGTGTAATGTATGTGGGAGTGTCGTTCATTGTTACACTGTTTCTATTGGCTTGCATGTTTTGTGTCCTCTGCCCAACAAGGTCCACCTGGGCGTCAACCTTGTTGGGAAACTTGTATAAAAGACCAGCATGCTCTATTAAACTTTCTGTTCTACTTCACCCTCAATCTAGAGTCTTGTCTCTTATTGGGGGGAATTGCTATATCACTACTAGGGATTGCTATGATCATCATACTCCCTTGTATAATAACTAACTCTTGTAAGAGCTGTTCCTGCTATGCTTTCTGAAGGAAGAGAGGTTTACCCACTGGAACCTGGAGCCTTGTCGTAGGTCCAGGGTGGGTAGGAAATGGCAAGACCCCAACCAAGCTGCGGCGGTTGTGAAGTCTGCAGTGCTTATGGTGCCTGGCGCGGTGCTGATGGTCCTTGGTGAGCACTAGGAGCATCCGTCGGTGGAGGGTCCGTCACAATCGGTATTAGACGCGCAGCCACAGTTGAGGGATTGCCCGCCTCCCCTAGCCGACCAGCCAGTCTTCGGCTCTGTAGATCTCATGCCTAGATGGTACAGGAGCTCGCCAGTGCGGTGCTCTTCAAAACTGTAAATGGGTTCTTCTGGTGGAAGAGTCGACTGCTATACGTGCTGGACCAATCGTGGGTATGTTTTAGACCTCAGTACTGTTTTTTAAGGGTTGATGAGTTGATATTTTTTTACTGTACAGCTCTTAAGTTAGTTACAAATAAATTAAGAAAACAAGGAAAATAACTTTTGTTTTAATATATGTTTACTTTAGTTTACATACAAAAATGTGACAATCCTGAACTGTTCTAATTGTGTTTTTTTGTTGTGCTCATTCTCTGGATTTCCCTGGATAGTGGTATACCATTAAACTTGTGACAAAATGGCTTTTGTCACTGGGTCTGAATGTGACAAACTGCCCTACCCCCCTATCGCTTGGAGGAGCCGGATTGTTAGCCTCTTACCCTGGGATGCTGGCCCTTTAAGTTATGGAGTCTTAAGGCACTTGGGACAGAGCCCTTTGTCCCTGGATCACACCATTTGCCTTAGTTGCTTGGATTTTACATTTCCCCCTTTGTTGGTTTGTGCAGTTTAACTTCCAGTACAGCCAGATAATGCTGTCGGCTGCTGTCGGCTACAAACACGCGAAAGCCAAACTTCAGTCGACGTTTTTGAGAACTGTGTTCGTGGGATCTGAGTGCTATTCGCCTATAATATGCGCTCAGATCCAAGCTATCTGGGGGTGTGTGGAACATGGGGACTTCGTTCAGCGAAACATGAGTTATTGATTTTAATACAGTTTTGTTAAAAGGTAAAAAGCACATGTTTCTCTCTGCCCGGAGATAATTAGGTTCTCTGCAACCACTTAAGTTAATTATCTCCAGGATAGAGAGGAGGGGTAAGTTAATTATCTCCAGGATAGAGAGGAGGGCTTACACTCTTCCTGTGGGTGTGTATAAGAATTGTACTGTATACTGATTGGATCTGCATATTTTGTTACAGTCTTCCACAAGGTCCCATGTGGGAGTTCCCTTGCTGGGAGACCATCATAAAAGGGCTGAGTTTGGCCATCAATAAACACATTCGTTTTACCCCTTCATGAAGTCTCGACTCATGTTTGGGGAATTGGGAGCTATAATCACTTCTTCACTCTTTTCAGCTTGGATTTCGGGAGACGCTACAAGGATCAGCGCTGCACGGATAGCAGGATCCTTTACAAAACTAAACTGACTGGTGGAACAAGCACAAAATTCATGGAAGGTCACACCAAACCCAGAGAGCTGCATGTGTATAGCATGCATGTGATGCTTGTATAAAGAAAGTATATGCTGCGTGTATAGGAAATGTATATGCTGCATGTATATGCTACAGTTATATATGTTGCATATACAGAATATACATTTGCAAGAAAAAGTATGTCAAACCTTTGGAATGATATGGATTTCTGCACAAATTGGTCATAAAATGTGATCTGATCATCATCTAAGTCACAACAAGAGACAATCACAGTCTGCTTAAACTAATAACACACAAAGAATGAAATGTTGCCATGTTTTTATTGAGCACACCATGTAAACATTCACAGGGCAGGTGGAAAAAGTATGTGAACTAGTGATGTCGCGAACATGAAATTTCCGCAAATGCCATAGACATAGAACCGCCATAGACTTTAATAGGCAGGCGAATTTTAAAACCCACAGGGACTCTTTCTGGCCACAATAGTGATGGAAAAGTTGTTTCAAGGGGACTAACACCTGGACTGTGGCATGCCAGAGGGGGATCCATGGCTAAACTCCCATGAAAAATTACATAGTTGATGCAGAGTCTGGTTTTAATCCATAAAGGGCAATTACATAGTTGATGCAGAGTCTGGTTTTAATCCATAAAGGGCAAAAATCACCTAACATTCCTAAATTGTTTGGAATAACGTGCTTTAAAACATCAGGTATGATGTTGTATCAATCAGGTAGTGTAAGGCTATGGGGGGGATAATGTATAATAAACACAGGTTACTGGCTATGGGAGGGATAATGTATAATAAACACAGGTTACTGGCTATGGGAGGATAATGTATAATAAACACAGGTTACTGGCTATGGAGGGATAATGTATAATAAACACAGGTTACTGGCTATGGGGGATAATGTATAATAAACACAGGTTACTGGCTATGGGGGGGATAATGTATAATAAACACAAGTTACTGGCTATGGAGGGATAATGTATAATAAACACAGGTTACTGGCTATGGGGGGATAATGTATAATAAACACGTTACTGGCTATGGAGGATAATGTATAATAAACACAGGTTACTGGCTATGGAGGATAATGTATAATAAAAACACAAAAAAAATAATTAAAATAAAATAAAAAATGTATGCAGCTTCAGAATTAATCTAAATTGTATGCTGTCTAGGAGGTGGGAGGGTCTGGGAGGGAGGGTCTGCTGCTGATTGGCTGGAATGTGTCTGCTGACTGTGAGGTACAGGGTCAAAGTTTACTCAATGATGACGAATAGGGGGCGGACCGAACATCGCATATGTTCGCCATCCGTGGCGAATGCGAACACACTATGTTCGCCAGGAACTATTCGCCAGCGAACCGTTCGGGACATCACAAATGTGAACCCTTGGATTTAATAACTGGTTGAACCTCCTTTGGCAGCAATAACTTCAACCAAACATTTCCTCTAGTTGCAGATCAGACGTGCACAACGTTCAGGAGTAAGCTTAAAAGAGCTTAGTAGTGATTAGCTAAGGGAGTATGCAGAGCATAGCAATCCATTGTAGTGATATAGCAATCCCCCCAATAAGAGCCAGGACTCTAGATTGAGGGTGAAGAACAACTGTCTGTACTGGCACATACAGCCTCTTTTATTCACATTCTACAAACATAGTACTGCCCACAGGGTTTTGAAGAACAACCAATCAACACATTACAACACAGCTAACACTCCCATTCATTACATCAGAAATCCTCCCCTCTGCCTGTGATACAATTATCTCAACACAATAGACTAACTTAATTATCACAGGCAGGAAAATACAGTATTATAAAACATATCACAGGGACCCCAAAACATGCAATAACCCCATAAAAAAATTAAAAAAAAACACATATCCAATATTCACCCACATCCATTCAGTAGTTTGGAAGATATGGTTTAATGCAGGTTCCGCAGAACATATACAGGCTATATGAAAAATAATTACTGTTAAATGTGTCCCCTGTTCTGTAGTTTAAAACTACTGAACGATGTCTTTGTGCACCAAATACCGATGAGATGGCACCGTGTAGAAAAGTCAAGACAGTGTCTGTGAGTTAAAATGACCGCCATGCATTGTTCTCACCATGTGCTTCATCCATTGTTATCACCATGTGCCTCTGATACATGAAATGGTGGCCACCCAGTAACTCCACAGTTTGTCTGGTAGTCTATCCAGCCGAACCAACAGATGAAACACATGGGGAACAGTGCAACAAACGAAGGGAATCATAAAAAATATGGACAATAGCCATATTTGTGCACAATCTCCAGTTTTGTCACAGGGCACAAATAGTGCTTTCAAATGCCATAGTCATAAGGTAGGAGGCGGGCAAGCAGCCTCCTCCAAGAACACGTGGTGAGGTTTGTTCTGCTACAGGTAGCACTCAGAGGAGAGTGACCCTCGCACACCCGCCAGCCCGCCAGCCTGCCAGTGTGCCCGGTGACCGGCCGCCCAGCAACACCACTGGACCCCAGGGAATCCCCTCAGCAATCCCAAAGGTAGGGAGGCTGGGGGATTACATTTTTTTTAAAACGTGTGTGTTTGTGTTAGAGTGTGTGTGTGTGTGTGTTACAGTGTGTGTGTTAGTGTTAGAGTGTGTGTGTGTTAGTGTTAGTGTTAGAGTGTTAGTGTGTGTTAGTTTTTGTGTGTCAGTGAGTGTGTTACTGAGTGTGTTAGTTTGTGTGTGTCACTTAGTGTGTCAGTTTGTGTGCGTCTGTTAGTGAGTCTGTTTGGTGTCTGTTAGTGAGTGTGTATGTATGTCTGTCACTGAGTGTGTGTCTGTCAGTAAATGTAAATGTGTGTGTCTGTTAGCTAGTGTGAATGCGTCGGTTCGTGATAGTGTGTGTGTCTTCAGCACTTACCTTTCTATGAAACTGCTATGTTTTCAGCTGCAAGGTTAAAACTAGAGGGACCTGTCACCCAGACCACTTAATTGAGCTTATGTGATCTGGGTGTCTGTAGTGTATCTGCATGCACTGGCGTACATACCACAGTCACAGGGGTCGCAGCCCTGCGACCAGGTGCCCGCCGCTAGGTGTTGCGGCCTCCGCCCGCGCAGAGCAAGCTCGGGGGGGAGGGATAGGGGCAAGGATCAGTTTTCGCACCGGGGCCCCATGGGTTGTGTGTACGCCACTGCACACTACATTCATTATGATCACTCTGCATGCACTACAAACACACTACATTTATTATATTATTATTATACACACTCTGCATTCACTACAAACACACTACATTCATTATACACACCTTGCACTGCACTTTATGCATAGGAGTGTAAAATTATTATTTTTTTAGGGGGGAGGTGGACATCTTGGGTGAGTTCCCACACTTTTTTCCCCAGGACTTGACCCCTGATACAGAGTATATATAAATAATATATGTGATATACACAGGATAGCAAATTAGAGAGATATTCTAAACAACTGAAAGATCAAAATTAAGAAAAGCCCTTTTCTTAAGTCTTTAATCTGTTTAGTAGATAGTTCTCTAATTTGGTACCCTTATATGGGATTGCTATTTTAAGGATACCAAATTAGTGAACTATGTACTAAATGCAATGGCTCCCTAATTTGGTACCTGTCACAGCACCCGGCGGGCACCCATAGTCCGAGATCTGTGGAAATGTTGCCAGGTATCTGCTTTAGGTCAACAGCATTATAGCTGCTGGCTCCATAGGTCTTGCCCGATTTGATGCTCAAAAATGTGCATGCATCATCTTGTTGATGTCATGCACACATGTTCCACCATTACATGACTACTTTGGGCCAATGAGAGAACTTTCTAGGCTATTTAAACTCAAAATGGCTATTTTTCAGTGCCCTTCTCAAATCAACAGCACACGGAGAGACAAAACAATATAAGAACAGCCAGGTGCAAACCATATAAGCACTCCCTCAAGTGCTTTAAATATTCAAATGTATATAGGATATAGAATGCACACCATAACAATCTCAAAAAAATATTTACATTTCATTATGTACAAAAAAGTACCAGAATGTAAACATATAAGAAAAAATAAATGTAAACAAAGTAACAGAAGTAAAGGCAGATACAATAAAATAATAGTAATAAATTACCACAAAAATCCTTACAAGCCTCAGACAGAAACACGAGTCACCAAAACTATTTAAATGTACTGGAAACATATAAGGAGTAAAGAGAGACATGGGACCTAAACAGTAATAGCAGGTGTCAATATTCAAATAACCCACCTCTAAAGGCAATAAGTGTACTCACACTTTATCAAGCGACCAAAACCGCCATCTTGCTTGTTGGCAAAAGTGGATATACTCCACAGTCATCCTAATTGCCGCCACACGCGACGATGATCTGTGCATGCGCTGTTTAATAAGCACGGCGCATGCATGCAGTAACCTCCCGTCCGCGCATGCGCATAACGGCAAACTGTCGCGCATGTGCATAGTAACTTCCTATTTGCGCATGCGCAATACTAAGCAGACAAGCTACAGTACCTCATCACTCTACAAGACTGCCCACACTTGTATATACTCGACAGTGACCATAGTTGCCGCCATGCGCGACGATAATCTGCGCATGCGCCCTTTAATGAGCACTGTGCATGCGTGCAGTAACCTCCCGTTCGCGCATGTGCAGCCCTTTAATAAGCACTGTGCATGCGTGCAGTAACCTCCCATTCGCGCATGCGCATAACGGCAAACTGCCGTGCATGCGCAAAGTAACATCTATTTGCGCATGCGCAATACCAAGCCAACAAACTGCAATACCTCATCACTCTAGAGGACCGCCCACTCTCGTGGACGACAACTAACATGCAGATTGAAGCAATGAATGTAAATAATCCACATAACTCATACTCCATACATATCTGTACTCCACATACCACTACTTAAACCATATATTGCATATACACATACACAAAAAGAGAGGAGTCTAGTAAAAGAGAAAAAAAATATATAAATAATCTAAAATCCACCTTATAAATAAAAAAGGTCTGTGAGCCTATATTAAAAATAACTCCCACCTGTCTTATAAGACAAAACACCAAAGAAAAAACACCAGAAAGTGATGTGCAAAAAAAGTCTTTTTAATTTATAATTCCACAAACACCCAATGTGTGATAATTAGATCACTGCAGATGCCAGATAGGCAATAATAATAC